>NC_086096.1:37844834-39044834 GCF_948474715.1 Cydia amplana | reverse complement strand
CTTGCCTGTAACACAAATATCATCTAAAAACACCACCGTGTTTGGTAAACCTCGCAAAGTTTCTTCCATAATTTTCTGGAATTTTTCAGGCACGCAACTCAATCCGTACGGAGTTCTTTTATAAACATACGTTCCAATATGTGTAGATATAGCCGTGGCCGCCTGGGATTTTTCTTCCAACGGTACCTGCATATAGGCTCTAGTCAGATCTATTTTTGAATATTCTTGTCCCCCGCTTAACGCTGCGAATAACTCATCAATACGGGGGAGGGGATAATAGTCCCTTTTGAGTTTTGGGTTAATGGTGGTTTTATAATCCCCACAGATCCTAATTTCTCCCGACGGTTTAATCACGGGTACTATAGGAGTACCATAGTCTGACTGATCTACCGGGTGTATAGAACCTTCCTGTTCCATCCGCACGATCTCCCTCTCGACGGCCGCGCGCAGCGCGAGCGGCACGGGCCGAGCGCGTATGAAAACCGGTTCATTATCTGCGAGTTGTAATCGAATTGACTTTTTACACTTTCCTAAACCATCTGTAAACACTTGTGGAAATTCTCGAGTTAACTCGTTGACAAATCGATTCTGAACAAAATTATCCTCGTCCGTCTCAATATTGTGTATGTCGAAGTACTTAATATTGAAACGACGAATCCACGATCTACCTAGCAATGGGCGGCTACCATTTTTAATAACATACAACTTTAAATCTCTTTTTGTAACATTATTTATCGATGCAGTTAATAGAATATAGCCCACTGATTTGATCAACGAGCCTGCATACGCACAAAGTTTAATATCATCATTAAACAAAGGGTAATCAGGGAAATAACGTAAATAATCCACTTCGTTAATGGCAGAAATTCGACTACCAGTGTCCACTTCAAATTTAATCACAGAACTGTCAATTGTAACATCTGCAAAAAACGGTTTTTCTCCTGACGCGCACACCCGGATGTGATAAAAGTCACTATCGGACTCATCCGACTCCTCCTCCATAAAAAAATGTCTCCTATTTTGTCCCTTATTCTCAGGCAACTTACACATATTTTTAAGGTGTCCTTTACGTTGACACTTATCACAATTATATTGTTTAAAACGGCACTTATCTGGTCGGTGTTGTTTACCACATCGCCAACAAGCCGCCGCCGCCGCTGCCGCCGACGCCGCCGTCGCGGGCGCGCCGTGCCGCGCTCCCCGCACGGCGTGCAGGCCCTCGCCCGCCGCGCCGCCGCCGCCGAGCGCGCCAGCGGCCGCGCCGCCGGTGCCTGCGCTCGCGCCGCTGCCACTCGCACCGCCTGCACTCGCACTCATGCACCCGCGCACACCACTCGCACTCGCCTCCGCATGTTTCTCGGCCGCCTCTAACGCCAGAGCTAGCTCCACCGCCTTTTTGTAATCGATATTAGTCTCCGCGAATAACCGCGATCTCATATCATCACTCGCCAATCCGGACACAAACTGATCTCTTAAGTTTTCCTCTAATGTAGTACCAAAAACACAGGTTACCGCTAAATGTTTTAAATTTTGTAAATAATCCGATAACGATTCGCCCACTCGTTGTCTACGTAATCTAAAAACATGGCGTTCGGCGATAACCGACCGCTTGGGCTCAAGATGATTTGTCATTAATTGTTCCAACTCCCCAAACGTTTTGTCCTCCGGATTAGCAGGCGCGCACAGATCACACATTAAATTATACGTGGGTTCACCGACTAATGTTATTAACGTTGCCACTTTCAATTCTGTTTTGATTTCGTTGAGTAATATAAATTGTTTTACGCGGCGTATGTAATTTAACCACTGTTTCGACTGTAAATCGAAAGGTTCCACTTTACCGATCGGCATTTTGACACCGCGTAACGAAATTTATCACTGATTTGTAATATTTGTAATCTAAAACGGTAAAATTCCCGAGTCGTCGCCAATGCAACGTCAATGAAAGTCTGCAGTCGGAAGCTAACTGTATTATTGATAATGAACTAAAACTACCCTAAACTTAGTAACAATCATACCCTACACATACATATTTATGTGTATCTACATACGGCTACATAAGTCTGTTCAAAATGTCTTACTCTAATATTTATTAAACAAATAAGCAACTTTGGGCCACTGATAAATGCATCATACCTTGAAGCTTATCCCATTCCAATAATGGCGAGGCTGGGGTAACAATTAAATAGTTTTTAACTTAATTTTCGGTAAAAAAACTTAGCTAAATTACATCTGTGATTAAGAGGAGACGCAAAATTGTAGTTTTTTTTAAACACGCTAGGTATTCGACTATAATTATATATTTGCAAAGGCAGACTCTAATCAAAACCTTAAAAGGTTACTTTGGTTCGATAGAAAAATATCACGCAAACATGTTCTATTTTTTATTTATTTTCAATTGTACAGTCAGCAGCAGAAGTTGCTAAGCGGGCGAGGTGTTCAAAATTACCTTGACGCGCTCTTGTTACGCCTCGCCCGCTTAGCAACTATTGCTGCTGACTGAACATCGCTACCCTGTATATCACAGCAATACATTTTAGTATAAATTAACTAGTGATGCCGCCGAGGGATTAGCCGAACACAATTTAAAATAGAAGTATACTTCGAGCTGTTGAGGTAAACCGTTAATACCCGTGCAATCGCCAAATCTTCCATCGCAAGTTTCTCGCGGCGCGGCATATCTTTTGTCCCCTTCTAATATAATTACATTAGTCTTACCTTGAAGTATTTGCCGGCGTCGTTATCCGTCGTGAACCCGTCTCCCTCCGTGTACTCGAACACGTTTTGTTCCGTGGACGTTTCCACCTGAGGATATAACTTTTAATGTGTGAAAAGTATTATAAAAAAAATTGTAATGTGACATTTTTTTAATAGTCTGTCAAGCAAATTATGCCAGTAGCAATGTACAGCAAAGTGAAGTAGAGCAACACTTCAAGAGCAGTATTGCGCTAAGAATGTACAAAGAAGCAGCAATGTACATCGAACCAAAACATGTAATTATCATAACCTCAAATTTTACAAATATTTACGATCAACGAGCATGATTGTACATTGTAGGCACCTTGACTTTGCTTAAGTTTATGCACAATCTTATTTAATATATTGGTATTACTGGTGACAGTAGAAATTTATCTTGAAATAGCAACGATTCAGAATGTAAACAAACATGATGGCTGTCATTCACGGTCCACATTCCACAGATAAAACACAGATGACACGCGATTTTGGAAGTATTCGAAAACAGTGTTGCTAACCCGCGATTTTTCAAATGTGCCGCCTTTTACTACTGACAAGATTTGCTTGACCAAGTATATGTATAGTATGACAGGTACCGTGGGCTGCAGCGTGTGTTCCTGCGGCGCCGAGCCGCCGAGGTAGATCTGCCCGTCGGTCAGCAGCAGCTGCCAGGCCGCCTGGTCTATCGGCGACGTCGTGGTGATCTCGTCGTGCCCGGTCGGGTCTACAAATGCCGCTAAACGGAGATAAAACAAGTTTAAATCAAAGAGTTATTGATTCTAAGACAATCGTGCTACCTAGTTTGACAGCCGAAACAGATGGCGCTGTACTGCGCCATGTGTTTTGAGGTCACTGAACGGTCTAAGGCCAACTTTTGACAATCAGAGTTACCACGTAATGTACAGAGCCGTACAGCGCCATCTCGTTTAGCTGTTAGATTGTTCAGATATGTTTGAGGCCTTCGAAGAGTTCATTACAATGTACCATAGACTAGGAATCCTCTTATCCAATTATTTCATGAAACCGATGGTGCCTAAAATATTGGGGTGCGGGGGACGAGGTGAGCGAGTCCCGTGTCGTGATTGGTCCGTTCAAAGACACGGACGTCACACAAAGACAGTTTGACTCGAAGATGGAGTAAAACTACCGTATATTTGTAGCAGAGGGGGTAGCGTTACTATGCTCAGTCTAGAGGATGTCTTGTCTGTGCAATGTACAGTCAGTAAAGCTATTAGCTTAGCACCTCTGCATACAAATATGTACATTGGGCTTTGCGAGTGTACATATAATAAGATAAAGTACATACCAGTGAGCATGTCTCTCGCTACGGCAATCTTGAGCACGCTCCACTGCGAGTGCGTCTGGAGGGAGCGCCGTATGGACCTGTTGCAAAATGATAATTATCTTGTTAGGTTTTTTTAACTTGGTCACCCTACACGCGTCAGCTAGCAGACGCCCTCAAACACAGTATTGAATAGATTCCTCGAACAGTTCTAATGCTGGAACCACACTTCGCTATGCGTTATTTGCATACCCCGCAACGGAGCTAGCAAAACCGTAGCATATGACAGTTTTGTGTCAGGGTAGGCGATGATGATGAAACATTTTGCTTTAACTTTATTGTATGTAAGATTAATAAAATTGATCGAGAACCTTGTTGACCCTCTTCCGATATAACCCGGTTCAATTTACTGTCAAATAATATAAATTACCAGGTCAATGTCAATATTAGATGCGTCTCAATGTATCTGTTATTTTGTTTATAAAATCACGTTTTTTTTTCGCATTTATTTCAAATATTAACATGGATTTTTTATTGCTTGATAATATTGGTGTGTTTGAAAACAAAGAAAATATATTTTTTGTACTTTAGTTTATGCGTAGTAGTGATAACCCTGACGTACAACTGCTACAGATTTGCTAGCTCGGTTGCGAGATATGGTTATTTGTTATGCGACTACGCTGTATTCGGTCAAATATTTGTTATGTGAGCGAACAACAAACACGGCATCCACACTTCGTGCCGGTGTGCCAAACTTGGTGCCGGTGTGCCAAACCTTTATGGTACGTTTTGACTTTGAAAAGCGTAAGCGAGTGAATGAGTGAACGAAGTGTGGGCAGTCGAGACGCATATTCGGCTTATTCGTGTCCTTTGAAGTGTTTCAAAAAACCGACAGGATAGGCGTATTTGCTATTCGCGCTTATGCGTTATGCGGGCAAATATATCAAATATAGACGAATGAACCCTCCACACTTCGTCGTATGCGGCCGAATAACGCGCATAACAAATAACGCATAGCGAAGTGTGGTTCCGGCATCAGACGAAAGACACTTTAGTGCAGACCTCTTCTCCGGCCAGGCCCCGCCGAGCCGCCACTCCAGAGACGCCTGCTCCTTGTACACGCCGACCGTGAACCACGAGTCCGGCCCGGCGACGCTCTCCGCTCTGAACAGGGTGCCGCCGAGTTTCGTCCTGCGGATTATAGGTTGCCGTTACCACAACGTACCGTAAACAGTGGGGAGACACTAGACTTCGGGCAAACTCGGCTCCGTTCGGCTCAGCAATTAGGGTTGACACTTAACGTCCCTTTGCGTGCACGACCACAGATAAGATAATGACTTGAATTTTTGACAACCTTAAATAGCCGAAAGGGATAGTGCCATAAGTTAGAAATGGATATCATGATTCGACCCTGAATCGCTGTTAAACTTCGGTTTTGTACGAAGTGTACTTTCTGTACGGTAGGTAGTACTATTACTTATTTTATGCCGTAACTGTAATTTTTTTCGCATATATTTTCTTAGACTTAGCTGTTAGTTTAGTGATTGTTTATAAAAAGACAGGTTTCATTGTCATAATTTTAACGTATTTACCAACAGATGGAAAGTATGTAGGGTTCTTGGTATAGTCACGTGTACTAGTATAGGCAGGCGTGGCTCACTCCGCGATTTCATCCCTTTGCTACAGGTAGCTAAAAGTACATCCGATCCACATCAATTTTGGTGGGTAGCCATAAGCCGCGCGTGGCGCTGTCGCCACCTAGCGGCCATATCTGTGCTGATCGAACAGACGCGTTTTGTTAGAGAGCGAGTCTTCTGTAACTAGTATGTACTATGATTTATTCTGTGGCACTGACAATCCAACCTCTAGACTGAGCTTAGGCCAATTCTTTCATGAAACCGATGCTGCCAAAAATACGGGGGTGCGGGGGGACGAGGTGAGCGAATCCCGTGCCATGATTGGTCCGTTCAAAGACACGGTCCAATCACGGCACGGGATTGACTCGAAGATGGAGTAACGCTACCGTATGTGTGGCAGAGGGGGTAGCGCGACTATGCTATGTCTAGAGGTTGGATTGTCTGTGTTCTGTGGTATAGGTAGAATAGTGTGTAGACCTGTATGTTATGGTGACGGAGGTGGGCGGCGGCACGGCGGCGCCCCCGTGCAGCGAGCGCGGCCGCCGCAGACGGTAGCCCAGCGTCGTGTTCACGCCGTCGAACGTCGCGTTGGATATGCATTCGTAGCTGTCAATAAAACCATCATCATCTTCCTCGCGTTGTCCCGGCATTTTGCCACGGCTCATGGGAGCCTGGGGTCCGCTTGGCAACTAATCCCGGTAATTGGCGTGGGCACTAGTTTTTACGAAAGCGACTGCCATCTGACCTTCCAACCCAGAGGGTAAACTAGGCCCGTATTGGGATTAGTCCGGTTTCCTCACGATGTTTTCCTTCACCGAAAAGCGACTGGTAAATATCAAATGATATTTCGTACATAAGTTCCGAAAAACTCATTGGTACGAGCCGGGGTTTGAACCTCCGAATTGCAAGTCGCACGCTCTTACCGCTAGGCCACCAGCGCTTCCATGCTTCCACGTCAATAAAACATTAATAACTCATATAAAATCCTTAAGAAATAGAGTTCAAGAAGAATGAGAAATAAAAAACCATTTTTCAAACGGTAGGTACCTTAATCAATCATCATTTATCCAGCAAAATCGAAAGTTTGTTATCTATATAAGCTGTTGATCGATTACAAGGAATCTTTGTACCTACTTTACTTTGAACGCCACGCCTCATCGTGAACCTTTTCGGGATGCACGAAGGTCGATATTGTGCTGTAGCTGCGCACGTCAGATGACGTGTTTGGCGGTCGCCATTACATATGTAGTGCATAATCCTTTGCCATCCTATTTTCTTGGAAACGTTCATATTTCTCATGCTACTTCAGTCAACCTCAGTACTTTTTGTATTTAGAGTGACTGAAATAGCATAGTACGTTCGTGCGTTTCCGGGAAAATACGATAGTAAAGGATTATGCACTACATCTCTAACTACTATTTTTTCGTATATTTCGAAGATAACACAGAAACAATCATACACGAAACAGTCATTGAACAAGCATGCTTAGATACAGATGTTTCCTTGGATATATCTCACTAAGAACACATAGTATTCCCTTTCTAATCAATCTAAGAAAAACGGGACGACACTACTACAGTGTTGCCACTTTTTAATTTCTACTCTTTTTTGCCAGGCTGTATATTCAGATTTTTTAATAAAACAAAGCAGTGTGCGTTAAAAGTACCTTAGGGAATTAAAAGGTAAAGCTTACATTACTAGGATGACATAAGAAAGCACTGGTAACTGGTAGTGTTAAGTCTTGGAGGATATAATCAAACGGAGACGCCATGTCTGTAATTTTCTGTACAAAACTGCCGATTTTTGCGGGGGAGGGGAACGTCAAATGTATGCGTAACGTAAAAATAGCCATGTCAGATAAACGTCAGTCCATACATTGTGTATGACCGTTGGCCGCCTATTTGCGACAGAGGGGAAAGCCTGTTAATGGCTACTCCGTTTAGTTGTATCTTCCAAGTAGTAAGTAGTACTCACCCCCCGTCGAGGTTCCGGCAGTGCGAGTTGAGCGGGCACGCCTGCAGCTGGCAGAACTCCACCTCGGCGCACTGCTTGCCCTTGTAGCCGCGGGGGCACGAGCACCTACCGTCACAGCATTACTAGCTACCAACTAGTGGAACTGGCCATTACTCATGTATAGCTGGTCAAAGGACTGTCTCATTTCAAACATAGAGAGAATCATGTTTGTCTTATACTAGTACTAGCACCCAAAAGAAAAGGATGAGTATCGTTTTTTTTTGTTCTTATATACTGACAATTTGGCTTGACCAACTATACATATTTTTATTTTATACGGCATTACATTTGACACACATACACTGAGAAACAATATTTTCACAAATGAACAAAACAACAAGAGACTACATTATCAAACAAATGAACAACGCAAAAGTGCAACAAGTATGGCATATAGGTGTTGGTTTGATTTCTAGCTACTGTTACTGTCACTTGTACTGGCTAGCCTCATCATCTTACAATACTACAAATATCAAAGTTTGTATTTTTTATGGTGTTCATATCGAAGGAAAATTGTACAGAATACCTTCTATTTTTTTTACAGGCCACGCCATAATATTATAGCTCGTAAAACCTCGGCTCTGTCCGTCCTTACGTGTAGTTGTTCCACGTGACGCTACAGGAGGCGTTATGCAGGCACGGTTTGAACGGACACCTCGCCGGCCGGGTGAGGGACGGCGGCATACGTCTGTCTCTGTCTTACGTGTAGTCGTTCCACGTGACGCTGCAGGTGGCGTTGTGCAGGCACGGGCTGGAGGCGCACGCGTCGTCGGTCACCTCGCCGGGCAGCACGCCGGCCGGGTCGAGCGTCACGTCGCCGAAGGACAGCGGCAGGCGGAGGCCGGCCACGCGGAGCGGGAAGAACTCCACTATCGTCACGTTCACGCCGTTCGAGATCTGGGGGGAGGGGGGCTCGTTTGCAATAACCGAATTTATACCCTCGTCAGTTGTACTCACGGTTTAACTCATGTATTTTTAGTCACTAGTACTTGGTAGTGACCACGACAGCGAAACATTCGCGCGAGTGACTAGAAATACGTGAGTTAAACTGTCTTTACGTAAGTAATTAAAGAAATTGGGAACATTTAAAATGTTAATTATAGCTGGTCAACCAAATCTTGTCAGTAAAAAAAGGCGCGAAATTCAAATTTTCTATGGGACGATATCCCTTCGCGCCTACATTTTTCAAATTTGCCGCCTTTTTCTCCTGTCAAGATCTGGTTGACCAAGTATAGATTTGAACTGACCTGGACGTCCTGTATGACGCCTTTAAAGTAGTCCGCGTCGGTGGGCACCCGCGGGGTGGCGGGCGTGGGGAGGGGCTCGGCGGGGGCGGGCGCGGGGGAGGGGGAGGGGGCGGGCGTGCTCGCCGCGGGCGGCGGCGGCGGCCCGCCCAGGTACAGCACCTGTGGGGACCATTCATGTTCAAATATGACGCACTCAGTACAAACTTCTTGACCCGAGTGACAAGTACGCCTTATATAAAAAACCGGCCAAGTGCAAGTCGGACTCGCGCACGGAGGGTTCCGCACCATCAACAAAAAATAGAGCAAAACAAGCAAAAAAACGGTCACCCATCCAAGTACTGACCCCGCCCGACGTTGCTTAACTTCGGTCAAAAATCACGTTTGTTGTATGGGAGCCCCACTTAAATCTTTATTTTATTCTGTTTTTAGTATTTGTAGTTATAGCGGCAACAGAAATACATCATCTGTGAAAATTTCAACTGTCTAGCTATCACGGTTCGTAAGATACAGCCTGGTAACAGACGGACGGACGGACAGCAGAGTCTTAGTAATAGGGTCCCGTTTTTACCCCTTGGGTACGGAACCCTAAAAACATGTAAATATCGTTTTACCCATTTAAAATTCCTAGATCTCAAAAAGGAATAATGTCAAAATGCCTGAATCCCAGATTGCCTAATATTTTTTTATACAAAAGCTAAAAATGCAGGGTATATTCGGGCATAGACATTTAAGGGCATATTAGGTATCGTATTTTATTACAAAGGGCAATAATTTTTTTCTTCTACTTTTTCCCAATCAGAACACGCGATACCGAATGAATCTCCACTATTTTTATTAATGAAAAACATAATAACTATTAATAAAATAAAAACTTATAAATAAAAAATTTGGCCTAGGTCGTGGTCGCTCGGTAGGGTACCCAGAAGGCTGGCCGCATTGCCCCGCTGGATGGCAATGCTGATCCGCTGGGGAAAATATTGGCCAACCCTCTGGTCACCAGAAGCTTCTATAAGGCGCTTTGATAGCTCCTCATAGAGGCTGCGCGCGCTAGGTCCCCACGGCCCCAGGGTTTCCACCCCAAACGCCGCAAATATGTAGCTACTACCTAGTGTCGCATATTTGCGACGTTTGAGGCTTTCGGCTATTTTTATTAAACCTGTATATAATTCGAGCTGCTTCTAAAATTGCGCGATTTTTTTTTATCGAACTAGGTACCTACCTAATAAATCGATTACGGGCAAACCCTAAACCCGCGGGAACTTCAATATAAATCATCGCCTATTACCTGAGCGTCCAGTTGTTTCGCGGCCGAGATGGATTTTCTGAAGTATTCCGTCCCGTTCAGTTTCACCTGCACCAACGTTGAGTTTCTCACAACCTGCCAAGTATAGCAACATTTAAATATAATACTTAATTCTATACTTTTATAATAGTATGAAAATGTTATATATTATAAAACGTGCGTTGGCCTTCCTCAATCACCAATTTCGCACATAGCCAATAATTCAAAGAATGTACAGTCGCTATAGAATACATCGGAGCAGCCAAGGTGCTCACAAATATCTGAACACGCCTCTATTTTCAAGGCGCTAGAGCGGGAGTTCAGTTATTTTAGAGTTGATAGATACATATGTGATGGCGACTGTACCATGCACATACCTATATAAATGTAGGTTCTGATTGAAACGCTGATGCTGATGTACCAGCAACTCGCCGCCCTTGAGCGACGCTCCGACCAGCGTCTCCTCGGTCTGGCCGTACCTTTGTAATTACTATGATAATTATATAGTGTTCATACCTGTATAAGATGCAGGTTCCCGTTGTCGAGCCTGGTGCCGCCCACCGTGTAGTCCTCCGGGGTCTGGTTGAAGCGCAGGTGCACCAGCAACTCGCCGCCCTTGAGCGACGCTCCGACCAGCGTCTCCTCGGTCTGGCCGTACCTTTGTAATTACTATGATAATTAGACAGTGTTCATACCTGTATAAGATGCAGGTTCCCGTTGTCGAGCCTGGTGCCGCCCACCGTGTAGTCCTCCGGGGTCTGGTTGAAGCGCAGGTGCACCAGCAACTCGCCGCCCTTGAGCGACGCTCCGACCAGCGTCTCCTCGGTCTGGCCGTACCTTTGTAATTACTATGATAATTAGACAGTGTTCATACCTGTATAAGATGCAGGTTCCCGTTGTCGAGCCTGGTGCCGCCCACCGTGTAGTCCTCCGGGGTCTGGTTGAAGCGCAGGTGCACCAGCAACTCGCCGCCCTTGAGCGACGCTCCGACCAGCGTCTCCTCGGTCTGGCCGTACCTTTGTAATTACTATGATAATTAGACAGTGTTCATACCTGTATAAGATGCAGGTTCCCGTTGTCGAGCCTGGTGCCGCCCACCGTGTAGTCCTCCGGGGTCTGGTTGAAGCGCAGGTGCACCAGCAACTCGCCGCCCTTGAGCGACGCTCCGACCAGCGTCTCCTCGGTCTGGCCGTACCTTTGTAATTACTATGATAATTAGACAGTGTTCATACCTGTATAAGATGCAGGTTCCCGTTGTCGAGCCTGGTGCCGCCCACCGTGTAGTCCTCCGGGGCTGGTTGAAGCGCAGGTGCACCAGCAACTCGCCGCCCTTGAGCGACGCTCCGACCAGCGTCTCCTCGGTCTGGCCGTACCTTTGTAATTATTATGATAATTAGACAGTGTTCATACCTGTATAAGATGCAGGTTCCCGTTGTCGAGCCTGGTGCCGCCCACCGTGTAGTCCTCCGGGGTCTGGTTGAAGCGCAGGTGCACCAGCAACTCGCCGCCCTTGAGCGACGCTCCGACCAGCGTCTCCTCAGTCTGGCCGTACCTTTGTATTTTTATTTTCTTCATTAGGCGAGCAAATGCATTGAATTTATCAACTTAGTGTATTAATATACTGACATTACATTAACGTATTCATTAACTAAATTTCAATCTGATAAATTTTATTTTATTTTGTATTCCTCTTTTGAATTCTGAGACCTCTGTTATTCTAGGCGCTATAAGTGTTAAAACTTAGCTATAAGTGTTAAAATTTAGGATCCATTTATTGTAAGGCTTCTATTGCCATTTTCAATTATGCTTCTTCTCTCTCTTTTTGTACGCATATGTGTGTGCGTAGGTGCTAGCATTAGTTGTAAATTTAATACTTTGTAACTGTGAGTTCCTGTAATTGGCTTCCTGTTTTCTATTGTTGTTGTTGTTGTTTCTTGTTGTCTATTGTAAGTTTTAAAGCTGTTGGTTCTCCTAACATAAATAAATAAATAAGATAATTAGACTAATTTGATATGACAAACTTGATCGATAAAGTGAATAATATTTTCCATTCATTTTTGTGGATTGTCTAATGCCCTAACCTATAATAGAGAACTGTTTTGACGGTAAGTGGTCGACGCAAGCTGCGAGTGAGACGCCGCGATGCGACATCTCGCTCCCACGTTATATGATCATGGATATGTCGAGGCCGGCGTGTGCGGTACGGACCGCCACTGTCACTAAATGTACAGAGTGTTGTAAACCTATAACAGGGTGTCAGAAATTACGCAATATTGAATCCAATCACTTCGAAACAAAGTTCAAAATGTTGTGGGAATTGTAAGGTAATTATATGTATATTTTGAGAATTCATATCCATATTGTTTTAACAATTTACAGATTAAACTCGGCAAATAATGATGTTTTATTCATTAAGAGACAGTCAATTGACACTTTGGACAAGTCACGTGGTCTGTCACGTGACTTGTCCAACGGATCGACTGCGTGGGTAGATTGGCGGGAACAGCTGGCTTTAAAAACACAAGCGAGTACCTGAGTGGGGCATTCTGTTGGTAACCTCGGAGTGAGACGGATCTCTCGGAAAATACTTTTACTAGTACTTGCTGATTAAGTTACATAAGGATTGGTGGATACATTTATAATTGTGGAATGTAATTAAAGGAATAACGGAAAATATAATATGTTGATACATAGTGGATGTGTTGTTTTTATCTTGACCAAGCGACCTCAATAGAATGTACCCTCTGCCTTACAAAGGCCTAACATACCTCGGCATGGAGCCCAGGTAGAATATCTGCCCGGTGGGCTTGCGGGTTCGTATGAACATGGATATGTCGAGCGCGGCGTGCACCGCCCGGCGCGCCACCTCGCGCACCGCCACCGTCACCACGGAGTGGGGCGTCGCGGACTCCTGACCGAAAGTCGCCGCGGTGTAATCTAAAAAAAAAAGGATTTAGTTTTTTTTTATGTTGCCAAGTAGCTACTATCTCACCGTCATCCTCCAAGCGCTAGCTAGGAAACATTGTAAGTATAACTTGGTTATTATCAGTAGTATGAAATGGTATAAAATACAAAACACAACTCGATTGTGCTGCTCAAATCGTAGCATTTTACAAGTAAAATTGCCTGTATGTGTGTTGAACTCGTGGCTTTTGTAAACGCTTCATAATGCGTCTCGACTATGTGTAGTCGATCACCGTTACGTTATTACATTATTCAGTCGACAACGGTCGTTGTATTGTGTTGTCAATATTGCATGCAAGTTCTTGACCGGCTTAAGAGCGGGCCACACTCACTGTACTGGCACGTGTCGCCGAGGTGCGGCCTCGGGCACGTGCACACGAAGGAGCTCCAGGCGTCCTCGCAGGCGCCCGAGCGGCACGGGTTGGGCGAGCACTGCTCCTTGCGCGGGCACGAGGCGAGCACGCCGTGCAGCTGCGCGCGCACCGCCGGCTCCGGCTCCTCCGGCTCCGGCTCCGCGGCGGTGGCGTTAGAGTCCGCGGGGAGCACCTGGGTAAAACAAAAATAATAATTGAGGACCAAAATAGGCACATGTTACGGTAGCGTTTGAAGACCGAGCAATACTAAAACGCATACTATGGAAAGTGACTGAAGTTATAGGCACAAAACAGATACAGTACAGAAATCAATCTACATACAAAGTGCGCTCGAGCAACGCACACATAGACACTGCTCACGGACACGATATCTCGGACCGGTTGGGACCAGGGGCCTTATTCGACATGCCAATTTTGACGTCGCATGTTGAAGTTCATTTGAATCTGAACTATCGTGGGTTGTCGAATAGGTAAAGATCATTATCTGTCAGTGAATCTCATGTAAACAAATCATTTCATCGCTAGACTTGATTGTCTATTGGTATGGCCGCCATGTTTGGATTTATGACATTTAAAAGGGGATTCTATGGCATAGAGTAAACTGCATTTCTATTTTCTATAGTTTTTTGATTCCTCTACTCGACGCAAGATGGAGTTAACAGCCAAATTTTGATCTTGGCGTTATAAAAATAAACCGCAAGAACATGACATGCAGTTGCGTTGGTGTAGATCTATCATGAAAACGAATATATGACAATTGTCCAGAATTAAAAAAAACTTGACAATAAACATACAGCAATACATATACCACTAAATGTCAAAAAGAAAACAGATTTATTATAATTACTAGGTAACAAATTATATATAAAGTTTAAATTTTAAACCAATCGTCGTGGTTCTTAGCAATGAACTTCTTGTAACTTGTGCGAAAAATATCATTTGATATTACACCAATTACTTTATGGTGAAGTAAAATATCATGAGTCATGAGGAAGACGGAGTAGCCACAATAAGCTATATTTTTGTCCTCTGGGTTAGATGGCAGTGAAACAGGGAGAGATAGTGAAGAATGCGGCAAAATAAGCATTTATTGTGTTGTTAGTAGTTAGTAGACTAGTTTTTTTTTCTAAAAATGAAAATTGACGCAACGGCGAGCTCATAGCCCCCTATGAGCCAGTCTGTTAGGTGCAGGCTTAAGGGCTAATCCCGGGGGAAGCGGAGCGTCGGCGACTAGCTGGTTGCATCTGCATATCAACCTCTTCTCACTTTTACCTCAGGTCCTTTGATTAATAAATTAAGGTAAAATTCGTAAGAACTAGTGCCTGTGCCATATTCTAAATTGGACGCTATGCCTAATTAGTTGATATAAATTAAATAATAAAATAATTATTTATTTAATTAAATTTATAACAACGCAACGTGGGGTTCTTCATGTTGATATTTAATGGCTTATATAAGACAGCGGTCGTATATTGCCTCAGAAATTTGGATTTTGTCAGTTTGAATGAACAGCAAACTGGAGACATTGAGATTAATTTTAAACTTATTATTTTAGGTGTTCGTAAGAAATAAGGTATTGAACATTGACGGAAAATCGCGGAAACCCGGCCAAGTGCGTCGGACCACGCAAAATGGAGGAGGATTCCATACACTTACTTCTTCTACCATGTATCCATATGCCAAAATAGCAACAAAAAAGCCGAACAAAAATACCGTTTCTTCGCAGCACTAGATTTCAGTCCTTTTTTTAGAAAAGTAATATGTTTAGGTACATAATATATATGTAAGTAATTTTTGTTATAATGTAAGAATAAGAATAAGAATAAGAATAAGAATAAGAATAATATTTATTAAAAGAAAAACCTTATTAATAATACATAATGTCCAGTGGCCCCCACACTAGGCTATGCCTGTCACGTGGTGGCCGGAATCGAAATTCGTAAAGTGAAGGTAAAGTAAAGAACCAAGGACTAATCTAATAGATAGAAGGTAATGAAAGTAATAGTTACAGAAATTAAGCAATTCAAAGAATAAGGAAAAAAAAGGAAAGAAAAAATTGTGTCTGTGTGTGCGTGTGTGTGTGTGTGTGTGCGTGTGTGTGCGTGTGTGTGTGTGTGTGTGTGTGTGTGTGTGTGTGTGTGCGTGTAAGGCTACAAAGATAGTTAGCATGTAAGTTAGGTGATGACCTTCAACAGCATCTCAGTTTGATTGTAGTTAAGACTTTTTAACCAGTGCTTAATTACGAATTTTGCTTCAAGAGGGGACTTTTCAGATATGTTGCAGGACTTTGCCACTGTATTGTAAATAAACGGATGCAGGAAGTTAGGAAGACGCCTCGCGAAAGCGGTTTTTATGATGGGAGTAGGAATTTTAAAGATTCGATTACGGATTAGGGTAAGATATTCTGCCGAATTTATAGTTTTTGTGAAACTTATATGTTGTGTTACGAGACTTACGAGTAGCTAACTTTAAACTTTAACAGCCTAACAGATCCCAATAAGGCCTAGTTTACCCTCTGGGTTGGAAGGTCAGATGGCAGTTGCTTTCGGAAAAACTAGTGCCTACGCCAATTCTTGGGATAAATTGTCAAGCGAACCATAGGTTCTCATGATCCGTGGCAAAATCGGGATAACGCGAGGAAGAATAACTTTGTCACAATAAAGAATATTTGGCCAAATATAAATCCGTATTTTATTACTCTTATTTGACCTACCTACTCGTATTGAGTCGTATTTTGCCGCCTAGTAGCCTCGAATTGGTTGTTGTATGTGGCTTTCCATAAATTAAGGGTCCTTATGCTTCAATAAGGACGTTTTCATCTGAAGTTGCAATAGAAATTGGAAAGCCACATTTTTACAAGCTTTTAGTTAGTTTCATCTGTCCCGGTTCCAATCAAATCATGCAAATTAAATTTGACCCACTTCCCGGGTGTTCAATGAAGCTGAAAATTTACATAAGTACATAATATGTAATATGGGCATTGGGTGAAAATACAATATTTTTATGGTACCATCGAGCTGATCTGATGGTGATGATACAGACAGTAGTCTTTTAAGTCTTTTTAACTTTGTGATAAAACAACGCAACTTAATTGTATTTGAAAATATTTAAAGAAAAATACAGTCAGAAATTCGAAATTTTGTTATCTAACCTCTCAATCACTCTTGCATATTCGAGCGATAAAGAGGCAAATAGCTGAGTTTCGATTTTCGCACTTCCCGGTAGGCCCCTTTGTAAACAAACCGCCTTGATGTATCAATGTCAAATTTTTAATTGTCTGTGAAAACTTGTCAAAAAAAAGTTTAAAGAAAAGGCAAAGAGTAGTATAATATATATAGCGCTGGCGGTACACCGAGAAATTCAGTAAAATGCTGCAAATGATGTTAAAGGTATGAAAATCGGTACGAACATTTGAAACAATTTGACCTGAAGCACCAACAAATAAAAAAACGAGAGGAGTTATGACGTCATCTTTTTTTTATGGAATTTAAAAAAATATTGTACCTATCGTGTGTGGTATTAAACGAAAGGGCTTTCTGAGCCGATTCCAAAAATATATCACATCATTACATTTCAGTATTTTTTTTTAAATAATACAATAAATAATTTTCAAAACATACCAAGTTTGGGTTTCTCCAGATACAATACCGTTAAAAAATGTTTTGTAAAATATACCTCAAATTTTATACTTAATATCCTCATATCTAATCCTAAAAAAGCAATTTTGAAATTATTTACATTTAGGTTTTTTTTTAATTTTTCAGTTTTACAAAGTGTGATTATGAATCTCGTAACGTTTTTTTCAGAAAGTCGCTTATATCTCGGAATCTATAAGTCGTAGTAAAAATTGTCTATGTAAGAATTAAGAAAGAATTAACTGAAAAACTCACCTTTAACGCCCCCCCTCTCCCGAGTTCTCCACCCCCACTCATTAGAACTTTTTCTTACTTAAAGCTTAGATATTACCAAAGGAACATGCAGTAGTATTTTATGCAACCGTTGTTTAAGAGAGGTCAAAAAAGGCGAGTGGCGTGAGTAAGTAAATTTAATAAAGACGCCACGAGTATTTTTTGAAAGTTAAACAACGTTGCATACAATACTTTTTCTACGACCAAGCGCTTACTTTGAAATGCAATGAAATAATAATAAAAATGGATGATGATGATTGTTTCATGTCCTAATGTGATAGGTTGTTCAGTGGGTGGGACTTTTAAGGGGAACGAAAATTTTATTACTTTTGCGCTACGACGCACGGTTTAGGAGATACAGCCCTGTAAATATTTCTCTTCCTTTTTTTTCTTTTTTTGTTTTTTAAATCTTACTTAGGGATTTCTTAAAGGGGAACGAAAATTTGATTATTTTTGCTCTACGACGCACGGTTTAGAAGATACAGCCCTATAAAGATGAAAAAAAAATCGTACCAGTAACCAAAACATGTCTATGGTTCACTCGTCTGTCAGAAATGACAATTAAAATTAGGTTGGCAACAATGTATTCCATACAATATTTTTTAAGTGGTGATTACACGAAGTATCGTAAAAGTGCCAAAAAGATACTGCTAACTATAAGATAAGAACTATAGGGGGTTTAAAGGTGTGTGCACGACCCTTTAAATGACAAATAAAAGTACGGGAGTAGAAAAACCAAGTTTCAATACTCTTATTTTACCCGAATGACATTATTACTCGTATTTATTCATTCGGACATAATATTCGGACATTATATTCGGCAGGGCTATTATTACACTTTGTAAAATTGAAAAAAAAAAAAAAAAATTAAATGTAAATAATTTCAAAATTGCTTTATTAGGGTTAGATATGAGGATATTACGGATAATTTGAGGTATATTTTACAAAAAAAAATTAACGGTATTGTATCTGGAGAAGCCCAAACTTGGTATGTTTTGAAAACTATTTTTATTATAATTTAAACAAAATGACTGAAATGTAACGATGTAATATATTTTTAGCATTGGCTCAGAAAGCCCTTTCGTTGAATACCACACACGATAGGTTTCTAATTTTTTTTTTTTCATACAAAAGAAACATGACGTCATAACTCCTCTCGTTTTTTTTTATTTGTTGGCGCTTCGGGTCAAATTGTTTCAAATGTCCTAAAGATCAATCGTACCGATTTTCAGACCTTTAACACCATTTGCAGCATTTTACTGATTTTCGCGGTGTACCGCCAGCGCTAGAAGTCGGCAGCAAAGAGTAGTGTAATATATAGGACAGTCGGCAGTCAACGTTTGTTCCTAATAAATATAACATTGATGAATAAAGGCGGTTTCCTTCCGCGAAACCAATTTCGTTATGTGCCACCATTAAATTTCGCTCGGATATGCAAGAGTGATAGAGAAGCAAATACCTATCGCAATTTCCCCCATTCCCCTTTGGATGGTTCTTGTTTGAGTTATAATAATGTCATTGTATGGAGGACTCAACCTTTCCGTTGCATTTTTAAAGTGTTTTTATATCGACATGACACTGGCTAAATGCCAAAAAAAAACCGCTGTCATAGTAACGAAAATAATAAACACGTCAATCGAAATAAACAACGTAATATACAAGAAAAATTGGAAAAATAGTATATGATAAATATGTAAAACATCATTAATTATCGAATTAAAATTACATACAACATTGTGTAAAAAAATTGAGGCAAATTATACAGCCCGATTATACGGGTTACATCTTGAAAAAAAAAATGATTATCTTGGAAAGAAGAGTAAATATACATAGGTGAACACAATGGTGAACAAAGGTATAGTAAAATAGGTAGGTAAATAATTCAGGGTTTGCTTGTCTGGTCCACGCATGCTGTACCTACCACGACCACGGCACGGCCGTCTCCGGTCAGACTGTACGAAAGGGGGGGCTGGGACTTAGAATTTTTTTTTGACAAAGTGGTATCATTATGACACTATTTTTAAATGATTGTAATGTGTAGATCACGTCAAAATAAGCATCTTTTATTGGAAAAACTTTTCTCTAAAATAAAAAATGGCCGAGTTAGACGCGACCAAAGATTGATGTTTTTAAAGGGAGCTGGGACTTGTAAAATTGTATTATTATAAAAACGTCGGTTCTGGCGCTTCGCCGGCCGCTGCCGCGGCACGCTCGCTTCGCTCGCTCGGCTCGCGCGCTGTATGGTCGCAGTTCTACCTAACACTCCTCCTCGCTTCGCTCGTCGTCGTACCTACTCCGACCTGCCTTAAAAGCCTGGCCTGCCTTAAGCTCTATCTCCGCCATTTTCAGTTTTAGTAAAAAGTTTTCCAAGTAAAAGTTGCTTATTTCGATGTGTTCTATACATTAAAATCATTTAAAATATATGTCATAATGACACCACTCTCAATGAAAATTCCCAGCTCCCTTTAAAAATATCAATCTTTGGAGGCGTCTAACTCGGCCATTTTTTATTTTAGAGAAAAGTTTTTCCAATAAAAGATGCTTATTTTGACGTGATATACACATTACAATCATTTAAAAATAGTGTCATAATGACACCACTTTGTCAAAAAAAAATCTAAGTCCCAGCCCCCCCTTTGCTACAGTCCAACCACACAGTACAGTCATGTTCATGATCTCGAATTTAAGACTTTAGCTTAGATTTATGGCGTGCGGCCTAGCGCGCGTTGCCTCTATGAGGAGCTGTCAAAGCGCTTTATATCTGTATGCTTCTGATGATGCGGATCAGCATTGTTATCCAGCGGGGCAAGCGGTCAGCCTGCAGCCTTTCTGGGCACCCTACCGCACTTGGTAGGTCACTACCACGATTTAGGGCAAATAATTTATTTATAAGTTTTTAATAATATATATCTTATACCTTTAAACGAGCAATTCTTGTATATTTATTTATTTATTTATATGTATATATATTTCGGGGATCTCGGGAACGACTCTAACGATTTAGATGAAATTTGCTATATGGGGGTTTTCGGGGGCGCAAAATCGATCTAGCTAGGTTTTATATCTGGGAAAACGCGCATTTTTGAGTTTTTATATGTTTTCGAGCAAAGCTGGGAAGACATTAAGTTTTTAATTTAAGTGTTTTTATATTGTTTCATATTTAAACTTACAGATGTGGACCACCAGCGTGGTTTTCTTATTTCCTGTTACCAACCTGAAACACCATACCTACTTGAATATCAGAAAATAATCTATAGTGAAGAAAATTAAATAAAGTTTAATGCTTAAAAACTTTAATGTTTTATTAAAATTAAACAAAAAAAAAAGTGTAAACTGAAATATAGCTGGTCAACCAAATCTTGTCAGTCAAAAAAGGCGCGAAATTCAAATTTTCTATGGGACGATATCCCTTCGCGCCTACAACTACATTTTTCAAATTTGCCGCCTTTTTCTACTGTCAAGTTCTGGTTGACCAAGTATAGATCTAATTTTTTTATTTGTAGTTGAATAACATATATGTATTTAATTTCCTTTAATTAAAAATCATCTCTGTGTAGATACATATTAAACAATAGGTACTTTTAGGTCTTGGTAAGTAATATAGCCAAATAGTGATGGGTAGGACATCAATTTAAAATGAGTTTGTATGAGTACCTCATTTTCTAAAATGAGGTGTTACAATGTCTTACTTCAAATGAGGTGAGGTACTAGCATATTTTCAGCATCGACTATTCCATTAATTCCAACAGCGACAATTTTTTTATGGAAGGTTTATGTATAATTTGTTAACCCGTGCGAAGCCGGGGCGGGTCGCTAGTTATTATATAGAAGTGACTAACTTACCACCTCGGATTAATGTGATGCGCGCGAGTAAATGAGTAAAATGAATAGAGGAGTAAAGTAAGACATTTTTGCGGTACGAAGTACTGCGACAAATTAACAAAATGAGTGGTACAAATGAGGTGCCTCACGAGTGAGCGACTCAACACTATAGCCAAATACAGTAGGTCTTATGACTATATTACTTACCAGTATTTGGCTACATTACTTACCAAGACCGGAGCCTGACCTGTCAGTCACCAACTATTTTGATGCTCTTTGTAGGTAGCATCAAAATAGTTGGTGACACAAAGTTACCAAGTTACTAAGGTAGGTACCTATATAGTAGGTAGTAGTAGTGCAATATTTAGTCAAAATATTTTGACTAATTTAGATTATTTTTATGCCAAAAAGGTAATACAAGCTATAGCTGGTCAAGCAGATCTTGTCAGTAGAAAAGGCGGCAAATTTGAAAAATGTAGGCGCGAAGGGATATCGTCCCATAGAAAATTTGAATTTCGCGCCTTTTTTACTGTCAAGATCTGCTTGACCAGCTATATTCATGTTCCACTTAGAAATAAAATACGGACTTTTCTGAATATATGGTTTACGAAATGTGTTAAGGTACAACTTGTGGTTTGTTAACGTGGATTAGAAATAGGCAGCTTGAGTTGAGAGAGGTGATGAGCAAATTGTTTAATTTTTTTTACAATTTTGAGCGTTTATAAGAGAATGTGTGGAGCAAGCATTATTTGACGTGTAGGTGTGGGTTCAACAAAAAGATCGCTTGTCAATAAGGCATTCTTGCTGTTAAAATTCAATTATTAATAGCCTTTATCGACCATCAGCAATGTAGTCCCTTTTTGATTGATGGAAATTGTCACGTAAGTTCCACTACTCGCCGCCGCATCGCCTACAGCGCATTCGTTGGTCTATCGCTCACAAGATGTCATTAATTCATGTAAACTTACGTACTGAAAAAAAAAAGTTTTACTCTTTGCTATAAATTACCCTTTCGCACGTCAAAAACTCCAAGATGGTGCCGAAGGTCATAGAGAACCAAGTCTACCTTTGGAATCATTACTTGTCAAAATTTGACATTAGCAATCCACAGTTAGGTGACAACCAAACCAAACCATTATAAACCTTAAAGTAATAATAAAACAAAGTTGTTTTTTGTTAAATTATTGTTTGTACCAAATGAACTTCAGCACTTGATGAACTTCAAATGAACTTCAGCAGTTGAATTTCAAATGACGCGAAATCTGACAGTTGTACATGTCGAATAAGGGCCCAGTGCGAACGCGAGTGCCATCCGCTTGAGACACGCGTCTGTGAACTTTTTTGTGCAATAATGGAGAAACTAAAAAAAAGTTATTATAACTGTTCAGTGGACGGTTGTTTAAATTCAACATTAAACAGTGAATTGTCGTTTTTTAAGCTACCAGTGGTTTCAGAAAGGTAAGTAGGTATCTGCTTGTATTTCGATGGTTCGTTTTAACGTTAAACAGAAAAGTTAGGTAGGTAGGTATAGGTAAGCACCCCGCCCCGGCCACTACTAAATACGAGTGCCACTACCACGATAGTTTTTTGTGCATAAATCATAGTTGACAACCCTAGAGCGACCGCCGAGCGTAGGTATGAAAAGTGAAGTACATACATGTGATTGACTTCTGTACTGTATCTGTTTTGTGTTATAGGTTTCATTGTGACCGATCTGTTCCTTGTTATAGCGACTCACCCACTGGTTGTTGACGACAACATCCTGGAAGCACCCCACGAAGAAGTTCGGTCCGTGCGTCACGGTGGCGTACGAGGAGCCGGCGGTGCCGAGACGGGTGGTCGGGAAGGACGTCACTGAGGAGTTGTAGGCCTCGTTCTGGCTGGTGGGATAGATGGTCTGTTCCTTGTTATAGCTACTCACCCACTGGTTGTTGACGACAACATCCTGGAAGCACCCCACGAAGAAGTTCGGTCCGTGCGTCACGGTGGCGTACGAGGAGCCGGCGGTGCCGAGACGGGTGGTCGGGAAGGACGTCACTGAGGAGTTGTAGGCCTCGTTCTGGCTGGTGGGATAGATGGTCTGTTCCTTGTTATAGCTACTCACCCACTGGTTGTTGACGACAACATCCTGGAAGCACCCCACGAAGAAGTTCGGTCCGTGCGTCACGGTGGCGTACGAGGAGCCGGCGGTGCCGAGACGGGTGGTCGGGAAGGACGTCACTGAGGAGTTGTAGGCCTCGTTCTGGCTGGTGGGATAGATGGTCTGTTCCTTGTTATAGCTACTCACCCACTGGTTGTTGACGACAACATCCTGGAAGCACCCCACGAAGAAGTTCGGTCCGTGCGTCACGGTGGCGTACGAGGAGCCGGCGGTGCCGAGACGGGTGGTCGGGAAGGACGTCACTGAGGAGTTGTAGGCCTCGTTCTGGCTGGTGGGATAGATGGTCTGTTCCTTGTTATAGCTACTCACCCACTGGTTGTTGACGACAACATCCTGGAAGCACCCCACGAAGAAGTTCGGTCCGTGCGTCACGGTGGCGTACGAGGAGCCGGCGGTGCCGAGACGGGTGGTCGGGAAGGACGTCACTGAGGAGTTGTAGGCCTCGTTCTGGCTGGTGGGATAGATGGTCTGTTCCTTGTTATAGCTACTCACCCACTGGTTGTTGACGACAACATCCTGGAAGCACCCCACGAAGAAGTTCGGTCCGTGCGTCACGGTGGCGTACGAGGAGCCGGCGGTGCCGAGACGGGTGGTCGGGAAGGACGTCACTGAGGAGTTGTAGGCCTCGTTCTGGCTGGTGGGATAGATGGTCTGTTCCTTGTTATAGCTACTCACCCACTGGTTGTTGACGACAACATCCTGGAAGCACCCCACGAAGAAGTTCGGTCCGTGCGTCACGGTGGCGTACGAGGAGCCGGCGGTGCCGAGACGGGTGGTCGGGAAGGACGTCACTGAGGAGTTGTAGGCCTCGTTCTGGCTGGTGGGATAGATGGTCTGTTCCTTGTTATAGCTACTCACCCACTGGTTGTTGACGACAACATCCTGGAAGCACCCCACGAAGAAGTTCGGTCCGTGCGTCACGGTGGCGTACGAGGAGCCGGCGGTGCCGAGACGGGTGGTCGGGAAGGACGTCACTGAGGAGTTGTAGGCCTCGTTCTGGCTGGTGGGATAGATGGTCTGTTCCTTGTTATAGCTACTCACCCACTGGTTGTTGACGACAACATCCTGGAAGCACCCCACGAAGAAGTTCGGTCCGTGCGTCACGGTGGCGTACGAGGAGCCGGCGGTGCCGAGACGGGTGGTCGGGAAGGACGTCACTGAGGAGTTGTAGGCCTCGTTCTGGCTGGTGGGATAGATGGTCTGTTCCTTGTTATAGCTACTCACCCACTGGTTGTTGACGACAACATCCTGGAAGCACCCCACGAAGAAGTTCGGTCCGTGCGTCACGGTGGCGTACGAGGAGCCGGCGGTGCCGAGACGGGTGGTCGGGAAGGACGTCACTGAGGAGTTGTAGGCCTCGTTCTGGCTGGTGGGATAGATGGTCTGTTCCTTGTTATAGCTACTCACCCACTGGTTGTTGACGACAACATCCTGGAAGCACCCCACGAAGAAGTTCGGTCCGTGCGTCACGGTGGCGTACGAGGAGCCGGCGGTGCCGAGACGGGTGGTCGGGAAGGACGTCACTGAGGAGTTGTAGGCCTCGTTCTGGCTGGTGGGATAGATGGTCTGTTCCTTGTTATAGCTACTCACCCACTGGTTGTTGACGACAACATCCTGGAAGCACCCCACGAAGAAGTTCGGTCCGTGCGTCACGGTGGCGTACGAGGAGCCGGCGGTGCCGAGACGGGTGGTCGGGAAGGACGTCACTGAGGAGTTGTAGGCCTCGTTCTGGCTGATGGGGTAGATGGTCTGTTCCTTGTTATAGCTACTCACCCACTGGTTGTTGACGACAACATCCTGGAAGCACCCCACGAAGAAGTTCGGTCCGTGCGTCACGGTGGCGTACGAGGAGCCGGCGGTGCCGAGACGGGTGGTCGGGAAGGACGTCACTGAGGAGTTGTAGGCCTCGTTCTGGCTGATCGGGTAGATGGTCTGTTCCTTGTTATAGCTACTCACCCACTGGTTGTTGACGACAACATCCTGGAAGCACCCCACGAAGAAGTTCGGTCCGTGCGTCACGGTGGCGTACGAGGAGCCGGCGGTGCCGAGACGGGTGGTCGGGAAGGACGTCACTGAGGAGTTGTAGGCCTCGTTCTGGCTGGTGGGATAGATGGTCTGTTCCTTGTTATAGCTACTCACCCACTGGTTGTTGACGACAACATCCTGGAAGCACCCCACGAAGAAGTTCGGTCCGTGCGTCACGGTGGCGTACGAGGAGCCGGCGGTGCCGAGACGGGTGGTCGGGAAGGACGTCACTGAGGAGTTGTAGGCCTCGTTCTGGCTGGTGGGATAGATGGTCTGTTCCTTGTTATAGCTACTCACCCACTGGTTGTTGACGACAACATCCTGGAAGCACCCCACGAAGAAGTTCGGTCCGTGCGTCACGGTGGCGTACGAGGAGCCGGCGGTGCCGAGACGGGTGGTCGGGAAGGACGTCACTGAGGAGTTGTAGGCCTCGTTCTGGCTGATCGGGTAGATGGTCTGCTCCTCGTTGGCGGCGAGCACCAGGTGCGAGGAGTTGATTGTCACGAACACCTGGGTAAGGAATTGGGTTTAGTACAATTTTTACTCAAGAGGAAAAGTTATCTCGAAATTATGGATTAAATAGAATAGAAGAACAGTTAATTAATCCTGGATAAATTGACCACGCGTACTATTTTGAGGCCGTTTGCTAAAGTGGTTTTGAAGTGGCAAGGAGACCGTTGCGTAAAGTGGTCTTGAAGCAATCAAGAGACCGTTTCTTAAAAAGGTTTATTTCTGTATATCTATTCTAAGGACCATGCTATGATCTAGAAAGGTAACGTGCACCAGATACAAGCCGCAAACACCAACCTTCTGCCAGTTGCTGTCATTCAGGTTGGAGCCAATAAACACCCCCTCCCACTTGTTGAGCAGCGAGGAGTGGAGGTTCAGCCTCCCGTTGGACAGCTCCAGGAAGAAGTAGGTGAGCCCCCGGCCCATGGCCAGCAGCCCGTTGCCCAGGGTGGTCTTGAAGCGGAACGAGATGTCGTAGCCCTCCTCGCGGGTCGTGTTGATTTCGGCGTAGCTGCGCTTTTCCAGGGACATGGTTGTGATCTAGAAAAAAAGAGGCATTAATACATTATTAGGGTGACTGCTATTAGTTACTGGCCCCTACATGGTGTTCTTTCCTAACAAATCAGAAAGAAACATGCCAATTGAAACCTTACTGTTAAGAGCGGCTAATTACTATGCAGTGGCCTATAGCAGATACCCTATATCAATTTGATTGAAGCAAATTGCATTAGTAACTTAAAGTACTATTTTTTATATTTGGGGAGTTCTGTTGATTCGTTATGGATCTTGTTTTTCTTTTATTTAATATGTAAGGGATTATCTCCATTACCTTACGTTACAGTTACAAAGAAGTTAAAAGAATACTATACGACGCAGAGTACCGCGTCAATCCGAGACCAAATCCTAAAAACGGCGTCTCGAAGAATATAGGCCACACCGCTACTTATGTCTATCTGTTCCTCTCTTTCTCTTTCGACCTATCTCTTCCTTTCCTTAATCCTGGCTATCCACAGGACCCACGACCTCCGGCTTGGATAGCTACAGGTGTAGCTAGCTATTTTCACGGAAACGTACGAGCGTGTCTTGCTATTTCAGTCAGTCTCGGTACAAAAGTACTGAGGTTGATTGAAGCAGCATGACAAGCACGCACGTCAGTGCAGTACCTTCTCGCAGGTGCGCCCGTGATGGCCCGGCGTGCAGCTGCAGTTGAAGCGGTGTTCAGTTTCGTGTCGCAGCCACGGTAGGCAGGTTCCATTGTTACGGCACGGCTGTTGGCGGCAGCCTGCGCGGAAACAGAGTAGATTAGCGAAATGTATACACTATGAATCGAATAAAGGATGACTCACTTTAAACCGGGCCGTGTCCGGGCCGGAGCTTCCGGCGCTTACTTTTCTATGACAGATGACAGGTGATCACGTGATGCTTTACATAGAAAACTAAGCCCCGGAAGCTCCGGCCCGGACACGGAATAAAAAAATAGACTTTACGTCATAAACTAAAATGGTAGAAATTTGTGCCAGTCGGGTCTATGGCAGTCAAGACTATTTGTGAGTTTGTTGTGATAATGACCCAACAAAGTATTTAATTATTATTTTTTAAGCTTATGAAGCTTGTCGCGAGGTCTACAGCTCACAGACCCACTAGTTATCTTTTTCGTGTCATCATCTTCTGTATTGTTCTTACCTTCTAGAATGACTGAGCAGTTGCGTCCGCCCCAGCCGGGGTCGCAGGCGCAGTAGTAGGTCGCCCGTCCGTCGTAGCAGCGCCCGTGGATGCCGCAAGGGTCGTATCTGCCAGGAAATATAAATATTAAATACCATATTTTGTCCTTCATTTCTGATTTTTTTGTTGCTTTAATGCAATGGGGTTGGCAACTGTAAAGGTTTGCATAGATGGCGTCATCATAGCTGGCATTAATAAAACAAAAAAATACACAATTCTAGGGATTGACAGGGCAAGCTATGATGGCGCCATCTGCTAAATACTTCGACCGGCCAACCCCATTGGTCTTTTAGAAACAGTTGATTGTCACAAATAACTGTTATTGAGATTATTAAACACAAAAATAAGATTATATTATAAGCGATCGCGACCTGTGATAGTTGTAATATAAAGCGTGTCTCACATGTTGCACTCGTTGATGTCGACCTCGCAGTGCTCGCCCTCGTACCCGGGCAGGCACTCGCACGTGTACCCGCCCACCCCGTCCACGCACTTGCCGTGCCGGCACGGGCTCGCCGCGCACTCGTCGATGTTCACCTCGCAGCGGGACCCCGTCGTGCCGAACACGCATATGCATTCGTAGCTGTAACGTTATGTGTTAGTTGAAGGGAGATTTTTGTCTTTTTTCTAAGACTATTTCAAAATTTAATTAAACCCGTGTACCCGGATACCCGTGTTCCCACCCGTGAGCGTTTTCAGGAGAGAAGTCTGCTGATAAAGACTGCTATTACCGGTACACATATCCCGTCGACACCCGTGTATCTGAGTACACGTGTACTTACCCGTGAGCGTTTTCAGGGGAGAATGGCCTGTAGAACACATCCGGTAGCACCATATGCGGTTGCGGGCCCAGTTGTACGGGGGGCCCGTCTGCCGGCTGGTAAAGGCTGGTGTTGCTGTGCTCCACGCATATGCCGTCGTACTTGCACGGATTGCTTGCGCATTCTTGGATGTCCACGTCACAGTTTTTGCCTGCGATATATAAAAATAGTAATATTAGAGTACATTTTTTGACTGTATATGGCTCTGTGAATACACGGTACGGTAGAAAAATGGTCGATGTTGACATGTAACCCGTGTACCCACCAGTGTACCCCTGGTGGTATTGATTCTTGTACGGTTGGGAGGCGCACTTGTCGATGTTGACCGCGCAGCATGTCTTGCAGCGATAGTAGGTGTGTGTGTTGTGACTGAGGGTTATATACGCACCCGTGTACCCCTGGTGGCACTCGCAGCGGTAGTCTGAGACCAGGTCGCGGCAGGTGGCGCCGTTCTCGCACGGCTGCGAGGCGCACTCGTCGATGTTGACCGCGCAGTGGACGCCCGCGTAGCCCGTGTTGCTGCAGTCGCAGGTGTATGTGTTTAGGCCGTCGATGCAGCGCCCGCCGTGCTCACACGGTTGGGACTGGAAAGAGGTATATGTCTTAACATCGAATTTTCATTACATTGAAAGGGATATACAGCGTGTTATTTTAAATCAGAATTTATGGATTATACAATAATATAATGGCATAGTTTAAGAACTTGTAACTCAAATAAAAATTATATAGTATGCCAAAGGACTCTCGTTTTAAACATAGACAGAGAGAATCATACTACTTTTGTCTTACACTTAGTACTAGCACCCAAAAGAAAAGGATGAGTATTTTTTTTTTGTTCCTATTCCCTGACAAATTGGTAGGACCAACTATATTAACAATTTATAAAAAAAAAATAGCAAAATTAAAAATACGTTTTAATAAATTTAATAACAACTAGACCGAAGTCGTAAGTAGTAAACACTTTTACACGAAACAAGGATAGCTAACAGCAGATATACATTTAAAAGTACAAAGGCAAACAAGGAAAAGTCTACAACTCAACTCAACCTTCGCAGTTGCCATGTCCAGTGCAAGGGAACGACTAACTTCATAGTCATGTTATCCTCCTAAGGCCCAAGGTCCTACGACTCCTACCTATAGTACCTATTCAGTTCGATGCAATTTAAACCATGTTCAATTGGAACAGAGTCGCTTTTGATTTGTTTCGTTCAATTTTCAAACAACGCAAAATCAACTCTATTTGTGTAACGGAATGTCAATAACGTATGCCAATGAATTGTCAAGGAATGTCAAAGTATGTCAAAATGCAAGGAGTGGTGCCGAAGCACCAACAAAAGATAGCAAATATAAGACGAGAGTTTACTGCAATGTTATAAATTACAATGAATACAAAACGTTGATCTTATTATTAATTACGGCTAGGTTGAGTGGGAGATTGCGATGCGTGTGCAAGATGACGCTCTACTTTTTGGACAAAGTGCAGATGCATCGTTTGCACGGAGATGTTGTTTTGGGTCAGATCAAAGTGCACATGCATAGCTGCAGAAAATGTACAATTGTAATTGTCGCTAATTGTACAATTTGGATGTTTCGTTTGTATGGCTGGGCCTTAGGAGGTTGCCGACGCCAACATAGCCGGTGTTCTTACACCAATACTTACTTCGCAGTCATCAATGTTGACGTCGCAAGTCGGGCCGGTGAGGCCGTCCTGGCACACGCACGAGTAGCTGGCCACGCCGTCCACGCAAGTGGAGCCTTCTGCGCAAGGCGAAGACTCGCACTCGTTGATGTCTATTGAGCAGTCTTTGCCTACAGCGAAAAAAAAAAAGAAAATTTAGCGCAAGAAAATTTACGTAACTTACTTAAACTTATTGAAGCGGACATTAGCCGTTAATGACATTAAGTATTGAAGATGGTTCGAAAACTTTACGGAAACGAGCGTTGTCCCTATCTTTACTTTATGGACAATATTGGCGTTATTCATAAACGTTTGCCAAATCTAACAAATCGTTGATGATACTTTGTCCCGATCCGTCATTTTGACATGAATTATAATATAATATTTGTTCGAAAGAGTTGCTATACCCAGTTAGAGTTACATTATTACCACTCATTAATTATGATACCAATTTGAAATACAATTACCGTCTGGCGCCATCATAACTACCTATAATGCAATAAAAATATTTTCCAAGAAAATTACCGATACATATCTACTTAAATGGCACCCGCAGCAATCAGCGATTGAATAGTTGCATGCCAACCTTAAAAGCAACGGCGCTTGTAACAACAATTCACGACTGATCATCGGTGGGCCTTATGTCTTGGCATTAAGGTTTACAAATTAATAATGTGGACGATGTTAAATCTAATGTTCGTTCGCTTATATAATAAAAGGGCTTAAGAGACAATTGGAGTTATCATTCAAGGTATTGTAAGTTTTCCTCTGTAATTAGGTACTCGTATCGCGTATTAACGATTCGATTTCGCAATTTCACGTGATGTCAGCTCGGATTTAGGTATTATAACAGAGGCGGTCGCGGCGCATTACACGTAGGGTCATTTTTGAGAACCAGTCAGATTTCTATAGTTACACTAGTTCGTAGTTTGTTCGCTCTTGCAGGTGCACTCGAAATTGTTCTACAGATCGTGACAGTGCGTTTTTACACGGCGCAGATGCATAATATATCAGCGAGATGCAAACCTCAAAATTGATACACACGGTTAAGTCCCGTTTTCGTAAATAATGTCATGTAAAACTCGTGAAGATTTAAATCAGTGGAGTGCCTACTAGTTAATATATTGCTCGCAGCTTTCACCAGCGTAACCTGTGCAACATTTTCGTAAAATACAGAAGTACAGGTATTATTAGAAGTGATTACCCTTGTACCCCGCCTTGCACGTGCACTCGAAGTTGTTCTCCAGATCGAGACACACGCCCCCGTTTTTACTACTACTTACGTCTACTCATTCATAGCTTCCTCGCAGCTTTCACCAGTTTAACCTGTGCAACACTGTTCGTAAAACACGGCTGAAGGACAGGTATTATTAGAAGTGATTACCTTTGTACCCCTCCTTGCACGTGCACTCGAAGTTGTTCTCCAGATCGAGACACACGCCCCCGTTTTTACTACTACTTACGTCTACTCATTCATAGCTTCCTCGCAGCTTTCACCAGTTTAACCTGTGCAACACTGTTCGTAAAACACGGCTGAAGGACAGGTATTATTAGAAGTGATTACCTTTGTACCCCTCCTTGCACGTGCACTCGAAGTTGTTCTCCAGATCGAGACACACGCCCCCGTTTTTACACGGCGCGGATAGGCACTCATTAATATCTTGCTCGCAGCTTTCACCTGTGTACCCTGTGGACGATATGCATTATTTTTACTGATGTTACTTGCCAATTTAAGTTTTACACCACAGTTTAATTTCAAAATTGGTATTTTTACCATCGCGATATAGCTACAGTCGTGATACACCATCGATACAGAGGCACACTAAAAGAGGCACTCAGCAACCTGAAAACACTGCCAGGTTTCATGGAGGAGCTGGGGTGGTTAGAGTAGCGCCACCTCGTTTCACGCAAAATAGGCGCAATGGTTGTCGATTTGCGGAAAATGCCCAGAAGCACTAACTAACTAACTAACACCATCGATACCATATAGTCGCGATGTAGAAATTATTAATTCGCATCGCGTTAGTAGCAATGCGCGTTTGTATCGCTAAGACAGCTTTGCTTCCGTTGCGCGTTCACGAAACGCGCTACTGAATTGATCCGAAAATTCGCCATACTACAATACAACTATAGATAATTATTATTTTGTTGAAATCTGAATGAAGCACAGCTCACCTGGCCTGCAGTAGCACTGGTAGGAACCAGGCGAGTTGACGCACACCCCGTTGTTGCATATCTTCGGCTTGACCGCGCACTCGTCGATGTCCACATCGCAGAACTTGCCTGCACAACAAAAACCATACGTATTTGGTATACGCGCGACATGTTTCGGAGAGCCTAGGTCTCCTTTCTCAAGCGCTAGCGCAACTGACTAAAATCACGTGAGTTTAAACCGTAAATTAGTTTAATGTCATAGTTGTCAATTGTTCTGTTCAATGTAACGACTATGTGTCAATCAACTTTATTATTGACATTATTATTATTATTTTATTATTAGTGTTCCGTACAAAACTTTGTTTTTTAAGTTAAATTTAGTTTGTAGTTAGTTGTAAGTGTATGGACTCAAGGTCTGAAATAAATGATTTTTATTTTTTTTATTTTTTATTTTATTATTTCTACTGGATGTCGTGTCAATAGAAATTACTGAAAAACGCGATCCCCGCTGTTGATAAATAAATGATTTATGATTTATTGATTTCTGACGTATTTGTAACATAATTAAGTGCCAGTTTGAAACAATACGGCCATAACAAAGTCCCCCGCCGCGTCTGCCTGTCTGTATGTTCGCGATAAACTCTAAAATTACTGAACGGATTTTCATGCGCTTTTTCGCCTATGAACAGAGTGATTCTTGAGGAAAGTTTAGGTGTATAATTATTAACCCGTGAAAGTCCGGGTCGGGTCGCTAGTATTAATATAATATATATTTAAATATTGAAATATGCACCTACTTACATACATACTCACTAAAAATAAAAAATATGAATTTTACAATTGTGATCGCGAAGTTACCCGCATGTGTACCAGTTTAGTAGAGATATCAAACAGTTCCAAGAACATTTCGTGAAAAATAACTTTTGTAACAGAAAAAAATACCAAATTCATCAAAGTTTTTTTGAAAATGTAGTAGATAGTTATTTTCAAAAACGAATAAAACATACTAACAAGTTATACAATATTTTTTGCTTTAACATATTGTGAGTCTAGTCTGGGTGAGTTTTTTTTATTATGACTAACCCATATAAAAGTTTTTTTAATCCACTTCATTTCTAAATACGCTAACAACTCTACTTCATTATTTAGAATAGAATAGAAGAAATTTATTCAGAAAACGCTTAAATTTAGGAATTACATGAGACAACAGAACTAATTTATTATTAAGCGTCACTGAAAAGGTCTCCACTCAGCGTAATGTCAAGATACCATCTAAGGATCTCGACGCTTGATTATATATTACACATATTTGAATAAATTGGCGAGTAAAACACAATCATAAGTGGTTATATAAAAACATAACTCTCCTTTCGTCATTCAGGTAAAAGACAATAGCTCGTTATCTCATACATGATCACGACTACACGCAACAAAAATATCGAATCTTAGTTGTTTACAAATTAGAACCTAACTTTTAGTAAAAGAAGACTCATTATTTTATAGTAAATTTGTTTTTAATTACCTTCAAAATATATTAAAAATAATAACACAACCTTAAAACTGACCATTTGAATCATTTAACGCAACATATATAGAACAAAACTGTATAAACCCAATTGTTATAGAACTAACTCAGAATTAGTCACATTTTAAACACAGCTGGTTTGCACAAGTGTACGTCATACTTGTACCACACGCGCGAGTAAATAAAAAAAACAATAGACACGGTGTGTAACGATCGGTGCGGTACACGATTCGATTAAATATCGATTATGAATCAGCTGACCGGTTAGGTTGCTGGCGACCGGTTTAGTCGCATCACTAGTGACGCACCTGATATGGTCACGGCGGTCGAATAGCATACAAAAGGGCTAAGTTGCGCGTTTAAAATAACAAAAGGAACCAGTTAGAAATAGTTAATGACTAGAATTTTTGATGATGGATACTTCAAGTTCTACCTCGACTTCAAATCTTTTAACGTACTTCGATGCAAACTGTGGATATGGACATTTTGGAAAATGTTATTAAATAATTTAATGTATATATTAACCATAGCTATGCATGCTACGAAGGGGTCGTTAGACTTTTTTCGATTTTTTGATACGAGTAATTACAAGAATACGGAGCGAAAAACAAATCCACACAAATTATAAAAATGATTGTAACTCCTATAATAATTAAAAATTCGAATGAATGAGCATTGAGCTGTGGTTGATATAATTACCTATGTACAGTCGGCCAAAAATGTGGTCTACCAGTACCACCTTACGGTTGAGGTTAGTTTGAACGTCATGAGACAACAAGGTCGATTTGACATGAATGTCAGTGACAATTGTCAACCTTAGCGATCGTTAGATCTCGCAGAAACTTTTGTCAAAACTGGTAGACCACTTTCTTGGCCCACTGTACATGAAATTGTGTCAAAATAATTTCAATAATTTTAAAATCCAGAGAGGAAAATGAGGACTAAGTTTGTTTGAAAAGGCGATTTGCGCGGCGGTCCACTTTCGACTTAAGTTAGTAAAGGAAACTGCAGTGAATTGGTGTCATGTATAAAATGATCAATAGCTCTAGAGACACCTTGCCACTGGCAAATTGTTTTGTTTACATTTCTAATTCAGCCCACTTTACAGATCACGAGTTCATATAATTGCATATGTAAGTAGTTGTTATTAATAATATGCTGGCATTGCTAGTTGCACACAAGGTCATGACGATTTTTATGTAGGATATAATATTGTATATCATTGCCTTTCTATCGTTGTCCCATTTGCTTATTTCAGTTACTATTGGTGCTGGCGCCGCACTGGCACACGAAGCCGCCGTTGTCCAATGGCATGCAGGTACCGTTGTTGCACGGGTGAGGGGCGCACGCTGATTGGTCCACTAGTGTGATGCGACACTCACCATTGGTGCCGGCGCCGCACTGGCACACGAAGCCGCCGCTGTCCAATGGCATGCAGGTACCGTTGTTGCACGGGTGAGGGGCGCACGCTGATTGGTCCACTAGTGTGATGCGACACTCACCATTGGTGCCGGCGCCGCACTGGCACACGAAGCCGCCGCTGTCCAATGGCATGCAGGTACCGTTGTTGCACGGGTGAGGGGCGCACGCTGATTGGTCCACTAGTGTGATGCGACACTCACCATTGGTGCCGGCGCCGCACTGGCACACGAAGCCGCCGCCGTCCAATGGCATGCAGGTACCGTTGTTGCACGGGTGAGGGGCGCACGCTGATTGGTCCACTGGTGTGATACAACGCCACGTATCATTTTGCTCGACGCATTCCTGTGAAAGAATATTACAATGAGATTGTGAAAGATTATTGTTCAATGAGGTTATCCTCATCGAGTAAATTTATGCATTGATTAGACACATTTTTGAACCACAAAACTATTGACCGCCATTGTTATTATAGGACTTTTTTTATCACACGGTTAATTTTGACAGCTTACGCCATAACACTTATACAATATAGTTGGCATTTAACGGGTCAGTGGATGATATTTCAAAATCGCAGTATCAACTTTAGCACATAGACAAACGGACAAACATGAATAAATATGGGGAGTTGATGAAATCTAAATTGTACCAGGCTATTGAGTAAAAGCGATAGAATAAATACTGGGCTGTGGGCGACGATATATGATGACTTGTGACGATTGTACAGAATGTTCTTTAGTCGCTAGGCGCGACTACAGAACAAGCGAGAGACGTGCACGTGCTAACGAGGTCCCGCACACGCAAGCGACAAGCTTATGTTCAATAAGGAGTGTAACAAAGATAAATCGTATACGAAAACGAATAGTAAATAAAACAGATTAACGGGGTTGGCCGGTCGTAGTATTTAGCAGATGGCGCCATCATAGCTTGCACAAGATTTTTATTTTTAATGCCCTGGATGCCAGCCCTTTAAGCCAAATCTCATTGAAAAACGGGCAAGCTATGGTGGCGTCGTCTATGCAAACCTTTGACAGTTGCCAACCCCATTCGTAAACAATCAAATAAATATATTATGTTATGCTCCTTGTTACATACAACATTACAGTTATAGCTGCACATAACTAGATCCTACAACACGTCATACCTGTATAAAGACTCCCTGTAGTGGGAAGAAAACAGACTTACTTCAGTATTGTCAACATTTTTCTTAATACTTAACTAACCGTAAATAAATTATTAGCTTGCACGTTATAATGATCTCTATAGAAATTATTTTTAGCAACTCTTTAACTAAACTACGAGTATGATGCACCAAAACTGCTACAATATATATTTACGATATTTGCTTATACGTTATCGTTTACTCTCTCCAACTCTCGCCTTTACATGGCGACCCTGCCAATCTCCCTCTCCAGAGTCGTGCTCAGACACGTACCCGACGCGGCACGTGCACGTCCCGTCCTCGCAGACGCCGCCGTGCACGTGGGGGAGCACGTATCGGACACGTCACTAGCACAACGCCATCTACTGTCAAATTGGGCAACTACCTGTTGGTGCGGACAGCCCGCCGCCCTGCAGTCGGCCAGCTCGCACGCCGCGCCCTCGTACCCCACGTGGCACGTGCACGCCCCGTCCTCGCAGACGCCGCCGTTCAGGCACGGGGGCGAGCACGTGTCGGGCACGTCGCAGCGCACGCCCGACCAGCCCTGCAGGCAGGAGCAGCGGAAGCCCATCGGCTGGGCAACAAATGTGTCATGATTACAAAAGCTACTAATTAAAATTATCACGAGTCAAGCGCTCAAAAGCATGACACACAATTTGTATTACACAAAACAAACTTGATGTAACGTTAAACATTAAAGCCTTTATTAAATTTAATAAACGATTAAACTGCCAGCTATCGTAAAATGTGCCTACTTAAGGGGCCCACTGTTGTTCGGAACTGTCAACTTTTTGTTCTAACTGACAGACCGATACCGTCCAGCAGGCTGTTAATCAGTGGGCCCCTTTAAACTTAAGTGAGGTTGTAATTGTGATATAGTTTTCATATATCAAAACTGTTGGACCACAATTCCCAGTGGGAAGCAAAATAGGCACATAAGTAACTGAGACATCGTATAAGTATTTGAGTCTCACCGTGTCCTGGCACGTATCTGCGTGAGCGCAGGGTTGCGCCGAACACCGCTCCGGGGCCGCCTTCAGGTCCGAGAGGGCCTTCGCAGCGGCCAACTCGCAATAGGCCCCTGCGTCCGAACGGCACACACACAAAGTTAACGTGAAACATATATTACAAAAGAGTACGAATGTAGACATAATACACAGTTAAGCGAGTAGCTGAATTTCAGTCACTGAATCCAAGGGCCCAGGAAGTAAAAAAATATATTTACATACCTTTGTATCCAGGTGCGCAGGTGCAGTTGAAATGGTCGGTGCCGAGGCTGCAGGTGGCGCCGTTTTGGCACACCCCTGACTCGCAGGCGAGCTCGAGGGTCGTGCAGTTAGGTGACAACCCTGGGGCACCTGTACGAAGTACTTCATTTTTGTAGTTTATTTTATCACACTTAAAATATAGTCTGGTAAGCTAAAGTCCGTCAACCAAATCTTGTCAGTAGTAAAAGGCGGCAAATTTGAAAAATCGCGGGTTAGCAACACTGTGTTCGAATAATTCCAAAATGCGTGTCATCTGTGTTTTATCTGTGGAATGTGGATCGTGAACGACAGCCGTCACCTTATTTGTTTTCATTTGGTTTTCATTCTGAATCGTTTCTGTTTCAAGAGATATTTCTGCTGTCACCATTAAATACCAATACATTAAATAAGAATAAGCAAAGCTAAGGGGCCTACAATGTACAATCATGCTCGTTGATGGTAAACATTACTAAAAATTGAGGTTATGACAAGTACACACTGGAAGAACTCTTTCGAACTTTTAAGATTATGTTCAGTTTTTTTGTTTTAGGGTTAAAAGGCATAAATAAAATTAAAACGTATGCCTAAATCTATCCAACAAGACCATAAATTGTGTCCTGGAAACCGTCCATAGGCCCACATGTCTAATATTTTCAGCAATCAGTTGTGACTATTTACAAAGATGCAATAGAATACTACAGAGTATTATGCTTGGTTGAAGTGATCCGGTAACATTGGTAACTTCATTATATTTTTTCAATTAATGACCTGAATTATAGTGTAAGCTAAAGTGACCCTTATCTTATTTACCTTTAAATTAAATAAACACCCAAATATCAGTTGTTTTATTTTTAATATGTAATCCTATTGTACAATATATACCAATCAAAAAAATTACACAGGTATGTCATATTCATCCAGAAGAGTACACTAATTTACATTAACAAGTGGCATATTATATTGTAAATAACAAATATATGCACTATCTAATTATCTGCATTTTGATATGATTTTATTTTAGTAAACTTAGAAGACATAGAAAGGGAACAAAGAGAATATAAGCACTACGATAGGGAGTTGTTTTTGATATCTTCAAATTTGTTCATCATTCTGATTAACATTGTTTTAACATCGCTTTTAAATTGTCCGTCCGTTTCAAATTTTTTCAATAAACCGCGAGTGACAATTTGAATTGACGTACGCAGGGCGCGCTCAGCGGAAAAAAAATCTTTTGGTTCGATGTACATTGCTGCTTTTCTCAGCGCAATACTGCTCTTTGAGTGTTGCCCTACTTTAGTTTGCTTTACATTGCTACTGACAAGATTTGGTTGACGGACTATAGCTTTGTCACTTTGTCAGTCGAAAAAGGCGCTTTATTTGAAAAATGTAGGTCCGTAGGAAAAATCCCCAAAACAAATCTTGAATTTTCTACTGACAAGTTATTGACTTCACTTGCAAGTTGATTTTAGCCTTATCATTGTTAATGAAATAGGGTCCTTTCGGGTTTCACCTGATGAAGTGTTTCTCTTGATGATGTGAGGAAGATCTGATGAAGTGAGGGTAGCCTCGTGGGTCCCGGCGTACTTATACAAGTACAAATTCAATTTGCGTTTTGAACTCTTAGATAGAAGTAAAGAAAGTTCCAAATTCAAAAGCGTATCAATTGGCCCGGGTCTTACGAGGATAGGCAAAGAGGTACATTCAACTTACCGTAGTATCCTAAGTCGCAAACGCACATCACTTGCTTCTGTATCATTACACCGGTAACCATCGCCGGCACACCTGTGAAGCAACAACGTATAACTAAAAGTATCAAAACCGTAGTCGGTGTTCACATTGGATGCGGAGCGCACGCCGCACCTACATCGCAGTGATAGACTCGTGCTGTCCAATGTGATTTTTAAAGGACATATTCAATTTTTGTAATTATTTACCCTATATATGGACTTTATGTTCGAAATAAAAATATTTCATTTCATTCATATTTGATTTCAATTCATTTCATTTTTAACCGACGAAAAAAACGGAGGAGGTTCTCAAGTCGACACGTATATATTTTTTTTTTATTTATGACCACGCATAATTATTTTTAGCAATTTATGAATAAAAAGCCTGATAGGTTAAGACTGTTGAGGACAGTCCGGGTACCCGGGTACCCGGGTCTACGCACCGGTCTCCTTGCAGTGCGAGCGCGGCGGACACGTGACATCGCAGCTGGCCGGTATCGGGGTGGCGCAGAGCGGCGGCGCCCAGCCGCGGCGGCACTTGCAGTGGAAGTCCACAGGGCCGTCCTCGATGCACTCGCCGCCGGCGCCGCAAGGGTTGGACGTGCAGGGCGACGGGGTCATCTGGGGGTTAGAATTAGATATCAAATGGTCTTAGATTAGTGGGATTATATATTATAAAAAATGTCAAAGAGGTAATCTCATTCAAATGTATTTTGTTATACACCACGTTAAGTTACGACTGAGCATACAGTGCGACTGATAGTAAATCCTGGGGTACTCGCGTTGCCGACCGTTGAACATGTACTGCACCTCATTTTTGGGAATCCGATACTTGCATCCTTTACTTATAAGTGTAACATAGACCAAATTGTAGCATATCTGACAATAGTTGGACAATAGTCTCACTGCAACCACCCACGTACGCTGTGACACCACTCGTCCGTGTACCCCGGCTGACATATGTCTGTATCACTACACCCGTGTAACGTACCCTGTGGCAGCGCTCGCCCGTGTACTCCGGCTGGCAGACGCACACGAGTCGCACGTGTACACAACCCATTTTGGCTGCACATGTCTGTATCACTACACCCGTGTAACGTACCCTGTGGCAGCGCTCGCCCGTGTACCCCGGCTGGCACACGCACACGAATCCGCCGTACGTGTCGTAACACAGCCCATTGTGGCCGCATATATCCCGCTCCTCGAGACACTCGTTAACGTTGGACTCGCAGCGGGGCCCTGTGTAACCTGCAACAGGAATGATGTTTTGAAATAGACCAAAGTTTATATCACACATAATTTGAGTCGTCTTCCGTCGCAAATTTCGCGCCGCGCGCCTTATCTTTTGGTTTCTTCTAGGTTCCTGGCTGGCAGTGAAATAATATGTATATAATTATATAGCAATATGTATTATATGTATATAAGTATACGTACCGGTACCGGCGCAGTCGCAGGTGAAGTTGTTGACCGCGTCGACGCACCGGCCTCCGTTGAGGCAGGCCACGCTGGCGCCCGAGGAGGCGCACTCGTCCACATCGGTTTCGCAGTTCCGGCCGGTGTATCCTGTGACGCGTGTCATATTAGAAGCATTAAGAAGCATGTAAAATTGACAATCATTGTATAGATACACGCATGTTTTTCTAAAAGTATAGTGAAAGACCCAAGTGTAGCTATCTTTTTTTTAAGTGACGCAAGGCTGCGCCAAAATGTAAGGAAGAAATCATGAAAAACCAGTCTTTCGTTAACAATAAATAAAACATGTTAAAATTGAACATTTTTAAATTAAAATATTTTTACAAAAATGTTACAAAGTACACTTGTGGATTACAAACTTTCATTAATCGTCTTGTTAAAGTGTTTAACCTCGTAAGTACCAAGCCAAGCTTGAGCTTATAAATTTGGATTTTAATTTAGTTCTGTAAGAGTTCAAAACTCGAATTTAATTTGTACTTGTACAGGTACATGCTGTTGCTAAGCGGGTGAGGTGTTCAAAATTAATCAAAATGATCTTGACGCGACTTAATTGTCAAGGTAATTTTGAACACCTCGCCCGCTTAGCAACTTCTGCTGCTGACAGTACGCGGGAACTGACGAGGATAATGAAATTAATGGAAACAATCAATCAATCATTTGTGAAGCGAGTGTTCAGTTACCAGGGGGGCAGGAGCAGACGTAGGTGTCGGCGGTGGGCGGCACGCTGCAGCTGCCGTTGTTGCGGCACGGGCCGGCCACGCACAGCGGGTCCTCCGACACCTCCAACTCGCAGTGCACTCCTGGTCACACAACAAGGCGTATTAGCACTGAATCATCATCATACCTCGCAACCGAGCTAGCAAATCTGTAGCAGTTGTACGTCAAGGTTATCACAACTACGCATAAACTAAAGTACAAAAAATATTTTTTCTTTGTTTTCAAACACACCAATATTTTCAAGCAATGAAAATTCCATTTTAATATTTGAAATATATGCGAAAAAAAACTGATTTTATAAAGAAAATAACAGATAAATTGAAACGCATCTAATATTGACATTGACCTGTTAATTTATATTATTTGACAGTAAATTAAACCGGGTTATATCGGAAGAGGATCAACAAGGTTCTCGATCAATTTTATTAATCTTATAATAAAGTTAAAGCAAAATGGTTCATCATAATCGCCAACCCTGACACAAAACTGTCATATGCTACGGTTTTGCTAGCTCCGTTGCGGGGTATGATCATCATCTACGTCTCACTTGGAGAGTCTGAGGTGGCCCTACCCCTACCCCTAGGCGGAGACGTCGTGTGGCCACGTTACTTGTCATCGGCCGCCATACTTCCCATACCACTCGTCGAGTGTGTGGCCGCGTAGTTACAATGGGGTTGGCCGGTCGAAGTATTTAGCAGATGGCGCCATCTTAGCTTGCCTTGTCAATCCCTAGAATTGTGTCAAATATTTGTTTTTTAATGCCATGGATGCCAGCCCTCTAAGCCAAATCTCATAGAGAAAGGGGCAAGCTATGATGGCGCCATCTATGCAAACCTTTGACAGTTGCCAATCCCATTGACACAGACACTAAGTAGGCAAGGTGTCCTACAGTTGATACGCCGGGCTGAGACACTCACCGTGGTACCTTGGGTCGCACACGCACTGGTAGTCGCCGCGCGCGTCCTCGACGCACCGGCCCGCGTGCTGGCAGGGGCCCGAGGCGCAGGGGTCCCCCGTGTCCACCTCGCAGTTCTTGCCGGTGTACCGCGCTGAGCAGATACACTCGTAACTGGGGACACCAGGAACATTTGTAAGCTTTTATTTAAATTATTAACGCATTTATTTACGTTCCAAACCGATTTAAATGTCACAGTCGCCATTTTGTTTTTTTTAGGACACAAACGCACTTTATAATTACCTAAAAATATTTCGGGACATTAAAATAAAAATCAGATAGATTAAAAAATAACCGGATATAGGTTTCATGCGGTCGATTAAAAGTAATGATACTCACTAATACAAGTTAATTTGAGTCAGCCTTAGCTAACTTTGCTCAGTCTTTTAATAGAACAAAGTGAGGGGGTGTCGTTATAAATATAAACGTGATATTTTCATAGAAATTTTACATGAATCATGACATTGCTCATTTTGTCGTTGCAAATGCCACGCAGAGTTAGTTTGGTCCGATTCTATACAAAATGAGAATTTATCAAGTCACTCCATTATCCGATAGGTACGTAGGGTGCTATAGTTATTGGCCATAGAGAAATATAGTAAGAATAGAGTGCCCACTCCATACATCGGTTTTGGTGCCAAAAAGACTATTATTTTCGTAGTCCACATCTAGCATCGAATAGGGGAATTATCATTACCGCTACTTGATACTAGATGTCTAGTGAGTCGCGACTCACAAAATTTGTATTAATCAACATCCGGTTATATTATTAGCTGAAAATTGTTGTGCATTAGACTTTTGGGTCGATGCAACATCTATTGTCAAGTAGCAGTACTGATAATTCCGCTACTCGATGCTAGATGTCGACTATGAAAACAATAGTCTTTTTGATACCAAAACTGATGTATGGAGTGAGCACTTTATGTATTTTTTTCTCTATGCCACTACATAGTAATTGGCCACTCTTAGCATTACTATGTAGTGGCCAACAACTATAGCAGTCACTCTATTCCGATATCAAGACATGTTTGTCTGTGTTAATAGTGTCCATATAGACAGGTCTGACAGGTACAGTATCAGCGGAAACGGCACTTGAGCGGCACTCGTAAAATAATGAGCAATACCAGAAATAACTCTCAACGGCAGTGGGCATACAATACGAGTATGTACAACAATGAAAACTAATAGGTCGTTCAAATAGAAGGACAAATCGCTTGCAGGCAGTTATGTGTAGGCGCGTCGAAGGATTACAGCTTTTTCAGTTCATATCATCCGTTCCAATATCGGATGTCGGATACGACGCCAAAGAAAAAAAAAGGCCTTTTATATTTATTGACCGAGCGTTAGCGAAGGTCTCCGTTTCAGGAAGAATGAGAATGCTTTCGTATGTCCGGATGTCGGATTCTCGTTCAATAGTTAGATCAAATATTTCTATCGAGTGATTCTTGAGGAAGGTTTTGGTGTATAATTTGTTGAGGTTTTGTCTAATAAACCCGTGCGAAGCCGGGGCGGGTCGCTAGTATGAAATATATTATAAAGGGCCACTCAAGTATTTTAAGTCGAAGATAAACGGATTTAGATGAAATTCGGTACACATAAATATAGTTTATAACTATACTAAAAAAATAACTTCAACAAGGATGTCATATTATCCCTCTTATATGCGCGAGCAAGTCTAGAAAATGATATGTTTAAAGTCGATGTCTTAGTAAAACATAAATAATTCTTTTTTTACATAAAATATATATTCAGTGGTACTTACTAAACTAATTAATAACTTAGTAAATAGTTTATAGAAAAGGATATAGCAACATTTCGCAACGCTAAAACATAGCATATTTTAATAATGCTGCAGATTATTGTACGTTCAAACAAATGCCATTTTAATTCGCAAAGCATATCGCATTACTCGTAACTTTTCAGACAATGAGACAATTTCATACAATATTAATGAAGAATAGCCAAAAGCAATCGATCATAATGAATTGATAATAAAATATAAAAGCTCGATCTCGAAGTTTTGAAGAACTTCCTTTATTCCGTCTGAATAGAGAAATATAAGTAAAGAAAGAGTGGTAAATCCATACATCAGTTTTTTAACCAAAACGCGAGTTATTTCGTAGTCGCCATCTAGCGTCAAGTAGCGAACATTACCAGTACTACTAGTTGGCAATAGATGTCGCGGCAAACAAAAACTCTAATGCTCGACAATTTTTAGCTAGATGTCGACTACGAAATAACTCGCCTTTTGGTAAAAAAACTGATGTATGGAGTTGCCACTCTTTCGTTAGTTATACAGTGAAACCTGGATAATTGCAATCTCAAGGGACCGGCAATTTTTTGTCAATTAACAAGGTTTTTCAATTAAGCAGGTCGTGCCAATTAACGAGGTTCAAAAAATCGTTGTGTCAATTATAGAGGTTCTCATTAATAGAGGTTGCGTTCTGACAAATTGCTTTTATGGAGGTGCAAATAACAATTGAAAGAAGATTTACAAGCTTACATTCTGGGTTTCTGGTCTATATATTATGTAACTTGCACTTTTACACTACATTAATTACTATGTACTTTATTTTCTTATAATCATTTGGGTTTAAAAAAACCCTTGAATTGTAGAAGAAAGTTTAATTGGAATGTATAAAGCATACTATGTTTTTGATTTAATCAAAACTATTTCACCTACTACACTCTGTGATAGATAGCCAATAAATAAATTGACTTCCGGATGAAGATTTAAAATAAAATTATCATTGCTATTAAAATATTGTTTCTGCTCTCTACAAGTCTACATTCTTTCAATTTCAATTACAGAGGTAATAAGTAAGACTTGTTTCAATAATAGAGGTAATGAGAAGAGCTAAAATAACGGATTTTTTTAGCACAGTGTCAATTATAGAGGTCTTAGTTGAAATGTGGTCAATTACAGAGGCAAAACTATGAAAAGCAATTAAATCTAAATTGCAATTATAGAGGTTCCAAAATTTCAATTATAGAGGCCTTTTGGTCTCAAGGGACCGGGACCGGGCCTTTGGTTGCAATTATTGAGGTTTCGCATTTATCCAGGTGTCAATTAACCAGGTTTCACTGTACTTGGTCAAACAGATCTTGACAGTAGAAAAAGGCGGCAAATTTGAAAAATGTAGGCGCGAAGGGATATCGTCCCATAGAAAATTTGAATTTCGCGCCTTTTTCTACTGACAAGATTTGTTTGACCATCTACATATATATTTCTCTATGATCTGAACAGCTGAAAAATATGTATGTAGCAGCCATATTTTTCGATGAAGGGCAACAGAGGTAAATGCAACTTTGATGTTACTGCGTCAACTTGAGGTATTATTACAACGTAAATGACAAGAGGATACAGTTATAAATAAAACGTATCATAGAGGAGCATTAGAGGGCGTTAGGACAAATCGTATTCGAGAATAACGTAATAGAAGTTAACCCGGCTGACCTTATATCCTCTAGCCCACACATGAAAACTTGCCAAGAACAAAGCAATTATGATTTGCGAAAATTAAAATTAGAATGAAATGAGAGACTTTTTAAAGGCCTCTGGGCGGCTAAAGTTTAGATAAGAGATAGAAGGCATATACAGTACATATTCGTGACAATCACAAAACATGTACGAACATGTACGGACAACAAAAGCAGAGAAACAGATCACTAAGCGTGCATACGTAAGTAATGCATCACGAAATCGACCAAGCTCAGCAATGCTATGAAACCAGCGCTGGTCTTCCGTAGGGCCCATTCGGTGATGCCACGACAAATAACATATAAAGGTACATTAAAACATTACAAACAAATGTTTACGAAAGAAAAAAAACAACGGACTGCACTCAGGGAGTGCCGGCAGAAGTGAAAACTCAATCACTATTGCAAAATGTCTGCAGCATTATGTATAATTGAGGTTAACGCCATCTAGCGTTATTTCGTCGCATTACTTGAAACCCCTAAGCACATCACTGTTAGTACTCGAGTTATATTAATCTGTCAGCTCCCACGGCTCATATATGAGCCAGAACGCTTATGGTGACGTCATATCGTGGGATTCGACAGGTTAATACCAGTTAGAGGGAAACTCACTAGATGGCATTTAAATCAATAAAGAAAAACTCAATGAATGACATTGAAGAAACAGTTTTTCGATCAGGTCACGTGTCCGTCTTACGTCTTACGGTCACGTGACACCTGTTACGAGTTTAAAAAAAATTCCCCATCACAAAAAGTGTACAGCGCCGCTAAAGAAGTTTTCACTTCAAAAAATATAGGGAGGTACAAAGACACATGGAGAAAAACAACCAAAACATTTCCCCGAACGCGACCATATCATCAATCAACGTTTGCTTACTGCAGCTAGCGCCAGTTCATGTATGTATCATATATCCACCATATATCTTACTTGTCAAGCCTGGATATACAGGTCCCGTGCCGCATGCAGGGCTCGTTGTAGCAGCGGTCCCGGGGCAGATGCTGTTGCACGTCTTCTTGTCGCACGGTGCCTGCGACAAAATATACACCATATGTTAATATAGGGGCAAGTAACGCTTTGAACGTGCACGCTGGTCGCTGACGCCGACATAAGTGCGTAACAAAGAAACATCTCGAAACAAGAACCAGATGACGGGGGCGGCCAACAGCCCAACACCCAATCTAACGCCTCGACGATTCAGATATTTTTGAGCACCTCGGCCGCTTCGATATATCAAATATAGGATGGCGACTGTAACTTCCAATATATTTACTGTAAATATATAAATATAGTTAATAGAAACGCGGCCAGCATATGAAAATGGATTTCCAGTTAGCAGGTACCTATTATATTAATATGTATTTAATTAAAATGCAGCAACCTTTCAAAGCACCCTGTTCTACATTTCAGGTACACGGAGCTTTTAATACATTTTAAATTGTCACTAAGGAACAAGCTTTTGAGGAATAATGAATTTGGTTCAGAAAGTGACGCTCCGGTACTTTTATATAAGCGCAGTCTATGGCTGCGCGGAGGCGGTAGGTAGCGTTTCTAAATAATTTGTGTGAGATACTTAGGCCCCCGCGGATTGGTTCCCACATGCGCCTAAACGATATCTTGCATTACAAACATTACGGCACCAATATGGATACTTGGATAGTATCACCGCTGCGTCGCTTTTTTAGATCATATTTATACGGTTGCCAAAAAATATGAATAGCAATCTTGACGGACTTCTCTAGTAACTTAATCGATTCGAAACCTGAATAAAACACTTTCGCACCATTGAAAAAATCATGAAAATAGGTCTAAAACGTACATTTACATTTTTTTTAATCTTTTGGACAAATGCTATTATAACATGAAAATTGCTTTCAATGATTTTTAATGTTATTTTTGATCTAACTCATCGTCGCATCAATTACTTTTATATTTGGTGAAAATAACGAAAAATTACAATTCAATAACAATGATATCCGCGAACCCGGGCACGCACGGCCGTCCGCTCGGTGCTCAGCGAGCTGTGTTTGGAGAAGGACCTGAACTCATTGTACCTTAGTTTTCGACGATCATGTAACAACTAACAATGGCATGTAGGTACTCACAGTTGTTGGTAAGGGGGCACTCCCCAAACTCCACGTTCCTCAGCTGGGCGCTGGCGTGGAACTCGAGCTGCGGCCCCTCGTGTATGCAGCCGACGAACACGTTGCCGACCAGCACCTCGGCGCCGTCCGCCTGCAGGTTGCCGGGGGACAGCAGCGACGGGTTCAGCGTGCGATTGGATATCACCTGGAAGGAACATAGCTGTTGAGAGGCGCACGCTAAATTGTACTTCTTATATTGAACTAGCGACCCGACCCGGCTTCGCACGGGTTAACAAATTATACATAAACCTTCCTCTTGAATCACTCTATTTAAAAAAACCGCATCAAAATCCGTTGCGTAGTTTTAAAGATCTAAGCATACATAGGGACAGACAGACAGCGGGAAGCGACTTTGTTTAAGAGGAAGATAGAGTGAATTAAGAGGGAGGTTTATGTATAATTTGTAAACCCGTGCGCAGCCGGGGCGGGTCGCTAGTAATTTGAATATAAAATTGCTAGGCTCACTTGCACTAATCCAGGGTAGTAACTCGGAGTTAACCGTTAACACCGGGTTAAATTGTACTGGTAACTCCGGGTTTAACCGGTTAACCCGAGTTAGTGGCTAACCCTGGATGGCGCAAGTGGCCCCTAGTGATATAGCCGAGGATCTGACAAGCACATTTTAAACACAAGTATATTTTCAGACTTATTGAAATAAAAGGTAAAATAAGAGCGATACTAAAAAATAAACGCCTCCAATCAGAACGTCCGTCCGATCCGATAGCTCTTAACCTACTGAGCTCCGGAAACTCAGAATTTCTCTTTATTTACTTTCCATTCCTCTTTTTGTTTTACACGCCTTCGGGAATTAGATATTAATAGAATCGCGGGTTTGTAAAATAATATTTCCGTTTTAATTTAACGCCTTCGGGAGGCTAATAGCGACCTCTACCTAAATCTTAAAGGTGGCAAGTTCGAGTCTTGCCGTAGGCGTTGGATTTTTCCATTGCGCCTGTTATATAAAAAAAAATGTTATTTTCTGTTGGCTCCATAGTAAAAGTTTTTCAATATGAAATATGACCTGTATATTCAACCCTCAGAGTATGGTGGTCTCACACACAATGTCCTGTTCAAGAAACCTGAAGGAACTACGAATGCTGCCTACGAAACAGGAGGTCCCGGGTTCGAATCCTGGTGATGGCATTTATTTGTGTGTTCATCACAGATATTTGTTCCTGAGTTATGGATGTTTCCTATGTACAGTCGCCATCAGATATATCGGAGCGGCCAAGGTGTTCACAAAATCTAAACACGCACTCTAACGCCTTGACAATAGAGGCGTGTTCAGATATTTGTGAGCACCTTAGCCGCTGCGATATATCTGGTGGCGATTGTACTTAATTATTTTTCTATATCTATCTATCATAAAAATCATTTATTTACAAACAAGATATATAAAGTGTATTACTAAAAGAAATTAAAAACTAGCTTAAATCTAAAATAGGCCCTTGAGGCATTGTACCAAGGATGCTGGCGACATTTCCTCGCTGTATCGCAATGCTGATACGTTGTGCGAGGTAGCCGCCAGCTCTTCGGTCACCAGTTACGTCAACCAGACGTTTCGCGATTTCTGCGAACAACTTATGCGCGCTGGGACCCCATGGACCTAGATTTTCAACTCCAAATGGTACAAAATGGTACTCTCTACCGAGGCTCTTATATTTGTTACGTTTTAAATTTTCGGCGCTTACCGCCGCCCCGCCCGCTTTTACATTAGTCCGTTGGAGGTGGGACGGCGCCAGTGTGTCTACGCAGGTAGCATCCCACACTAACATCCGTCCCAAGCTCCAAGGAACTAAGGACACTCCATCTATCTATTAGGTACATATATCGTCGTCTACTACCCACAACACAAGCCTTGTTAAGGCTACTGTCAGGCGTGTCTCACTCCGCGATTTCGTAGCTTTGCTACAGGTAGCTAAAAGTACATCCGTTCGGCCCCAATTTTGTGGAAAGTCATAAGCCGCGCGTGGCGCTGTCGCCACCTAGGGTTGCCAACCGTACTATATTATATAGTATTGTACTATATTTTGGCTCTCTGTACTATATACTTTTGGAAAAATATATAGTACGCTATAATACTATATTTCCGATTAAACGTATGTTACACTTATGTTTAGTATTTTATCTAAAAGTACCATATTTTTTTGAAATGTACTATATTTTTGATGCCCTATTCTGGAAAATACTATATTCTACCAAAAAATAGTTGGCAACCCTATCGCCACCTAGCGGCCATATCTGTGCTGATCGTAACAGACGCGTTTTATTAGAGAGTGAGTCTTCTGTACTTAGTACTATTATTTATTCTGTGCTACTGTGGGGCTTGGTCGATCTGTGTGATATGTTTCACATCATTTATTTATTTATATTTAAGTCGAACTCATCTCCAAAGAAGGTAATGAATGCCTTTTGCTTCATGAAGTCGGCTTGCAATTGTCTTTGACTATTTTAAGTAGTAAAGACTCATATTGCCGGTATAATTTCTGAAAAGTACGTCGTGCAAACTAATATTCTGTTTGCATATTTCATATTAATAATTAAGTAACTTTTATTACTTAAGTTTCTTTGTGCTTTGTTCACTGTTTTTTAGATAAGTTTTAAAAAAGGCAAGAATATTGCGTATCATTTAAAAATGTCCGTCATGTGCACAAAAATTAAAGACAGCAGATATATGTTGTGTATTTATTTAAGGGCCTACTGCAGCCGCGTCTGGCGCTTCGTAAACCACGCCCGCTAGTTCTTCCCTCCCCGCTAACACACACACATGGAAACGCTTCGCGCCGCACGTGAAGTTTGTGTGACCTTTTAGCACCATCTAACGTTACAGAAGTTAACTACCATTATACGCGGTCGCTGCGGTCGGCCATAAACTTAAATTCGGAAAAAATTGAAACAGATGGCGTTGTTACTTGTTCATAATAGCAAACAATAAAATAATTAATTAATAAACCTGAATATTTATTGTTGTTTTGGAAGATGTTAACAGCATAGAAGCAGCAGCGTATATAGCATATAAGTTAAGAGTATTGATAATAAGAAAATAGCACAAGAACAGAAAAGAGATTATTTTTGATAAAATATGATGAAAAGAGATTTACTTGATTACGCTCACCTGACTTTGCGGTCACTAAATGCAAATTTCAACCTTATTGTTATGGGGTTACAATACCCCTGGGGTTGCAGGCGTCCATAGTCGTTATTATTATAAATGCTTTGGTTGAAATGCTTTTTAACCCTCGAATTTTTCATAGGTACTGCAATAATATGTTACTCTTCGACGGCCGCAAAAATATGTGACACGCTCTTATGGCTCTACAAATAAGATCTAACATCTATCTACCGCAAAACGGCCTTCGGTGTGTAACATATTATTGCAGCTGACTGTACTCGTATTCATTGTTGTATAGGTAGGTATTAATATCTTTTATCCGATCGATTTGCATTTATTTGAAATAAATCACAGTGTTTAGTAATTATATGTTTTATTGAATAAGAGATTATTTAGGTATGTAAGGAATACAGGGTGCCTTTTTGAAACACTCATTTTTAGGGTTCCGTAGCCAAATGGCAAAAAACGGAACCCTTATAGATTCGTCATGTCTGTCTGTCTGTCCGTCTGTCCGTCCGTATGTCACAGCCACTTTTTTCCGAAACTATAAGAACTATACTGTTGAAACTTGGTAAGTAGATGTATTCTGTGAACCGCATTAAGATTTTCATACAAAAATAGAAAAAAAAAATTTTTTTTGGGGGTTCCCCATACTTAGAACTGAAACTCAAAAAATGTTTTTTCATCAAACCCCTACGTGTGGGGTATCTATGGATAGGTCTTCAAAAATGATATTGAGGTTTCTAACATCATTTTTTTCTAAACTGAATAGTTTGCGCGAGAGACACTTCCAAAGTGGTAAAATGTGTGTCCCCCCCCCCTGTAACTTCTAAAATAAGAGAATGATAAAACTAAAAAAAATATATGATGTACATTACCATGCAAACTTCCACCGAAAATTGGTTTGAACAAGATCTAGTAAGTAGTTGTTTTTTAATACGTCATAAATCCCCTAAATACGGAACCCTTCATGGGCGAGTCCGACTCGCACTTGGCCGCTTTTTCTGGATAATTTTGAATTTCAATTGTCAGGGGTGCCTACATTATTTTTTAATACATTTTACAACGACAACAAACAAAAGTTCAAATTCGCCGTATTTTTATTACCCGGGTCGATCGCAACAAAATAGAAAATCATGTTTTTCAAATCTAAGCGTTATTGTAATTTATCTCAAATAACCAAAAAGTCAATCTGACTAGAACTTAAAAACGAACTGAATTATTTTAATATGTCGATTTTTCTTGGTGACCCAGGAGAATTTTTTTTTGTATCCCATACGAAAAGAGCGTATCCCAATCGCGTATCGGTTTTGGTTTTTACCTATAAGTGTGAAAAATATATTCTACCATATACGAAGGATGTGTTTTTTCATGTTTTATGTGTCTTTTTGTACAATAAAGTGTTTTACTGCTACTAATATATCATATTAACGATTAACTAAAAAGGTATTTACATCTAATTTAACTGGTAAATTATTAAAGTCCGCTAAAATTAATATATACCTATTCAAAAAAATATTTGTTAATATGTCCCAAAATCATGGCTCATTTTTTAAGTCTCCTGACTTACCAAACATATCGCAACGAAGGCAAGGGCACAACGCGGCATCGTGAACCTAATAACGTAACGTTTCAGTTACTTTTATCCGGGGTACGAAAAGAGGTATTAGATCTATCCTGGGTCTAATATGTTATAAAAACATAGTTTTTTGAAAAATGTTCGTAGGTAGTACACAAAATTTACCTTTTCTTTTAAATGTGATTTGGGTCATCGTTCTCCCTGGTGACTTTTCTGGTGACCCAAGAGACATCAATTTTATTATGACTCAGGAGACTTTTTTTCTATGCACTTTGATTTTTTTGATGCGCTAATTTTGTTATCTAAAATAACTTTAAACTGCTGATATACTTATATCACTTTGCTGATGAGTGGAAGTGGAATTGAAACTTAATTTATTGTTCTCTCCCTTGACATTTTGGCATACATTTGACATGCTGCAGTGCACTCCTAACGTTAATAAAGACATAATTTTTAGAAAATGCTTTAGGAAAACTCACTCTTGAGCTTAAAACGATTAAGTCCTTATCATTGTATGTTAGATTTTTAGTACAGATTTGGATCAGTGAAAATGTCTCTTAGCCAACGAAATTTGTCTCTGGGAAAAGTACGATATCCCTAAAAATTGTACGTACATTTCGCATTTTTCTGAAGGAACGGAATTCATAAATTGGGTTATTATTATTTTTTCAGATTATTTGATTGCATTGACATATCACCAAGATAGATAGAACATTTAAGTTACCAGAAGAAAAGCATTTTGTTATTTTATACAGTGTGGAAAAAGTAGGTTCGATTCCCGGGCTCGACTAAGCGAATTTAAAAAAAACAACGTGTTGCATTCCGGGAGTGCCGACAGAAGTTAAAACTCAATGACTAGTCCAAAATGTCTGCAGCACTATGTATAATTGACCCATCCTCCTTTCTATTGAAAACTTGTGGTTCCGAAATTGCTGGTCAGTGAGCTTGTTTAAAATTCGAAATTCAAATTTATAGCGTTAATTGTTTAAAATTCGAATAGAAATTGTAAAGTTACCTTGCAGACCTCGCATCTAAATATATTTGGTCATGATATTTTGAGTTTTATTCACCAGTACTAGAGTTCACTTTTATTAGCGATTTCATCAAGATGTAGCTTTATTGAATTATATTTGAGTGGTATAAAGTTATAATACTGTGAGATCCTCGTATTTCAGCCCGTACAAGATTATAACCTTTTTCATGTAATGTCATTGAGTTTTTCTTTATTGATTTAAATGCCATCTAAACCTTACGGTCACATGATCGCCTTACGCTGTCTCGAGTTTATCATTTTTTCCCCACCTCAAAAAGTGCCTAGCGCCGCTAAAGAAGTTTTCACTTCAAAAATCTTTGAATGCAGTTGTTTCTTTAAAAAACAATAATGTTTCATTTAAGTAAAATGAGCAAACTTAAGGTTTTAAGGCACTTTCCCTCCAGGGCCCATAATTTTTTTCCACCCGGTAGTAGACAACTATTTTTTTCGACTAAATGAAGTTTTATTAGATAAATCGTTGATCACATGGTTCGTTTCACACATCACATCAAAACGTTTGTCAAAGTAATGAAATTTATGCCAAAAAAACATAAATAAAACATATAAATTCAACACATTTTTTAAATAAAAATCTTTCTCGATGATATAAAAGCGGCCAAGTGCGAGTCGGACTCGCCCATGAAGGGTTCCGTATTTAGGCGATTTATGACGTATTAAAAAAAAAACTACTTACTAGATCTCGTTCAAACCAATTTTCGGTGGAAGTTCACATGGTAATGTACATCATATATTTTTTTTAGTTTTATCATTCTCTTATTTTAGAAGTTACAGGGGGGGGGACACACATTTTACCACTTTGAAAGTGTCTCTCGCGCAAACTATTCAGTTTAGAAAAAAATGATATTAGAAACCTCAATATCATTTTTGAAGACCTATCCATAGACACCCCACACGTATGGGTTTGATGAAAAAAAATTTTTTGAGTTTCAGTTTGAAGTATGGGGAACCCCAAAAATTTATTGTTTTTTTTCTATTTAATACATCTACTTACCAAGTTTCAACAGTATAGTTCTTATAGTTTCGGAGAAAAGTGGCTGTGACCTACGGACGGACAGACAGACGGACAGACGGACAGACAGACAGACAGACAGACATGACGAATCTATAAGGGTTCCGTTTTTTGCCATTTGGCTACGGAACCCTAAAAAAGAACATCGACAAATTATGTTCAAAGAATTAATATCAAAACAGATGTCATAATTAGGATTGGCTACTTTAAGAAAGGGACAGAGAGATTTAATCCTCTCGCTCTGCACGTTTTTCTCATTCCTCCTTGTCAAGCCAAAATAAACTATAAAATGATAGTAACACAAGTACATTGTAATATTCACTTTTTCCACGGTATCATGTCATTGTAAATTACTTATGTGAAATTGTAGTGGCGTGCGACTTTCAAACCGGAGGTCACGGGTTCGAACCCCGGCCCGTGCAAGTGAGTTTTTGTAAGTAGGGACCTTTTTTAGTGGTACTTAAATATAATAACTTTTCGTATTATTGAAATAAAATATTTTATTCAAACAAACTTAATAATATAATAATTAAAACGAATAATATCAATTAGTTTTCAATATTTATTCAATTATTTTAAATTATTTGAGCATGAAACATACTAGATTTATTTTTATCATTACAATAGAAAAAAAGCAAAAAATATATTCTTATAGATATTTTATTTTTAAACAAAAATAAAGCAAAAAGTTACGGTTAGATTCTGATGGCTAAATACCAAACAGCTACCGATACATTTCAATATCTGTCGAAATTTCCTAACCCGTTGTAACTGACAAAGAGTATAGATTTCGACGTAGCATGACGTAGCTAAGCAAACACGCACACATGCGTAACGTATAGGCCTGTAAGAAGGCACCATCATAGGTTTACCTCCGATTCCGTTACTACTCAATGGAGTTACGACTCAACGTTTATTGGATATTAAAATTTTACGTAATTCGGAGCGCTGCGCGAAGTGACATAGGTCTTACCTCTTTGAGGCACGACGGCCATCTAACATTACTGGCATAAAGGATGCATTTATGACTTTGACGCATGACAGAAAGAGAAACCGAACTGCGTAAAATGGGCGTTTGCTGTTGAATTCATAAAATCAAAAATCGATAATAAATCCATCGGTAAAGGATAATAAGTTAATATTTAGTTCTTTGAAAGTTAAGACGAGATGAAAACCTTTGCTGTAAGGTGGATTGTGCTGGATATGGATGTGTTTTCTAGTTGCACGAAGCTAAAACCGAAAAATGAACACGTAAGTTTGGATTTATTTTCTATCGAGAAAATTTTAAGCATTCGTGTTTCGACTACTACGAAATCTCTTATCATATAGTCAAGAAACATATATCCGAAAATCACTACTGTTTGTTTCCGGGGCTAGCCACTGCCACCTTTCTAAGATCCTGTTATTTTTCGATGCACGGCCTTAAATGCGTGTGAAATTTGAGAAAGAATGAAGACAAGAATATGATGGAATTGATGGAAATAAATCAATCATACCCAAAACAATTTCGTCGCATTCTACATCCCATTTGCAAGAATACTCAAACAGAGAAGTAAAATTCAAAGTGCAAATCTGGCTCAAAGCCCTTTGTTATGAGAATATTGAGAATTTATGGCACTATAAGTATATAGTTATACATAACACTCAGATCATACCTACACGCCCACCCACACCCCACACACAGCCACTTCGCTTTCTTTGCTTTATAATCACGGGTAACTTACGGGTAAGTAAAGAACGTATACTTACATATAATATTGTATATTATAAGTATAAAAAGTTATAACGTTGAAATAATATAATATACAAAACAAATACCACGCAATAAACCTAACCTTTTATTTTTCTGGGGGGTAACAGTTCTAACCTAACCTAAAGCTGGCCATACACACCAGGGATGTTGCGGATGCAGATTTTTTGACATCCGCGGATGCGGATGCGGATGCGGATATTTAAAGGCTCACATCCGCGGATGCGGATGCGGATGTCAAGATTAGGTACTTAGAAAACGTCAAATATTACATTTTTAGTATAAATAATAATAATAATAATTTGAGCCAATATACGTCCCACTGCTGGGCACAGGCCTCCTCTCATGCGCGAGAGGGCTTGGGCTATAGTCCCCACGCTAGCCCAATGCGGATTGGGGACTTTACATACACCTTTAAATTTCTTCGCAGATGTATGCAGGTTTCCTCACGATGTTTTCCTTCACCGACAAGCTAGTGGTAAATATCAAATGATATTTCGTACATAAGTTCCGAAAAACTCATTGGTACGAGCCAGGATTTGAACCCGCGACCTCCGGATTGAAAGTCGGACGACATATCCACTCGGCCACCACTGCTTTGCTGCTTATTTTTAGTATATTTTTATTTAAAAAAAACGAAACTTTTAGTATTTGAGCAAGAATATAGGTGCGTTATATTTAATAAACAGTAACTTCGCCGACTTTTCTGGATCTAGACGATTTCGTTATAGGTAATGACGAAATTACCTAGCACTTACGCCGCCGCTAAGACGTTCCTGTACCGACTTGTTCGACATCCGCATCCGCATAAGCTCCGCATCGATTTTATGCGGATGCGGATGCGGATGTTGAAAATAATGCGGAAGTTCCGCGGTTGCGGATGCGGATGCGGATGTTCGCAACATCCCTGATACACACTAGGGTACGCCTGCGCAGTTTTACCTGTACAGTTCAACTGCGCAGGTAAAAAGGAGCGTGTGTGGCATTCGACTGTGCAGTTTTCTACGACTGCACAGTTGACCTGCGCGAATATGAAAATAGATATTTTTTACCTGTGTGCTCTTAAACTGTACAGTTAAAACTGAGCGTGTGTGGCGTTCGCCTGCGCAGGCCTCAGTTGATCGCGGTCTCGTAAGCGGAATGAAACGCTAGTTGAGTTAAATTAACTTTATAAATCAGAGCCCTGCCTAATTCCCCTGATGATAAAACATGTTTTTTATTCTTGTATTATTTTTTTAGACTTGAAGTATAATACATGGTGATTTGGTACCATATGTCTGACCATACTCTGAGGTGTGGATAATGTAGGTCATATTACACATATTGAACAACTTTTATTATTCGTTATTTTTGTCTTTCTTGCGCTTTATAATTAAAAACAATAACGTTAATATAGTGCTGCGTCAACATCAAGCACAGCTGACGACGGTGCCATGGCTACACAACTGAGAGTTTGTGCAGGTTTACCGCTGCCGTGTGTGTGCTCCACCCGGCTAGGGTTTACCTGTGCAGTTTAACTGTACAGGTAAAACTGTGCAGGCATACCCTAGTGTGTATGGCCAGCTTAACCTACCTTTCTGGTAGCAGTTTCTTTCTCTGAGGGGTCACAGTTCTAACCTAACCTAACCTACTTTTCTGATAGCAGTTTCTTTTTCTGGGGAGTCACAGTTCTAACCTACCCTACTTTTCTGACAGTAATTAGTTTCGATGACCTATGAAATACTGAGCTATCCAAATAATTTTACTGATATTTTGTTCAGATACTTATATGATATGTTATTCATTATTTTAATTTTTATGCATAATGAATGTTATATTAAATGTAATTAGTTTATTTGTATGTTATACCAAACAGCGGTATGTATATTGTATGTTATATTATTTTTATGTTATACTTATTGAAAATATAGATTAAGTGCACGTATACATAAGATTAGTATACGTTTTGAACGTTTGTAAACTGAAATTATACCAAAAGTGCGTATTCATTATGATACGCACCCCTCCTGTCCAGGCCGGACCCAGGACACCGCGACCTTCAGGCGTCACGTGGACAGTTGACTAACCTTGGACTCCCTGTCGACCTCGAGATGCAGCGACGGCGGGTTCGCCTGGTAGTTGAGAGCCACCCAGTGCCACTTGTTGTCCAGGGTGCTCCGGTTCATGGCCTGCTCGCGCTGCTGCTGTCCAGGCCGGACCCAGGACACCGCGACCTTCAGGCGTCACGTGGACAGTTGACTAACCTTGGACTCCCTGTCGACCTCGAGAGGCAGCGACGGCGGGTTCGCCTGGTAGTTGAGAGCCACCCAGTGCCACTTGTTGTCCAGGGTGCTCCGGTTCATGGCCTGCTCGCGCTGCTGCTGTCCAGGCCGGACCCAGGACACCGCGACCTTCAGGCGTCACGTGGACAGTTGACTAACCTTGGACTCCCTGTCGACCTCGAGATGCAGCGACGGCGGGTTCGCCTGGTAGTTGAGAGCCACCCAGTGCCACTTGTTGTCCAGGGTGCTCCGGTTCATGGCCTGCTCGCGCTGCTGCTGTCCAGGCCGGACCCAGGACACCGCGACCTTCAGGCGTCACGTGGACAGTTGACTAACCTTGGACTCCCTGTCGACCTCGAGATGCAGCGACGGCGGGTTCGCCTGGTAGTTGAGAGCCACCCAGTGCCACTTGTTGTCCAGGGTGCTCCGGTTCATGGCCTGCTCGCGCTGCTGCTGTCCAGGCCGGACCCAGGGCACCGCGACCTTCAGGCGTCACGTGGACAGTTGACTAACCTTGGACTCCCTGTCGACCTCGAGATGCAGCGACGGCGGGTTCGCCTGGTAGTTGAGAGCCACCCAGTGCCACTTGTTGTCCAGGGTGCTCCGGTTCATGGCCTGCTCGCGCTGCTGCTGTCCAGGCCGGACCCAGGACACCGCGACCTTCAGGCGTCACGTGGACAGTTGACTAACCTTGGACTCCCTGTCGACCTCGAGAGGCAGCGACGGCGGGTTCGCCTGGTAGTTGAGAGCCACCCAGTGCCACTTGTTGTCCAGGGTGCTCCGGTTCATGGCCTGCTCGCGCTGCTGCTGTCCAGGCCGGACCCAGGACACCGCGACCTTCAGGCGTCACGTGGACAGTTGACTAACCTTGGACTCCCTGTCGACCTCGAGATGCAGCGACGGCGGGTTCGCCTGGTAGTTGAGAGCCACCCAGTGCCACTTGTTGTCCAGGGTGCTCCGGTTCATGGCCTGCTCGCGCTGCTGCTGTCCAGGCCGGACCCAGGACACCGCGACCTTCAGGCGTCACGTGGACAGTTGACTAACCTTGGACTCCCTGTCGACCTCGAGATGCAGCGACGGCGGGTTCGCCTGGTAGTTGAGAGCCACCCAGTGCCACTTGTTGTCCAGGGTGCTCCGGTTCATGGCCTGCTCGCGCTGCTGCTGTCCAGGCCGGACCCAGGACACCGCGACCTTCAGGCGTCACGTGGACAGTTGACTAACCTTGGACTCCCTGTCGACCTCGAGATGCAGCGACGGCGGGTTCGCCTGGTAGTTGAGAGCCACCCAGTGCCACTTGTTGTCCAGGGTGCTCCGGTTCATGGCCTGCTCGCGCTGCTGCTGTCCAGGCCGGACCCAGGACACCACCACCTGCTTCAGGAGGGCGGTCACGTGCAGAGTGTAGCCGGCGAAACGTTGGGAGAACAGCTCGCCTCCTGTGGAAATAGAGGAAAAATACTTACTAATAGTTATTTGTACAACAAGTGATCAAAGTTTGATATTTCTTCGAGTGCTTATTTTGAGTCCCGTGCAAGCGAAAGATTCTATCTATAATTTAGAATCTTGAGCGTAGTAAGGGACTCAAAAGCGCACGAGATGTAAATAACTTTGATCTCGTGTAGTACACAACATTTTTCACCTCAGCGCAGTGAGAACATACCTATTAGACAACTTGAAAAATGTAATCCTTCTTCATCACTTAATACCTGCACTCATGTTTTCTTAAGATATACAAACAATTAAGTTTAATTACCGCAATGGAACACAAAAACAAAACGTAATAATAAATTCCAGTAAAATAATATAGAAATAACAAACATTAACTGACACTTCAATAGACAACTTTTTTTTGTAAAAAAAATCTTTGTAAGATACGGTCCGAATTGCGGATACGTACTAATTGTCAACTATGGTAGAAATTCTTAAAAGTAAAATAATTAATTTTGCGTGATGATCTGTGTATTTTTTGAGTTCGTTATTTTAATTGTACAATAAAATACCTAAAATATAATATTTTATCAGTTTTTATCAATTCTTAAACTTTATTTTTATTTATTAATTATTAAGAATTCATACTCGTACGTGGTTTGGAACGATGCGGTCTGAAGTTTTTCGGGGGTCTATTATAAACCGTGAATATACTGTTGAATGTCGTTTTAACTTTTTATTGTCTGTTTCTTTTTGCTAACAGTGTGAAAGGGACAGAGATAATAGAACTCAAGTATGTCGAACTTTTATTAGACCCCGCATGTTGAAATGACATTTGACTATAAAGGTCACTTGAATGCCATTTTGTCTCACTGTTTTTAAGAATCAAAGTACCCTTGTTCGAGCTGCCGAGGTGAAAAAAAAATTACCGAACATTTTGAAAACATAATGAGGGTTCCTAAATAACTTTTTGTATAAATACGTGGTTGTTTTGGGAATAAACTTTAGCATTTTTAATTATTAAACGAACCACAAGTATCTTTAATACTCGTAAAAGCGAAACATGGAATATTAGAGCATTTATTAATCTTTAGTATGTTCAGATTAGGAAATTCAAATGAACGCGAATTATTCACGATTGCTAGTGGAAATAGCAGATCAATGCTACTCAATTAGAAGCCCGCGTCGATAATTCCAAGTATGGAACTGCAGTTAGTTTGCGAAGCCATCCTTGGAAACTAGGATAATCGGATTACCAATAAATTACCGATAATAACGTACAGAAAGCAGTCATGCCTTAGAAACCTTTGACAAATAAAGGTAACGTAAAGAATTAAACTGTTGGACAGTCAGTAGTACTGACTGTCCATCAGGGAGCAGAGAGCTACTGACTCAGAGAGAGCTACTGACTCAGTAGCAATAATTGCTTAAGCGGGCGAGGATTTCACAATGATCTTGATGCGACTTTGATAAGAGAATAAGAGCGCGTTAAGGTGGTTCGATTTTCATACAAAATTCAATCGACTTTCATTAAGTAACTACACACTATTACTACATAAATATTTCCGCATTTATCTTCTTTCGAATATTCATTTTCGCTAAATGAATAGGAAAACAATGTTTCATACAGAAATCATGCAAAAATCATAGTTAACTTTTCACCAATTTTACGTATGTGTGCGTCACAAATGTCGTGTACGGATACATTTGCGACGTTGCCATACCATTTCCGACGTTGCCGGGCTGACCACGGCGTGAATTTGAAGTGCCGTCATGTTTAGTGCAATTTTGTTGACCTACCCGATTTTGTTGAATGAGTACCCGAATTTCGCCAGCTTAGCTAAGAACTATCATGGTGCGTTTTGTAAACAGTTGTTTTTTTGCTTACAAACGAAAGGTTCCCGGTTCAATCCCCAGTCATTGTATGCTGGGACATAACTTTTTGTATTTTTTTTACATCTAAATTTCGTATTGTTTTTTTTTATCAAATTTTTCTTATTATCAAAAATGTATGGGCTAAGCGTATTCGTTTATTTTTTACAAAGATAATTATAAATTATACTCTACCTAATCTCTTTGATTTTTACAATCAAGACATCCTCACAGCAATAAAAAAGAAATGTATAAAATTTCCTGTGGTTGAAAATGATGGAATTTTATCTATGAATGAAAAACACAATTATTACTAGTTACTATATACCAGGTAAGTAAATTATAACTTGATTATAACTTTATTAGAATCCATATTGTTGCATCATCTTTCTTCCTATTACATTAGAGATTTCGGTCGGAGATTTGGTCAATACGTCAGGTTTTAGTATCAAAAATGTTTCCCAGCCTGCGTGACGTAGCGAAAACTAAAACTTCTATACAAATATTTGGGACATAGTTTTTATATTAGCTACTAGCAGGATTCAACAAGAATATGCTAGTGATTCTGAGTTGGAAGAACCCAAAAAGATCATAATCTGTGAAAATCAGGTATTGATTTTTTTTTAAAACGTTGATAAAGTAATTTATTGATAATAGCGACCCGCCCCGCCCGGCTTCGCACGGGTTAACAAATTATACATAAACCTTCCACTTGAATCACTCTATCTATTAAAAAAAAACCGCATCAAAATCCGTTGCGTACTTTTAAAGATCTAAGCATACAGACAGACAGACAGGAAAGCGACTTTGTTTTATACTATGTAGTGATAGTGATGATGATGATACTGAATATCTGGGGGAAGCGCTGGTGGCCTAGCGGAAAGAGCGTGCGACTTGCAATCCAGAGGTCGCGGGTTCTAACCCCGGCTCGTACCGTAGTTATTATACTCTTTGGTACCGTCGTACCAATGATTTTTCGGAACTTTTGTACGAAATATCATTTGATACCTATTTACCGGAACCTATTTATATATCGATACCTATTTTTCGGTGAAAGAAACCAATGTGAGGAAACCGGACTAATCCCAATAAGTTTACTCTCTGGGTTGGAAGGTCAGGGCAGTCGCTTTCGTAAAAACTAGTGCCCATGCCAATTCTGGGATTAGTTGCCAAGCGGATTAGCGGACCCCATGCGAGGAAGAAGACATTGAATAACTGGGAGACCGACCAAAGCTCAGAAAACATATAAAAACCCAAAAATGCGCGTTTTCTCACAGATCAGACCTAGCTAAGAGATCAAACCCCTTATAGCAAATTTCATCGAAATCGTTAGAGCCGTTTCTGATATCATCCAAATATATATGTTGCAGTCAAAAATGTGAACTGGTCAAAATAACTTTTAACCGACAAAAACAGGCAAAACTGCTTTTGACTGAGCATGTTGGTCAAAAGTAGTTTTACCTGAAAATCATACCTATTTCTGGCAGCAGTTTCGTTTTTAGGGCGTAGCATAAAAAAATAACCCTAACCTACCTATTTCTGGGAGCAGAGAATTTTACCCCAATGTACCAAATATTACCATACAAATCCTAAAAACTAGCCCAAAATTACATAAAAACATATTTCTATGTAAAAATTGTCAAGTGCGATTTTAAGGTAAAACTACTTTTGACCAACATGCTCAGTCAAAAGCAGTTTTGCCTGTTTTTGTCGGTTAAAAGTTCTTTTGACCAGTTCACACTTTTGACTGCGACATATATAATAATTTCTCGTTAAGATAACACAAAAAGGACAAAAATAAACAAAATGAAATTATCTACTCGCACCAGTCTTGAACCCCAATAATCCTCTTGCACGTGTTTCCACGAACATACCGTAACGCTATTGCAGCATACTTACGTTGTGTGAAATTGTCTACTATAAGCATCACTGAAACACTGTTTGCATGTGTGAGTTATAGTAGGAAAAAGCATGACAGCAACACTCCGTCGACTTTAAAGGGTAGTTTCTGCACAATTAAGTATTCAATGTCTATTTTAATAGTTCAATATTTACTTAAAGAGTTCGCTAAACATTCTTTTAAGTATACAAATACCAAGACCATTCCACAAAAAAATAAAACATGAAATTTTGCGAAAGTGGCGCCATCTAGCGAGGATTAAGCTTTGAGTAACCTAGTCGAACCACCTTAAGGTAATTTTGAACACCTCGTCCGCTTAGCAACTTCTGCTGTTAACTGGACAACACAACTTGCTAGGGTTCAAAGTTCTAGGATAGGGTTGTCATATGGCGTGACGACCATTCATTAACCCTTTGAACGCCACGTGGGCGGCGCGTCATCGAGCATGAGCGACGACAAGGTGAGAGACTAATTAGCGAGTGCAGCACACCGGGAGGTGCGGCGTAAAGTGTTGGTGCTTCTAGTTACTGCGTGGGAGGATGGACGTCAGGGAAGCCTTACACGTGTGCTGCAGATACGAGGGGCACGATTTAAAAAGTGGTTGTAGGTAATAGATAAATACTTTAGGTTTCTATCAAACTCCGATAACTGTTTATGTTAAGTAGGTCATAAAGTGGAGTTCAATAGATAAGACAAATAATGTAAAAAATATGACAGATTTTAATTGTTAGAAGCCTGACCAGAAATATATGATCATTGTCAAGAGGGTGCTGTTATTCTCGTGTATAGGGTGAGTTCAGTATAGTAGTATGAAAAAAATAGTTCCAGTGAAATTCCGCAACATGGCGCGTGATGATCATATATTCCTGGTCAGACTTATAACAGCGTATATCTTATATTATGTTGTTAAATAAACGCTCTCTATTCTATTGTATTCTAAATCTTGTCGGGCAGAGGTGTTAGATCCGGTGTATCTTTATTTGACATGCATATGATTCCAACATGCACGTCCGCAGCGCAGCAAGCTCCTTTGTATTGCACCTTACACTCGTCCGCACCTACGAGTACGCCTTTGCTATTCCAACGTCAAAAGCGTTTGATCTTCGAGGAGTAAGCCTATTGTGCCTCGGGATTTGTATTTGTTACAGGGCGTGTCCCAGGCGCTGGTGGCCTAGCGGTAAGAGCGTGCGACTTGCAATCCGGAGGTCGCGGGTTCGAACCCCGGCTCGTACCAATGAGTTTTTCGGAACTTATGTACGAAATATCATTTGATGTTTACCAGTCGCTTTTCGGTGAAGGAAAACATCGTGAGGAAACCGGACTAATCCCAATACGGGCCTAGTTTACCCTCTGGGTTGGAAGGTCAGATGGCAGTCGCTTTCGTAAAACTAGTGCCCACGCCAATTACTGGGATTAGTTGCCAAGCGGACCCCAGGCTCCCATGAGCCGTGGCAAAAATGCCGGGACAACGCGAGGAAGATGACAGGGACACGAGGCACCTAATAGAAACTATAAGTGCAGTTATTTCTGGGTTTTCGACTGGTGCAACGTTCCAAAGGTTCTTGATAACGCCACGGAGCGATAATACATGAGGCTGGCCCAAAAATACCTTGACAACATACCTTATCCTCCTAAGGCCCATCCATACAAACGAAACAACCATTTGCTACTGAAATTTGAACCTAAATTGTAGGAAATAGAGTTGATTTTGCTTTATTTGAAAATTCAACGAAACAAAGCAAAAGCGACTATGTTCCAGGGATGTTGCGAACATCCGCATCCGCATCCGCAACCGCGGAACATCCGCATTATTTTCAACATCCGCATCCGCATCCGCATAAAATCGATGCGGAGCTTATGCGGATGCGGATGTTGAACAAGTCGGTACAGGAACGTCTTAGCGGCGGCGTAAGTGCTAGGTAATTTCGTCATTAGGTCATTACCTATAACGAAATCGTCTAGATCCAGAAAAGTCGGCGAAGTTACTGTTTATTAAATATAACGCACCTATATTCTTGCTCAAATACTAAACGTTTGGTTTTTTTAATTAAAAAATACTAAAAATGTAATATTTGACGTTTTCTAAGTACCTAATCTTGACATCCGCATCCGCATCCGCATCCGCGGATGTGAGCCTTTAAAAATCCGCATCCGCATCCGCATCCGCATCCGCGGATGTCAAAAAATCTGCATCCGCAACATCCCTGCTATGTTCCAATTGAACATGGTTTAAATTACATCGAACTGAATAGGTACTATAGGTCTGCGAGTACAGAAGATACTTGTAATTGTTGTGATCTGATCGCACAAAAGGCCACGTGTATATACGATACGATACGAGCTGGTGGGCGTATGCTTTGAGCCTTAGTCATTTCAGCAACGAATATAATCCATACTAATATAATATTATAAATGCGAAAGTGTGTCTGTCTGTCTGTCGGTCTGTGTGTTACCTCTTCATGCTTAAACCGCTGTAGCCGTCGCTTACTAGAATTGTATGGGCTAGTTTTATAATTATTATGCGAACTTAACATAATTAATGTCAGCATGTCACACATTTCAAATAGCATACCCAAATCCCAATAGTTCTATGTTTTTTTTTCTTTAAATTAGTTAGTAGAACAAACTTAAAGAAAAAAATATATGAAAGGATACATATAGATGCTAAGTTCACAAATCGGCTTTCATCGTCTCAAAAGATTCAATGCCTTGAACTAACATATATTCGGTTTTTTAAATTGTAATAATTCAAAGCCTTCGACCTCTGATACGCCTCAACCTTTAGGGTTTAGTGCAACACAAGTCAAATACTAATAGGCTTAAATACGAATAATACTAGTAAACCTCGCGATAAGCTTAAAAAACATAAAAATAAATAGTACTTAGATTGTTAACCAAGGGATGAAAGATCATGAAAGGTACTCATTTCTGCCGAGGTAGTATGGCGCTCGAACGCAGTGAGAGCACCAATAGTCCGAGGCTGAAATGATGCCTGTCGCTCAAGTTAAACATAATATAATATCATTTCTAATACGAATACCGGCACAGCAATAATGTTAATATCCACAGAGGAAAATGAGGACTAAGTTTGTATGAAAAGGCGATTTCGGGTGGGTCCTCCACTTTCGTCTTTAATGTCTTTCATTACTGTTGAACACAAACAGAACCTGCGGAATTACAACAACACGACTGCTTATAGGTAATATGCGCCGCGACAATAGTGATTCATGTTTAGAGCATGCCGCTCGCCTCGCTCGGACTACACAATTAGGTACACACACACCACACAGTTATAGATAACTAAGATCTTAGATCTTATTTTGAAAGAAATAAGTTATACCAGTGAATAGTCAGTGTTACAATAAGTATGTGTAGGAACACTCGGAACTAAACATACATTATGTTAACCTATAACTTATCTATAAAATAACACTAAATTAGAACTAAAGACGAATACTAAAATACGTCTAATAAATTTGGCCCCTTTGGCATGTCGCCGAGAATGCTGGCAGCATTTCCCCGCTGTATTGCGATATTTGCGATGCTAATACGTTGCGCGAGAAAGCTGCCAGCTTTTCGGTCACCACTCACCAGTGCAGTCGACCAATCTTTTGGATAACTCTGAAGAGTTGTAGAGCATAATAATAAAGATATTTTGGTATATTCAGTATACGGATATCTTCAAAATGACGGACCCGTGAAGTCTAGATCTCACAGACTCTCTCTAATTAAATTACATAAAAGAGAAGACCGGTAATAACGACGGCCTGCAATGCACGCAATCACCTCTAGGGGCTCTAGAGTTACAAGGTCCAGCGATGTATCGAGATAATTACTCACGGACATACGACATGCGACCCGCAGCGTGCCGGGTAATTTATGCCGAAAATATATACATACATACACTGCTGAAGAATACGGGACGCTTTTATTAATCTATCTATTTTTTATTATCTAGCGGGCGCGGTTGCGCGGAGCGGGTGAGCGGGTTAATGTAAAATAGTATGAGCAACGGCGCGCGACGGATTTTACCCGCGGTCCCGCGGAATGGCATCCGCGTGAGTGTGGTGCACCCGCGCCGTTAGCGGACGCCCTGGAACCTCATGGTGCGGCTAGGCTAGTGGGGTAAATAAATTAAGAGTCGCACGGAGCAGAGTGCCGGTTATGGTGTTGAAGTTGGGCTGGTCAAAAGATTGGGCTATTGCGGTGAGGTCCGGACCTGCCTGCCATAACAATGCCTATACACACGTTCTCGAGGCGGGCGGTGACTCGCCGCTGACTATAGATTGGGCCCCTGAAACTGCCGTCGTAAAGACATCCAGGGGCAACACCGATGTGACCGTCATTATTATTTTTTAATATTGAATTGTTATACGGATCATGATAGGAATTTTACAATAATATCGTCTAAAAGTAATAAAAAACTCTAATAAAAATACTACTTAGTCAAGAATGTTAAAGTTCACATCCGACCTTATAGAATTCACTTGGACTGTCCAGTCTCGTATTATAGACAGAGTAGTTACTTACATGCAATATTTTGTAAACTTTCATCGGAGCGTATAATAATTTATTCCACGGTTACGACTAACCGAGTGTGTTCAACGCATTTGCGCGTTAATCGGTTGACTACCATTGTCCACGCTGTTAATTGATAATACGTAAGCCTTATTTTTAATGGCATAAGGTACAGCAAAGGTTAGCCCCTCTTAAAGTGGGATAGCCGACTATGATGCCCTTCGACCCTTTCATCACTACATAGGGTAAATGTGGGATAGTTGCCATACTTTTTGAAAAAGGTGAATAAAATACAGAAGATAAACAATTAAAAATCTTATAATACAGTGTTAGTTTGTATACTTATTAATAAACAATATTTTCAAGGTAGCTTGATATTATTTGTTTTATTTGTTTAGTTATAAACAAAATAAAAAGGTCCTTCAGACGGGGATGGATGCCAACTGTATGGGTTAGATGCCGCGATGATATTTTGACTCGTGGGATAGTATACAAATAAAACAAATAATATCAAGCTACCTTGAAAATATTGTTTATTAATAAGTATACAAACTAACACTGTGTTATAAGATTTTTAAATGCTTATCTTCTGTATTTTATTCACCTTTTTCAAAAAGTTTGGCAACTATCCCACATTTACCCTAATCTGTCGCGGCGTAAAATAGTTTTTCGCAATAAATCGCAATACGTCCATTTTAGCGAAGTGTTCGTCATTAACCAGAGGGAGGAAAGGAGTAAGCTTACAAATAATAAATGAATTGCAATGCAAGCGTTGAATTCGCACAAGTCGCTATGTGCAAATTTGGGCATCTATCCCCCTATGACATCTATCCCACATTTACCCTAGTATAAAACAAAGTCGCTTCCCGCTGTCTGTCTGTATGTATGCTTAATAGATCTTTAAAACTACGCAACGGATTTTGATGCGGTTTTTTTTTAATAGATATCTAGAGTGATTCAAGAGGAAGGTTTATGTATAATTTGTTAACCCGTCCGAAGCCGGGGCAGGTCGCTAGTTAGTCATAAACTGGCGCTAAATATCAAACTACTTACGGTGTTATAGGTAAAAAAAATACCGCTAAGTTATACTTGGACTATTGTTTGATCATTTGAGCACGCTCGGTTTTTAGTGTGGAGTATCAACTCGACAATGATGTAACCGTGTGTCACTCCCGGATTTTCAAATGTGACGTTCATCGGGTAAAGGTACATACCTAACATACCTTATGGCGGTCGGCGCTTACGCTGTTATTAACGGCGCTACAATACGAACGCGCTGCTACGCGACGTAAGCCGCCATTGGGGTACCTTTACCCGTGGTACGTCACATATAGTTTTTTTAAATCATGAGTTTATTGCTATCGTAGTATCGACTGTGGGCTTTAGCCATTACCACACCTACCTTAATGCACAATGTACTGCTGCTGCATGGCCCAGATGACATAGTCAACATTCTACCATTTCTACCAACCGAATTGAATTAACAACCATTCTTCTATGGGTCATAGTCGCAATGTCCCCATTTCTACCAAACTCCCAAAAAGCCTTCTCCACGAACAAACGTGCTAATCTCCAGCCAATCATAATGATTTATTATTATTACCCTTCGCAGGGCCACCATCTTACTCGACCATGACTCATGCTGAGTCACATAAGCTACATGCATGTTGATACTATCGGCCATCGGGTCGTATCAATACAATACTCGAATATCCACAACCTAATAAGGATTGTGTTTATTATTTTTCCACATAAGTCACATACTTAACCAACATACTTATGGATTAACTCGTGTGTATACGAAGAGTCTAAAGGGGCCCACCGGCCCACTGATTACCAGTCCGCCGGACGATATCGGCCTGTCAGTTGATGGGAACTGTCATCTTTTGCGTTTAACTGACAGGCCGATATCGTCCGGCGGACTTGTAATCAGTGAGCCCTGGAAAAAATCATGAGCCTATTTTGTCCACAGACGACCGTCCAGTGGCGCCCTCATCGCTCATCGGGGATTTGTGTTTTCTAACCAAACCAATTAATTTATGTATAAATCAGTATATACCATATCCCTTTTTTTTAGAAGTAGAAGTCATACATAACATAAGTTAGAAGTGCATAATACGCACATAATTATTTCTACTAAAAAGACTGGAGGTTCATAAAATATATATGTAACTGAAAATTGGAATACAATAGATACAAGCATAAGCCTAAGGTAGGATACATACAATATGAAGCGTAAGTAATTCATTAATACTTACTGTAAAAAGTCGGAATAATAGTAATAATTACGGCGAGGGTCAAAAAAGAAATATACTTAGAATTCTGAATTTGCGTATTAGTACCGAAAACTAGATAAAAATTGAGGAACATTAGCTATCAATTTAAAGTCTCAGAGAGTAGGTAATTACAGCTATAATATTTTTTCCCTTATAAGGATTTTATTTTTGTGAAAGGGATCAATCCTACTTAGATGTCTATTACAATAATTGGGCACTCGTCTGAAACACGTATGCTACGCATATTTCTATTGTTATCCTAATGATTCCCCAACTTTTGGTCTTTGTCATATAAACTAAAATAGATATCATAATACACTACAAAAAGTGACCAAATCCAGCAGTCCACCGGGCTTTGTCACATAGTTTTATTTTGCTTATTTTTTGGCTTTATCACCTAAAGTACCTAAACGAAAAAATGTGGCCTCCATTGGCCGTTAGGCCTAATTCGCCTCTTGCCTACGGAACCCTAAAAAGACAAGATAAAATGTCCACTCACCGACACAAGTCCGAAAGTTGAGGCCGACGAGTTGCTTGAGAGATATAGGCCTCGAGAGTCGTATGTAGGAGCTGCCGTTGAAATAGGCCTCGGGCCTCTCGGAGGGGCCGAGCGGGGTCGCGGCCTGAGCTACCCATAACAGGAGGCTGAATCCTGCAACAAATAATCATAGAGTTAGTTTACATTATAGGTTATAGCCACAGGACATTGACAAATGTTAATAAGGTTATTTTTTTAATAAACATATCTTATTCTAGGCTTAGAAAGAGAATCACAAAAGCTTTCAGGTACTTTAAGCCCCTTGGCTTAAGTTAAGCAGGTAAGTATTAAGACGGGGTTTTAAAAATTCAGTTTCATTCGCTGAAACATAGGTAAAGCCTGACCAGTATAATATAATATGATCACGCGCCATATTGAGAAATTTCTTTGGAACTATTTTTTTCATACTAATCTGAACTGTCACCACATTCATAAGAATAACAGCGCCCTCTTGACTATAATCATGTATCTCTGGTCGGGCTTTACATCTCGTTTGAATTTGCAATTATATTTTAAATACAGCTGTGTACTTAAAATTATAGAATGTGAATTAGCAGTGAGAATAAACTATACTAAATATAAAGGTTTCATTCCTGTTTTGCCACACGCAGCTGAAAGCACACATTTTAACTAAATATAAAACAGAAATTAACGCCTAGAGTCTGACCAAGCTAACTCTGCATGGCATTTGCAATGACGTCAAATTTCTTACTTCTCACAGTTGTTATTTTGTTCTGTTACCTATTTATTTCTGTACAGCTACCACCAGTTTGGCACTGGCATAAACGCTAGCGTGAACGTAACTTACTTTCTATAGGTAGTTTCTATAGCATCTCTCTCGTACAAGGCATATTGGTGCGAGCGAGATGTATAGAAAGTAAATTATTAGGTAGACGTTAGCGTATATGTCAGTGTTGACACTGTCAGTGACTCGTGGTACGGGTACTGTTCAAGTCGGTGCAAAGTTACCTTCGACGGACTCTAAACTTGTACCCAATTACCCATATCATAATCATAAAGATGGGGTACTTCAGCCATAAACCGCACCAGTCCGGTTCCGAATGTAAATATAGCTATCGATAGACAGGTGCCAGATGGGCAGGTGATCTCACTCAAGGCCGGGCTGTGGCCTTTTCTAGTGAGCTTTACCGTTATACCACACTTTGTAAAATTGATTGGATCGTTTGTCGACCAGTCTGGCCCAGTTAGAGTGACCCTAAATATGCAACCGATGGTCATGGGTTCGAATATACTTGTAGTACATATTCGAACCCATGACCATAAAGTAAAGGCATTTTTTTTTGTATACCTACCTATCATACATACCTATAGGTAATTATATCGTTCCCTGAGTACTCACGACACATGCCTTCTTGAGTTTAATAAGAGGCTCAGTCAATTTATTGCTATGTCAACTAAGTCCTATAATAATTAAATACATATGAATTATTCTGTGTTGGTGAACTTGGTGATCCTTTTTAGGGTTCCGTAGCCAAATGGCAAAAAACGGAACCCTTATAGATTCCTGTCTGTCTGTCTGTCCGTCCGTCTGTCCGTCTCTCTGTCCGTCCGTATGTCACAGCCACTTTTTTCCGAAACTATAAGAACTATACTGTTGAAACTTGGTAAGTAAATGTATTCTGTGAACCGCATTAAGATTTTCACACAAAAATATAAAAAAAAAAAACATTTTGGGGGTTCCCCATACTGTGAACTGAAACACAATTTTTTTTTTTAACAAACCCATACGTGTGGGGTATATATGGATAGGTCTTCAAAAATGATATTGAGGTTTCTAATATCAGATTTTTCTAAACTGAATAGTTTGCGCGAGAGACACTTCCAAAGTGGTAAAATGTGTCCCCCCCCCCCCCCTGTAACTTCTAAAATAAGAGAATGATAAAACTAAAAAATATATATGATGTTCATTACCATGCAAACTTCCACCGAAAATTGGTTTGAACGAGATCTAGTAAGTAGTTTTTTTTAATACGTCATAAATCCCCTGAATACGGAACCCTTCATGGGCGAGTCCGACTCGCACTTGGCCGCTTTTTCCTCTCCGAGGGGGGATCAAGGGGGAGCTGGGAGCTTTTTGGATTAGTTACACTGGCAGAGTGTTCGAGTTCTTCTTTCCTATGGAAGTATGAACATACTCAATGCAGGCTATAAAACTTAATTTTCGAATTTCGATTGATCTCATAACCGCATAAAGGACGAGTCATGCTAGAACGGTCCAGATAGATCAATCCTTATAGAAGGCATCTAGTGAAAAAGTTACTTCCAATTTTACATTCAATAATGGTAAATATACTACCCACACATCATAAATTGTACACAAAAAACTAGTCTAGACCATTACGACTAGAGATGCGCATAGCATAACGCTTCACCTAGTTGAAAAGATTGATTCATATCTTTCGCTCGAGGTGATAATTATATATCACTCATTTCGCTCAGTGGAACTGTAGACTTATATTGTTCACGATTGAGTAGAGAGAGAGTCAATCAATCGCGCAGCTGATACACACAGTCATAAGTGCGACCAAGATGGCGAAACGAAATCACCAAAACCTATTCGCATCGTCTCACTCGCTCGTCACGCTCAATTCGAATCATGAGTGGGAAAGAGCGAGCAAGGAACACTGAGATAGATAAGAAGACAAGTTACTGAGTAAGTTAAATCATCATCAGTGAGATGCAGAGTGAGTGAGTTCAATCAAAAGATAGTTCATTTGAATCACTCACTCGTGACCGATACTAACAGTAACAAAAACTGACTGCTGATCCTTATGTGGTTGTAATAAGATTCCCAATTGATCAATAACAGTCGCTGTTGCTATGACCGGGTTATCGCGGTTCACTCGCGGTTATACACTGCTAGTGCTAGTACATATATTGCATACAGCACGCTAACCGCACCGGTAGGTTAGAGTTTAACCTCCTTTTTTGGACGTCGGTTGGAAATTAGCGTTGCGTTACATTAAGTATTTTGTGCAACAGGTACATAAACGTGCAAGGATTCTTATATATGTACAAGTAGCAACACTCTTAACTGTCCATCGGTGGACCTTATTCCTTTTGTTTACGAACTGTCAATTTAAAACAGTGTGGGCGATGGAGTGGGAGTATATAGCGACTAGTGACTAGTGACACGCCCCGGCTTCGCACAAAACCTTAACAAAATATACTCCTATAGGATGATTCATGTTAGACCGGGCCGTGTCCGGGCCGGAGCTTCCGGCGCTTACTTTTCTATGACAGATGACAGGTGATCACGTGATGCTTTTGTAAAAATAACAACACCTTGAAGATATTTATCCATTTATTTTCTTGTCTTCTTCTAATTCACAATAATCTCTTCTCTTGACAACCGCCTGCTAGCACGACTCAACAACCAAAGAGAGCTGTCCGCCAAGTGTCTTTCTTTTTATACCCAACCAATAACAGTCTTCAATTTCAAACTACCCTTAACTTTAAAAACTTATTAAGTAGGTATGCTAGGTCTTATTTCAAACTACCCGTAACTTTAAAAACGAATTAAATAGGTATGCTAAATACCAAAAACCCTACACTCGTCCATCCTGACTCCGTGTATGTCCTCGTACACGTGCCAGGTGGAAACCCTACACTTGGCCGACAGACTACGTATACTACTTAACAGTGGATACACTAATCGCATAGGATACGAAACAGTTTCAATCAGGCATCAGCAAATCAAAATCTCAAAAACATCATCTAAATAACCTTTCGTATGCCTGCCACACAATTCGGACTAGAATTTACAGTTTCAAGGTTATTAATTCAGTGGTAAATTTTGACTAAAGCATACGAAGGGTTAAAATTGTTACTCTTCTGCCGGAGACATCCTGCTGGAGACGGCTCGCACCGGACTCTGGCGGCGCGAGGCGGGCTCCTGCTAGAGGCGGCTAGCACCGGACTCGCACCGGACTCTGGCGGCGCGAGGCGGGCTCCTGCTGGAGACGGCTCGCATCGGACTCAGGCGGCGCGAGGCGGGGGACGCCGGTAGAGGTGCGGCGCTCAACTTGCTAAAAATATCCAACATTGGGTTAATAATCACAACAGTGTACACCTTGACTAGTAATTCAGGGTAACAGATCATTAATTGCCATTTATTATTCGATTTTCATGAGTAATGATCATCTCTATCTGCAGGTAGATAGTACACGAACCAATTCAATTCTCGTGACTGAAGCACTATCAATCTTCCTGCCATATATAATATGAACCAGTTCAAATCTTTTCTAAAATGGTAGTACTTAGCTGTGTCAGCACACGAATCAAATCAAATTCTCGTGGCTTCAACATCATTTTCCATTATCATGTCAAGAAAATCATGTCAAGAAATCTTCAATTATAAACCTCACTCTTGAGACAGGAATATTTCCCGAGAACCTTTCAGTAACTTTAACCCTGACTATAATTTATAAAATATTACTATGATGAATAACAGCGATAATTAAGTAATTATTGTGTACAACTTGACCTATTATGTTCCCATTATCAATGCATTAATCATCTGGTACTAAAAACCTATACCTAATAGCTCCCCTCCCAATGTTTTCAGAGAAGGTCGTATATTCTAGCTTGTTAGGATTTATCCAAGCTGACAAAGTACTTAGTCCATCAATTGCAAGACGCGTTGGGATTTTCAGACTACTAGATTTTTTTATAATATGCATATTGTTTTATGAAAGACGTGAACAGTATATTAATTCACTAAACGTCTTTACAGCATACCAAATCCCGCAGTTCGGGAATAAACATAGCACCTAAATAGGCGTGTTTCCGCAGAAAAAGGACCAGTAATATTTTCTCTACACGTTGAATTAAATAAATTATACGTTTCAAATGTTACATGGCAGACATGAACGATAGAACTGCAAAAACCTGATGTTTTACCTATCCGTACCTTCCGACTTGTTCTAGAATACAATCAAAAATGTATACCATGGAATCGCATATTTTGTAACTGAAATATGGTATCATTTAACTACTGGGGTGATTACGACGACGTTGTAATTATGTTTAGGTTGTAAGAAAACTGCCCACGCAACATGTATCACCAATATCCACTCAGAGATTTCTTCAAGGAAATACTTGCGTTAATTGAGATCTACATACTGGAGCTTCGCCTTTTTGTAAACATAAAATATTAAGAATAAATCTTTTAATTACGATTTGCGCACTAGTATAAATATAATTATCAAATTTCAAGTTCGGCAATAAGTAAAAGTATAAAAGTGAATTCTTTACCGCAATACGTGTCTTTAATAACCTCCCAGTTGAAATTAATATCTCTTATTATTAAATTATCTCTTTTAAAAACTGCCTCAATGGTAATCTACTATTATTTGACGAGTTTTTTATAGTTCATGCATTATTTAATATATCAGCTTATCTAGTAATGAGATAATGTTTATTATTGTACATCTATTTTTTTCTACTCCAGCACTCAAATGTGTCAATTAAATGACTGACAGTGATATCTAAAGCAATGTCATTTGAATGCTTTGTCTATAGGCTCATAAGATGACTGCTAGCAGTCATCTTATGAGTATAATACAACTGCTTTATTTTTTTTAAAGATACAAGTTCCGATCATATTGATTGAAAGAGGTATGTTTTCATTTACAATAATAACTCTTTTTTTTTTTTAAATAAGAACTCTTTTTTTTTAAATAATAACTCTTTTTTTTTTAAATAATAACTCAATTTTTTTTAAATAACAACTCTTTTTTTTTAATAATCTCTTTTTTTTTTAATAATCTCTTTTTTTTTTAATAATTGCTGCAGCTGTCATAGAAAAAGTAATGTATGCAACAGCTCATAATTGGTTCTTAAAATTCTCGGGTCTTTTTTTACAAAACTCGACTACGTCTCGTTTTGTAACTTCGACCCTTGAATTTTAAGAACCCTTATTATATCACTGTTGCATAAACTACTATTATCAAGTCTTAATTTAAACATAATATTTAAACATAATAATATAACCAATAAGAGGCCATCAATCCTCCTCGATCTCGGTTTAATTGTGGTGAGTTCTACAGGTTCAACCATGCACTCTTCATTATCGCTTATATTAAAATCATCATATTAAAATCATTTCAATGTAATGCTGCAACATTAACTGCAGTAACCTATGAATTAAAAATATGATTCAATAATTCAATAATTCAACGATTCTACAATTCAATAATTCAACGATTCTACAATTCAATAATTCAACGATTCTACAATTCAATAATTCAACGATTCTACAATTCAATAATTCAACGATTCTACAATTCAATAATTCAACGATTCTACAATTCAATAATTCAACGATTCTACAATTCAATAATTCAACGATTCTACAATTCAATCAACCAACGATTCTACAATTCAATCAACCAACGATTCTATAATTCAATCAACCAATGACTATAATTCAAGCCCAATAACTATAATTCAAGCCCAATGACTATAATTCAAGCCCAATGACTATAATTCAAGCCCAATGACTATAAATTATGACTATAATTCAATCAACCAATGACTCGATCATTCAATAAACCAAACGACTCGATCATTCAATAAACCAAACGACTCGATCATTCAATAAACCAAACGACTCGATCATTCAATAAACCAAACGACTCGATCATTCAATAAACCAAACGACTCTATAATTCAATAAACCAAACGACTCTATAATTCAATAAACCAAACGACTCTAATTTAATAAACCAAACGACTCTATAATTCAATAAACCAAACGACTCTAATTTAATAAACCAAACGACTAATTCAATAAACCAAACGACTATAATTCAATAAACCAAACGACTCTATAATTCAATAAACCAAACGACTCTATAATTCAATAAACCAAACGACTCTAATTGAATAAACCAAACGACTAATTCAATAAACCAAACGACTATAATTCAATAAACCAAACGACTATAATTCAATAAACCAAACGACTCTATAATTCAATAAACCAAACGACTCTATAATTCAATAAACCAAACGACTCTAATTTAATAAACCAAACGACTCTAATTTAATAAACCAAACGACTAATTCAATAAACCAAACGACTATAATTCAATAAACCAAACGACTCTATAATTCAATAAAGCAAATGACTCTATAATTCAATAAACCAAATGACTCTATAATTCAATAAACCAAAGGACTCGTATAATTCAATAAACCAAATGACTATAATTCAATGAACCAAATGACTCTATAATTCAATAAACCAAATGACTCTATAATTCAATAAACCAAATGACTCTATAATTCAATAAACCAAATGACTCTATAATTCAATAAACCAAATGACTATAATTCAATAAACCAAATGACTCTATAATTCAATAAACCAAATGACTATAATTCAATAAACCAAATGACTCTATAATTCAATAAACCAAATGACTCTATAATTCAATAAACCAAATGACTCTATAATTCAATAAACCAAATGACTCTATAATTCAATAAACCAAATGACTCTATAATTCAATAAACCAAATGACTATAATTCAATAAACCAAATGACTCTATAATTCAATAAACCAAATGACTCTATAATACAATAAACCAAATGACTCTATAATTCAATAAACCAAATGACTCTATAATTCAATAAACCAAATGACTCTATAATTCAATAAACCAAATGACTATAATTCAATAAACCAAATGACTATAATTCAATAAACCAAATGACTCTATAATTCAATAAACCAAATGACTCTATAATTCAATAAACCAAATGACTCTATAATTCAATAAACCAAATGACTCTATAATTCAATAAACCAAATGACTCTATAATTCAATAAACCAAATGACTATAATTCAATAAACCAAATGACTCTATAATTCAATAAACCAAATGACTCTATAATTCAATAAACCAAATGACTCTATAATTCAATAAACCAAATGACTATCAATACTAGATACTAGATACTAGATACTAGATACTACACGATACTAGATACTCGATACTAGATACTCGATACTCGATACTCGATACTCGATACTCGATACTCGATACTCGATACTCGATACTCGATACTCGATACTCGATACTCGATCAATAAATAAACAAAGCAACAAATCAATCAATTCACAGAAAATGTGCCGTTAATGAGCTAATTATTGTCCAGTTTTGTTTATAATCAGATGGCATTATAAATGTGGAGCTTCCTTGCAGTTCAAATAGAAATCACAAAAGTTGGTCAAAGGCCTGACCGGCTGAGAACCACTCATAGATCGTATCTATTATTTCGTAAGATAAGATATATACGCGTTATTATATCGCATTGACATATTTAGGCAAAAATTTCTCATAATTGGTACACAAGTAATAGTTTCTATCGGTTCATCAAATTTATTTTTCTCAACTTATCCTCTGGCAATATATTCATCTTATACTTATGTTATATGTGCTAGATGTCGATGAACGAGATGAAGTCAAGCAATTCACGGTATCTAACACACATTACCATATCAAATCATTCATAATATAATAGTAAAAGTAGGTGTACATGACCTGATGTCCAGTGGCGCGTGCCTCTCGCTAAGGCTGTCGAAGCGGGGTTACTCCTGACTTTCACAACAGGACTCTGCTTCGGTCTGGATTCCTTTTTCACTGCCGCTGTTATTCCAGCTACATTCCCTTTCGCGAAGACCGAGGCTTCTGGTGTTCGCAAGCGCCGTTGATCATCATGAGTCATCGTCAGCCATATTCTCCAACAACTCGGCATGAAACGTAAAAGTATCCGGTGTTACATATACCTATATACTATATCATAATACCTTATAAACTATAAAGGAATTATATGACAAAATAATGTTTAATGGTAGTTCAAATTATAAACATTCATTTATCTCAAAAATTATGCGTCGTAGCAAAAAAAATGACTGAAAATTCAATGCCCCGTTTGCATAGTAAGCCATCTACTTATATTCCACAAATTTTAACATTAAGGATCAAAATCAAAACTCAAAATCTTCAATTAAATTGCGAGACCTGGTTATAAATCATAAATATCAATTTATCTCTGAAACTATGCGCCGTAGTGAAGAAATAATGAAAATTAAGGCACCCTTGAATACTCCAACCAACACATATCAAGACCCACGTGTTGACATATTCTGCCTAATTCCCACATGTGTGGGTAAGTAAGTAGCAAAGAAGTTAATAACTACAGTCACGTATCTATTTATTAAGAAGAACACGTGTACTTGATTTTGTTAACTGAACATTATTATGCCCATCTGTCGGTGGCATGGTGGTTAAATACTTTGAATTCTCGACCAACTGACGCATATATTCTTATGATTACACATTGATATTATGTCCATTTAATTACATTTATGGGTCAAACTAACCTAAGTTTAACTGATATGCAATTAGATAGCCTATAATCATAATCATCATAATATTATTAATAAATGATGCAGGTACTCATTTAAATTAAATAAAAATGTTACCAGTACCATATTTCTTACGTAATCCATTAGAATTTCGTATAGTTAATTAATTATCTCCAAGCTCAGAATAAGGGTCATGTTATCAGTTATCTCACTAAATCAATAAGTAATAGCAGTAGGCGTGTACTTACGTTCTGCACACTTCTGAAGTGTAAAAATAACAACACCTTGAAGATATTTATCCATTTATTTTCTTGTCTTCTTCTAATTCACAATAATCTCTTCTCTTGACAACCGCCTGCTAGCACGACTCAACAACCAAAGAGAGCTGTCCGCCAAGTGTCTTTCTTTTTATACCCAACCAATAACAGTCTTCAATTTCAAACTACCCTTAACTTTAAAAACTTATTAAGTAGGTATGCTAGGTCTTATTTCAAACTACCCGTAACTTTAAAAACGAATTAAATAGGTATGCTAAATACCAAAAACCCTACACTTTCAATAGAAAACGAAGCGCCGCAAGCTCTGGCCCGGACACGGTCCGGTCTAACGTGAGTCATCCTTAAACCTACCTCAAGAATCAACCTGCAACCTGCAAGGTGCAAACCGCATGAAAATCCGTTCATTAGTTTTTGCGATTATCGCGAAGATACAGACAAACAGACGCGGTGGAGGATTTTGTTTGATAAGGTGTAGTGATTCGGTAGGTATAGTATTATAGTGTACACTTGAAGCTAGTGATGGGTAGGACATCAATTTAAAATGAGTTTGTATGAGTACCTCATTTTCTAAAATGAGGTGTTACAATGTCTTACTTCAGATGAGGTGAGGTACTAGCATATTTTCAGCGTCAACTATTCCATTAATTCCAACAGCGACAATTTTTTTAAGATGTATGAAAGCTTGCAGCGCTTACGCTTGTTGTCTTTCGTGTTTAATTGTTAACGAATTTTCGGTGGTGACGCGAAGCGATATTGAAGTACGTCGCGTGTCGGTCTCACTCCCTATTTGGGTATTTCTAATTCATTTTTTCATTTTGAAAGGATTTTTGAGGGGTTCATGTCACAGAGAGGCGGTTAGTGGATCTTTTGTCGTTGCAATAAGGTTTGTAGTTCGGCAGTTGACAGTGTGGATCATTACTCGTTTCTCCATTTGAGACATTTGAGTTTTGAGTGTCGGCGAGCAGGCGAGCACCTAGCGCCTCGCGCGATCCAGGGACTCTGTTGGGAGTTGTGAGGAGTGTATGAGTTTTGAGGGTCGCGAGACTCGCGAGTGAATTTGAACGGATAAGAGTTTTTTGAAATTTGAAGTGTGTGAATGATTTGTGTGGCAAGAGGTGTTTGTGATGCGTGCGAGTAAATGAGTAAAATGAATAGAGGAGTGAAGTAAGACATTTTTGCGGTACGAAGTACTGCGACAAATTAACAAAATGAGTGGTACAAATGAGGTGCCTCACGAGTGAGCGACTCAACACTACTTGAAGCCCCGGGCGTCGGTTAGCCGAGGTTTAGTGTTACATTATAACGTGTAACTCTTAGCTTATCACTGGCGCACTGGGCGAGAAACAAGGACACTAAGTACCTCTTACACGACCTAGATCTTGGTAAGGTCAATGTGGCTAATTCCGTCGTCATAGGGTCTATTCTGTCCACGGGCGTATTTTCTTTGAATTTCAAAAAAACATCTGCTTTTGATTGCTGAAACTAAAAGCAATCGCTGCTTTGTCGATGAAATTATCATTTTTGTTCGTTGTTCGAGAGAAACGCAAATGGACGGAATAACCCCTATGACGGAATTAGCCACATTGACCTTACATCGCTAGTACATTCGCCATCAGATATATCGGAGCGGCCAAGGTGTTCACAATATCTGAACAAACACTCTAACGCCTCTTGACAATAGAGGCGTGCTCAGATATTTGTGAGCACCTTGGCCGCTTCTAAACATAAATATATCTGATTTCTTAAAGTAACTAGAGTGGTAGAGAAAGATGTTCGCGGTAGGTCCTCTGTTGCACTGCTGTAGTGCATTCTACCGATATTGAATCGATTTGCGGCGATAGCGATGTGGATGTGTGAATGATTGTAGGCATGTTGCTCAGACACGTTTCAGATAGTGTTTGTCCAATAGCGACTTTATTTTCTATGCAATAAGATACAATTTTCTTTAACAGTATTATGGTTTGCTGGCTTTAATAGTATTTAAAAATTCGAAACATGAGCGCCTACCGCGAACCACGTTCGACGTGTTGCCTCTCTGTCGCACTTGTAAATTCGTACGTAAGTGTGACAGGGAGGTAACACGTCGAACGTGGTTCGTGGTCCCTCTGATTTAGGATACAACACGATCAGACAGTCATCAGAAGATGTATCGAGCCGCGCGCGAAAACACAACTCATGCTAGACGGTGTGGTGTTGGTTAAGTTAAGAGCCTATAAAATGAAACTACCCAAAATAAAATAAAAACGAAAATACAAACGTCCGGAACACTTATTATATACACCATTCAGTTTTCATATGTAAAAATAAAATGTTATCGAGGTTTGAATGTCAGTTTTGCCCCTACTCATCCCATTTTACGGTAGCCTGCAGAGAGAACTACAAATCAAGTATTATTCTTAGTAAAGTACAAACAGCACACTCTTTTAACTGTCCATCAGTGGACCTTATGCCTTTTGTAATAAGGTTTACGTGCTGTCAGTTAACAGTGTGGGCGATGGTACCTACACACCAAGAAGGTCACATCATGGTAAACGGATAGGCTAGTTCACGTGAGCCCTTCGGACACAGAGTAAATATAACTTTAATTTAATAATCGACCACCGTGTGACCGTGCTTCGCTACTAGACGGCACCCATCCCACCGCCGACTATAGCGATGCGATATTGTTATCGCGAGTTTATTGAAATGAAATGAAAATCTTTATTTTCAGGCAACTTTTGGTCCATAGATAAATAACTTAAAACTAGCATATTATCTATATATATAAATGCAAGTGTCCTGACTGACTGACTGACTGACTGACTGACTGACTGATTCATCAACGCAGAGCCGAAACTACAAAAGCTAGAAAGTTGAAATTTGCACACTAGGTTGAATTTATAAAGTGTACAAGAGATAAGAAGCGATTTTGAAAAAATCAACCCCTAAGGGGGTTAAAAAGGGGATGAAAGGTTGTATGGGGTGCAAGTTTTATTTTAAGCTAGGAATTTGAAACTTTTTAAAAATGTACTATATTAAAAAACAAGAAAACTAATTTCTACGTTTTCGAAAATTCATCCCCCAAGGTGGTGAAAAAGGGGTTGAAAGTTTGTATGGATATCAAATATTTTTGGGAGTGTTGGACTTGAAACTTTGTATATGGAGATATTATTATAAGACGGGAAAAGTAATTTCAGCGTTTTTGAAAATTCATCCCCTAACAGGGTTAAAAAGGGGTTGAAAGTTTGAACCCATTACAAATGCTTTGAAACTTTTTAGAAAGACATAATAGCCGATGACAAAAAAAAGGAATTGCGACGTTTTAGGTAATTCAACCCCTAAGGGGGTAAAAAAGGGGATGAAACTTTGTCCTGGGGTGCAAATTTTATTTTAAGCTAGGACCTTGAAACTTCGTAAAAAGGTACTAAATTAAAAAACAAGAAAACTAATTTCTGCGTTTTCGAAAATTCATCCCCCAAGGTGGTGAAAAAGGGGTTGAAAGTTTGTATGGAGATCAAATATTTTTGAGAGTGTTGGACTTGAAACTTTGTATATGGGGATATTATTATAAGACGGGAAAAGTAATTTCAGCGTTTTTGAAAATTCATCCCCCAAGGTGGTGAAAAAGGGGTTGAAAGTTTGTATGGAGATCAAATATTTTTGTGAGTGTTGGACTTGAAACTTTGTATATGGGGATATTATTATAAGACGGGAAAAGTAATTTCAGCGTTTTTGAAAATTCATCCCCTAACAGGGTTAAAAAGGGGTTGATAGTTTGACTCCATTACAAATGCTTTGAAACTTCTTAGAAAGACATAATAGCCGATGACAAAAAACAGGACTTGCGACGTTTCAGGTAATTCAACCCCTAAGGGGGTAAAAAAGGGGATGAAAGTTTGTCCTGGGGTGCAAATTTTATTTTAAGCTAGGACCTTAAAACTTCGTAAAAAGGTAATTAATTAAAAAAACAAGAAAACTAATTTCAGCGTTTTTAAAACTTCATCCGCCGAGGTGGTAAAAACGGGGTTGAAAGTTTGTACGGAGATCAAATATTTTTGAGAGTGCGGGACTTGAATCTTTGTATTTTGGGATATTATTAGAAGACAGGAAAAGTTATTTCAGCGTTTTGTAAAATTCATCCCCTAACAGGGTTAAAAGGGGGTTGAAAGTTTGTATGGAGTTCAAATTTTATTTTAAGTTAGGAACTGGAAACTTCGTAAAAATATATGTTATTAAAATACAAGAAAATTAATTTCAGCGTTTTTGAATTATCATCCCCTAAGGTGGTAAAAAGGGGGTTGAAAGTTTGTATGGATATCAAACATTTTTTCGAACGCGGGACTTGAATCTTTGTATTTCGGGATATTATTAAAATACAGGAAAAATAATTTCAGCGTTTTGTAAAATTCATCCCCCAACAGGGTTAAAAAGGGGTTGAAAGTTTTAATCCATTACAAATGCTTTGAAACTTCTTAGAAAGGCATAATAGCCGATTACAAAAAAAAGTAATTGCTACGTTTTTGGAAATTCAACCCCTAAGGGGGATAAAAGAGGATGAAAGTTCGTCTTAGGGTGCAAATTTTATTTTAAGCTAGGAACTTGAAACTTTGCAAAAAGGTATTAAATTAAGATACAAGAAAACCAATTTCAGCGTTTTTGAAAATTCATCCCCTAAGGTGGTGAAAAAGGGGTTGGAAGTTTGTATGGATATCAAACATTTTTTCGAACGCGTGACTTGAATCTTTCTATTTGAGGATATTATTATAAGACAGGAAAAGTTATTTTAGCGTTTTGTAACATTCATCCTCTAACAGGGTTAAAACAGGGGGTTGAAAGTGTGTATAGGGTTCAAATTTTATTTATAGCTACAAACTTGAAACTTCGTAAAAATGTATTTTATCAAAAGAGAAGAAAACTAATTTCAGAGATGTTGATAATTCATCCCCCGAGTTGGTGAAAAAGGGGTTGAAAATTTGTTTGGAGGCCAAACATTTTTTTGAGTGCGGGACTTGAATCGTTGTATAGATAGATAGATAGATTTATTTATTTCATAATACAGATTACATTATAAATTGCAGGCATGTCAATCTACAAGAATTCATATTATGATCGTCAAAACAAGGATGTCACCAGAATATAATCAATAAAATATTAAATTAAAAATAAAATAATTACAGAATGATAAGATTTTAAAATAATGTCAAGATAAAGGCATATTATTAGAATACAAGAAAAATAATTTCAGCTTTAAAAAAATCATCCCCTAAAATGATTAAAAAGGGGTTGAAAGTTTGTATAGGGTTCAAATTTTATTTAAAGCTAGGAACTTCAAACTTCGTAAATAGGTAGTTAGGTAGTAGGTTTTATTAAATAGAGGACATGAAAATCTTCTAAGGGGGTTTAGAGGGATTATATCGAGGACAATTTTATTCAGTTAGGGGCTTGAAACTTCGTAGGTTGTGAAAGACAAAGTCTCATGCGTTGTATAATATTAATAATTAACAAATGATTAACCGTCCTACCGCAATCACTTGCTGCACAATGTTCTAAGCTAATGTAGAATATATAACCACCAATATACAAATCCACGCGTACGAAGTCGCGGGCAACAGCTAGTTATAAAATATATCTTAAAATTAAAAACACACAATTATGACTGCGATGCAGTTCGCTACCCCGCAGTGATTTATTATGATGATTTATTGATTCATTTTTGATTTTATTATGATGTGTCAACTCTTACAAGCTAAATTAGACCCACTTTCGTTGGGCGTCTAAGTTGGGCGACGATGATTGCATCGATGATGGTACCATTGAACCGATCTGATGATGGACACAGGTGGTCATAGCCTATGACCACCTGTGTCCATCATCAGATCGGTTCAATGGTCATGTCAAAAATGTCATTTTTGATACAATATTTTATAGACTGTAGTTTTCTTTCAACAGGCAGCTAATACTCATAAAGACAATTCTAACAAACCCAAACCCAATGAGTCATAGGGACTGTGATAAAATAAAAGCAACCTAATTTTATTGTGTTTGGGTTTGTTAGACTTGTCTGAGTATTAGCTGCCTGTTGAAAGAAAAGTACAGTCAGCTATAAAATGCTGTATCAAAAATTACATTTTTGACATAAAACTTATAATGCATCCACTGGCGCGTGCGGCCGCGAATAGGTAATTAGGTACCTATATACGAGTAGGTACTTATGACTGATTGCAAAAAGCTGCACTCATGCATGTCTTAAGTAGGCAAGATCATGGCGCTAAAGTTTTACGAGTTCACGGTGTATGACAGATTGTTTATCTATCTATATATATAAATGCAAGTGTCCTGACTGACTGACTGACTGACTGACTGATTCATCAACGCAGAGCCGAAACTACAAAAGCTAGAAAGTTGAAATTTGCACACTAGGTTGCATTTATAAAGTATACAAGAGATAAGAAGCGATTTTGAAAAATTCAACCCCTAAGGGGGTTAAAAAGGGGATGAAAGGTTGTATGGGGTACAAGTTTTATTTTAAGCTAGGAATTTGAAACTTTGTAAAAATGTATTATATTAAAAAACAAGAAAACTAATTTCAGCGTTTTTGAAAATTCATCCCCCAAGGTGGTGAAAAAGGGGTTGAAAGTTTGTATGGAGATCAAATATTTTTGTGAGTGTGGGACTTGAAACTTTGTATATGGGGATATTATTATAAGACAAGAAAAGTAATTTCAGCGTTTTTGAAAATTCATCCCCTACCAGGGTTAAAAAGGGGTTGAAAGATTGAATCCATTACAAATGCTTTGGAACTTCTTAGAAAGGCATAATAGCCGATTACAAAATAAAGTAATTGCGACGTTTTTGGAAATTCAACCCCTAAGGGGGTTAAAAAGGGGATGAAAGTTCGTCTTGGGGTGCAAATTTCATTTTAAGCTAGGAACTTGAAACTTTGCACATAGATATTAAATTTAAATACAAGAAAACTAATTTCAGCGTTTTTGAAAATTCATCCCCTAAGGTGGTGAAAAAAGGGTTGAAAGTTTGTATGGATATCAAACATTTTTTCGAGCGCGGGACTTGAATCTTTGTATTTGGGGATATTATTAAAAGACAGGAAAAGTAATTTCAGCGTTTTGTAAAATTCATCCCCTAACAGGGTTAAAAAGGGGTTGAAAGTTTGAATCCATAACAAATGCTTTGAAACTTCTTAGAAAGGCATAATAGCCGATTACAAAATAAAGTAATTGCAACGTTTTTGGAAATTCAACCCCTAAGGGATTTAAAAAGGGGATGAAAGTTCGTCTTGGGGTGCAAATTTTATTTTAAGGTAGGAACTTCAAAATTTGCAAAAAGATATTAAATATAAACACAAGAAAACTAATTTCAGCGTTTTTGAAAATTCATCCCCTAAGGTGACGAGAAAGGGGTTGAAAGTTTGTATGGATATCAAAAATTTTTTTGAGCGCGGGACTTGAATCTTTGTGTTTGGGGATATTATTAGAAGACAATACAAGTAATTTCAGCGTTTTGTAAAATTCATCCTCTAACAGGTTTAAAAAGGGGTTGAAAGTTTGTACAGGGTACAAATTTTATTTTAAGCTAGGAACTTGAAACTTCATAAAAAGGTATTATTTTAAAACGGAAAAAAATAATTTCAGCGTTTTTGAAAATGTATATCTCAAGGTGGTGAAAAAGGGGTTGAAAGTTTGTATGGAGTTCAAATATTTTTGTGAGAACGGGCTTGAATCTTCGTACAAGGGCATATTATAAGAATACCAGAAAAGTAATTTCAGCGTTTTTTTAAAATTCATCCCCTAAAATGGTTTAAAAGGGGTTGAAAGTTTATATAGGGTTCAAATTTTATTTACTTCAAACTTCGTAAATAGGTAGTTAGGTAAATAGAGGACATGAAAATCTTCTAAGGGGTTTGAGAGGGATTATGTCGAGAACAATTTTATTTAGTTAGGGGCTAGAAACTTCGTAGGTTGTGAAAGACAAGTCTCATGCGTTGTATAATATTAATAATTAACAAATGATTAACCGTCCTACTGCAATATTTTGCTGCATAATGTTCTAAGCTAATCTAGAATATATAACCACCAATATACAAATCCACGCGTACGAAGTCGCGGGCAACAGCTAGTCATACATATAGAGAAGAAATATGCCCTCACTCGTCGGCGGTGTAGCAGCTGCCGTAGGCTCTTGCGTCGGTTCTCGGCTTGGGCCAATCCAATTAGTTAGGTATCGATTAGACGCGCCGATGCAGCCCGTCAGGTAACGACGTTAACAACCAATACAATACGTCATTCACTAAATATTATACTGTGATGTTCATATTTTATTTATATCAATTTCTAGTTAAAATATAGGTAGGTACAAACAGCAACATGAGCAACACTCCTAACTGTACAGTGGGCCAAGAAAGTGGTCTACCAGTTTTGACAAAAGTTTCTGCGAGATCTAACGATCGCTAAGGTTGACAATTGTCACTGACATAATATTACAATCGACCTTGTTGTCTCATGACGTTCAAACGAACCTCAACCGTAGGGTGGTAGACCATATTTTTGGCCGACTGCACATCGGTGGACCTTATTACAAAAGGCTTAAGGTCAACCGATGTACAGTACAGAGGGGCTACAGCGAAAACCGAATTTCGCAAATTGCGGGTATCTTTCTCTTTTACTCCAATGAAGGCTAACATTAGAGTGACAGAGAAAAAAAAATGTCCGCAATTCGGTTTTCGCGGTAGCACAGCAGTAGCAGTTAACAAGTGTGGGCGATGTTATTCAAAATGTTCAAATGCTAAGAATATCTGTCATTGTTTGTTTTCATTATTTGCCATTTCTATTGCACTCCACTCGTAAACGGGGCTACACGCTAGAGATATAGGCAAAGTTAGTGTTTCCTAGCGCGTTGACCTGCATAACGGTCGGCCACTGACTTTCTAAAGCGTTTGGCTGACAAAGGCTGTGGCTACAAATGGAGCACTAAACCAACACTAAACTGAGGTTTCACTATTCAGAAATACTAGACTAAGCCTGGCCTATAACCGCGAAAAACTAAATTCGCAAACTGCGGGCATTTTTCTCTTTCATTCTAATTACACCTTCATTGAAGTAAAAGAGAAAGATCCCCGCAATTTACGAAACAATTTGTTACAAGTACAATTTCGCGGTAGCCCCTCTGGCCGCACACGTTTGGAATTTTCATGGAATTTTCCGTACGGAATGACATGTGCAAGCGAGACGGCGCTATCCATTTGTAGAGCGACGTCCCGTTCCTACCTGTCATTCCGTACGGAAACCGAATGAAAATTCCGAACGTCTGCGGCCAGGGTAAAAGGTAGATTGCCTGATTAGAGTAAGTATGCGAAATGAGTTTTTTGTCAAAAACTTCATTTTTTGATACAAGCACTTATTGCAGACTGTACTTTTCTTTCAACAGGCAACTAAAGGGGCCCACTGATTACCAGTCCGCCGGACGATATCGGCCTGTCAATTGTTCGGAACTGTCAACTTTTTGTTTTAACTGACAGGCCGATATCGTCCGGCGCACTGTTAGTGGGTCCCTTAATCTTAATACTCATCGAGACAATTCTATGAACTCGATTAAAGTCAATTTTTTTATTCGGTAGACTAAAATGACATTTCATAGTATGAAATGACACATGATGTTCATACTATGGAATGTCATTTTAGTCTACCGAATAAAAAAATAGACTTTAGGTAGCGTCGTTTTATGACAGAGTTCCTAGTGGCCACCTCCAGTCTCCATCAGCAGAATATTGCATTGCCACCCAATTTGCGTAAGTAAGAATACCAGTGAATATTTTATTTATTACAGATATACTCCATATACTTACAAAAACGGCAATGTTCGCTCATCATTTAATAAAACACTAGTCATACATTAATTAATTAATACTTAATTAATATTTATTACGTTTCATGAGCCTGTCGGTTGCGATCGAAAATGACCGATAGCTCTTAATTTGCGAAGTTTATTAATAAGTATTCTGATGATTTTAATTAATCAAATATAATATGGAAGCAGAGTATCATATACTCGTACAGGGTGACACGTGGGACCGTGGGCCTATCGCAGTGGTTCCTAACCTTTTCAGTCCAGTCACCCCTATGACTAAAGTCTATTTTTTTATTCGGTAGACTGAAATGACAGTTCATAGTATGAACATAAAATGTCATTTCATACTATGAAATGTCATTTTAGTCTACCGAATAGACTTTAAATAAATAGACTTTAGGGAACCTGATCTTACCCCTCCTCCCAATGGTAATAAAAAATTTAAACGTGTACGTTTGTTGTATTGTTATATTAGGTTAGCTTATTACCCCCGTAAAATACCAGTTTTACCCCCACGGGGGTAATTAGCCCCAGGTTAGGAACCACTGGCCTATCGAGATTAAAACAGACTTGTTGTAGGTAATAGGCCGGTTACTAAACTTTAAATTGTTCGAGAGCATCACATTATATCCTACAGTATATTTGTGTTTGGAATATAATAGAACACTATTTGGTGAATGTACGTGTAAAGTAATCTCTAAAAAATATATTGAGATTTGTTCACTCACTACACTGCACTGCACTTCCTACCTTTTGTAATAAAACACTTTCTTGACAACTTAATACTCATTTATTCTGAAACCAAATTGACTATATACGGGGCTGTGGAAAAATCTTAACAGCGCGAAGTAGCCGACAGAACAGCGACATCTATTGTGAAATTGGGCAACTATAAAAACTAAACATTACTACATTCAACATTATCGGCCCCCAAGGACGACTTGTCCTTCATAACGATCCATGTAAACAAAACAAAACAAGAATAGTGAAGTTAGTAACACGTGAAAATCTACACGAATCAATGGTAAAGGTTAAAATTACACAGTGAAACTCAAATAGAGCTATTCCTCAAAACTAAAAACACATTAATCTTCTTAAGAGATAGTTAAGAATCCAGAGGTAGAGGGCAAATTTTAGCAATGGGCCTACGAAAAGTACCATTTTTGAATTTCAACGTAACCACTCGTGTCAAACCATCTCTACCAGGATGCTTATCTATTATACGACCTAACAACCACTTTCCGGGAGGGAGTCTTTCATCCTTGACCAAAACTACTGTTCCAATATCAGGATCAGGATTAGTAACGGTCCATTTATACCGGTTTTGTAAAGTTGTTAAATACTCAGTACTCCAACGAGTCCAAAGCGATTGCAACATCCTTTGGAGCAATTGCCAACGATCCAGACGGGATACTGGCACAGTTGTGAGACTTTCTTCCGGAACAGTGATAGGAGCTTCGCCTATAAGAAAATGTCCCGGTGTAATTGGAGAAGCATCATCAATCGAGTTACTAATGGGAGTTAACGGTCGCGAATTTACACAAGACTCCACTTGAGTCAAAAGTGTGGAATACTCTTCAAACGTGAGAAGAGTCTGCCCGATAACACGCTTAAGGTGAGACTTGATCGATTTCACACCGGCTTCCCAGAGTCCACCAAAATGTGGTGAGCCAGGAGGAATAAAGTGCCATGTAGTTTGGTCATTTGCCAAAATCTCAGATATTTCTCCAACTACTTCTGAGTTCCTATTCCTAAACATAGTGTCAAGCTCTTTAGAGGCTCCAACGAAGTTGGTACCACAGTCGCTCCACAGATCACTACAATGACCGCGTCTAGAAGTGAAACGACGAAAAGCGGCAATAAAGGCAGCCGTGGACAAGTCACTCACAAGCTCTAAATGAATGGCCTTGGTCACGGTGCACACAAACAAAGCAATATAGGCTTTACAAGTGCGTTGACATCTACCAGGGTACAGTTTTAACTGGACTGGACCAGCAAAATCCACTCCACTTTTACGGAAGGGCTTATCTGGCGTTACACGACACGCAGGTAACTGACCCATTAATTGGTTGATCGGTGTTGCAGACTGTTTGAAACAAGGAATGCATTTATGAACAACTTTCCTAACTAAATTCTTAGCACCGATTATCCAATATTTGCAACGAATTCCATTCAGAGTCAGTTGAGGACCTCCGTGCAAACAATGAATATGAGCATCATTCACAATCAAAACAGCTAAATTACATTTAGAGGTTAGTACGACAGGTGATTTGGTATCAAAGTGTACATTGGCATTACGTATACGTCCTGTAACTCGAATAATGCCATGTTCATCTATAAATGGGGCAAGGGGGGTCAAAACATCAGATTTTGGAAGCCTTTGGCCTTTTCTCAGCATTTGTAACTCTTCCTGAAACCAAAACTCCTGAGAGAGTCGAATGCAAACCTTGGTGGCATATCTCAATTCGGTAACTGTAAGATGCTGAGGAAAAGTCTCAGGAACTGTCTGATTAAGTTTTGCATCAATGTGTGCTTTGCACAGCTTTACAAATCGCAATATGTACGCTGTAACGCGAATCAATTTTGTCAAAGTAGAGTATCTAGCCAAATAGGTAAGTCGATCATCACTCTCATTCGATACACCAGTTTTAAGTGCTACTATCTTACTATCATTTCCTTTCGAATTTTCTTTGGATTCTAGTTGTGTCATTGGTATGTCGAGAGAGAGCGAGCGACAGTTATCAAAACCATTCGTTTGGTGAAGTACAGTTGGTCCGCGCCACCACAACTCGCAGTCTTTAAACAAATCGGGACGAATGCCACGCGACGCAACGTCTGCAGGGTTTTCTGCCGATTTAATGTGGTGCCACCGGCCACTACTTACATTATTAACAATCTCAGTAACTCTATTAGCTACGTACGTTTTCCAAGTGCTAGGGTTTCTTCGAAGCCACGCTAAGACAATCATTGAATCTGTCCACGCGAAGACAGATTCCTCAGGCAAACGAAGACTGTGCTGAACATCTTTGAGTAACTTCGAGAGCAGTACCGCGCCACACAGTTCCAATCGTGGGATGGAGACTTGTTTTACAGGTGCCACTTTTGTCTTGGCAATCACTAGTGACACGTGGATTCCGTGGGGCGTGATAACTCGCAAGTAAACAACAGCAGCGTAAGCTAAACAAGAGGCATCACTAAACCCGTGAATTTCCACTCTTTCCTTGCCGTCAAATTGTGTGTGAACCCAGCGATCTAAATACAAGGTCGGCATGCGACAGAGCTGGTCCCTATAGCTTGACCACTCTGTGGCAAGTTCGAGAGGAAGTTCATCAGTCCAGCCAATACCACTCAACCAAAGTTTTTGCAAAAACATTTTTGCAGTGACAATCACAGGCCCTAAGAAACCTAAAGGGTCATATGATTTAGCAATATCCGACAGTACTGACGTTTTTGTGAAACGTTCTGTGGGTTCTGAAATATCTACCTTAAGTTCGAAGACATCCCGATGTGAGTTCCATTTGATACCTAAAGCTTTGATGGTATCATCAAGCTTGATCTCGACACTTGGTTGATTTGTTTTCTCTGAGCTAGGAATATTCTTCATGACGTCAGGACTGTTGGATGCCCATTTGTGCATTTCAAATTTACCATTAGCCATAGCTTGTGTGATACGACTCTGTAACTTAGTAGCTTGTTCCACGTCATTCGCACCTGTGAGTAAGTCATCCATATAAAAGTCATTACTTATGACTTCAACTAAGTCTGGGAATTCCTCTTTTTCATCTTGTGCAAGCTGCTTCAGAGTGCGAATAGCGAGGAACGGAGCACATGACGTACCGTATGTCACAGTTAACAACCGTTTCTCGACGATTTCATCTTGTGGAGATGAGCGCCACAGTATGCGCTGATAGTCAACATCATCTTTAGCGACTAGTATTTGGCGATACATTTGCTTTACGTCAGCAAGCAGACAAATCTTGTGAGTACGCCAACGAACAATAAGATCGCGTAAGTCTTGCAATAGTGATGGCCCGATGAGTAATTCGTCGTTCAAAGATGAGCCATTTGACGGCTGTGCAGTTCCATCAAAGACCACACGAAGCTTTGTTGTGCTGCTGGACTCTCTTATCACAGCGTGGTGAGGGAGATGGTAGACTTTGTGAGCTGGCTTATGTTGTGGGTCTACATCTTCTAAGTGATTCAGCTTCTGATATTGATCTATGAAGTCCGCATAATCTTTCTGAAATTTAGGCTTGTTTGCGAATCTTTTCTCCATGTGCATTAGCCTCTGTTGTGCGATTTGTCGAGAGTCGCCCAAGTTCTTTTCGTGATCATCTCTAAATGGTAAGCGTACGACATAACGACCATCTTCTTGTCTGGAGTGAGTTTCTTTATAGTGCTCTTCACATTGTGTCTCAAGATGTGTCATCGGTTTCTCATGAGGCTTGTACTCTTCAGTCTCCCAGAATTTGCGTAGGAGTTGATCTACCTCGATAAGTGCGTGGTGTGCTATAATATTGTGAGGTGGCAGATCACTTCGTGATTTAGACGCTCCAGAGACAAACCATCCGAGTTTCGAGTTTTGTGCTATAAGCTTGTCATCGTTATATTTGTGAAGTCCGCCTAGCAAAATAAATGCATAGACCTCGGCGCCCAGTAGAACATCAATAGGTCCCGGCGATTGCATGTGAGGATCCGCTAGTTGCAATTGGGACAGGGCAGGCCATTGTGTGATGTCAAACTCCTTTGAGGGTAACCAACTATTTATCTTCGAGAGTACGTGAGCGTCAACTTGCATTACATAGTGAGTGTCTATCGGTGAGTAAATATCTAAGTTAACGACGTGTCGTGGTAGTGAGGTTTGATTTTCAAGACCTGTGATATTAGCTGGCTGGAAAGTTTTCTTCAGTCGTAGCAGTTGCACTGCAGACTCCGTAATGAAGTTGCCTTCTGAGCCTTGGTCAATTAGGGCTCTAAGTTGTACTAGAGAACCACTGCTATCCTTCAAATATATCTGTGCTGTGGCTAATATCACTCTCTTGCCTTCTTGTGAAACCTTAAGACTTGTGAGTTCCTTAATTTGTGTGTCTTCCGGTTCTGTGGGTGTCTCCATTGTGACTGTATTCGCAGCTATATTCTGGTAGTGCAAAAGCGTATGGTGTTTGCGATTACAGGTTTTACATGTTGTGGCTTGTCTACAGTTCCGTATGGAATGTCCTTTGACAAGGCAATTGAAGCATAAGTTGTTGTTCTTTACAAATTCTTTACGTTGATCTATATCGAGTTGTGCAAATTCAGTGCAGTGACAGATGTAGTGACTTTTCTTACAATATGTGCATTCCGTATCAACTTCAGCGGTGAAAGATCTCACATTCTTTATTTTAGGTGCAGTAGCTGGTTGTTGAAATGTGGTCTCTTTCTTATCTTTCTTCTGTGTCGCTTGTACCATTTCCATCGCTCTGAATCGTCCCTCTAAGTATGATATGAGCTTCTTATAAGTGGGTAACTCTATAGAAGACCCAAGTGATTGCTCCCAATCTTTGTGAGTTTCACTATCTAACTTGGATACTACAACATGCACGATAATCGAATCCCAAGTAGTTGTGTCAATCTTCAAATTCGCTAGACTACTGAGACACTGGTTTGTAGTATCAAGAAGATCCTTGAGGCCTTTAGAGCATTCGTACGTGAGTTTCTTCTGATTGAGCAGGCGATTCAGTGTGGTATTAGCTATCACTCTATCATTGCTGTAGCGGCTGACTAAGGCGTTCCAAGCCTTCATATAATTGGCAGCTGTGAGTTCGAAATGACGGACGACTTGTTCTGCTTCACCCTTCAAGCTTGACCTCAAATAATGATGCTTGTGTGTGTCACTCAGACCCGGCTCATTGTGTACCATAGAGATAAACAAATCCTTGAAGTGCATCCATTCTTGGTAATCACCGGAAAACGAAGGGAGGTTTATCGGCGGGAGTTTACTCTTTGTGACAACTTGAGGTTGTGATGTATGAGGCGCTTGAGGAGAGGCACCTTCTTGAATTGTGACAGGTTCCGTCAGTTCCAATAAACTAGTCTTGAACTCCATATAGAAATCTTCGACATCATTATAAAGCGCTTTCAATTCCTTTTTCTCTTCGACGTTAACCGAAGACTTTAAAATTTCTCGGTGTTCAGTAAGGAATTGATTCCAATACTCTTCAAGCGACTCTATGCGTGTTTTCAAATAACTCGCTGTGTAACGCGTTGACGAAGTTTTCTTGTGATTAGTGAGAAGTCTTTTAATCTGACTAAAAAGTTCTTCTTGTGATGCTATGTTAGCCATGATTGTTCAATTTTGCTATGTGAATGACAGATTTCAAAGTCTATTTTATTCAAAGTTTATTTTTGAACACCTTTTTTCAGAGTCATTTTTCAACCGAAATTACGCTATGTCCAAGAATCACAAAATCGACTATGTCCAAATTTGAGCGAATTATTCTAAGTGTTTTTTCAGCGGTTTTTTTCTAAGTCCTAAATTCACTCGAAATTGCACTATGTCTTTTTTCACGCGAAATATTCTAAGTGTTTGTTACCGCGAAAATTAACTAAGTCTTTGACACTTCACATTTCCACTGTCACTGTACTCACGATTATCCTAGGTTCTGAAGGACCAATGTTCACTCACTACACTGCACTGCACTTCCTACCTTTTGTAATAAAACACTTTCTTGACAACTTAATACTCATTTATTCTGAAACCAAATTGACTATATACGGGGCTGTGGAAAAATCTTAACAGCGCGAAGTAGCCGACAGAACAGCGACATCTATTGTGAAATTGGGCAACTATAAAAACTAAACATTACTACATTCAACAAGATTTTTGGAAAAAAAAAAATTTAAAAATTTAGTTTTTAAAAAGATGTAAATATCAAATTCTACAGTAGCGATTTTTTGTTCAAAAGGCATAACTAAATATTTTACACTGTAAGTAAAATATGCACCACTTTTTTAGTGGTGCATACGTCACGAGCAATAAAAATGTTTGAAATAAATAATTACAATACAACATTAATTAAACACTTGGTGATTTTCCACTATATTGTTACGCCAATTATTCTACTCAATCTAATAAAATAAAAAACCAGGGGATTTTATTTTTACTATTTTTTAAACAATTATAACGTATTTTACCCCACGCGCATTAATTCTACAGTATATTTTTTTAATGCACCATACTGCCTGTAATTAATGTTATCACAACGTCAAAGAATCTCCTATTAATACAATGAGCTTTTGTCACAATTGTAAAAATGGCTATCGTTAAATTATTTAAATGATCGGCGCGGGGCGGGAGGGGAAGCGATGGCGATACCTTAAGGCCGCACGGCCGCAAAGCAACGGATTGGATAGGATGAAGGTATCTTAGGGCGGTTACAGAGTAGCGTTTTATACGAGCGTACGCGTACAGTCACCAGCAATTAAATGTCTGCTAGTGCACGAAAATACTAACGACCTTTTTTCCTACGTCCAGTTGACCTAAGTTTAAAATGTATAAATTGCGAAACTTGTAACGACATGTGTCCCACGTTTAGCTGACCTAAGTTTAAAAAGTCTACCGTACCGCGAAGAAATTCAAAGGTGTATGTGAAGTCCCCAATTCGCATTGGGCTAGCGTGGGGACTACCGTACGAAACTGATAATTTTATTTAACATCACGATTTTTGGTCGTTCATGAACTGTCAAAAGTGACGTTTCTTCAAATAAAAACGTCACTTTTGACACTTGTATGGATGGGATATGTCAGTGTCAAACAAGTGACTAAAGTGACGTTTTTTTTTAGAAACGTCACTTGACACTTGTATGGATGGGATATGTCAGGGTCAAACAAGTGAGAAAGGTGACGTGTTTTTAAGAATCGTCACTCTTGACACTTGTATGGATGGGATATGTCAGTGTCAAACAAGTGACAAAAGTGACTTTTTTTTTTAAAGAAACGTCACTTTTGACAAGTATGGATGGGCTATGTCAGTGTCAAACAAGTGACAAAAGTGGCGTTTTTGAAGAAACGTCACTCTTGACACTTGTATGGATGGGATATGTCAGTGTCAAACAAGTGACAAAAGTGACGTTTTTTATGAAACGCCACTATTGACACTTTTATGGACGGGATATATCGGTGTCAAACAAGTGACAAAAGTGACTTTTTTTTTAAAGAAACGTCACTTTTACATGTATGGATGGGATATGTCAGTGTCAAACAAGTGACAAAAGTGACTTTTTTTAAAGAAACGTCACTTTTGACATGTATGGATGGGCTATGTCAGTGTCAAACAAGTGACAAAAGTGACGTTTTTGAAGAAACGTCACTCTTGACACTTGTATGGATGGGATATGTCAGGGTCAAACAAGTAAGAAAAGTGACGTTTGTTTTTAAGAAACGTCACTTTTGACACTTGTATGGATGGGATATGTCGGTGTCAAACAAGTGACAAAAGTGACTTTTTTTAAAGAAACGTCACTTTTGACATGTATGGATGGGATATGTCAGTGTCAAACAAGTGACAAAAGTGACTTTTTTATTTAAAGAAACGTCACTTTTGACATGTATGGATGGGCTATGTCAGTGTCAAACAAGTGACAAAAGCGTTGTAACGACATGTGTCCCACGTTTAGCTGACCTCTAAGTTTAAAAAGTCTACCGTATAGTATAGCGAAGAAATTCAAAGGTGTATGTGAAGTCCCCAATCCGCATTGGGCTAGCGTGGGGACTACCGTACGAAACTGATAATTTTATTTAACATCACGATTTTTGGTCGTTCATGAACTGTCAAAAGTGACGTTTCTTCAAATAAAAACGTCACTTTTGACATTTGTATGGATGGGATATGTCAGTGTCAAACAAGTGACTAAAGTGACGGTTTTTTTTAGAAACGTCACTTGACACTTGTATGGATGGGATATGTCAGGGTCAAACAAGTGAGAAAGGTGACGTGTTTTTAAGAAACGTCACTCTTGACACTTGTATGGATGGGATATGTCAGTGTCAAACAAGTGACAAAAGTGACTTTTTTTTAAAGAAACGTCACTTTTGACAAGTATGGATGGGCTATGTCAGTGTCAAACAAGTGACAAAAGTGACGTTTTTGAAGGAACGTCACTCTTGACACTTGTATGGATGGGATATGTCAGGGTCAAACAAGTGAGAAAGGTGACGTTTTTTTTACTAATATTGACTTTCAAAGTATTGTCATTAGGCTTTTTGAACGTAGCTATTTTGAGCGTAGCAATTTTAAAAGTATTGGTCTCAAATTATTTGTTATTTATTTTGATTTCTCGCAAAGCACTTGTTATTATTCCAATATTTTTTGATAACACGTGTTAAATAAACAGATAATTGTAGAAATATAAAATTTTCGAGTGTAGGATGAATAAACATATTTTTTAAGCTTAAATAAAAAATAAAAAATCATAATAAATAGATCTCACGGTATCCGAGTGGTGCAAATTTTCATATCAATTGAGATTAATATTATGACCTAATCATCAAATTTTCGAATTGTGTAGGAATTTTTAAGTTACATTTATATCGATTATTTAAAAAAAAAACTATAGATTGAGCTTACTGTACACAGCTCACAGGAAACTCTCGGGATTTCTTTGTTATTAATCATGAACTAACTTAAGACATATAATTGATACATTATCCCGACTGTATGACTTAGTCTGTATAGTGTTCTAGATATTGACCCTAGGGTCATTAATTTCATGAAGAGCTCAATTACGGTACTGGAGATAATCGTATCGTGGGCATCTGTAAACCCTAAATATTGATTAGAAAAAGCTTTCGAAACTGTACGAATTAATGCAAGCAAAATTTTTTCTTCCCCGCCTATAATTAGATCTTGGCTACGCTCTCACTCCTCTCGCAAAACGGAACAGTCGCCATCAGATGGAGCGGCCAAGGTGCTTTAAAATATCTAAACATGTCCTTAAACGTCTTGACAATAGGGGCGTTGTTCAGATATTTGTGATCACTTTACCCGCTCTGAGGGGCTACCGCGAAAACCAAACTTCGCAAATTGCGGGCATTTTTCTCAGTCACTCTAATTACGCCCTCATTGGAGTAAAAGAGAAAGATCCCGCAATTTGCGAAATTCGGTTTTCGCGGTAGCCCCTCTGATATATCTAACTAATGGCACCGGAACAACAACAATCGTCACGAGGCAAAACATCAGCAAAACGTGTCTCACGTTCAAATATTGCCGTTAACGTTGAAACTATTTATGTCAACGGGTGAATATTGCATGTTTATGAAACACTGTACAGTCGCCATCAGATATATCGGAGCGGCCAAGGTGTTCACAATACCTGAACACGCACTCTAACACCGAGGCGTGTTCAGATATTAGTGTACAAGTAAATAGCAGTCAATTAAAAACCCTGAGGGACTACCGCGAAAACCGTAATACGCAAATTGCGGGGATCTTTCTCTTTTACTCCAATGAAGGCGTAATTAGAGAGACAGCGACAGATGCCCACAATTTACGAACTTCGATTTTCGCGGTTATAGCCCTGGATTCCTAAACAAGCACTTTGATATACTTACTCGTAATAGTTTAGGTAGAGTCACGGACTTTAATTGTTTTGCCATTACGGTTTACTTTACATTGGACATTCATAACGTTAGTATTTACAACCAAGTTAGCTTGAACCCTAAATGATCATACCTGTATTAAGTACACCTACGTGCTCACGAGGAACCAAAAGATTTTAACCACGCATTTATGAGGCCAAAAGAAAGGAGAGAAATGGTATATGAGTTTAGGTAAATTTCCTTAGTTTTCTTTTTAGATGACTATAACGACCCGCCCCGGCTTCGCACGGGTTAACAAATTGAAGGGATGTTTACAAAAACAACATAACTGCTTAAAGCGGTTGACACTTTTTTAAGAACATTGTTAATCGTTTCAGGTGTCAACCAGTGTAATCAGTTATGTTGTTTTTGTAAACATCCCTTCAATTATACACAAACCTTCCTCAAGAATCAGTCTAACAATAGGCGAAAACCACATGAAAATCCGTTCAGTAGTTTTTTAGGTTATCGCGAACATACAAACACACAAACAGACGCGGCGGGGGACTTAGTTTTATAAGGTGTAGTGATGAATGTTCAGAAGCTCAGTTAATTGATAACAATCATAACTATGCGTTATCATATCGCGTTAAGAATACCTGAATACCGTTTCTGACGCACCGCATCCTTATCTCTTTTCCTAGTATCGGAGAAAGCCCTCATGACTCAAACATTGAGAATAAAGAATTCGAAGCCGGTTTTAAACAATTTTAGACTCTATATTGTTGGTGTTAACATTCTAATTCCAACGGCTGATGTAACAGGACCTGTGTTATTGTGATGTGATATTTCTAAGGCGAACATTCCAGCCAACCAGTATTTATTATTAAATCTTAGATCACACCTCGAATTGACGCACTCTTGAGTACCCTTTTCCAGGCCGTACCAACTACAAGGTTTTCAGATAAGTTTAGTTAAGTTAGCGTTGATGATACATTTGAAGACAAGTCACATTTCCTGAAAGTGCAATGTAATTTTAACCTTAAACCGGTATTCTGAAGATTACATTCTGTTGGCACGTTTGTGGCCGATTTCGAGGCCAGAACCGATATAAATCCTACTATGCTTGGAAAAGGATTAAATAAGTTTTTTGACAAACATTTCGTGCTGGATTCTTGATACAAGCTTTTATGTATGACTGTACTTTTCTTTCAACAGGCAACTAATTAATACTCATCAAGATAATTCTAACAACTATGCTTGGAAAAGGATTAAATAAGTTTTTTGACAAACATTTCGTGCTGGATTCTTGATACAAGCTTTTATGTATGACTGTACTTTTCTTTCAACAGGCAACTAATTCATACTCATCAAGATAATTCTAACAAACCCTAAGACAATTAGGTTATGTCTCGTTTTATCACAGAGTTCCTATACGTACCTCCTGTGTCCATGAGATCAGCTCGTCTCAAAAGCATAAACCTGGTCAAGAAAATTCTTGTCAATAATAAAATAGATCTTGACTGTGTTTGTCAGAAATCCCAAGATTCCCAAGTTCACAGTGACACTGGTCGACCTAGCAGCAGCGGGAACGCAAGGCATTAGGTACCTGTGTCGGTTACCGAACTGTGGTGACGTCACCATGCGCGCGCGCAGACGACATTGGCTCGTAGCGCCTTGAAATAAAGTCGCTTGTTCTGTGCGATGTATAGAGGTTAATAATAAGTCGGTGGCCACGACGTTGATAGGCTGTTGAAATATGTCGGAGGCTGTTTATTGTTATCATATGTGGCTTTCATGTGCAATAAGGAAGGACCTTTCTATCAGATTTTTTGTTGGAATTTCAGTTAACAAGGTCCTTATTGCACTCGATGCATAAGGTCTATAAAGGGGCCCACTGATTAACAGTCCGCCGGACGATATCGGCCTGTCAGTTGTTCGGAGCTGTCAACTTTTTGTTCCAACTCTAACTTATATAATTATATTATGGATCCTTCTGCAATGGAGAGCTACATATATATTCGCCCTGCCAGGAACAATATTATGCCTTTGTAATAAGGTCCACCGATGTAAGTACAGTTAGGAGTGTTGCTGTTTGTACCGTGGACGATGATGTACAGTCAAGTGTAAAAATATGGTTGCATATGTATAAATAACTTACTCAAAAATATATCCCATAGTTCTTAATTCGCTGACCTAAAGAGCTATGGGACATATTTTTGAGTATGATATGTGCAATTGTGCACCCATAATATGTTTACACTTCATTGTCCATGTGTAAAAGACCCCTATTATATATTTTTTGGAATTCCAAATTTCTGACGAAACTTTATAAGGTTTTTAATTTTGCTATTTTGACCATGAAACCCTAAATACGAACCCTAACTATGTCGCAAGTGTCAGGTAGCTGAACGCGGAAACGCGCTTCCTTTTGGCCAAAATTGGAGTTTGCAATCCGGATCCGAAATGTATGAAATTATCCGGATCTGGATCCGGATCCGCGGATATTCCCATACATTTCGGATCCGCCGTGCAAACCCTGGCCAAAATACATTATTAAGTCTTCTTTTGATCTCGACTCAGAGCACAAAAAAAATCTTAATTGATATTTTGTGCGCTTTGTGTCGATCTAAATGTTTTTAAGCGTGATGTTTCTTTTTCAAATATAGTCAGCCAAAGTGCAGTCACCAGTGTCACCACACGGGATTGTTATGCCATTTAAGGGTCCTAGCCAAATTAGTTGTTCCATGTACTTACGCTATGGAATGCCCAATTTAACTAGAACCTTTGGTTCGCTGCTGACATGTCCCATCACTCCCATCGTTAATAGATAATTCAATTCAATAAGTTTACATATCGTGTCTGTAAGATTTTTTTTAACAGAATATTATAATTGTAATAAAAGTTAATAAATGAAATGAAAATGTAAGTAAGACAAGAGCTGCCACGAAACGGCAGTATTAAAAAAAAAAGATTCGTCGCGGCCGTAATAACGGTCTCACACTTTTGTATTCGCGGTCCAGCTATCACCGCCACTTTACAGTTACCACAATTACACACCATAAGGCACTAACGGTGTGAAAACTTTACGACGGATACTGTCTGTGTCGTTCAAAAATAATGTTGTCTATGAAAAAACTTTTCTAGAGGCCTAATCGAAAATGCGTTGCCTCTCTAGTCTCTACGGATGTAGAGCATAATTGTTTTCCATCGTAATATTCTCTCGGAAACGTTCGTATTTGTCATGCTACTTTAGTCAAGCTCAGTACTTTTTGCACCGAGACTGACTGAAATAGCAAAACACCTTCGTACGTTTCCGTGAAAATACGATGGAAAACAATTATACACTACATCTGCAACGTATTTAGCTCAGAGGAGTGTCATATGTTTGACGCCAATGTCTGTTTGTTTGTGTGTCTGTCCGTGGCATCGTAGTTCTCCAAATGTTAATGCAGAAAATAAGACACTCCCTCACTTTGTTGTTCAAGTCGGTGCAACTGCAAAGTAGACGGACTCTAGTGTAACTCGCGAGACAATGTGTAATTAAAGATTCTGTGAAAGTGTTTTAATTATGCATTGAGATAGTTCAGGTACAGCCAACACAATACCAACGGTTACCTAACATAACTGGGTCTGGTGGATGCTAGCCAGGCCACTTTGGCAATATGGCATTTAGTTTTTAAAATGTGACTTGTTTTGATATTTTAACATTATTGACCTGGGTCAAAAACCATCAAAAATATTATAAATAAGGTCACTTTTGTGGACAAAACAAAAGTTAACGACCCAGGTACATTCATAATATTCATATCATGTTTTTCTTATTCGTGTCTCAAGTGCTGAAAAAACTATCCCGTCTATTAAGGCTGCTGCAACGTAAAAAGTTTTTGGCAATAATTTCATTTTTTGTACAAACTTTTGAAATGAAATTTACACAAGGGGGGTACAGACCGCTTACCATGACTTCAGTGCAAATCGGCGGATGGTATGCGAGAGTAGTGTTTTTAAATGACGTGGTGTGATAGTTCAGGCAGAGTCATCACAATGCAACGGTTACTTAACAGTCGAATGGATGCTGGCCTGGCCGGGCCGATTGGCCAATTCGCGGGTCTGAACATACATATTAATAACAGTCAATGCGCCGGCTTTAAATCCCTGCGTGAATGTTAAGATTGTGAAGGAAATGTCAAAAAGGCCATTTATTGAGAAATTTTTAACATTAAATTTGACGTTTCCTGCAGTGCACTCGACTGCAGCAGTATTACAGCACGACATTACTGCCGACTGCCGTAAATGTCAAAATTGATGTTACTGCCCAGATTTTTGATATTGGCGACAGTAATGTCGCAATGCAGTCTGATCAGAGCGGTCCTTAAGGCGTCACTCCGAAACGTATCGGTATAGTTGTGGTCTTAGTTTACCTGTAATATTAGAGACCTAGGGGTCACGTTAGTCTGGTTATCGTAGCCAATCAGAATTCAGGGACAATACACGGGGTCAAACCGCAACGAAACATATAATTCACGCTTTCCAATGGATAGCGATAACGGATATAACAGGGCAATTATACGTTTTATATATCGTGGAGGAATTGTAATACATAGCTCATCTTTTACGTTATAATTACGGTACCAAATTCCTCCTGCGCTCGAAACGCATTGAAGTAAACTAGTCTAAATCAACTAATAAATGGGTCAACGTTTGCACCAGGGATGTTGCGAATATCCGCATCCTCATCCGCAACCGCGGAACATCCGCATTATTTTGAACATCCGCATCGGCATCCGCATCCGCATGAAATCCGCATGGGATGTGGAACAGGTCGGTACAGGAACGTCTTAGCATCGGCGTAAGTGCTAGACTGCTAGGTAATTTAGTCATTAGCCAAAAAAACCTATTAGAAATTAGCAGTCAAGCGTGAGTGGGACTTAATATACGGAACCCTTGGAACGCGAGTCCGACTCGCACTTGGCCGATTTTTTGAAATAAAAATTACTAAAATGTAATATTTGACGTTTTTTATGTACCTATCTTGACATCCGCATCCACATCCGCATCCCCGGATGTCAAAAAATCGGCATCCGCAACATCCCTGGTTGCACCCCCAGAGTGAATTTACGAAATCAGCTAGGTTTCCAATAAGTAACTAAACAACTTCAAAGTTATAGTTTCGTTGAAGCAAAAACTGTCATCGTCCACGACTCCCCACTAATATGATGATGCAGAGGCTAACTCAATGTGTTTACGTTTGTTCCATAGAATAATTCCTTAGGCAACCTTCCGACTGCATCATAAGATCAGCTCCATGTTAGCCATTATTGTATCGTCATCTCATCGCAAATAAGGAAGTATGCCTCAGCTCAATCAGACACCGGGAAGTAGTTCAAAACTTCTTAAATTAACTGTCCATCGGTAGACCTTATGCATTTTGTAATAAGGTTTACGAACTTTTAGTTAGGGGCGATGGTACAAAGAAACAAACGCGCTGGAGCTAAATAAAACTGTGTAAAATACAGCTGACCCCAGACTAATAGCACCTTGCCCCAGTTCTGAAAACTGAATAAGTTTCAAAGAGCTTGGAAATTGCAATATTAGTTAGTTTTACGCGGAACTTGGAACCAAGATGCTGTCAGGAGCAGACACAGAAGGTAGTCCACGGAGGTAGTTGAAGTTAATTAAAAACTATAGTCTGTGCAAGCCAACTTTGCATCAAATTTTTCATTCGATACCGTGACGTGCGTTCGTGTTTGCGTTATGTCTATTTCTGTATGGGTACAGCGCGCCAAGCGGGACGTTTTGGAAACTTAAAACCCCATGCAAAATGACACTTAAGAGCCAACAGGAGCTAAGATTTCAATATTTTAGGTAAATATACCCGTCTCGCTAACGGAAGCGGCTCCTAAAACTAGTGCGATAAGGACAAGGCGAAAAATCCTGCGTAAAAATATCAAAAATCGAGGTTTCGTACTCGACTGTTTCCTCCTCCAAAACTTAACCAATCGTAACCAAATTTGGAAATCTAAATGATTATGACATTATCTGTGTCGGACCGTTTTGCTTTTTTGAGTAATTGATGTCAGTTTTGAATAGCACGCCTCTCATTGCGGCCAGTCAATTAGGCCATTTTGGCCATTTTTGAAGGGCTCTAGCGCCTTAAAAAACAAAAATATCAAAAAAAGAAAAACGGTCCGACACAGATATTGACAATATTAATCTGTGTTGAAAAAATCATTGCTCTAGCTTCAAAACCCACGGAGGAAACAGTCGAGTACGTTTGTATGGAGAAATGACCACTCCTGTTGGCTCTTAACGCAAACGCGTACGTAACGTCATGCTATCGAATGAGATGTAGAGTACAGAACAAAGTGAGGGAGATCGAGTTAAAAACGTTACATTTTCATAAGAAAGTCGCTAAAACATACTGTTGTCATTATGACAAAACAAAGTATGAAATATGGTACTGAATTAAAGTCCTTGGCCGTATGTACAGTCACCTGCAATTATATGTTACTCTTCGAAGGCCGCAAAAATATGTGACACGATCATTTGTAGAGCCATAAGAGCGGGTCACATATTTTTGCGGCATCCGAAGAGTAACATATTATTGCAGGTGACTGTACATACCGGCTGTTATTAACCGGCCAACTTACAAGAGTGATGTAATCACGAGGGCGCATACGCATACAAGGCAAGTGCATTAATATGTATCCATTGTCGTTGAAGACAAAAGAGCGCGCGTCCGGTCCTCGCCGCGCCGTCAAAGTAAGGTCGCCAACACGATGACGGACAGGCAAATAAGAGACTGGGGGCCCGATTCGGATTTTGTAATAGACATCTATTAGATATCTTTTAGACATCGCCAAGATACGATAACGATATGTTTAAGATATAACCTGTCAAATTTGACATTTCCGCGATTCTGGAGATACTCTTGAACGATTTCCACAAGATATCACTTAGAGATCTAAATAACATCTAATAGATATCTAACACGATCTATCGTAAAAGTGACATTGGTTACCCGAATTGCGCTGCAAAAGAAAACTAGTTGAAATCTAAACTATAACGTATCTAGAATGGATATAGTACATACGTGTCGTCTCTTGTGAATATCTTGAAGTTCGAATATGGCAGTGGGGGTTTGAACCTTTTCGACTCCGTGTCAAACACAAAAGCTTGGCGTCACGCTGACGCCACGTCACGTCACCGAAGTGTCAAAACTAAAATTGAACTTTATGCATATGCACGTAGGTCTATGTTGCTCTGTGGTCTGTGTCCGATTAATCGGTCTTTGGCGTTGAACCTACGGTGCGGATATATCGATCATTGGCGTCCAAAAAGTTAAGATTATACATTGTATGGAGATGACAGCTGTTTCAGTACCAAGCTAATACATATATGAAGTATACTATAGAAATACCAAAATACGGTCCATTGCCACACATCTATGTTTGTTTAGCCTGTCCGCTTTTCTAAGATCAAGTACGTTATAAGTTAAGCCTATGTCGAATCTTAGAAAATCGTACAGGCTATAACCGAGGGTGTTACGCAGGAGCCAACGCCTCTTCCACCTTCCAGATGATAATGGGAAACGCGACGTTGTATAAATACAGTCTTTACTGATAATCTCGTCTCTGTCTACCACCAAAAGGGGTCTCTCAAATATTATTAACCTTTTGACAACCATGGCCACGTGTCGTGCAGTCAATTTCTGAAGTACAGTCGCCCCAGGAATTTGTCTTTATTTGTAAATTCAAGTAATAAAAAAATATATTTATTGTTTTTTTTTATTTATTAAGCCTATCCAAAAGTGACTTGAACTGCCATAGGGATCAACATGCGACGCGTCAGGTATAGGACCTCCGGTTAGAAATCTGTAAATACTAATATTTAATGGTTTCCAAGAACAAACGAAACGAAGCAACACACCTATCTAGAGCCCCCAATCTGAGCAAGGTACCATATTAAACTTTTATTTCAAAAAGGACGTTAATCCTAAACCACCACTGCCAATTTAACCTTTAATTCCAGCACCATAAAATCCACTTCTTAATCACACCATTTATGCCAACAACAGCAACATCTATGCCCTTTCAAGTTCAAAATTCGACCTTAAGTTGACAAGGACAAAGTTGAGTTTGCAAGGGCTGCGTCGCAAGCGCAGGTGGAGGCGGTAGTGCGTGACGGACCGTGCGCCGAGGCAGTGTTGTGGAAATGTGACAGTTACAAGTCAGAACCTTACAACTGTCAATGCGAAATCTTAAAAAGAAGTTAAGCAAAGAGGTTAGAGTTTGCCCAGTAGATAAGAACCACGAACATGTCTAATTTTCATTTAATACTTAATAGTACATAATAGCGTCAACCTACATAGTTGCATAGTGATGCATACGGTCAGCAGCAGAAGTTGCTAAGCGGGCGAGGTGTTCAAAATTACGTTGACACGCTCTTATACTCTTAACAACAAAGTCGCGTCAAGATCATTTTGAACACCTGGCCCGCTTAGCAACTTCTGCTGCTGTATGCAGTTGCACTATGCAGTATGATCACTACATAGTATAAAACAAAATCGCTACCCGCTGTCTGTCTGTCAGTCTGTATGCTTAGATCTTTAAAACTACGCAACGGATTTTGATGCGGTTTGTTTTAATATATAGAGTTACTCAAGAGGAAGGTTTATGTATAATTTGATAACCCGTGCGAAGCCGGGTCGGGTCGCTAGTTTTACTATAAAATAGCTAGTAATATAGCCGAGGGATGTGATATGATATGATATGACAAGCAAAATTTTACCAACCGCGCCTCGTAGTGCAAGATAACCCTTTTCCGGCCGCACCAATCTACAAGGTTTAATACACAAAAATCCAAAAAATATATCTCACTAATCCAGCTTTAATGATCACATTTCCCAAAAGTCCAATCTAATTTGATTCTTAAATCGGAATGCAAAAGTTGAAATTCTATTGGCGCGTCATCGTACTACTTATTCCTGAAAAAGGGTTAAGGTTGACTGACTTGGCGTTCCAATTCCAACTATAAAGATAGCCTTTTAAAAAGGAACTAGCGATGTGGAGAAATTAGCATTATATTGCTCTGCTAGTACCTACATTGCGTGTGGAATCATGGAATGTGGAAGCACGTATTTCAATAAAACCAATATCGGTTGCAAGGCGCAAGTGTAGCCGCCATTGGTAATAGCCAAGTTACAGACGGGCGGAACACAAGAAAAACGCGTCTTTCTGTCTCCTGTCTCTGTCTCGCCGCGAACTGTCGCTTATATGTTGCCTATCGTCAAGTGACGGTCGGTCGCGGTCTTCTGTCTAGGTCGCTCGTATCTGTCGCAGCCCGAACCTCCACCAAAAGCTGGAAACAAATTATCGGACGCGGCTCACAGCCGCGACTTATAGGTATCTAGATAATGAATATACACTGAACTGTGCAAACTATCGGAGGTAAGCCGTGGACGTAACCTTGAGCCTTCGGACATCCGACAGAAATCTGGCGCGCTGGATGTTCCTGACTGTGCACACTTTTAGGTCGCGCGCGTCAGCCGCGTCCGTCAGCCGCGTCCGATAATTTGTTTCCAGCTAAGTCAACTCTACGGCTGCTGCTCGACGCAACGTTGGCGCAACGACGACGCCAATATGGGGGCGAGAACATCCACCATATTCTTGTATTGTGGGTCTTAGGGCCACCTCACACTAGGGTCATTTAAGCGTCGGCGTCTACTCAGCTCTATGGAAAATCTCAGAGAGTTGGGCCCCTAACAATTTGAGAAGAACTCAAGTTTCCACTTCATTATTTGAGTCTGAATTAGTCGAGTTTTAAAGCAGAGGGCTGAAATGACTCTTAAACCAACACTAGCAGAACGTACGGCCAGGATAAAGCTGGAAACAAATTATCGGACGCGGCTGACGGACGCGGCTCACAGCCGCGACTTATACGTATCTAGAACTAGATAATGAATATACACTGAACTGTGCAAACTATCGGAGGTAAGCCGTGGACGTAACCTTGAGCCTTCGGACGTCCGACAGAAATCTGGCGCGCTGGATGTTCCTGACTGTGCACACTTTTATGTCGCGCGCGTCAGCCGCGTCCGTCAGTCGCGTCCGATAATTTGTTTCCAGCTTAAATGTAATAATAACCTATCAAACCTACGTAATATATCTTGGCGTATGGATCTGACGACTCCATCGCCCGCGGGTTTTACCAGTGTAATTCAACGCAGGACAGCTTGTGGCGAGGTTGGTTAGCAGTTAGCAACGGCCCCACGTATTACCCGAGTGCTCCTGGGGTACCGGCCCTCTGCCTCTGGCTTGCCTTAGCTGGCCGACCAGTGCAGCCGCGAGAGCTGCGTTATCAAGGGTATATTATGTGGAAACATAACTGGCGACTTGGCAATATGTTTAAAAGTCCAGCACAACTTTCTACCCTGACATGTACTTAGAACGGGGCCACACTACGAGTTGAAGTTGAAAGCGAGGCGAGTGCGCAACGATATCGCTGATTTCGTTGCGTACTGTCATACTGGAATGGGAGCGATGTCGTTGCGTGCTCGCGGCGATATCGTTGAGCGCTCGCGGCGAACTAGTGCAAATTTTTGTAGACACGAATTAGCCAAATTAAGTAGCTGGCTATGTACGAGGGGCGTTCAATAAAAAGTGAGAATGAGTATGTTATATACAACTTTTATTAAATGTTATTTTATTTTTCGACATAGTCACCTTTTAGCATAATACACTTAGTATATCTTTTTTCTAAACTTAATATTCCATTTCTAAAAAAGGTTTTATCTTGAGTACTTAAAAAATCTTGTACTGCAGCGACTACCGCGTCGTCGTCTTCAAATTTCTTGCCTCTTAGGTATTTCTTCAATCTCGGAAATAGGTAGAAATCACTAGGGGCGAGGTCTGGTGAATACGGAGGATGCTTAAGGATATCGAACCCAGCATCACGTATTGCAGCCATTGCAACGGCGGACTTGTGTGCCGGTGCATTGTCCTGATGGAACAACACAATTTTCGATAGTTTACCTCGCCGTTTTTCACGGATCTCATTGCGCCATGTTGCTATTTGTTTGGCATATAAAGAGCCCGTAATAGTGGCTCCATGCTCGAGATACTCAATCACTACGACCCCTTTACCATCCCAAAAAACAGAGCCCATGACCTTATCGGCAGATGGGCCCACCTTGAATTTCTTCGGAGTTGGAGATGATGGCCTTTTCCATGTCATAGACTGCAGTTTCGTTTCAGGGTCGTAATGATGGAGCCATGTTTCGTCCATTGTTATAAATCGCGCCAAAAAAAGTTCCCGGTCTTGCTGTATCAGGTCCAAAGCTTCTTGACAAATCTCGACTCTAGTTTGTTTTTGCGTGTCAGTAAGCATTCTGGGTACCCAACGCGCTGATACCTTTTTCATACCCAAGTGTTCATGTAAAATATTATGCACGCTCCCCGTTGAAATCTTTACATTTTCAGCAATAAAACGAACCGTGACACGACGATCCGCCAAAACTAAGTTTTCGACTTTTTTCACAATTTCTTCAGTTACTGCTGTAGTAGGGCGTCCGGAGCGGGGGTCATCCATGGTCGATGTTCTTCCACGTCTAAATTCGGCGCACCAACGTGTAACTGTCAAATACGGAGGAGCATTAGACCTTAAAGTGTCCCGTAAATCTAAATTGACTTGGTCCGTAGAAAAATTTTTCAAACACAAGTATTTAATAACGGCGCGCAGTTCAATTTTCTCCATTTTCGCTAACGTACTCAACAGCATCGCAAAGAAATCGCCGTATTTTTTTTTTAAAACAAAAAACAGTTAGTTTTTTTTTCATGGCAATCAGCTAGGTAGATTAGCTTTACCGGCCAGTATTTACTTTCCTAATATTTAAAGAGTTTGCATCTCATTCTCATTATATATTGAACGCCCCTCGTATTACACCGCAAATATTGCAACATCTGGGGGACACGAGTGTCCCGCGAAGTCGAATTAAAAAAAACCGGCCAAGTGCGAGTCGGACTCGCGCACGGAGGGTTCCGCACCATCAACAAAAAAACAAGCAAAAAAACGGTCACCCATCCAAGTACTGACCCCGCCCGACGTTGCTTAACTTAGGTCAAAAATCACGTTTGTTGTATGGGAGCCCCACTCAGTTTTTAGTATTTGTTGTTATAGCGGCAACAGAAATACATCATCTGTGAAAATTTCAACTGTCTAGCTATCACGGTTCGTGAGATATAGCCTGGTGACAGACGGACGGACGGACGGACGGACAGCGGAGTCTTAGTAATAGGGTCCCGTTTTTACCCTTTGGGTACGGAACCCTAAAAAGGGAATTTTTATGGTCCTACTTTTTGAGATAATTTCCAAACAAAACGCTTTGTAACCTGTATGGCTACCATCAGTTTGGCACTGACATAAACGCCGTCGAGAACGTAATTTACTTTCTATACATCTCGCTCGTTACGCGCATATTAGTGCAAACGAGATGTATAGAAAGTAAATTACGTTCTCGATAGCGTAAATGTCAGTTTTGACACTGTCAAAATGACTCATGGTACGGGCTCTGAGCTATAACCGCGAAAATCGAAGTTCGCAAGTTGCGGGCATTTTTCTCTGTCACTCTAATTATGCCTTCATATCATTGGAGTAAAAGAGAAAGATCCCCGAAATTTGGGAATTTAGGTTTTCGCAATAGCCCCTCTACCCTCGAGCCCTCAGGTGCCGCAGGAGTCGCAGGACCGCGAAAATAGGCAGTCGAAAATTCTTTATTTGGCTCTATGCTCGAATGTGCAAGATCGATAGAGAGGCAGATAACGAATTTTTGGTTTTCGTTTCTCGCGGTAGGCCCTTCTGGTTACCCTATAACTTACGGGGCCTAAAGGCGCCATCTATAGTGTGTCAAAGGTCTGTTTGATTTCAAACATAGACAGAGAGAATCATACTATCTACCACTCAAAAGCACTAGCACTCAAAAGAAAAGGATGAGTATAGTTTTTTTTGTTCCTATTTACTGACAAGATTTGGTTGACCCAGTATACTTCGCTAACTTTGCTGCCACAATACTTTGCACTACTTAACACATCTCAGTTATTTATTTTTCGTATGATATATTATTATGTTATTTATAAAACCCAGTCCTAGGTATAATCCTTGCTTAACGCATTTTATCTAAAAACATAAATCGTGAAAGGTGAGTCACCTAACAGTAAATGAAATAGCCATGCATAGCGATGCATGGCACTTTAATGTAAAATATCTGGGAGACCGAGCTTTGCCCGGAAAACATATAAAATCTCAAAAATTTGCGTTAGCCCAGAGACAAAACCTAGCTAGATCGATTTTTCGCCCCCGAAAACCCCTATATACCAAATTTCATCGAAATCGTTAGAGCCGTTTCCGAGATCCCCGATATATATATATATATATATATATATAGATGTATATATATTAATAAATAAATAAATATGCAAGAATTGCTCGTTTAAAGGTATTAGATAGATAGATACATTGCCTCGTGGTATTTAAAAAGTAATTATATAGACAATCTGCTGTAGATTAACCATGAATGGTGAGAATGACTCAAGGCATAAAATGTAAATGTAAAGTGAAACTAAGATTTTTACGTTATTGCAAAATAGTTATATTCGATACAAGTGCGAAAAAGAGGAAATTCGAAACGAGTGGCGATAATTTAAAACACGACCGAAGGGAGTGTTTTAAATCGACACGAGTTGCGAATTACCTATTCGCACGTGTATCGAACAACGTTTTACAGTACATATGGCACTTTAAAGTTTCGACATCGCACGAAAAGTGCTATTACGCACTAGTGCGGAAAAGTAGCCCCATATGTACTGTAATAGTTATTTTCGATACAAGTGCGAAAAAGAGGAAATTCGAAACGAGTGGCGATAAATTAAAACACGACCGAAGGGAGTGTTTTAAATCGACACGAGTTGCGAATTACCTATTCGCACGTGTATCGAACAACGTTTTACAGTACATATGGCACTTTAAAGTTTCGACATACGCACGAAAAGTGCTATTTTACGCACTAGTGCGGAAAAGTAGCCCCATATGTACTGTAAAAGTGTTTTACTCATTTACTACTCCCTTCGGTCGTGTTTTAATTTATCGCCACTCGTTTCGAATTTCCTCTTTTTCGCACTTGTATCGAAAATAACTATTTTAAGGTCATAGTTTTATAATTCGTACAATTTATACCTAAGCTAATAGCTGTTCCGTGCCCGTGGGTTTGCTTGCGTTAGTTCGTTATGTATACCCAATTTCATCAATATTGGTTCAGTAAGCTAATTTAAAGCCGTGAAAAAGACAACAGACAAACATCGCATAATAATGTGAGTATGGATTTTTAACTACATGTACTATGTTTGTACTAAAATTACCATAGCAACATGTGCGGATAGCCTAAACCATGCCTAAACAAAGCCTGGCGATATACGCAATTACTGCTCTTTCCAAATAATGTTTTCACAGTAGAGAGAGGACGACATGGTCGTGAGAACACAGCGGTAGGCTGCCACTTTATAAAATGCACATTGTATTCAACAATAAAAAACTTTTTAACACTCGCTTGTTATCTCTTTCGCGCAAGCACACATCGCCACAGGTGCGCGAGAAACCAAAACACTGTCGAAATGTTAACTTTTTGTAACACAAAAAAGGGTCTTTTAAAGTGGAACCAAATGTACTTAAGATTATTTAAATCTAAAGTGTTTACTAATAACCACTTGAAACATTCGCACAGCGTGTAAAAGTTTTCAAACATAAATAACTTGGTGAAATCGTAAGCGGTGCTTTTCACGCCGTTTGCCAACTGAAACTTTCTTTCGGCACTTTTATGTTTAAATTTCATACTTATAACAAAGAATGCAATGCAATGGCGCTATGTAACGTACCTGCGAGGCTGCCGAGCAGGCTGCGGCCGCGCCGCCTACCAACTCCAGAGTCCAACTTCATCGTAAATAACAAACAAAACAGAAAGTAACTTAAACACTACGCCAATTCGGACACATCTGATTCACTAATACATATTGAAGTTCACAAACACAACTCAACTTTTACTTGGTAACACGAAAAAGTACGTGAACCACAAATATTTTCTAAGTTTTGTCCGGCGACGCTACGTCATCCTCCGACGTTCATTGTGGACTGTCGGCGCTCGGCGGATACTCTATAGTCTACTCGGTCGGTAGAAGCGGAGCGGAGCGCAGTGTTGCCAACTTGGCATAATGGATGCCAGATCTGGCACTTTTTTACACTCTTTGGCATCCAAATTATCCATTTAGCATCTAGCATAATTTTTAGCATAATTAGTGAATTGTGTCCCTAAGCCAAGTTTGAAACCTACTTGGCAGTGTAATTCATGGCACACCCGTCAAAGGAAATTTTATACATACGACGAATCTTATAACAGACTACCGCACCGCAGTTATTTAAAATCACATGACATTTCTTCTAAGGTCAGTACGTCTGTAGTAGAGGCCTATTATAGGAATTATGACGAGTGTGTTATCTATGGTATTTGGTATAGTCATAGTTGTCATAAACTTAGTTTACAAACAAAATCTGTTACTTTTGCACGGCCGGTGTGTTATTATTTTTGTCGGTAATAAATATATATACAATAAGTGGAAAAACAAAGACAATAATGCAATGGCGCCAACAAATTATAAGCAAATGTACCGCTCCGAGTGGGAAAGATTGCCTGAATTTAAAGATTGGATACAAGCACAGACAAGACATCCTCTAGACTGAGCACAGGGCCGGATCTAGGGTAGAGCGAGTGGAGCGGCCGCTCTAGGCGCCGGATGGCAAGGGGGGCGACAAAATGGCAAATGAGAAAAAAGAAAGTTTTAAAGGGGAGGGGGGGGGGGTGGAAATTTCGCTCTACCCTGATCAAGGGGTCGGGCCGGCACTGACTGAGCATAGTAACGCTACCTCCTCTGCCACAAATATACGGTAGTTTTACTCCACCTTCGAGTCAAAGTGTCTTTGTGTGATGTCCGTGTCTTTGAACGGACCAATCACGAAACGGGACTCGCTCACCTCGTCCTCCGCACCCCAGTATTTTTGGCAGCATCGGTTTCATGAAATAATTGCTCTAAACTCCGTGTAGAGGATTCCTAGTCTATGGCTTGACCAAGTATAGCTAACCAAGTCAGTGCAAAGTTAGCTTGGTCTGACTCTAAAAATTTCAGAAACAGCATTGTTTGATTTATGTGGAAGACACTCATTTTTATACTTGGTCAACCAGATCTTGTCAATAGAAAAAGGCGGTAAATTTGAAAAATGTAGGCGCGAAGAGATATCGTCCCATAGAAAATTTGAATTTCGCGCCTTTTTCTACTGACAAGATTTGGTTGACCATCTATAGTTACCTATATATTGTTTAGCATTTTTTTAAGCACTTTTCCAAATTATTTAGCATAATTCTGGCATAATCTAGACATGTCTGGCACTTTTTCAAATTCCGAGTTGGCAACGCTGGCGGAGCGAACTCGAACAGTCGATTTACACTCGGTTTACCCCCGGTTTAAACTCTCGCGCGAGCCACGAGACGAGCCGCGAGCCGCGCCACGAGACGAGAGTGTAAGCGGTGGGCTCGCGGCTCGTCTCGTGGCTCGCAAGCTCGTCGAGCTAATATAATTTAAACACTAACGACACGGCATAAGGTTTATAACCGAATGATAAGCCGAACGCGAGTGTAAACGGTGGACTCGCGTCTCGTGGCGCGGCTCGCGGCTCGTCTCGTGGCTCGCGCGAGAGTTTAAACCGGGGGGAAAAGTTTGTTCGAGATCGAGACGCGTGACGTGGGTGGTGGGTAGATGGTAGATTATGCACACCTACTGCAACCTGTTTTCTACCAATTTTGGTAGAATTAAGTAACACGAGCGATATTTAAATTTTATTAACACTACAACAGGTTTATCAATAAGGGTGCTAACCTTAGTTATCTCATCTGTTAACATTCACATTATAATTATAGTCATCCCTCGGCCACACACGCAGCAGGTGTATGCTCCCCCAGCCCAGGTGGGCGGGGGTTGGAGGCTTGCTCGTGGCGCCTCATGCGTTTTATTCAACTGCTTATAATCTTGTAAATTATACATAAAATAATTTATGCGTTCTTAATTAGGTAATCATTTAGAGAACCATTAGAATTGTACACACAAGTTAACAGTATTACACCATTTAAGCACTTATGTGGTAAGTGTTGTATATGTAGGGTAAAGCCCTTGCTACACGGTCGCCGACAAGCCTTCTAACCGTCTGTCCTTGGTCTGACCTTGGTCAGTTTTGGTCAAATTTTGTTGGAAACAACTGTCTACACGGTCCGTCCAGACCAAGGCCACGCGGTCTGAGGGGCTTGTCGGCGACCGTGTAGCAAGGGCTTAACTTAATAATAACCTATATGTGGGTAGCTAGGTATACTTTGTCTCAGAGTAAATGGTGCGCGTTCAATACGTCTTTTATTTGTCAGTGGCGAACGAGGTAAAAATAATTCGGAAAAGACAGTGTAATTGTGATTCAACAAGTTTAAAACAATGTCAGTGGGAAAGTTGCGTGAATTTGATATGAAAAGTGGCAATTGGACTGCGTATTGCGAGCGAGTGGAGATGTACTTCCTTGCGAACAAGGTGGAAGATACCGTTAAGTTAGCCACGTTGATTGCGGTCATGGGAGAGGAGGCCTACGAGTTATTATCAACCTTAGCGAGTCCTAAGAAGCCCTCGGAATTAACTTACGCGGCTGCCGTCGACTTACTTAAAAAAACATCTGCAACCTAAACCTTCTATTTTGGCCGAACGATATAAATTTCGGCAGCGACGGCAAATGGAGGGCGAACTAGTAGCGGATTACGTGGCAGAACTTAAAAAGTTATCTTTACATTGTGACTTTAAAACGACTTTAGAAGACAATTTACGTGACCAGCTAGTGTGCGGCATAAGAAGTGAAAATACGCGGCAACGACTTTTCGCGGAGGACGATAAATTAACCTAAGGCAAGGCGGTGACACTAGCGTGCACTTTGGAGGCGGCCGAACGGGATTCCAGTGCAGTGGACCCACACCCGACCACCCCTGTCGATGTGAACAAAATAAACATAATGTTTAAATGCATGGCTTGTGGTGATACTCAACATAAAACGGAAAACTGTAAATTCCGCAACTATGATTGTAGTTTCTGTAAAAGGGTCGGTCACTTGCGGAGGATGTGTCCTGAAAATCATGTTACGGGTCAAGAGCCGAGTCTGAGACGACGAAATGAAATGGGGGAGGATCCCATGCGCGCGTCACGCGGAGCGAGCGTGAGCGGCGGCGGGCGGCGCGGGCGCGGCGGCCGCGGACGAGGCGGCACGCGCGGGCGCAGGGTTACTGGTGCCTACTGGATGCAGGAGCCAGTCGACGAGACGACCACTTCGGAGCAGTCGGGCGTGACTGTTGCTGATAGTGATGATGATGGTGATTACGATGATGAAGAACCTACGTACTAGATGTCCTTGGCAGACTATAAACCGGTGTGTTCAGTGCACATGCTCGGAACACGTGACAGGCGCCCGCGACCCAGTTTAGTTTGGCGATGCGGCCGTCCGCACTACTCCGCACAAATCAGTGTACTTTTCGGATTCTTAACGATCGGGTGCATTCAAAACAAATAACTATTTTATTAACATTTATTTAACATTCATATTAACATTTTAGAGTTAACTTATGTAACATTGTAAAACAATAAACATTTTTATTACTGAATCGCGATTAGAAAGGGATTGAGATAGCTGTCAATCCATATTGATTTTGACGTAAGTGTATGGAAATCTGTTATTTCTAATCCCTTTCTGATCGCGATTCAGTAATACTGAGACTCTCCGGTCTTTCAACAACCACCGCAAGCTACCATCCTCAACATTTGGTCCTTCGAGAAAAGTACTTCGCGCGCGTCAGTAGTTGGACCATCGGGCTACGTATACGCGAGTGAAGTGTAAAGAACTAGCAGAACATTTGAGTGGTGCAGTTTGCAGTGGAAGCAGCAACAGCAGAGGAAGCCGAAGTGCAGCAGTAGCATTCGGCCAGGTGACACAAACGACAGGAGATATTCAAGTAAGATCTTTCCATATTTAATCTTTGGGAGCTATTACTGAGGAAACATGACGGACGTGAACAATCAGTTCGTTTTAGCAGAGGAAATAAAGTCTGTTTTAACCAATTTTAAGAAGGATGGAGCGGAAAGGAAAAGCAACGCGGAGTATGTTAGGCGGAAATTAAAAAAGTTGGAAGAATTATGGAAAGAATTTCAATTTAACCACGACCGGGTGTACACGGAGACACCAAGGACGGATCCTTATTTTACGGAACAACTTTACGAAACAACGGAAGAGGTATATAAGGAGTGTAAGCAAGAACTTGATGAATGAAGAGTTGTGGAAGAACAAGACCCCTACTACGGTAAGGGGAGAGCAAACGAAGGAGGTAACGGGACCAGCGGGTACTAGTAAACAGTTGCTAGACTCGCGGAACAAAGATTTGTCTAAGAGACCCGTCGAACAGGAGTACAAGAGTCATGGGGTATACAGTCGGATAGATGAAACGCTACGAAAGCAGGAGGCGAACTTTCGGGCATTTCAAAGAACAGTGGCTAACATTGACATAGAAACGTTGACAGCGAAATGGGAGTATGAAGATGCTCTTAAAACATTAAACGCCAGGTGGGAAGCAATCGACACACTTCACTTAGAAATCGATAGTGAGCTAAACGGTGAAAACATAACATACGACGAGAGTTTTGCTTCCTACGAAAAACAATATAACAACTTAAAGAAAGCAATTAACACTAAGATGTGGTCAGTATCGCACAGGGAGAAGACGACACCTAAGCTGGAAATACCAATCTTCAGCGGAAATTATAATCAGTGGGTATCGTTTAAAGATTTATTTGTAGAGGCTATACATGCGAATCCCGCATTGTCCAATGCGCAAAAAATGCAATTTTTAAAGGCTAAGCTCAGAGGCGAGGCTGAAAGACTCATACAACATTTACCAATAACATCTGACAACTATATGACGTGCTGGGAGATACTCAATCATCGCTACGACAACAAGAGAATGATGTTTACTTTTACTTTTTGTATGTCACTTTTAGTACCGAATAGCCCCTTTCAGATGGAGGTTGATACGGGATCGGCTCTGTCTTGTATAAATGACGATACCTATAGGCGATGTTTTAATGATTTACGTATAAAACCTTGTCGCGTAAACGTTAGGTTTTATGACAAGTCTGTAGTAAAACTTCTGGGATATTTAGAGGTAAAAGTCAATCACAACAATATTACGAAAGTATTAGATCTGTATGTTTTAGACGGAGCTGATAGCGCTAATTTATTAGGTCGACAATGGCAATTCGAGCTAGATATTAGAGTCCCTAAAGTAAATTCAACGTCGGTATTGCATAATAAAGAAATGGACAAAAGTGTAATCATAAACGACCTTATTTCCAGGCATGAATCACTGTTCGATGGCACACTGGGCCGGTATAACGGCGGCTGAGCGTGCGCGAGGGCGCTGAGCCGATTTTCTGTCGCACGCGACCTTTGCCCTATGCAATGCGTGCGCGCGTCGACGCCGAGCTGGATGCCATGCTGCGCGCCGGCGTCATCGAGCCCGTGGACCGCTCCGACTGGGCCACTCCTCTGGTAATAGCGAGCAAAGCGGATGGCGATATACGTATATGTGCGGACTACAAGGTAACGCTTAACCGAGTTTTACATGTCGACAGATATCCGGTTCCAAAATTGGATGATTTGTTTAGTGGATTGAGTAATAATAAATATTTCACTAAACTAGATTTATCTCAGGCGTACAACCAGTTGGTTTTAGACGAAGATTCCCGTGCTTATACGGTTATTAACACCCATCGCGGACTTTTCAAATATAATCGCTTAGTTTTTGGATTGCACGGCGGTTGGTAAATTAGGTAATGGTGCTTCCGTGATTCCTACATTCCCGTATCAATCCCCGTACCGTCCCGTTTACATTTACATTACATTATTAAGATTTAATTAGAATAATTATATTTATTTAGTTTATTCCTTATGATAATAAATGACAAGTACATGCGTATGACATGATGCGTCAAACACTGAATGACTTCAAATCACTATCAAGTTCGTTCTTTTAGCATTAGAAACAACTTGCAAGAAGGTAAGCGATCTTGACATGTCTTTTAATGAAAAACGCTTTTTAAAAATCAAAAACTATTACTTATGAAAGCAGAAGAATATAAATGATCGTATTAGATTCATAATTGTTACATATTTGCCGTAACTTATTTTTTAAATGTGTTTTTCAATTAAAAGACACATCAAGATTGTTTACCTACCTTATTTCTAATGCTAAAAAAACGCACACTATAGCGAGGTTCTAATTTAGGTTCTAATAGTATGATTCTGATCACAGAAAACAGTACAATTTGATTCGACTCGATAAGTTTCTATTTAAGACCAAAATACATTATTAAAACGAGACACGACGCAACGCGACTCGTGTTGAGCCGTCCGTTCAACACGCGTCGCGTTAACTTAAAGCTTTTTACCAAATGATAGTAAATTTGCTACTGGCAACACAAAATATTTTTTTAATAACGAAACTTTACTAAGAAGGCTAACACATTGTGTATTATACAGCCATAGGCAAAGATAAAGATTGATTTAATTTTAACAAATATGTTATAGCTGGTCAACCAAATCTTGTCAGTAAAAAAAGGCGCGAAATTTAAATTTTCTATGGGACGTTATCCCTTTGCGCCTACATTTTTCAAATTTACTTTTCTTTTTAAATATAATACTTATACTTGGTCAACCAGATCTTGACAGTAGAAAAAGGCTGCAAATTTGAAAAATGTAGGCGCGACGGGATATCGTCCCATAGTAAATTTGAATTTCGCGCCTTTTTTACCGACAAGATTTGGCTATAACTACTGCTTAACGTAAGTGGAGCAATGCTTTCGTGAATTCATATTACTATTATTTTTATATATACATATGATTTAAAAGGTAAAGTACGTTTAATTAATCTATTTAGATAATTATATTACTTGTGAAAAGAGTGATTTTGTCCTCGTTATTCAGTTTTAAAACAACATTTCTGTGCTAATTGATGTTCACTTTGACAGTATAAACGGAACGTATCGAAAATGCGAAAACGAAACGCTATTGATATTTTTCTTAAAAAATGGCAGCCTTTATGTCGTAAGCTTTTCTTTTCTTTCTAGTAATGAAAAGTTTTTATTAACATTCTACAGACAGTTTATGATGCAAATAGAAGCAATTCAGATGAACAATCGGTTTTACAAGGAGGACATATAAATATTACTAATCGGAGTAACAATGAGCAGTATATATGTAGTGAGTATAATTACGTGGTTATGTTCTTTTCGCGACCATAGCCTTCGCTGGGTCGAGTCGGCCGAGGCGCCGGCGTGGGCTTGCGCTGCGGCGCAATTGAACCGCGACGTTTAACATTTATCGTGTTTTCAGGAGGCGTAGACATTACGGCATTTATGCAAATGTTGATCGGTTCCGCCGAAGAAAAGGCGAGTGGTTCCGTACGAGCTTTAGAAGAAAAAGTGGAGATGAGCGAAAGCGCCGGAGCTGGAGCGGGCAGCGAGCCGCGCGGGGGCTCCGCGGTCATGGAGCGCGAGCTGGAGAACACGCGGCGGCTGCTGTGGGGCGAGCAGGTCAAGGAGGAGGTGTTCCGGCGCTGGGCGCAGGGCTTCACGTTCAGCGCCGACGAGCCCAGCGCGCTCACGCAACAGGAGGGCGGGCCCTGCGCAGCCATCGCGCCTGTGCAGGGCTTCCTCCTCAAGATCCTCCTGTCAGAGACGCCCGGCCACAGCCTGCGTGACCTCACCTCGGAGAAGTGCAACTCGCTCCTCGTCCGAGCCGTGTGTACAATACTAAGCCAGTGTCTAGCGCCTAAGTATAATGTGGCGGTGTACCAACAAAAAAACGAAACGGAAGCTGAAACCAGCTCGGCCAGTGCCACCGAAGAGACGGAAACCTTGGACCAGTTTCATCGGAGGATCGAAATTCACTCCTTCCAAGGATTGTCAGAGGTAGAGGCGTTCTACACTAGAAACATTCGTGTGTTGAAGGACAAGTATGGAGTGCTGCTTCTGTTGTATAGTGTGATTCTCAGCAAGGGAGTAGGTGTTGTTGAAGCGGAGCTGTCAGAGTTGTCGGACCCCCTCATACACTCCACATATGGATATGGGTCACAGGGACTGATAAACTTGATGCTGACAGGGCGAGCCGTGGCTCATGTGTGGGACCATGACCAGGTGGTCGGGGGCCTTCGGCTGCGCGGCATTGAACGGCAAAACGATATCGGTTTTCTCACTATAATGGAGCACATGCAGTATTGCACTGTGGGGTCATTCTACAAGAATCCAAAGCATCCTGTGTGGGTGCTAGCGTCCGAGACGCACTTGACGGTGCTTTTCTCGTTCGAAAGGCGGTTGGCGGCGCCAGAGACGGCAGGAGAGTCCGCCGAGCGGATCTTCCGCTCCTTCGATCCAGAGGGTAATAATTTCATCCCATCGGCAGCATTGCAGGACGTGCTGTGCGCCGCCGAGCTCGTGTCAGAGCCAGAATACGTGGAGCTCATGCGGCGCAAGCTGGACGCGGAGAACCTGGGGATTATCCTGCTGAGCGCGTTCATGGAGGAGTTTTTCCCGTCGTGCGAGCGCGGCTGCCCTGACACGTTCACGCTGCATCACTACAATGGGCTAGCGCGGAGCAACCCGGCCGGGCGCGTAGTGTACCGCGCGGGGCGCGCGGCGCTGCTGGAGTGCCACATGCGCGCCGCCTCGGCCGACCCCATGCTCACCTGCCTGCAGACCAAGTGGCCCAGCATCGACCTGGTCTGGGACGAGGGCAGCTCGCCCTCCCTCAACTGAGCAGCTACATTCTAAAGGACTGTGTCGTGAGTGAACTGTGCAGACCATAATTTATTTGTAAAATATAATTTTACAAGCTTCCCTTCGTTCCAGCAGTTTTATTTTTACGCTGTGGTCACAGCTAGGAATTGACACCAGACATGACCTATTTACACGACGGTACGGTTCAGACAAATATTTTTTTAATAACACTGTTCCAGTTGTTGAAGGATTGTTGTCATGTTGTGCTGCGTATGATTTGTATCAGTTTGCTTATACCATAGTTTAGGGACACGCTCCTAATGATATACACCGTAATTATCTATAAATAAATTTAATTTAGCCCCGCATAGACTTAGGTTGTATATAAATGTAATAGTGACATAGTAATAATGGGACATGTTGAAATTTGATGATGATGACATTGGTGATGTGCTTCGTGATTGAGCGAATTCGACGGCGGGCAGCGGCTTGCACTGTAGCCAACTTGCGTCTTGTGTGATGCTTGTACTATTTGTGAAGAGTGGGAAATCGTTCAGAGATTGGTTGGGGTAGCCGCTGGCCGTCCGGCCTGTTTTGCTGTGCGAATTTCTGCTGCCTGCGACACGCGTTGCGAGGAACGAGTGTGAACTGTATTGATTGATATTTGAGATGCTCACAAGAGTCACAAGAGACATTTTTCTTTACTATCAGGGTTGGGCAGTATTTCAATTACATGTATTTGAAATACGTATTTGAAATACAAATTAGTATTTTGTATTTGTATTTCAAATACTACCTCAAAAGTATTTTGTATTTGGTATTTCAAATACTGCACTCACATGTATTTAGTATTTTGTATTTCAAATACTTCAAGCTTCAAAATACATTTCTATAAATACATTTTATTAAATTCTATAATCCTAAAATGTCTAATCTCTCGCACAAGCTGTGAGCCGACCGCGAACCTCCGATCCAGCCGAGATACAATTTTCATTGGCTGGATACTGGGTTTATATTAGGTCAACTTCTGCGTGGAACTTTTCGTTTAAATCTAGGGGATAGGGTCATTGCAGTAGTTTCCGTCCATGCACTAGTTTTCGACGACTTGACGGATTATCAAATATATATTTCATTTATAATTTACTACTTTTTGCGAAATCTTCATCTTCGTCGCGTTGTCCCGGCATTTTGCCACGGCTCATGGGAGCCTGGGGTCCGCTTGGAAACTAATCCCAGTAATTGGCGTTGGCACTAGTTTTTACGATAGCGACTGCCATCTGACCTTCCAACCCAGAGGGTAAACTAGGGCCGTAATTGGAATTAGTCCGGTTTCCTCACGATGTTTTCCTTCACCGAAAAGCGACTGGTAAATATCAAATGATATTTCGTACATAGTTCCGAAAAACTCATTGGTTCGAGCCGGGGTTCGAACTCGCGACCTCCGGATTGCAAGTCGCACGCTCTTACCGCTAGGCCACCAGCGCTTCCTTTTTGCGAAATATCATTGTTATATGTAGACAGATATATTGCTTAGACGCCTTAGACATAAGTATTGAAATCAGTCCAAATTTGTGCAGGAATGTAGGTATATATTCAAATTTCGTCAATGGACGTAAACTAGAGCTGGACGAAAACTAGCGCAATGACCCTATAAGTTTATATGAAAGGATATTCGTTAACGTTAAAACTAAATGCTAAACAAAAAAATAAATAAAGGTATATTTTGTAATTGAAATACATTATTTTAAACACTGTAATTTGTATTTTGTATTTCAAATACCCGTCACCAAAGTAGTTTGTATTTTGTATTTCAAATACTTTTAAAAATGTATTTTGTAATTTGTATTTCAAATACGTGGAAGCCAGTATTTTGCCCAACCCTGTTTACTATCTGTATCTTTCAGTTTCAGTCTATTGTGAAATTTGTTACATAAACTCGCTAAGTGGCAAAACGCCTTAGTATAGCCTTTCGTGGCGCGTGGGAGTGACCTCTATCCGCTTTTGACGGTAAATTTCAGAAAATAGCCAACCACCCACAGAAATAAGCTTTCTCAATTCTGGTTTACCAATTTAGCTGTAAATAGGCAACAGACAAACAGCTGTCGCCCTAATATTACTAGTATATGTATTATATGAGCATTATATGAGCATCGATAATCACTACATAATTTGCTGATTCGATTTTACTTTAAAATTTGATTTTGATACATAGTCGTATTTTTTTTATTTACTTATTACTTATAGTTATTTAATGCTTTTTTCCTTGGGTAAATCAACTTTGTAGTGTCGCTTGTTGCCAAGGTTTTATGGTATTTAACATTAAATTTTGTGGTATTGAATGGCTTATAGACCATTTCTACAATGGGCTTTCTACTGAGCATGTGCAGTCAGCAGCAGAAGTTGCTAAGCAGGCGAGTTGTTCCAAATTACCTTGACACGCTCTTATTATCATAACAATAAAGACGCGTCAAGATTATTTTGTACACTTCGCCCGCTTAGCAACTTCTGCTGCTGACTGTACCACCACTATTGTTCCCTAGACAACGGGCGTCAACGGGACAGAAATACAAAAAAAAACACGAAAAAGTTGATTCACTTCGACCCGATGCCGCAGCGAACGTGTTAAGAGTGTTTAAATTTTTAGGCTGGTCCCTTTTTTTATAATTTTGTACAGATGTAGTGCAAAATTGTTTTCCGTCGTGTTTTCTCGGAAACGTTCGTATTTGTCATGCTACTTCAGTCAACCTCAGTACTTTTTGCACCGAGACTGACTGAAATAGCAAGACACGTTCGTACGTTTCCGTGAAAATACGATGGCAAATAATTATGCTCTGGGTCATCCATTAATTACATCACACGTTTAGGGGGAGGGAGGGGGTCAAGAAAATGTGACATATTGTGACATGGGGGAGGGGGGAGACACAAACTTTGTGACGTCACTTTAACTTCATCAGTAACCGAAAATTTATTTAAATTATTTTATTCACTGTACATTTAAATAACAAGTTTTTAAAACTATAATCGTTTTTATTCGTTTAATTTTCTTTCCTAAGCAGTTTTGGGTTATAAAATTACTAATATTTATATCGTCAGGTACTTCGATTTGGCGATCTCGTAGAAAAAATGTGACGTCACACTAGGGGGGAGGGGTTTGCCAAATGTGACCAAGTGTGACAAGGAGGGGGGCAGGGGTCAAAAAACCTAGAAATTCGTGTGACGTAATTAATGGATGACCCCTCTACATCTGTATGGGGCTATTCATAAATTACGTCATTTCAAATGGGGAGGTGGTCTGGACATCAGATGGTGGTAGCATGACGTAGGAGGAAACGGGGTCATTCGAAGCATGATTTTTGGACGATTTAAGGGGGGATTTTTGGACGAATTAAAAATAGATGACGTAATTTATGAACAGCCCCTATGGTGATTTGATTTCTGTACCATTTCTTACCTTGTCACAGTGACAATAATAATTATGAGGTCCCTAGCGGCTCATTGTTTGTAACTGTTACTAAGTACGAAATACTACATAAGGGTGAATCAAGTTTTTCTTGTTACTTATTGCCATAGGTACGGTCACCTCGGTCACTCTTAAACCATGGTTTTATAGTATTTAAAATACCCAAACATAATTTTTTATGTCAGTTAATAGTCCTTTGCATATAGGTCATCTACTAAGTGTCTTAGTAGAACGCTACTTAGTGTAAGGCCTGAGTGGACGCTCGAAGCGGAGCGTTCGGCGGGGCGTGCAGCGTGGCGTCGGGCTCACAAGTAATTTGAGCAGCCTACACTAAGGCCGCTCCTATACGTTTGCGTTTGTACGAAGTACATGCACGCCGCACGCCCCGCCCCGCTGCACGCCCAACTCGAGCGTCCACTCAGGCCTTACACTAAGTGTCTTAATTAGTAGACCGCTACTCACAGAACATATTAAAGAGGTTGTTCTGTGCCGCTACTAAGTGTCTTAGTAGAACTTATTATAAGATTTCTTGTAACAAACTACTGCTAAAATCGCCTGGATGACAAGACGGAAAACCAAAAAAATGGATTCACCTTTAAAACTATTTTCTTACTCTATACAAAAAGTTAACTCTTGTCAGCATCTTCTCAAATTGAGTCTGATTGTACTAAATTGAAATTTTATAAGTATGTATATTTAACCTAACCCTCGCAACGCATACGCCGGTATATGTTGATTTGTTATAACACGACGCGGTATAATTGTTTATTATATGTATATTCATATTATTGTCATACGTGTTAAAATAGGGCCACTTTAGTGTGACAAAGATTATACCTATTGAAAGATATTTTCAGTTAGTTATAAAAGTGTAACATGCTTTCTTTGATTATAATTGGGTGGTTTTATTTGTATTTACCCGTTTTTGCAACACGCTCTAATGGGGCAGGGGCTGGGCAGGGGTCGGCAACCGGGGCTCTTTGGTTTGGACCTACAATTGCGGCTCTTCAAGGCGCCCAAACAATTTATTCACACTAACAGTCAAATCAACTTTTGTGGCTCGTTGACATTCCTAAAACTGATAATTCCTACTGTTTTAAAGTTTGTCGACGACTGTAATAGGGTATATACAGGCTATACAGCTGTGTGCATTACAGAATCTGTGTGGAAAGAGAAGAGCCGTGGAATGTATTGGGCCCCATACATTCCACAACTCTTCTCTTTCCGCACAGACTAATTAAGAGGAAAGGGGACGACCGGCACACACATTTTACCTAATATGCAGATGTCGATAAAATTATGACGTATAGGGGCTGCGCGCGTTGTAAAGTCTGCTATATTTTGGCCTGAATCGGAAACATAAACTGTACAAACAGCAACAACTGTACATTGGTGGACCTTACAAAAGGCCTAAGGTCCACTGATGTACAGTTAACAGTGTGGGCGATGGTACATTGATTCTTCACGCCAAGCCAGTTCTGCCCTCTACAGTTCAGTTCACGTACGTTTTCTTGTGCATTGTAGCTCCTGCCATCTTGTAGGTTACATTGGAAGCTTAAACTTGATTGGAAGGATAAACAACTAAACACCCCTTGATAAGTTGTTTCCACTTTTAAAAAAATCTGCCCTTCATAAATAAGCTACATACATTGCATGCCAAGTTTCATGCTTTCCGCGGGCCGGGGAACTATACTTTAAACTGGGTTCCTAGCCAAGATGACTATCATAGAGACATACATCGACAAGCGAATAAAATAAAATGTACCGGGACAGATGTTACGAAAATTCACGTGACTATTTCTATACGTTAATTAAGTTTCGATTGGCATATTCCATCAACGATTCTCAACTTGGTTAGGCCCCCAAAAGAAATTTGCTAGGGAGATAGTACATCTGTGTCTGCAATTAAATCATTCTTGTTTTTATGACCTATTGTGATATATTGGTCGATGCGATCATTTGATTCAAGGTGAAACTCCCCACATCACTACACCTTATAAAACGTAAGTCCCCTGCCGCGTCTGTCTGTTTATGTGTAGGTATGTATGTTCGCGATAAACTCGAAAACTACTGAACGGATTTTCATGTGGATTTCACTTATCAATAGTGATTCCTGAGGAAGGTTTAAGTGTATACATAGTTTGTTAAGGTTTTGTGTAACCCGTGCGAAGCCGGGGCGGGTCGCTAGTCGATTATATTTACAAGTACGATTACGATTATACTACCTAAAGCCTATATTGCAAGTGTTTCAAGGACTCGTAGTGAAATATCTTTGTCTTAATCGTGATTTGTACGTACATACATATTAAAGTTTAAAGTGGATAACGGTTTGCCAAACTAAATTGAACCTTGTCACGGAATAAGACAGTGTGTATCTATCTATCTATCTATCTAATACCTTTAAACTAGCAATTCTTGTTTATTTATTTATTTATATATGTATATATATATATTTCGGGGATCTCGGAAACGGCTCTAACGATTTCGATGAAATTTGCTATACGGGGGTTTTCGGGGGCGAAAAATCGATCTAGCTGGGTCTTATCTCTGGGAAAACGCGCATTTTCGAGTTTTTATATGTTTTCCGAGCGAAGCTCGGTCACCTAGATATCTATAATAAAACGGTGTAATAGGTGTTGTATACAAACTCGGTCCCAGAACCAGGAATTTCTGGTTCTCCCCGTACACATTCGGTAACGGGAGCACAATCCTAGTCAAGGAAATCTGAGGGCCTACCGCGAACCATGTTCGACGTGTTGCCTCCCCTCCCCTGTAGTCACACTTACGTACGAACTTACAAGTGCGACAGAGAGGCAACACGTCGAACGTGGTTCGCGGTAGGCCCTCTGTTCCTGGCTTGCGGTCTCTAGGTTTTAAGTGTTCTAACCTAAGATGGAAAGAAAATAAGATGAAAAATATGTTAGAATCCAGAAGCAGACACATTTAGATGGCACGCTAACTCTGCGTGGCATTCGATTTCGATGGACTAAGCCAAAGCATAGAGAAAAAATACATAGAGTGCTCACTCCATACATCAGTTTTAGTATCAAAAAGACTATTAGCATCGAGTAGCGGAACTATCAGTACTGCTACTTGACAATAGATGTAGCACCGACCGGAAAGTCTTATGCTGTTGAGATAAGACTTTCCGGTCGGTACTACATCTATTGTCAAGTAGCAGTACTGATAGTTCCGCTACTCGATGCTAGATGTAGACACTGAAATTAATAGTCTGAACTGATGTATGGAGTGAGCACTCTTGTCTTACTATATTTTTCTATGGCCAAAGAGTAAAGTAAGTATGACTAAGCTGTGAATTTCTGTCCAGGAATCGATTAATATTAGAAATATACATGGTATCGATTATATTATAGGAATCTTTACGTTTCATTGTTCCATGACTATGGCAACATTGGCATCTGTCACTGTCAGTGACATTTGATTTGTTTGACGTTTGCCAGAAGGAAACTGAAAGCGGAGCCAATCTTTTGTTTTCTCATTTATTATAATAATACCGAGTAATAATCTACAAAACGCAATGTCTCAACAAGAAGACAAGTTTCAGCGGTATGCTACAGAGTACGATCCAGTGAAAATTGGCTCGATCGATGGTAAGTTTCGGTTATGATTTATAACGCTATCACTATCAGTTAACATACGTTGTTTCCATACTTTTGGGTTGGGGTCTAGGAGGTATAATATTTCGTTTTTATATGCTATAAGAAATACCTCCTAAGGTCCACCTATGTGTTAAGGCACGGACACGATACCGCACGACCGAGCCATCCTCCGGGCACTTGAGTCAGAGTACGTCCCCAACAAGTCGGTGCGAGGGGACCCGCGGCACACCGTATTTGTGGCACGGCTGCATCCCAGGACAACCCAGGTATTCGTCCTTTTTGTTCCCCCCAAGACTCTGGGGGCCTAAACTAAGATGACCATCGTCTGCCATCGTATACATATCGACAAACACAAAACGAAAAGAAAGATTGTATCGGGATGACAGACGCTACGAAAAGTTGTGTGAGTAATTTCGTACATCACCACTTTCTATTAACAATTGTCATCTTGGCCGAGCCCCCGGGTTAACTATATATTTTATTTATTTATTTAATGGTATGACTTATACAAAAATAGGCAGTTATATAAATGTCACAGAATAAAAATTATATTACAATTAAAAATTAAATTAAATGTCAATATTCAGGGCATTCAGCCACGCAATTGCTAGGGTGGTGCTAAAGAGTAGCAAACACAGAGGTGAATAAAATAGGCAAATATTGCGATGAATGCACACACAAATGCAATTAGCTCACAGAGCACTGTGACTAGTGATGTCAGACCTTCAGTCCGCATCTTGCAGATAAACATAGAAGGGATAAGTGCCGCTAAAAGCGACTACCTGCTTAAACTATTGCATGAAAACAAAATATATTTTATAAAGCCTAGAGACTCTTTCATTTGTGTTGAGTTGAACTTCTGCTTTTTTCAAAAGATGTACTTTTAATCATTTTCCAGGATACCCTCATATCAGAATTCTCCAACTGTGGCAAAATCCTACGCTGCCGTCTCATCAAGGACATAGTGACAGGCAAATCCAAGCAGTACGCTCTCATAGAGTTCGAAAAGAGCTCCGACATCGACCGGGCTCTGCTGAAACACAAAGAATACATCGATAACACAGAAGTTATTGTTGAAAGAGAGGTGGGAAGAGTTTTGAAGGGTTGGAAGCCTCGGAGACTGGGGGGAGGGTTCGGGGGGAATAAGAACTCTGGACAGCTCAGGTTCGGATGCAGGGATAGGCCCTTCAAGAGGCCTATCAAGGTTGGAGAGGATAGGAGAGATTGAAGAGGATTGGGACCAAGAATAAGTCAGAACATGCAGAATTTGGAATGAACACCACCTTAGAGATTTCTTTTGTGCTACGACATGGGGTTCTTCAAGGAGCCGGTATTTCGGGTTCTCTAGGGTCGGCAACGCATAAATTGCTCCTCCGATTTTACTTGTGTCCATGAGCGACGGTGACCGCTTCCCATTGAGCTTTTCAGAGACTACTTGCAAAAATGGCTTCAGATTTGACGAAGAGGCCGTGAGCACAGTCTCCCATTGGCCCCCATTCGGGATGAGCCACGGGCCTCAGTTGCGTCACCGTACGTCTATTATATACTAAGTACGAAAGAACTACTAAAAAGAAAGAACCATGCACATAATATCATTGTAATAAATACATAACTCATAACTCAATCGTTCGCAATAAACGATTGTAATTTGAAGGATTTTTTACTATAGTAAAACTACCCAACCATAGTCCAACACCTATTGTTTTAACACATTTAACGTTGAGCTACGGTCGTAGCCTATAACATGGATTTCCCGATATTTAGCGAAAATGCTTCACATCACATGACATGAGATGAGACAACGTGTCGTGATTAGCGCCGAATGGAATCGTGAATAGCCATCCGTGTTAAATAGTCTTTAGAAACATGCCTGACGCACTGCACCAGCGAGGTAGCCCCAACACACGCGACCACTCGCCTTCGATTGCGAGCGCTCGAATTTCGAAAATTGGCCCCCAATCAATTTAATTGATTATGATTAAAAAGGCTTGGCCAGACACAGAGCGCGACGCAGCGACGCGTCCGCGCCGCGCGACTGCGGCACATGCTAACAGGTTACTGACGTCAAACAGACTGCGTCCCGCCGGTATCACGCCCCGCGTCTGTCATATCAGTCTGATCGGACGTTAGGCAGCGAGCGGTGGCGCGCGGCCGCGCCGCGTTCCCGCGCGGCCGCGCCGCGTTCGCGCGCGCGATGAGGGCGTGTTGAGAGCGCGGTCCGCGCGCGCCCTGTTTGAACAGTCATCGCGTCGGCATCACGCGGCGCGGACGCGGCGCTGCGTCGCGCCAAGTCGCGCTCTGTGTCTGGCCAAGCCTTAATACCTACTACTATTCATTCACCCATCTATGACGACTGGTCTGGCTTAGTGGGTAGTGACCCTGCCTGTTAAGCCGCGGTCCTGGGTTCGAATCCTGGTAAGGGCATTTATTTGTGTGATTAACACAGATATTTGTTCCTGAGTCTTGGGTGTTTTCTATGTATTTGTATATTATATATATCGTTGTCTGAGTACCCACAACACAAGCGTTCTTAAGCTTACTGTGGGACTTAGTCAATCTGTGTAAGAATGTCCTATAATATTTATTTATTATCTATCGATAATATCGATTATCTATCTATCTACTCATTTTAGTAACCAATGGGGAACATAAACCTTAACGATCCAGTCGGCCGCGCAATATATAAAATGTAAAATGCCAAACGGATGCCAGAAATGTTGGGAAGAATTCAAGGGATGGCTAAAGGCTTTTACGCCCGTAGAAACCTTTTTGACTGTACTAGAAGCTTTACTATTAGCGGTACTTATAGTGTTTATAGTATTTTTGGTTCTTCATTTTCTATCGTGTCGAGGGGAACTGGAGAGTCGTCAGAGTTCGACCTTGGACCCGGCCTTTCATATCACGACGGGGGCTCCAAGGTTCTCGACAAGGAGTGTGACTGCAGGGAGTCATAATGACACTACCGGGAGGAAAACTCGGCCAACCTGCACTTATACTAAGGAGCCAAAAAGTACACTGGCTACGACGTCTGCGAACGAAACTAGCGCCTCCTCGAGGTAAATATCTTGTCCAGGTTGAAAAAAATTACACGATTCTCCTCATAGCCTCCTAAGTCCTTAAAATTCTGCAGTAGAAAAAAATACAATAGATTTTGGGTGGTCATTTTTGCCATAATTATTATATTAACTAGGTGTAGGTATCCTTTAAAAGTTAAAGGGGTTATTTTTCAAGGGAACCCTGTGATATTCAAATAAAACAATTGAACCTCAAAACCAATTAAGGTAAGGTGGGCAAGTTGAAAACAGGAGTAAGATAAAAAGTCCTCCCTAATTCTGCATCGCGTGTAATATTTGAACTAATTTGAAGTGCGACTCACGTGTCCACGGAAGAAAGAATGAGCGCGCGCGTTTTACCAATGTGTTTCCGCCTTTACCCCCAGTCCGTACTTAACCGACGTACCAACGTACGCAACGCCGACGCACCCCGACCAGATCGTCCCGATCGAATCGGACGGCGAGCTAGCCGTCGAGGACGAGAGAAGTCACGTGATGGCCTTAGTGAAGATCAAGCCGAGTGGTGTGACGTTCGGGTGCATTCTGACGGTGGTGGCGGAGCGGTGGGTGCTCACCGCTGCGAGCTGCTTGGATTCCATTGAAGAGGTAATTTGAATTGTAGTGGCTTTGTGGGCTAAAATTTCTCGAAGGCCAAATCCGCAAATTTGAAAATTTACCATACTGCGTCGACGATTCCATATAATTATCGAATCTGTTCAAAAAAATTCACGATGTTCCGTAAGTGGAGTACTAGTAGACGGTCTTACCGTCTTACCTAATAGACGCTCTTCTCTACATTGACCTTACATATTTATTCACGCAGGTCGACTCTCTAGACAACTTCGTCATAATGGAAAACTACGACGCCCTAAACAAGGGTCGATCTCACGCGGTGTCCGACGTGCGCGTGCATCCCCTCTACGAGGGCGGCAACAAGTCGTACGACCTGGCGCTGCTGCGGAGTGAGGACGGGCTGGGCAGACCCCCGGTCAAGATGGCGTCGCTTTTGGATTACTTCAAGCTGCCTATGGGGGAGGCGGGGAATATATTGGGCTTTGGGAGGTTCAGGTGACTACGTGCAGACATTATAGTGTTTCCAAAGAGTTGAGAGCTGAGGCGTAAATGTACTCTAAACGTTTTCTTTTCACCTTATTTTTTCAGAACAATAGATCAGAGCGCACCACAGCAAGTCCACTCCGCTGTCGTCCACATCCTCCCCTCCTCGCACTGCACGCCCCCCGAGTCCCTGACCCTGGAGCGCCACCTGATCCCGCTGGAGCCGGTAGCCCGCGGGCGCTGCGGGCTCGCGCCGCTCTGCCTCGGCGTGCTGCACGCGCGCGGCGCGCCCTGCAACTTCTGCGCGGGCGCGCCGCTGCTGCGCGCGGGCGCGCTGCTCGGCGTCATGGCGGACAACGGCCAGTGCGGCGCGGCGTGCGAGCCGGCGCTCTATGCCAACGTGGCCGCGCAACAACAATGGATCCACGCTAGTATTAGCTAAAATGTATATATGTATCTAGTTAGATACGATACCAATAAACCACACGATATGATTGTCTGTCTGCTATCTAGAGCTTTATATCTATCTGCCTTTCTCCCTTCAACTATATATGTCTCTGTGTACTTTGAACGCCACGCCTCTCGTGAGCAGCAGCGCGTCATCGTGAACCTTGTCGGAATGCGAAGCTCCGATGTTCGACGACCTCGGGGCGTTAGAGAGCTATAGACAGAGAGCGCTAAACAGGGACAAACCAAAGTTCTTAAAACTATTAGGTACCTATTAATTGTTGTTCCTAAACCTCAACACGATTTTTCTGTTTAGATATATCCTTGTGACGTAATAATACAGTAATCGTGATAATTATATTTTAATTAAAGATGTTACAATGTTTTTTATTTGATTTACCTACAACGAAAATCAAAGCGAACATTTGAATACGTCAACAACACATAACATACCATTTCAATTTAAACAATACCTATGTTACAAAGTCTACCCAGCAGCAAGTTTCAGTACGGATATGATGGTCGTTCTTGTCTACGTAACAGCGTGATAAAACGGTGTCCGTCACTTTCTTTCCCACGGTGTTAAACAGTGACAGTTTTTTATCACGTGGATAAAGATGGATAAAGCTATCCATAATAGGCTGGCAGGGCGTCTGCTAGCTGGCGCGGGTGAACGTTCAAAAGGTTAACGAAAAGTAGTATGAGCGCGTTTCTATAACTGCGGCGGACGCGTGCGACAGATTTTACCTATGCTAGCGGACACTCAAGATAATCTCCAAACGCATTCGTTGTCCGCACAACAGGTACAGTAGGTGATTGTCTAGTACATATAGATCATTTTAAGCACTTTTCCAACCGTAGCTACTGCCGTACCTGGTCTGTTTGCTGTAAAGGAATTGAAGGTATCCACTCTTCCAGAAATGCTTGCGTTTTGTTTATATAAGACGGATCCATATCTAGCAACCAGTTGGCGGTGTAGGTTAAACCTCCAGTGAAAAGCAGCAACCACAAAATTGCTATTCTGGTATTCATTTTAGTTCCTTTACGAATATCCTTTGTATATAATAATGATAAATATATTGGATATCCAAAGCAGGTGTTAAGTCTGTGCACGATTTTAGTGCTACCACGGGTAGTGTTTTATTCCCTTTTGGGTTGAAGAGCGGTTGCCGCTGTGGTAAAGGGAGCCAGATGGACAACCCTACTCCTCAATCCTAGGATATCCACAGTAGGTACTCGTGGAAGCCAGTGATCGGGCTAGACTGATCAAGTGAGTGGCAGGAAACATTGGTGTGTCTTGATTTACATTTACTTGAATTTGTCCGGATTACGATTTTGCATCGATTTTGAAATAACCGTGACGTTTGCCCTTCAAAAGTGATATAAATAATCCATAGACATTAATGCCATCGCTGACGCTTGGCTGACGCTAATCACCTATGGCAAAGAGTTTTATATATGAGTTATATATGTACTTACTTTACTCTTTGCATAGAGTATTGTATTTTTTTTTTCTTGTTAACAAAGAATAGAATACCATATTATGGTCACTAGTGACTAGTGCAAACTGCAAAGAGTAAAATGTCATTCAAAGCCTTCGTTTCGTGCCTGCAATACGGTCACTTGTGCACCAACATTTTTAGGGTTCCGTAGCCAAATGGCAAAAAACGGAACCCTTATGGATTCGTCATGTCTGTCTGTCTGTCCGTATATGTCACAGCCACTTTTTTCCGAAACTATAAGAACTATACTGTTGAAACTTGGTAAGTAGATGTATTCTGTGAACCGCATTAAGATTTTCACACAAAAATAGAAAAAAAAAATTTGGGGGTTCCCCTTGTCTCTGCCCATACTTAGAACTGAAACTCAAAAATGTTTTTTCATCAAACCCATGCGTGTGGGGTATCTATATGGATAGGTCTTCAAAAATGATATTGAGGTTTCTAATATCATTTTTTTCTAAACTGAATAGTTTGCGCGAGAGACACTTCCAAAGTGGTAAAATGTGTGTAACTTCTAAAATAAGAGAATGATAAAACTAAAAAAAATATATAAAATAAAAATAAAATGCATTTATTTCAGACAATTTTAACAAAGATTTAAATATATGATGTACACTACCATGCAAACTTCCACCGAAAATTGGTTTGAACGAGATCTAGTAAGTAGTTTTTTTTAATACGTCATAAAACTCATAAATTACGGAACCCTTCATGGGCGACTCCGACACGCACTTGGCCGCTTTTTAATCTTTGTTATTTTTAATTATGATTGAATCTCCAATAATCATAAATTTTGCGATGTAGCCGTATCTATGTAGGTATGTATAAATTGTTTATTGTACAAAACACATAACACAAATATATGGCACAGGATACAGGATAAGGCGAACTTATCCCTTAAATTAAACGTATTGCGGGCAGGCGGCGTTTTGTGCCCATGTGGCCGTATTTAATTTACTCCGTAATCTCGAAATTTTACGATCAAGCATATGTACATTCCATTAATTTTCACGCCTTTGATTCTGATAAGAAATAACATAACCTTTTTAGAATAGAAAATATGTACATAATTTAGAGTTAGTATGAATTTTAAAAGAGAAAATCATCTATTGTTTGAATAACTATCTTTAATGCCTACTTAAAGCTTATCCAATATGTACATTATCGCTAAATTATTCTCGAGGCCGAAGGTCACCCCGTGAGCCTAGCGGATTCCGGCGCGGCGAGGCCTACGGACGCCTCCAAGAGTTGTCTGCACTCGTCCATGTTGCTGGCGATGTGTTCTAGGGTCCAGTGTTTGCGGAGCAACGCGTTAGATAAGTCGAACTTACCTTGCCTGTGAATAAGAATAGGTAAGTCAATCCGATCGTATTGCATGCTGGTACGAATTTTACTCATGCAAATGTCTACATGTACGTACACAAGTGCGAATGCCATTCACAGAAAAGAGTTATTGATTGTAATAGAGAGGTAAATTCTAAAAAGTAATCGTGCCCCTTAGTTTGACAGCCGAAACAGATGGCGCAGTACGTACTGCACCCACAGACCTAGAATCCGCTCGCGCTTGACAGACAGCTTAAGTGTGCGAAAGGGAAGCCATCACGTATATGAACATCCCATGAGTGCGAAAGAGTCGGACTACCAATGAGAAAACGTAACCACTTTTGAGTTTGACGACGGCCGCTGACGGCCAAGAGCGTATCACGGTAATTTTCAAATTGAAAAATATACACGGATTAGGACGAAAAGTATTAAATAAAGTAATTCAGTGAAGATGGTGTCTTGTAGTGTGCCGGGTTGCAGTGTCACAGGGCCAAATAATCCAAGCAAATACTCATTTCAGAGGATTTATGATATTCCGAGCGAAATTTTCATAACGATATTTTGTCAAATTAACAGCGTAAAAAGTGTAAGAAGCCGGTTTATACAGTTCATTATAAGTTTTTCTTCCTTTGTGTGCTAATATTTTATCATATTAGTCTATAATTTAAAATATTTTGTGTAAAAACATAATTTGTTACTTTACGCTAGGGCTTGACAAAATGTTCATATGACAGTATCGATAACTTGTCGGTATATCAATAGCTATGTAATTATTTCTTCACAAGACATCATTAAGATATTAGCTTTTATAACCAACTTGAAATAATAACGAATGTTATACCTTTTTGAAGGTGCTCATGTTTAGCAATAAATTTAAACTTCACTTCCCAACACAGTAAGAGTTACATTTAAGATAAATCTGCAAGGATTTTGATAGCACACGCGGTGCAAGTGTTATTTATACGTCTTAATGTCGTAGAATTTTTACGTTTAAAATAACACATTTGAAAAAGTAGTCGATAAAGCAATCAAACATCGACAGATTATTAATATGTTGTAACTTGACATCACTATTTTTGATCTCACATAGACAATTTACGCACACACTTGCATTTCATTTTTGGTCACACTTTTGAAGATTGACAGTTGTTCTTGTTCATCTAATTCTATGACTGCACCATGTTTTGTGGCCACTGAATTGTCAAACGTCTTTCGACAGTTACAGTTACAACAGCGCCATCGTGTTTAGTTTAGCTATCAAATTCGAAGCACAAAAGTGTTGTAGACTATCACATATGTATCTTTGCGAAGACCTAGATCTGTAGATACAGGCTAGCTAGACAGTCCCAGTACCCACCTGATACATTGCACGCCCGTGCAATACGCAGTGGTCTTCAGCTGAACCCCCAGGTCGTGCACCAGCGTCCACAAGTACTTGTCGTACTCGTTCACAGACTGGATCTCTGAAATAAAATACACAGATTGATTATACACCTACTGACATTATGACAAAAATAATCTTGTCTGGCATTATTTGAGGTGTTAGCACTAGAGATGCCTCGAATAGTGGTTTTGGCCGAATACCGAATATACGGCCAATCTCCCGGCCGAATACCGAATATTCGGCATGAGATGCGAACATTGCGAGTCACAATTATTATGAAAACTGTTCGCCAACAAAGCACAACGTTTGCTAAGATAATTATATTTTTTGTAAAACAGAACTAATGAATATAGTTAGAGTCAATCAAATCAGACCCATGATAAAAATAAAATATTTCATAATCAACAAATGCTTAAAAAGGGTCTTCCTATTTAACAACTTTCCAATAATACTTTTTAAATATTAAATATACCTAATTTTTGGTAATTTTTTTGTGTAATTTTTCTTTTTAGTTAGCGACAACAGATATTCGGTATTCGGTCGAATAGTAGGCAACATTCGGCCGAATACCGAATATTCGGCAAAGTGGCCGAATACCGAATAGTTGCCGAATATTCGTGGCATCTCTAGTTACAACCTACCTAAAGTAAAGTCCGGCGGTTTGAAGTGCACACATTTAATGCCGTATAGCACTGGGAGCTTGTTGTCGCTAGGCCTAATGGGGCCTTGCGAGGCCAAGTCGTACAGTGTCTGAGAGTCACGGTGGAGGCCGGTCATCCTGAAACAAGTAAAAATACGTATAGGATGAGAGTAAAAACCTGCATTGCATAAACACCGTCCGTAAACAGAAGTCCGTAGTCGTATGTTTTTTTTTATTCAAAATATCCAATCACATGTCTTTTCAAACTTTTTTTATGATAGCAGACCAGGAGGCAAACGAGCAGACCAATCGCCTGATGGTAAGCGATTACCTCCGCCCATGGGCACTCGCAACACCAGGCGTTCTAGCATGGACCGCCAGAGGAGTGGTAAGTGCATTGCGGCCTTTAAGGGAGTATGCTCTTTTCTTGAAGGTTGTATCGGTCTGGAAATACCGACAGTTCATTGCACAGTTTGGGAGTGCGATTGCAGTGACAATTCTGTTAAGTGGTTAACCTGAGCTGAACGTAGAGTAACAACACTCTTAAGCCATCAGTGGACTCTTCTTATCTATGATAAGCCTTGTGTTTGCAACTCACTCGTAAATAGTCCCCTGGTGCGCGCTCTGCATGTACGCTACCACCTTGTCTATCTTCTCACGGGTGACATGAGCATGGGTGGAGCGCTCGACTGTCCGTCCATTCCAGAAGTGGGTGTCCGTGGCCTTGCCGAGCTGGCCGTGGACCTTGTATCCTCGGGTCAGACGGGCGGTGTGCAGCTTGTATGTGAGATGGGTGCCATCGTTTATGCCAAGCACTTTAAAACAATAAAAAATGTATAGCCCCAAGTGAAAGTGGAACTCTCCTCTCTCAGGCCCACTTGCACCATTCCACTAACCCGGGTTACCAGTACAATATGACACTAGGTTAATGATAACCCGGGGTTAGGGGATGGTGCAAGTGGGCCTACATAAGGCCACAAAGGGAAGGGAGCGCGTGGGCCTCTAGCTCCAGTAGCGGTAGTAGCGGTCTGACAGGTTTTGAACTTTATTGCTAAGTCAATAAGGGTCATAATAGATTATTTGACTTAATGTACTAGAGCATAAAAAGTAACTTACTTCACTTATGCTTACTTAACACCAACTTTAAGAGCATGAGGAGAAAAATTAATTAAAAAAAAATATTTTTATCCATTTGTACCATAACTTAGGTATAACCAACTTACACAGAACTCCACTGCTGAACAGCCCCAAATGCGTCGCCCAGGAGCACCTGAAGTCCTCATGGGCGTATCTAGGCCCGCAGGCCAATGGGTCATCCGCATAGTTAGGGACCATCTTTACAAGCATAGGCTCATTAGTGGCTCCTACTATCTCCACTCTCTGCTCGATGGGACGGCATGGCAGAACATTTAAATCTGGAATTTTAAATATCATAACTTTAATAATACGAAATATTAAATACATTCAGCAATGGTTTGCCAAATGGTCAGCAAAACAGATTACTGTAAATGTGTAACTTTTACATCTGAAATAAGTAACTAATTTTAAGCCCAAACTAGGGAGTCCAGGCTTGGAAGTTGGATATTAGGTTTAAATCTAAGGATTCTAAGGCTACCAAGTGATACTAAGAGATCTAATACGTGGCGAGTGGTGAGGGCTCTTTAATATTATTTAAAACCATAATTAAAAATCTAACCTCTACACAGATTGGTTACGATGGTGTGTTGGACTTGTTTTACGGGCACACATGGCGGTTTGTAGACACAAATCACTCCGTTCAAGAATTTGTAAGCAGCGGCTGCATCACGAAACTTAACCATTGTGCATCATATAATTTTTTTACGATTTTTTGAACCAAGTAATTAACAAAACTTTCATAACAAAACGAGGTAAAGGCGTTTTTTAAGATACACGGACACCGAACGTAAACTAGCGATGTTACGGTTCGACTTCACAAACCGGTTCAAACCGAGTTAGGCCTGAAGTCGACTAAACCGACGTGAGTGTAGCGTAAGTCGACTTTTCGATTTGTTGCTGCGTCACTTTCGTTTGACATATTGAGGAAAGAGATGTTTGTATTGTACTAACGCGAATCAATTCCAAACCCCTAAGAAAAATGTTGCCATGCACATTGCCGCCATTATTGAGTCGAGTCTAAACTCTCATAGAGTTAAGTCAAAACTTGGTATGAACAGGTAAAGTAAAATGAGACTTATTACATGAGTTTTAAGGTTCACTTTCGCATGGGCTTAATTAAAGAGATCGACTTGGCGGTAAACTTCGGTTCGGTTTGGCGGTTTCGCGCCGCGTCGCTTTGCGCGCGGCTTACGGAAATGTACGAATTCGCGCCGATAACTGACAGAACCGCACGAGACCTCACGCTCTTTCTTGCTTGCTCTTATACTGCTTTCCCGTTTTAGCTTTAGCAATGAATGAAGTTGTGATCTACCGCGCAACGCAACTAAATTATTAGGTACCAATGTTTCTAAGAATTATTTTGAGTCAAAGTTTTTGTTGTCCTGTAAAAGATGTGCTTTTTCGTATAATTGTCTGTATAGAAGGGCACTTGGCAATTTAGAAATTCTAGGCGCGACTTAGGTTTCTCGCCATTTTTTACTGACAAACAAACTGGTTTTCCAGACTATACGGACCATTAAAAAAAACTTGTAGGTACCATTCGCTTTTAAATCTCCTTTTCATAACGATAATGGAATAGCATTAACCAAAAAATTTTAAGTTCTGATTGTCCACCCTAACTAAGGATCGAACACGAACAAACCGTAAAATTGACAAATTGATTTGGTCGACTCAAAACCAAGCGACTTTAGTGACTACACGCCATACACGGTGCGGTTTGAACTAATGATACTTAAAAACTATAGAAGTTAATTCGATTTGGCCAAACCGGTTTGCAAACCGGTTTGGGTCTAAATCGGAGTCGACTTGTCCGGTTTGAAAATTTAGCGGTTTGACCCATCACTGACGTAAACCCTTGTCAATTGTCATTCCTTTTGGAATTCAACAATAAAATTATAAACAACATTAGTCGGGTTTCCAATGGGTTTCCAATGGGATGGGTTACCAATCATTTACCAATAAGTAAAACGCCTTTAGACGAGTGTTGCTAGTAAAAAAAAAGTAGAAAGTTACTTATTCACAAAAAAATACTAATTTAGTAGTTATACTTAGTCAACCAGATCTTGTCAGTAGAAAAAGCCGGCAAATTTGAAAAATGTAGGCGCGAAGGGTTATCTGCTTGACCAAGTATATATTTTTTTTATGGAAGCATTAGCATCACGGCCATCAGCTTAAACATGAATAATGATATTGATAAGCGAAAGTGTTCTTCGCCTTAACGGCAGCGGGTTCGTCTCTCAATTATAGTGTGTCAAAGGTCTGTTTGATTTCAAACATAGACAGAGAGAATCATACTATCTTTGTCAAACACTAGTACTAGCACCAAAAAGAAAAGGATGAGTATAGTTTTTTTTTCCTATTTACTGACAAGATTTGGTTGACCCAGTATAGTAGAAAAATATTTATACTGCTTGCAACTCTACTATGGAGTGGTCCGAGTGGTAGAAAAAGATGACGGCGGAAGTTCGTCGTCGACTCGCCGTAACGTCGTGTTCGTACGTCGATCTAAGCGCTCCTCTGCGCTCGCATTCGCAAAGCAATGGCCGATGGTGATCATGTCAGATGTGATGCTTGCAGTCTCGGTCCGTATTTTATCGCGAAGGTCCTACGCGCTTTTTAACTTATAGTTCCACTTACAGTTCCTCTGCTTCCAAACTAAACGGTGTGGTGTGAATTTCAGTGTGCAAACGGTGTAGCAACTTTATTTCTGTGTTTGGACCTTGTGAAACTTTAAAAATTTGTTAGTGGTAAGTTTGCATACCTGTCTTCCCTATTAGATTATGTTGTGTTTGCTCGTATACGATGATTTTTGTGATCGTGCTGAGCGCATACTGCGAATTTTGGTAGCAAATGCCAACTGGTTATTTCAACAAACAGGTACCTCGAAAGAGTTGTTTACGTACTGTGCTCGGTTACCATGCAACATTATGCTGCAACTAGTTCTGTTTTACGTAAAGTTAACCTGAGCAAAACGGTTAAAAAGTCAATTGGTAACTTTGTAAGGTTATAATTTGGTTCTTGCCCTGAAAACGTTTTTAGAACACAATAATGTCGGATGGGCTATCGTTTTTACAACACTTATTAGATCGATATAGTTCTTTAGCTATTGCATTACTTGTTCTTGAGTTATGTTTGAGAAAGAAGGCGTAACATCTCGAAAGTATCAAAATAATATTGTAAAATGTAAACTAGATTACAAGTCAGTATGCTGATGAAATATATTTGTAGCTTCTGTATACTTGATGTTACACAATAATTGGTAAATAACTTGAATGCAAAGGACAGGGAATACGTTTATTAGGCAATTACTATCTCATATTCTGTTTATGTGTATCTTTCCTGCCTGAAAATAGGTAAACCAAGTACAAAGTAAGTAGGGTGGTTTAAAAGTCACTAAGTAACATTAACTAGAATGAACCATCTACACCTACATATTTCTACCTGACTATCCCTGCTGAGCACTACCTGTTATCCATTTTTTTTATTGGACTTATAGATATAGATAAAAACATAAGATAGAGTCTGTGCGGAAAGAAAAGAGTCGTGAAATGTATGGGATACAATACATTCTACGACTCTTCTTTTTCCGCACAGACTCTATGTCTTTTTACTAGCTTTGACACAGAGTTGATAAGAAATTGAGTTATTCTTAATTCATGGGAAATAATTTTTCTTAGTTCATGTACCTTCTTTACAATACTGAAGCACATAATAAGTTTTTAGTTACTAGTACTTTCTATTAATTAATAATTAGTCTGTCTAACATAAATTTGCACATATTGCAAATGCCACGGCAGAGTTGCCTTTGTCCGACTCGAGATTATACTTGACATGTTGAATGATGATCCCTATGACAGTTTCTCCAAGTTGCTTTAATAAGCGGCTTAATTAACTAACTAAGGCTTAATTAACAAGAAATTATTGAAGAAATATGTTTTTACCCTACCATTTTGACCATAACTCCATAGTAAAAAGACAACCTTGCATGTTATAAAAATTAAATGTTGATTTTCTTGCCTGACCCAATATTGGTGGGACAGTAGGAACAGTTTAATATTTGGTTATATTTATCCTCCCAGATTCAAAGTTTTATAAATTCTGGTCACTACTGCCATTGGCCATTGACAGTGGCGGATTGTCAGTCTTGGCCGCGCTAGCCCCAGGCCATGTAGTAGGTACAAACAGCAACACTTTTAACTGCCCATCGGTGGACCTTATGCCTATTGTGATAAGGTTTACAACTTGTGGGTTAACAGTTTGGGGCAGTTGGCCGCCCCTAATATCTGGCCGCCCTTGCCCGGACCTACTGGGCCTTAGGGCAAATCCGCTACTGGCCGTAAAGATGACAATTACATAAACATTAACGGCGTTATTCATAAACGTCTGCTAAGTTAATCAGCTGATGTTCAACATTTGTCCCTCTCTATGGCATAATGATAGATAGGGACAAACAACGATCATCAACTGATTAAACTGATAGCAGCCGTTTACGAATAACGCCTTATATAGCATTCAGATTGTTTTGACTGTGACTCCAGGTTCTGGTTTCTAATAGGTACAGATCAGGGATGTTGCGAATATCCGCATCCGCATAAAATCGATGCGGATTTAATGCGGATGCGGATGTGGAACAGGTCGGTACAGGAACGTCTTAGCATCGGCGTAAGTGCTAGACTGCTAGGTAATTTAGACATTAGCCAAAAAACCTATTAGAAATTAGCAGTCAAGCGTGAGTGGGACTTAATGTACGGAACCCTTGGAACGCGAGTCCGACTCGCACTTGGCCGGTTTTTTTAAATAAAAATTACTAAAATGTAATATTTGACGTTTTTTATGTACTTATCTTGACATCCGCATCCGCGGATGTGAGCCTTTAAAAATGTCAAAAAATCGGCATCCGCAACAACCCTGGTACAGATGTAGTGCATAATTCTTTTCAATCGTACTTTCACGGAAACGTACGAAAGTGTCTTGCTATTTCTGTCAGTCTCAGTACAAAAAGTACTTAGGTTGACTGAAGTAGCATGAGAAATACGAACGATTCCGAGACAATACGAAGGAAAACAATTATGCACTACATCTCTACAACATTGAGTAGATTCTCAAACTAGTTCAGCTCTAGAACCAAAACACTAAGATTCTAATTTGTCAATGCTTCCTCTACCCATATTTAGTAACATAATATTAACATATATCAAACACAGCAAAACGTTTAACATAAAACTAGCATTGCAATATGATATTTGATATTAGTTCAATGCACTGCAACATCAGCATTTTTATGCAACCGTGTGATTTACATATTGACTGACAAATTATAAACAAATTGAAGTTTAAGTAAGTTAAATATTAGTTCAAAATCGTTCCATTTATGAGTTCCCAAAAAAAACTTATTAATTCTATTGTCTAGCCGTTAGTGACCGCAACTTCCCCATTTGCATGAACGCCGTCATTTCATTTACAACCCTATTACTATCAGTTCAGTCCTATCAGTTCTCCTATTTGTTTTTAAAGATTATGCCAACATCACAAAACTAATGTCCGCAGCGGGTGGCAGTTTTTTGAGTGGCCAGTACCCCTCAACACTGCTAACCTATTGCAAACCTTATTGAAAATATATAAAGTCCATTATTAGTTACGAGTAATGGTAGCCAGAACATCTTAAAATAATGGAAATAGCTCCTGCTGTTTCTGTGTATTAGTGTGTAAATTCGCGTTGGTTTCAATTAGCAAGGGACATAAGATGCTTGGGCGTTCTTTGTTACCCATTTGACGAAGTAGTGGTATCTCAAGATTTTAAGGTGTAGGTATTTAATCTATGTTTATGTTAATAATAGTAGATAAGTCTAAATCTTTGGGATTCTATAAGTATTACGCCATAAAACCTGTGAGCCATACTTGTTGCACATAAACTGGGGTTAAAAATATCCATTCTTCTAAAATTTTGAAATATTATAACATATAACTAAAGGCACATATAGGTATTTAAATTGTTGCCTAATTTTTATATCAGCATTTCAAAAACTAGTTAGTGGAATGTGTTACAATGGTCTAGATATGATAGACATATTTTGTTGTGATGTGAGGTCTATTTAGTAATTGATTTTGTTTATGAAGGGTCGTGGAAAACCATTGAGAGTAATAATTTCCCAAATGTTTAATTCGTAGTAATACATATACGGGGTTTTTAGGAAATGGGTACACCATCAACACCTATACACCCCATAGGGGTGGTTGGGGTGAATAGGGACAAACACAGACAAGACATCCTCTAGACTGAGCATAGTAACGCTACCCCCTCTGCCACAAATATACGGTAGTTTTACTTCATCTTCGAGTCAAAGTGCCAGAATCCCGTGCCGTGATTGGTCCGTATCTTTGAACGGACCAATCACGGCACGGGATTCGCTCACCTCGTCCCCCGTACACCAGTATTTTTGGCAGCATCGGTTTCATGAAATAATTGCTCTAAACTCCGTCTAGAGGATTCCTATTCTATGGGGACAAAACTTAAAACACCCCCGTGTCTCCCTCGCACTTCGCGTTCGAAAATTATTTGAAACTCAAATCGGAAATCTGTCGCTGGACACCTGTATATAGTCCCACCCCACATATAGCTCATAAAATACGGCGTTGCGTGAACAAAAGATTTCCTTTGGCAGGATTGGTCCTGAGGATGGATTTAATTCAAATTTCAATTTTATTTATTCAGTAAAGATAACACGATCTTATATTTGTTAGTACATTCTTAAAAAATAATGTTAGTACTTAAAAACTAAATTAGATTTTACATTTAAAATTATTTCATTAATTACGTATTTCAGTAATTATTAATTTAAGACGTGATGGAGCCACCAAGATTTTTGATGTAAATTTTTACAGCAATACTTCACTACTACATAAAATAGGGACTTTACTAAGTATTTTACCTGTAATCTGTAACTCGTGTAAACTCGTGTAAAATAAACTCATCGTGCCAGCCTCCCCCCCCCCGGGTATTACTTTATAATTTTATATCAACACACTTGCCTACTCGTTATCAGTCTATAGTTTGCTATATTTTTCTATGTAGGTATGTATGCCATAATGTGAGTCAGTCGCTCTGACGTCACCATATCAGATCGAGACGATGCATTGTTACGATTATGAATGTATTAATTATAAAGTATTGTTTATTCTATTATGTATAGGAGTCATGTGTTTATTGAAAAATGAAAACCGATTTTTACCTTTTCGATTTTGGTTTTATAAATACAAATCCGTTTAATAACTATCACGTTTATATACTTTATAGTACATTGTGTATTAAGGGCGGTAAACAAGAATTTACAAACGAGTGTGAATTTAAGCCCGAAGCTGAAGGTTAAAACTTCGCCATTATCTGTGTCACCATTTTTTTTTATTATTCAATTAAAACTGTGTTTTTTGCGAGGATTAAATGTCTATTCGCTAGTTCCGTCATTCAGACCAATTAGAACTTTAGCACTGTATGTACAACTGTACAGAGTCCAAATCAAAAATGTGATTTATTTATAAACGTGGACTCACGAGGCTCCAATATGAGACAAAAGCGGCCAGATATATATATATATATATATATATATCTATATGTATTTATGTATCAGTACTCAAAGACTCACGATTGAAATACATCTTCCCGTGACCTTGAACTGATGCATACTAAGTGCCACCAGCATATTTGTCTGAAACTCTGAACAGGCCACTTATTCTAAATGACCACTAATTTCGCGGAACGTTTTTCAGTCTGTCTACTGAAATCACAAGGTCGCAACGCTTTGTGAGTACATGAAATGCTAAAATGGGAGAGTATAGTCGCCATCAGTTGAAGACGCGCGACTTGTATCAAGGAGCTGAATTACTTATCTACAAATATATTGGTCTTTAGACAAATAAGATTTTCTACGTATATCTATTTATGATGTCACGACCGATGCACACAGTGACATCACTACCATTGACTATTGAGCGAGCTACGTAATGTCATAGAGAAATATAGTACGCATAGAGTGCTCCCTCCATACATCAGTTTTGGTACCTAAACGCCTATTATTTTAGTAGTCGACATCTAGCATCGAGTAGCAGAATTATCATTACTGCTACTTGACTATAACTGACTAAATATTAGCTTTTTCAACCGAACTGTCGTCGTCTCAGTATCCCGAGAAAGCTAACTTGTAAAAAAAAATTGGTACACGCCAGCTACAAAACAAGCGCTTTAAACGTTCAAATAATACGAAGTTATATAGTTGGTCAAACCAAATTGTCAGTAAATAAGAACAAAAAAAAACTATACTCATCCTTTTCTTTTGGGATCTAGTACTAGTGTAAGACAAAGATAATATGATTCTCTCTGTCTTACACTAGTTGACGACCGGTCTGGCCTAGTGGGTAGTGACCCTGCCTGCTAAGCCGATGGTCCTGGGTTCGAATCCCGGTAAGGGCATTTATTTGTGTGATGAACACTAATATTTGTTCCGGAGTCATGGATGTTTTCTATGTATATAAGTATGTATTTATCTATATAAGTATGTATATCGTCGCCTAGCACCCATAGTACAAGCTTTGCTTAGTTTGGGGCTAGGTTGATCTAAGGTGTAAGATGTCCCCCAATATAAAAAAAAATGAGACAGTACTTTGACAAACTATAGTATATGTAAAGCTCTCAAACAATGAGTGACGAATACAGATAGCACGTGAATGGGAACAAAGACTCCTACGCATCTAATATCAGCTTATTTCGGTGGGAGAAACTCAGTTTCAACTTTCAATACATCAAATTATATGGCCAAGTACCGTCGCCATCGGATATATCGGAGCGGCCAAGTTGCTCACAAATATCTAAACACGCCTCTATTGTCAAGGCGTTAGAGTGCGTCTTCAGGTATTTTAGGGCACCTCGGCCGCTCCGATATATAATATCTAATGGCGACTACACCTACCGCCCCTATCGGAATAGATTATTGGGTTTATTAGTAGTTGAACGTAGCACTCACCATCAATCAAACCTATGATTTATGCTTTTCTAGTAACCAAATATAGTTCTAAAGAGGTTCTAATTAGGACGGTTTCCGAACTAATTCGAACCACTTTAATAAAGGTTGCTGCCATATGATAGTCAAATAAGTTATTTGAAATCATTATTATCTCATAATCGAATTAGGTTATGTTTTTCTCAATAACAGATCTTCTCTTAGTAAGTACGAACATGACAATCATCTAAAACCAGCAATCAGTTTTGGCTGTTCAGCCGAGCGTTGGTACCCTAAATGATTACGAGCAAAAAACATTGCACCGGCGCGAATTATCTCTGGCAGGCAAAAAAAGACAAAACAACGATCTGAGAGTCATGGCCGCGGGTTATTACGTTTATAGCTGTTACAGTATAGATGTCGCCACTGCGATACGGTGCCCATTTGAAGAGCTGCGAGCGCGTGTGCTTGATATAATTAAAATATTTTTTTTTTATGAGTACCTACATGGTGACTGGTGGTGGTGGTTACCGCAGTAGTTTTAGCAGTAGTAGTACTGTAAACGTACCACACGGGACGCCATTTAGGGTCCTAGCTAAATTAATCGCATCATATTTGTAAAAGCGATAATAGGTGTTTTATTTATTCTTTCTTGAAGTCGGTTTTTGAGTACTTTTCGATTGGCGTTGTCAATGTCAGGATTGTCAGGCGACAATTGTCATCGTGGTGAAACAGGGGCCTGGTAACTCTACCCAGGGTAGTGACCCTGCGACCTTCCTGCATCACCAAACAGAACTCGATCTAGAAAGGCGCGCTTCCTGGAAAAGCGGCGGTCGCACGCGTGGATCGCTTCCACACTTTCACTGCGACCGGTCGCGCGCACGCGCGCACGTGTCCGCGAGTGTGGTGGACGTTTAAAGCAAACGGTAGATCTTCAACTGATGAAAGGTGACGACATATACAAAATGAAGCTGTCTGCGGCGGTATCATGGTGGCATTTTTGTCACTTGTCATGTCATGCGTCACTTTCGCACTTACATTACTTGACATGACATGACAGATGATAAAAAACTGACCATCTTAGCCCTACTGGTTCAGTTTAGCCTATTTACCAGCGACGGAATATGTGTAATTGTGTACTGTACGAAGCTGTCAGTACATTTTTGAGACACATCTTATCTGACACATAAATATTACTGAAATGTATTTTTTCTCCATAAATGTACCCCGCCCGCAGCTTTGAATATTACCATTTCCCGCTATTAAAAGTTTTGTTTTTTCCTCGCAAGCGTGTTGAAAAACGTCATATGAAACACGTGTGCTTTGGTCATTACACTACACACATCGGCTTTCTTATTGCGCGCTCGTTTCTGGCTCGCGCGAATAACATCTCGCCGAATGACCAACGTAGCACATTTGTACCATACTGTACTAACTTATTTATGTATTCTATTGTATACGTACCACGTACGTATACTAATATGTAATCAGCCCTAAAGGAACAGTGGATTCCGGCCTGCAACGCAACACCGCGATTCCCGCTTGCCAAAGAAGTTTCAACAGTTCCGAGATACGGCGTGTCCGGTTTTTAGGGTTCCGTAGCCAAATGGCAAAAAACGGAACCCTTATAGATTCGTCATGTCTGTCTGTCTGTCTGTCTGTCTGTCTGTCTGTCCGTCTGTCTGTCCGTCCGTATGTCACAGCCACTTTTCTCCGAAACTATAAGAACTATACTGTTGAAACTTGGTAAGTAGATGTATTCTGTGAACCGCATTAAGATTTTCACACAAAAATAGAAAAAAAAAAACAATAAATTTTTGGGGTTCCCCATACTTCGAACTGAAACTCAAAATTTTTTTTTTCATCAAACCCATACGTGTGGGGTATCTATGGATAGGTCTTCAAAAATGATATTGAGGTTTCTAATATCATTTTTTTCTAAACTGAATAGTTTGCGCGAGAGACACTTCCAAAGTGGTAAAATGTGTGTCCCCCCCCTGTAACTTCTAAAATAAGAGAATGATAAAACTAAAAAAAATATATGATGTACATTACCATGTAAACTTCCACCGAAAATTGGTTTGAACGAGATCTAGCAAGTAGTTTTTTTTAATACGTCATAAATCGCCTAAATACGGAACCCTTCATGGGCGAGTCCGACTCGCACTTGGCCGCTTTTTTATAATATATTCCACGGAATTTTGCTTTCAGGATATATGTTCCTTTTGTATGTGTTTACCGTTTTGAGCTGTTTTGTTGTTGAAGATGGTTTGAAAGGACGGCGAAAGTGTACGACGTCTATCTATGGGGTCGTCCAGAAATCATGTCATCATATTGTGCATATTTTTGACTGTGTGATTTTATATAACTCATTTTCCTAAAAAAGTAAACTGCAAAAAAGTAAACTCCAACTAATAGCAGATAGAAAACATAATTTTCGGAAGCCTCGGCGTTTTGCGCACAAACAAGCGCAGATGAGCTGCAAGCAACGCCGCACGCGCCGGTCGCCGACCCCGCTCTAGAGTCTAGACCGGGTTTTTGTGGCCCCAATCGTGTGGCATCCGATCTGGGTGGTTCGGATTCTAAGCGTTACCTACAGGCCAATTCACAGTTGACATCTAACTAATGCCATTCTATTATCGTGCATTTCGCTCGTGCTTGTCCGTACTTGTATTTGCGCGGGCGTAGGGTTACCAGATGACAGGAATTTTCCTGACATGTCAGGAATATTGGCCTTTTGTCAGGAATGGGGACGGAACACGAAAATGTCAGGATTTTTTTGAATTCATAGACTTTATTATAAAGTACCTTTTTATTTACTTAAATTAATCAATTAATCAAAAATATTGTAAAAAAATAATAAATGAGATCCAACAACTCTGTAATCAAGCATATTACATATACATGACTATGACGCGCGCGGCTCGGCTCAATCGGATGGCCATCACTAAGGGCTAGATACCCCCCCCCCCCGTCGTATCATTCTGATGTCAGTGTGCGTTCGAATTGGCCTGTTAGTTTAAAAACTTCCGTCGTAATTTTATTTACAGAATTTCGAAGATTACCTTTTTTCGATTCATTTATCTGGTTTCACCTTTTGGATACGTAAAATGATGTCCGTCATACATTGACATACTTTATCTTTTTGCAATAAAGCTTATATTCGGTCAGTTAAATTGTTGAGGGCCTCACGACCGTCACGTAATCCGGATTTGCCTTAACGTTATCACTTATCAGTCACGCGCTGGACTTTACCTGTTATCAGCGCATTCTGTTTTGACAGTTGCCACTTGACTGTACCATAGTCCATAGTGTGCACTTACATTAATTGGATATTAGAGTCGGACCACGCTAAGTTTTCATGCCAAGTGCTACGTCAAGTATTCAGCTTGTAGGGATTTGTATGCATTCTTACCGCTGGAGTGATGAAGCCCAAAAAGACCTGTCCGCCCTCGGAATACCCAACTGGCATGAAGTAGCGCAGAACAGGGCAGAGTGGCGCTCTCTTGTGTCAGAGGCCAAGATCTTTTTTGGGTCACTGAGCCAGTGATGGATGTAATTATGTATGTATTGATGTTAGATACATATATAGATAATTTCCGTTATCTAATTAAACTACAACAATAGCATCTAGTTTCGAGTTATAACTGCGAGCGCCACGTCACGGCGATATCGCTTCCCGTGCCGATAAAACTAGTCGCGTATTGTAAAACGATAAAACATTACGACCTTACGATTACCAACGTCCTTCGGTTGTGTTTTTTGTTTGTTTGTTTCGTGCGCGCAACGCGAGTCTGTTTCAGCACTTTCTGCCTGGGCAAAAATGTCCTCCGTCCCTAAACATAAATACCATAAGCCGATGTAAGCCGGGCGACGTTTTCGTCCGCCGCGGTCATGCGATCCGACTCAATTTCATCCAATTGTAAATAATTAAAATATGGCCGATTCCGTTACAGCACGCTTCCGTGGAATGTGTTGGTATGGGGTATGGAATTTAATTTGTTTCTCACTCGGACTCTTATAATAATACTAAAATGTAAGTATAACGAAATGTAATGTAAAATTGCGCGCGAAGGGTGACGTGCTAAATTTGTACGGTCAAGGTCGTTCCGGCGGTTATCAGTCGCTTGGGACTTTTAGTGACGTCATTGTGCGAATTACTAATACTGTACACACTCGTCGAGACACCCCGAGACAGGCCGAGAACGTGCGTGTACATACTTCTCTCACCTCTTCTCGCTCTTAGCCCATAATACATTGAGCCAATCAAACACATAGTAGCGGGCATGGGCAGAAGCTAGTAATCTATACCGTACACAATCAGCTAAAATCATAAACATTACCCTTCCCATAATTGGGTAAAAAAAAACTTTTTTCGGTATTTATCGCGTTTTCTACAGCAAACTTTATTTCCCTATTGGATCATACCAAAATGTATTAGCCAATAACTTTCAACATTAATAAATTAATAATATTTCCTGTTTAAATGTATATTTATCGTAATTTTGTACTCAAATTAACAGTAATAAAAGCAGCTCAGTAATTACTTTTATTTTACGAGTATGTACGAGGAAGCAATATACCTAAATCCTTTCCTATGTTGCTTAGCAATTAAGTAATAAAAACCGAATTAAATTTTTAGAATGATTACTAGTAATATTATTTTTTACAAACAGAGGCAATATGCACAATTTGGAATTTCGTATCTTGTCTGAACGTCTGAAAAAGGAAACGTTTCTAAAGGAATTCCAGAATTATCAAGTATTTTCCTACATTCCAATTAAATAGTAACAGGGTGACGGTATCGTTCCAATATTCGATGCGGTTAGCGGTGAGACACGAAGGAAATTCTGCACTATTTACTTTGAACCTAACACCGGTATTAGGTCATGCGGGCTAATTCGAACGCACACATCAGAAATTCAGAATTATGTCATTTAGTTATCGTGCATTTTGCTTCGCATAGTGGTTTTGCCATTGCTAATTCATATACGGACGGTCACTCACAGACTTTAATTTGGTTCAAGTTAATTTGGTTGTTAATACCAGGGATGTTGCGAATATCCGCATCCGCGGAACTTCCGCATTATTTTCAACATCCGCATCCGCATAAAATCGATGCGGAGTTTAATGCGGATGCGGATGTGGAACAGGTCGGTACAGGAACGTCTTAGAATCGGCGTAAGTGCTAGACCGCTAGGTAATTTATTCATTAGCCAAAAAATCTATTAGAAATGAGCAGTCGAGCATGAGTGGGTAATGTACGGAACCCTTGGAACGCGAGTCCGACTCACACTTTCGGTCTCTCTTCACTCACACGGCCGGTTTTTTGAAATAAAAATGACTAAAATGTAATATTTGACGTTTTTAATGTATTTATCTTGACATCCGCATCCGCGGATGTGAGCCTTTAAAAAATCGCATCCGCATCCGCTTCCGCGGATGTCAAAAAATCGGCATCCGCAACAACCCTGGTCAATACTAACGGTATGAAATGTCCAATGTAAAGTAAAATGGCTTAACAATTCAAGTCCACTACGTGGGCTGTTAAAAAATAGTACTTGGATTCTGACTACTTCCATAAGAAGTACTAGTAAATACCGGACCAGAGTGGCTAAGGTAAGACCAATGAAGAGTCGGCCTCGTCCCATTTCAATTTAAAATGAGATGGCATGCGATATGGAATAAATAAATAAAGAAGTCTATTAATATTTTCATAAATAGACATTTCGTTCCAACCTTTACCTATAGGTTACCCATTTAGCAACTTGACCAACTCCACTAACAGATTCCAAAAAATATTTACGCCATGTTTTTTTCGGTCCTATAACTCATGATATATTTAAAGTCAAACGTGACTACGTTTGTATGGAAAATCGTCCACTTTCCTCTTGCGCAATACGGCGAGGGCAGTTGCTTCAGATGGACAAGAAAAAAAGTAAATTATAAATGTCTGCAACCGCGCAGACGAGTAACATGCGGGCTAACAGTAACCGATTATTTGTTTACCGGCGCGTCGCCAACCAACGTCGACAATAGTCACCGACGCGATTACCAATTGTTCCGGCGGCACTTGAGCAAACTGCTAAACATCATTGTCTCGCGTGTAAACACGGGGATTGTGGAAACGAACGCTGATATGGTTTTTATGATGAAAATATTGTGCATACATCGGAGACTGGCGGTGCCAGATTGAGACATTTTGATGCCCTAATCCATGTATACGGGTTTTGGAGTTTGGAGTTTCAATCGCGGCTCTCCAAAATGCCCATATTATTAAATCACTAAGCGCTTACATCAAGTTTTATGGCACTCTGAGATCAGAAGAATGGTGGCCTAAACAACGGCTTAATTTACTTATTAGCTAATCCGGAGACTGGATGACTTGCGATGCGAGCGTATTATGGAAGGAGTAATGACAAAGTCATGCAAGCAAACCGCGCGACTGAAACAGGCAAAAACTGTCAGTCTCGGACAGTCACGTAGGGAAATCCGATAACCATATCCGTATTTTTATCCAAATTGTCAATTCTTCAGGTTCTCAATTCAGTGAAGCTATCCACTAAGAAAGTCGCAGGCGTAGGCTAGTACTTTATAGTCATGTTTTCGTTATCAATACCTGCACTCAGGCGTTATCGCGAATCGACTGAAGCGTTAGAGTGCGTCAAACGTGGACTGCACGTAAATTGGTACAAGGGCGCACGAGAAAGTCAATTCCGTATCGACTTAATGTGAATTTCTTACACCTCGCGCGTAGAATGATGGTCCCTAATATGACAGTTTTATGGAGTAGGTAACTGTTACGCAAAATGATTGTAGACATTTTTAATAAAACGAAAATAAAGATTACTTTCACTGTTTGACATTAAACTCTTGGGCATTTTATAGGTGACATTTAAAACTTTACGTGGATACTTGTTATTTAACTGATTCACAATAAAGCAGACGGCCCCGACTTTGTGTGTGTATGGCATATGGAATCCCTCAATAACTTACCTACGTTGTACGTACTCATGTTGGTATTCCTCTCTATCGCTTAAATATGCAAGAGCAATAGAGAGGCTGATAACGTTAGTATATACTCAGATGTTGACGCTAGGTCCTCTGTTAAGTGCCACATTTCCATCTTCTTCACTTCCACTTAGATGGTTGGCAGTCTTCAGCTGTGCGTTCTTCCAGAAACTTCCTGCCGCGCACAGCTAAACTGTGGAATGAACTGTCGCCTGTGGTGTTTCCGGACCGGTTACATCTCCAAGAAAAGATAGTATTCCCATCTTAAAGGCCGCCAACGCACTTACAATTCTTACAACCCCCCTGGTGTTGCGGGTGTCCGCTTACCATCAGGATTCGTCTACTAGTTTGCCTCCTACATCATAAAAAAGTGCGCGTGACCTCACGTCTCGTCCAGCGACGATAATCGATTCAGTGTTGCCGAGGCGGGCTTTCGTTCCGCCCGGGACGAACGTGATTTGAGCGAGTGGTTATCGCATCTGGAATTCTGTGCCAAGTTTCGGTCCTTGCGGGACTCCCTAGTTTAAACTTTGGGACCGAGTTTACGTCCTTGCGGTACACCCAACTCCCAACTACTTGCGTTTAGATTTGTATGTCAATAATCGGTCCTTGTGGTACACTTCCGATCAAACTTTACATTAATACTATTTTGGTTTCTAATTGTCAATGATTAGTATGAAATGTAGTACGGTCAAGGAATTTAATTTCAGTATACCATTTCGTATGTACCTTCTCGCTTTCTGGAATTATTGGACGCCCTGGACAACACAAAATTCGATATAATAGGCCTATCGGAAACAAGACGCCTTGGAAATACAATACAGGAACACGAAAATGTGATATTTCACTACATAGGCGAAACAGCAGGCCTATATGGAGTAGGTTTTTTAGTGAAAAAATATCTTAAAACGAACATCGAAACTTTTATTGGACTTTCTGAGCGGGTAGCGCTATTGAAAATAAAAATCGGAGATATCCAACTAAGCTGTATACAAGTCTATGCACCAACGGAGGCAGCCGACGACGACGAAATAGAGTCATTTTATAGCACTATCGACAAAGCATTAAAATTATCTGGAAAAAACGTCGTAGTTATGGGCGACTTTAACGCTAAAATCGGCCAATCAACTCCTGAAGACAGCTCAATCATGAAAACGTTCGGTTATGGAGAACGAAACAGTAGAGGTGAAAGATTGGCACAGTTCGCCCACGAAAATAATTTCTACATCATGAACACGTTCTTTAAAAAGAAAAACAAACAAAAATGGACATGGAGATCTCCAGATGGTATCACAAAAAACGAGATTGACTATATTCTGACAAACCTGTATAAAAACGTTCAAGACGTACAAATTATCAACTTATCATTTCCGTCCGACCACAGATTTGTAAGAGCTACTTTTAATTTAAATAAAATGAAAAACAACAGATCAAACTACTCCAGAAACCCCAAAAAATTATTAAAAACCGAGGAAGAAATTTCAAGTTATCTAGAAGCACTGAATAGCTGCCAAGAGGATCTTTGTCTCCGACATGAAGATGATACCGTGCAGGGATATTATAACAGAATAATATATGCTGTAGAAAACAGTCTAGAAACTGCCCGCACCACGCACACAAACAAAACTGCCAGTATTATATCTGAACGTACGAGAAGGCTAATCCACCGAAGAACAGAACTACAAAAGTTTAAACCAAAATCACGTGAAATGAAAAACGAACTAAAAGCACTGTATAAGCTTATAAGTAAATATATCCGACAAGATTACAAAAAACATCGACAACATACTATAGTAAAGTACCTCGAGTCAACGGGCAGCCTCAAAAGAGCCTATAAAGAGCTACAGTCGCACAAAACTTGGATAGAGGGCCTCCGCGGATCACAAAACGTATCACAAAACAGAAAAGACATACTTCAGATAGCCACAAAGTTTTATAAAACCCTATACGACACTCCAGTACAAATTGAAACCTCTCCATATATACTAAATGAATTAGGAAACCCGACGGAGCCGGAACCAGTAGATGAAATTGAAATTATTGGCGCAATAAAGCGGCTTAAACTGGAAAAAAGCCCAGGGCCCGACAGGATAACTAACGAATCAATAAAAATTGCTTGTATACTTCTTGCTACACCTTTAAAAATACTTTTCAATAAAATACTATGCACTTGTGTAACGCCTAAGCAATGGTCAGAATCACATATTATACTACTATACAAAAAAGGCGATCCCAAGGATATAAGTAACTATCGACCCATCAGTCTCCTTCCTTCGCTATATAAGTTATTCTCGTCAATAATAGAGAAAAGAATAAGTCCTACATTAGAATCTTATCAACCGATAGAACAAGCTGGATTTCGCAAAGGTTACTCTACAGCTGACCACATTCATTCCGTAGAGCTACTTATAGAGAAGTACCAAGAGTTCCGAAGACCGCTCTATATAGCCTTTATAGATTACCAAAAAGCCTTTGACACCATACTTCATGCATCAATATGGGAAGCCCTAACGGTTCAAAATGTAGAGAACAAATACATCAAGATTTTGAAATACCTCTATGACAATAATACTAGCAAAGTGAAACTGGAGTCTACGGGCCCACCTATACCAATTAAAAGAGGAGTGAGACAAGGGGACCCTATATCTCCCAAAATATTCATAGCCGTGCTGGAAATGGTTATAAGCAAATTAAACTGGAAAAGAGCTGGCTTGAATATCAACGGACAACGTATCAGCCACCTGAGGTTTGCTGACGACCTAGTCTTGCTGTCAGAAAACAGTGTAAATCTGGAGTATATGATAGACACTCTACAAAAATCAAGCAGGCAAGTAGGCCTAGAAATGAATTTCAGTAAAACAAAAATTATGACAAATTCATCAAAGCAGCCAATGATCATCGAAGACGTACCACTTGAATATGTCGATTCATATATATACTTAGGCAAGCTAATCTCTTTCGAAAAAGAAAGCAACGAGATGGAAATTGACAGAAGAGTAAAAGGAACATGGAAAAAGTATTGGAGCCTAAAGGAAATTTTCAAAAGCCAGATACCTATACAGATTAAGAGAAAAGTCATGGATACCTGCCTATTGCCATCGCTCACTTATGCTTGCCAGACGTGGAAATTCACGAATCAAATAAAAAATAAAATAACCTCCTGCCAACGAGGTATGGAGAGAAGCATGTTAAAAATCAGAAAGATTCAAAAAATACGGCACTCTAACATAAGACAAGTATCTGGAGTAACAGACGCCCTAAGCTACTCAAAAAAAATGAAATGGCGGTGGGCAGGCCACGTAGCCCGTATGAGCGACGGTCGCTGGACAACGGTCCTAACTAAATGGCCAGGACCGCTCGGCAAAAGAAAGCGAGGAAAACCAAGAGCCAGATGGGAAGACGACATCACACACGCGGCTGGCAAACAATGGATGACACAAGCCAACGATAGAGACCATTGGTCATCTCTGGAGGAGGCCTTTACCCTCAGCTAAGAGGGGTTCTCGCCTGACATTGCTTCACTTTATTATTATATTATATTACCATTGACTATTGACATTTAAATTACTATCTGCATTTTGATGACTGTATTATCTTATTTTTTTATATTTTTTATTATTCTAGTATGAAATGACATGAAAATATTCAATTTAGTTAAATGTATTAAACTTAAATAAAAAAAATGCATGATAGAATAGGGACCTATAGAAATGTACTGTGACTTTCTACGAAGCATGTCTTTATGTGATAATTAATACTATGTTATGTGACTGTATATTTTATATTCGCGAGAAATAAAAGGCTTTTTTATTTATTTATTTTATTTATGTACCTTACAGTGACAATAGTATGAGGTTCCTAGCGACTTTCATATTGATTGTCACTCTGACAAGGTACGAAATGGTAGGTACGGAAATTAAATTATGTGACTGTACAATACAATACTATACAAATATTCTTTATTGCTCACCAATATAACAAAGAACATGATATACAAATTAAGCATAACTTAAACTGTACTTTTAGAATTAAATATTTTTCCAATTATTTGTCCTTGAGGCGCACCGTGATCACAGTTTCTGGTTTTAAATGACTTCCGCGTTTCCACAGTTACCGGCATTGAGCGTAAAGATCGCGAGACAATAATTTACAATTAGCACGACGTCTGTCCAAAATCACTAGGACAATGAGGTTTCCCATTGTATTTACATGTTACCTTTGTTGAAGCGTAACCCTGAAAACAGGCAATTCGCGAGAATTCGTACACAACATTCGCTTCCTATACGGTACGTTACCAGTTACCACTTAAATATCTTAGGCTGTTGGTAAAGAGAAGATTCGCCATGAGTTTTTATTTATTAATATATTACGAGTAACTCCTCATGTCTCGAACGTGGATCCGCAATTCCGCATACGAAGAAACCTTCTGAGAATACGAGGAAACAAGTTGATTGTAAACATTACTTAAATAATATTTTATGTCAAAAATATAGGTAATAAATTAATAATCATGAAAACCACCCTTTTTACTTCCTTATAAAACCCAAAGAAAGATATACAGTCACCAGCAAAAATATATGACTGTGGGCAGCCGTGCAAAAATATCTGATGCTCCATTGGAGGCATAAGTATATGACAACACTACCTCGGTAAAAATATGTGATGCTTTGTGGCCGGCAAAAACATCGGTACTCTGTATCCGCATAAATATCGGATCGGATCGCTTAAAAATATTTGATGACTCATAAAAATCAAAATTATGGGATTACTCTCATCTGGCATAAATATCTCTCCAATGTGAATGCAAATACATCGGATGGCAGACGGACCGCCTATATATCTGACACGAAATTATGAAATATGTCATCAATCGGCAAAAACGAACCATGCCTGGATAGCATAGAGCCTTACATTGTTTGAAGTGATTTGACAATTCACGAAAAGAGTGCAGACTTGTCACTGCATATGTCTGTCTCACATATTTCATTTGCAATTTTAAATTGTGACATAATTCAGGTAGACTTTTAATAGACAATGTGGCATAAACCTCCTTCTTACATAAAAAATAATGATGAAGAGGTCAACCTGTGAGACTGACAAGGACAAACAATAATAGCGCTTTCGCTGCTACTCCTACTAAAAGATACATAAGACTATCCCGTTTAGTCATTTCCCCCACCCCTCATGCCAGATCCAGTTATATACTAGATTCATGATTGCAATACGTTACAATTCAAAATTATATCCAGTTTATTCCGTCAAATCGATGATAGAATGTAATGTGAGACAGACATATACAATGACAAGTCGGCACTCTTTTCGTGAATTGTCAAATCAGTTTATACAATTTACGGCTCTATACCAAACATGTATGGTTCGTTTTTAAAGGTCGATAACATATTTGTGATTTTCCAACGTGTCAGATAAATAGGCGGTCTGTCGTCCATCCGATGTATTTGCTTTTACAGTGGAGAGATATTTATTCCAGATGAGAGTAATCACATAATTTTGAATTTTATGAGTACTCAAATATTTTTAAGCGACCCGGTCCGATATTTATGCGGATACGGACTAACGATATTTTTGCTGGTCACAAAGGATCACATATTTTTACCGAGGTAGTGTCGTCATATACTTATGCCTCCAATGGAGCATCAGATATTTTTGCACGGCTGCCCAATTGCCCATAGTCATTTATTTATGCTGGTGACTGTACAATTGCTTACAATTATTTTAATTTAGTATTTTGACCATTATTGTCAATCCGAAGCACATGTAAACCCATCTCTTACAGAAAACAATAAACTTTTGTATAAGACGATCTTCCTTGCAGAGGGTACTACCTAATTGTTCATCCGGAATTTGTTGTCCAGACGCAGTTACTTGGATCAAGTGAAAGAAAAAGTAGGGGTCGTATCAAAAAGTCAAAAAGCTGGCGCAAGATAGGGAAAGCTGGAAGATACTCCACCGACAAGAGAATAACTACCATTCATGATGATGGGTTGATGACTCTAGTATAAATGAACTGTATATATTGCACACTACTATACATACTCTTACTTACAATCAAAAATTCAGAACTGTCCACGTGTACGCAGAAAATCTGCTGGTATTTTACAACAACCCACTTCAATTCCATTCGATTGCATTTGTTATCATACGCTTGATGGCACACAACCGTGATAAAGTCAAGTGCAGTATTGATAACGATGTTGGTTTTAAAAATATACTGAAATGCAATGAAAATGTGTAAATTTTGATACAAAGTTTCCCTCTTATTTCTTAGGTATACAAATTGGAGGCATTGGGTTTAAACGTGGACGCGTACCTACTATTTAATAAATTTCACGGGACTTACGATACGACTGGGAGTGGGATGTACCTACCATTAATATTTTTAAAGAAATTTAAAGTGTGCAGTGCAGTCCTCAATCTGCGTGGGCCATGGGGGCTAAAGCTCAAAACCTATTGAGTCCTCTTGTGTGTACGTATAGGAGACCTACCTATGCCCAGCCATCATCCTTACTCCTTCCTTCCACTGATATACAGGGTGTCCCAAGAAGTAGTTATATACTGAAGCTGGGAGGTAGAGGACCTAGAGGGCTATCTGAATCACCCCCATGTATGTTCCGCGATTTTTCGTATTTTCGGAGTTGTGATTTTTTTTTAATTTTTCTCCTATCGCCGAGTACGATGAGATTTTTATTTATGGTGACGTGAATTATTGCGGTAGATGCTTAATTTTTTTTGTGTGCTAAGCTGATAGATAGGCCAATTCAGTATGCTAACATTTACTATCGTTAGATCTCTGAATGGAATTTAAAAAAAAATTAATGCCAAGAAAGATAAAATTACCCAGTATGTTTTATTTTTCTAAGCGCCCTTGAAGTTGTGAACATACTGGGTAATTTTATCTTTCTTGGCATTAATTTTTTTTTATTCCATTCAAAGATCTAACGATAGTAAATGTTACCATACTGAATTGGCCTATCTATCAGCGTAGCACACAAAAAAAATCAAGCATCTACCGCAATAATTCACGTCACCATAAATAAAAATCTCATCGTACTCGGCGATAGGTGAAAAATTAAAAAAAATCATAACTCCGAAAATACGAAAAATCGCGGAACATACATGGGGGTGATTCAGATAGCCCTCTAGGTCCTCTAACTCCCAGCTTCAGTATATCACTACTTCTTGGGACACCCTGTATAAGTTCTTAAGTTTGATTGTATAATATGTATGTATATATGTAAGCATAATTTAGCTAAACTGTAGAAAGAACTGCCTGCGGTATTTCCGGACCGATACAACCTTCAAGAATAGAGCGTACTGCCATCTTAAAGGCTCTTGTGTTGCGGGTGTCTATGGGCGACAGTAATCGCTTACCATCAGGCGACTCGTCTGCTCGTTTGCCTCTTAAGAGCTCGTTCCCACTATGTCGGATGTCGTGGCGATTTTTAATCGTGTGTCGTTGCCGCTGTTCTCACTATGTCGGATGTCGGATCCGGATTTCAATCGGGTGTCGGCGGTACTGTTCCCACTAGTCGTCTGTCGTGCACGATCGCAGCTGGCGTGTATTTTTCGAGTGGGTAGCGAGGCTTAGTACAAGATGAACGTCGACGAAATGTTTGTGGTTTTGTATTATTTGCGAAAGAAACGATTAGAGGCAGTTAAAAAAAGGAGATATTGGGTACACCCAATTCTCAGGGAAAGATTTACCTTAGGAATATTTCAGAATTTGATAGCTGAATTAAATCGGCGCGGGCGAAATCGTTCCGACATCCGACAAAATGTGAACAGCGCTATATTCATTCGTACGCGAGCGAGACACGACACGATTTTTTTCCGGGCTGGGAGGGCTGGCAAAACGCACGACATTTTATGTCGTATCCGACACAAAATCGTTGTCGGACGAGTGTGAACAGCTTCATATAAAATGTTCTGCCAGTGGAACGTACGATTAAAAATCGCCACGACATCCGACATAGTGGGAACGAGCTCTAAGTATAACATTTAAAAAAGTTCCACTGTAAACAAAGACATCGGATGCTTTAGTTTGTCGGGCGATACAGAGATTTTCAGTTCGTTTGTAAAATTTACCTTCATCTTATTTTTCCGACTCACGTTCCGGGCGTCCTCAACTCAGTAAGCATTCTAACATCGCTTGGCAAACACTCAAATTCAGAGGATAACTTCACTGGCGAAACTTCGATACTGTCTACTGCAGGTTTGGCATGTTTGTTACAGTCACGTATTTTTGTTTATGCTGTTCCGTTGCCATAATATAATAGTGCGTTTTAAATTATTATCTTTTGGTTTAATTAATTCATGCTTTACGTTTCGAGTGACTTATAACATCTCTTCTGTGAAAGACATCTTTTGTTTTTTCTCTGCACACTTTTTAAGCCATGATTCATGCATGAATATCTCCAAGCCCATATTGTGTGATGTGTCCCACTGCTGGGCAAAGGCCTCTCATGTCTCCCGCCAGTCGTCACGGCTTTGTGCATGCTCCCTCCCGCCAGTCGCAAAACGAGTCCAGGCCGTCTCGCCATCTCCTTTTCGGTCTGCCTCTACCTCGGGTGATCTGTGGTGCCCATGCCCATTATAGGCTCTATAAAAACCGGCATCCTAGCATTTTTAGAAGTACTAAAATAGTTATATTTCAAATTAACGCTTCCGTTACAGCAAGCTTTAGTGTCGTCAATAAACTATCTACGACTTGTTTCGTGATTCGTGACTCGACAAATAGCAATTGTCATGTAAATTAATACAATGAAACTATCGGCGTGGCGGCTAACACGTGATGTGCCGAGAAACGGTCGAGATGACCGTCTTGATTCTCGAGATCTCTAAATGATATCTTGATGTCTCGACCGCTCGAGGTTTTTTTAAATCAAAACTTAAAAAATGGCTTCTCGAGCAGACGTTTTACGACCACAAGGAGCTATTTAATTAATTATTTACATAATACTGTAGTTACACACTGTAACCTATGTATTAGACATGTAAAATATTATCCATAAATTATTATGATTATGATTCTTTATTTATTTCCCTTCTTAGGTTAGGGTTTTTTACAATATGGATATAAAAAAATTAAAATATAAATCAAGATGTTGGTCGAGACTCTTCGCTATTAGACCGTTCGCTGATTATGATTATGATTTGACGGCCGGTCTGGCCTAGTAGTGACCCTGCCTATGAAGACGACGGTCTTGGGTTCGATCCCCGATAAGGGCATTTATTTGTGTGATGACCTGATGACCACAGATATTTGTTCCTGTCATGGGTGTTTTCTATGTATTTAATTTAAGTATACACGTCGATTACGTCGTTGTCTGAGTACACACAATCCTTCTTTAGCTTACTGTGGGGCTAAGTCAATTTGTGTAAGGACGTGCTATAATTTGAGACAGTTGGTTTAAACGCCCCGTATATTTAAATCGTCAACCGCCACTGGATTCCTAAGGTCGCATAAATAAAATCGAGGCACGTGCGCGAACGGTGTAAGTGCAAAAATAAGGATATTAGCAGTCCGATCGGACCCGAATAGGTGAGTCAAGGCCGTCACGTAACAAGGACAATATCACTCTTAGGGCTCGTGTACAAATCACGTGAGGTTCGATAGGGGAGAGGGACACGAAAAAATCGGACGAAAGAACCTCACCAAATATCACCAAGGGGCGGGGCAAAATGTAGCCAAACCTCTTGATTTGTGCACAAGCCCTTAAGGTGCAGTGGGCTCAGCTAGTTCCAACTAAACATTTTATATCCACATTAACCTTGAGTACTTGGAATGTTCTATAGTGTCCGAATGTTACCTAAGATCCTACATTTCGGAATAGTACAGCTTAATTTATTTGTACTATACAAGAACATTTGATTCAAGTTTGTCGCACCGCACCGCACGGCATTTTCCTCTTGAAAAACGTAGGGTCGACCTTGTGGCCCTCGGCTCCGCGACCGTTGCCGGCCTTGACTTGGTAGACGAGTTTCGGCGACGTCACTAATGGCATCAAATAAATAAGATCAGAATAACATTAATTATCAGGGGCCCTATTAGGCAAGATGACATTCTTTGATAGAGAACGCCAATCCAAATACTCACCGTGACTTTTCGGAGCATCTGTCATCCCGATTTTTTTTTGGTTTCTTTTGGTGGTTCGATTGCCGTCTGGAAGAATTTTGGAAAAAGTTTGAAAACTAAATAAATCTCGTCGCAATAAGATTGTGCAAGATTGTCATCCGACAAGTACAGTGTACTTATAAAAAGAAACCTTGAACAGACCAAGCAGTTTTCTCTTGAACCATAGACCGTCGCACACAGACACTGCAATGTGAAGTGGTCACGAAGACTCAGCGACCACTTTTGTACTTTTGTCTTAACCTGTCATTTTGATCTGAAATAGATGTCATATACTCATCCATGCAGGCAAGGGCAGCTTCCGGTCCCTTACATTACATCTCATTAAAGTGTCAAAAGGGCCTCTACTCCACGTGTTCGCTTCGGCTCCGCGCACGCCTCTATGTCCGGGACACCATTGTTCCGTGATGAATAAATACATAGTACAGTCGCCATCAAATATATCGGAGCGGCCGAGGTGCTCACAAATATCTGAACACGCCTTTATTGTCAAGGCGCTAGGTGCGTGTTCAGATATTTTTGAGCACCTCGGCCGCTCCGATATATCTGATGGCGTCTGGTACATACTAATGTAATGTTAAACAACAGTAAGCGGTCTGTGTCCCGAGCACCAGTAACCGTGCCATTGGCGCAAAAAACGTACTCGGTTCAATTAGCTACTGTCAACCGTCTTCACGACGATCCCGTGACACTTGACTGTTGACTGCTGTCATATACTGCGTCACAGACCGGACATACACGATTTTAATTACTTTTTGAGGTTAGCTGGAAGAGATCCCTCATAGGGATAAGTTCGCCTTTGTACTTTCAATTATATATCTGTTGTGCACAGCTGTTGCTGTTTTTACAGAAAATTCATAAGTACGAGTTGGTACATTATGTTATTAAATTGTTTAATTGTGTACTTAGTGTAACAAAACATTAAATATAGATCGTTTTCGATTTCCAAGATTTTTGGTGGTCATGTTCAATACCGGTAATTCCGGTATTGTGGGCCGATATCGGATATCATACTGCTTACTGGTATAGGGAATCGTCCGATATCGGACGCCCTTCAGCCCAGAGGGCCTATCGCGAACACCGAAGTTCCCAAATTGCAGGCATCTTTCTTTTTTACTCCGATTAAGGAGTAATTAAAGTGACAGAGAAAAATGGCCGCAATCTGCGAACTTCGTTGTTCGCGGTGGGCCCTCGGTCGTCACCCGGCGCGTTGACCCCACGGACACGTTAAATAACATTGACATTGTCTCCGTCTCGACGTCCGTTTGTCTGTTTGCGTCGCCGTTGCGTCACTCTCGGGTCTCTATGCGAAACGTCTCGTTTCGTCTTTGACCTCGCGTATCGGCGACAATAATGTCAGCCCCTATGACATACCCGATTGACTGGTTAGATCATTTTCCCAAAATCATAATTTACCTGTAGCATAATTTCTATTCGCATTTTTTCCTATTCTTAATTTACACCAGACGCATTCATTCCTAGGTTACATTTTTCTCATAATTAATAATTTCCAAGTCGTCGCCGCGCCGCTTCGCGTCTAAATCGCTCACGTACGAGTAGGACATACCTATACGTATCAACGGTTTGTTTCATCCTCGCCGCGCCGCGCCGCGTTCGCGCGTTGTCCGCCTACGTAAGCCGTAGCGTTAGGCGATCTGAAGCTACCTAACGAACCTAACCTACCTACACTTTTTTCCCCAAAGTGTAATGTTTTCATGGACGTCACACTAAATTAATAGGTTAGGTAGGTTAGGTTCGTTAGGTAGCTTCAGATGCCCGAAGGGCAAACCGCCCAGAAATAGAAGCCCCGCGAAACGGGGCTTCGTCTAGCTAAGTTGTAAACTAAATGTTTTTTGTGTGGGGTAATCGATTTTTTGATTATAGAATAAACGCCGTAAGAAATATTTGTGAGTAGCTAAATTGTCTAATGGGAAAATATGCGAATGGAAAAATCATGTCAGGAATTAATGTGTCTGGTGTAAATTAAGAATAGGAAAAAATGCGAATAGAAATTATTCTACAGGTAAATTATGATTTTGGGAAGATAATCTAACCAGTCACCCGATTACACGCATAATGACATATCTCCGCAGATTGACACATACACGAAATGACACTTTGGTGAAATGCCATAAACATATTCCACATACGCGATATGCCACGTCGGTCAAATTCGCTTACGCGATATGCCACATGGGTGAACTTCGCTTACGCATATGCCACATTTCTTATAGGTATAGTATGTGAATATACCAATAAATATGTGACTCTACATCAGAGACGGGTCCTTATGCCCATAGCTCTCCAAAGCAAAATGAAGTGGAAAAATTCACTATCTCAGGCGAGAGTCGAACCCGCGACTCTGTATCACTAGCCCATCGCTCTGCCAACTGAGCTACTGACTGTATAAAAGATTATGGTTTAACCGTAAGCATCTATAGTTGTTACGAATATTAATAGTGAAGTGATAGTGTAGTATTGTATTATCTGATCACAGCCCACATTGGCATGCTGGCGGCGCTCAAGCTTGACTCATGCTGCTCGCCAGGGTTGGCACGTTGGCAGTCATCTCCCGTCCTCATTACGACTAGTCATCTTGTGTCATATCATCATAATTAAACACACGTATAGGGTGACGGTATAACCCTACAATCCTAATATATTTCATAAAAATATTTTATTTTTCCCTTTAAGTAAGGTTTAATTTTATAAAAGATGTACCTTATTTTCTTTTTGAAGTATGGAACGCTAATGAAATCGCTCTTATACTGAAACCCTACAAGAGTACGCCCCCATCCTTTGCGAATTTTACTAAATAGAGCACGCGTGTATGCGTCAACCTTTGATAACGTCCATATAGTACACACAGGCCTGATTACTGTTTATTATTAAATAATTTGAAATTATTTTACCCGTGTCTGGGGGCACGGCAGTGCCCCCGCCAAGTCGAGCAAATGTAATTTTGTGCTGGCTGAAGCTAGAACCCTGAATTCTCAGTAATACGAGGGGCGTTCAAAATATTCTCGGTATTGATATCTTACGACCTCTTCTAAAATTTCTTTCGTTACTGGCCGCTAAGGTTTATTCATTGACATTAAAAAAAAGTATAATTCGAACCGAGATAGTCTTTTGTTTTTCTGCAATTGCTGAACAAACATGAACATCATGTGCGAATTGACAATGTTAACTAAATTAGAACATCGATGCGTGATAAAATTCTTGACAAAACAGGGTAAAAATCAAAAAACCATAAAAGTGGAAATGGATTGTGTTTACCGTGAGTCTGCTCCTTCTTTATCTACCATTCAAAAGTGGTCAAGCGAGTTTAAACGCGGAAGGGAGAGTATTGAAGATGACCCTAGACCTGGCCGGCCTGTAGTAGCTACTTCACAAGAAAATATTGATAAAGTGGAAAAACTTATATTGGAAGATGGTCGAGTGAAGGTAAAATCTATAGCACAAGTAACCAATCTCTCTATTGGTACCGTACATGATATTATACATGACCATCTTAATATGTCAAAAGTAAGTGCAAGATGGGTTCCGCGAATGCTGACTCGGCTTCAAAAAGACATGCGTGTAGCTTGTTGTTCCGATTTTATTGACCTGTGCGGTGAAAATTCTGATGAGGTGCTGCAAAGAATAGTTACTGGAGATGAAACCTGGGTTCATCATTATGACCCAGAGAGTAAACAAGAGTCCATGCAGTGGCACATTAAGGGTTCAGCTCATCCCAAGAAGTTCAAGGTCATCCCTTCAGCTGGCAAGGTCATGGCCACGATATTTTGGGATTGTGAAGGAGTATTACTAATCGATTATAAAGAAAAAGGTGTAAATATCACAGGACAGTACTACGCTAACATTCTACGTCAATTAAAGGATGTAATTAAAGAAAAGAGGCGAGGAAAGTTAACCAAAGGTATTCTGCTTCTGCATGACAACGCCCCCGTCCATACTGCTCATATTGCCAAGGCAGCTATTGTTGAATGTGGGTTTAAAACTGTTACTCACCCACCGTATAGTCCGGACTTAGCCCCCAGCGACTTCTTTTTGCTCCCCAATCTTAAAAAGGATCTGCGTGGAAATAAATTTTCTGACGATGAAGCATTGAAGGCGGCAGTGGAGGAGCATTTTTACACGAAAGATAAAAAATATTTTTATGAGGGATTAAAAAAATAATTGATCGATCTTTTAAGTGTATGAACATAGGGGGGGAGTATATTGAAAAATAAAAATATCAAACTTTTCGTACTTGTTTGTTTTCATTCTCATACCGAGAATATTTTGAAAACCCCTCGTATATAGGGCTTAACATGCTTAAGATATATTCTCAAAAACATTAAATTTGAACTTGTAGTTTAAGAATTATTGTACATCACAGTTCCTTATTTTCGACACTGACACACTCACTCACTTACTCACCTACGATCATCATAATTCTAAGGTACTTCTAGCATACCCACAAGCTTCAAATTTTAAGCATAAGTAGTTTTCAGCTTATCAAGCCAAAGAAAACCTAAATATATTGCAATATCAGTCACGTTTTAAACATCTAAGAACTGCATAAGTAAGTTGGTAATTCCATATAAATCTATGCTATTACAAAGTTACTGTTGCAGTTCCTACAAATAGTAGGTAAAATAAAGGTACACTACGATGTACGATGTGAGTATGAATGAAGATGTGTTTAGTTATGATATGTGTATACATAGTATAGGTATGAGTACTCGAAAAGAAGGACTGCCTACAAAAAGAGATGAGATCCCATCAAATACATTACATGTAAAAAGGTGCAAGTCTCGCAACGCTTCTACTACAAAAAAGTTTTGAGATGTAATGAAAAACCAAGTCGGTTATTTTAATCAGTGCCAGGGGGTGTTAAAACCGTATCAATAAGATATCTTTAATTTGTAATACATATAATGCGGTGTCGGTGTAGTCTGTGGGTAAAATGAAAACGGACGCCCGGTAATATCTAGATATATTTGCAACACATCTAGCCATCAATCTCTATCAGATGCTATTGAGGTCAATATGAGGCCGATTTGCATGACAAAGTGAGGTCCTCTCGGATTCTCTGTCACAGTCTGTGACTCACGAGCGACGACCTCTCACATCTCAGACGGGTGTTTGAGGTCGGCATCTAGATGAGGGAAATAAACTCAAGAGCAAATAGAGCAATCAATAGCCGTTTTGCATTGCTCTTTATACCTCTCGCGTCTAATGAGGGTCCCTAATGTCCCTATGACAGTTCCTTCAAGTCTCTTTTGATTGGGCTTAGTTTAAAAAGTAAATAAAGTGTTTATTACTTAAATGTTTCATTTTTTAATAAATTACTACTAATAATGTGCTCTTTCAAAAAATGTCTTCAAACATTTTACGTGACAGTTACTCCATAAATGTTATAGGGCCCATCATTCGACGTGAGATAAGATGTATAAACTAGTGGCTCTGTGAGCTGTAGACCTCGCGAGCAGAGCTTAAAACTGAATAAATGTATGGCAAAAATATTTATTAAAATATAGGTATAGTACATGTAATATAAACAAAAAATTAAAAACTACATAAAGCTACAAACAAAAATTAACGAATACGCTTAACCCGCGCTTGATAAATAAAAAATACGTAATTTTTCATTTTTTTTCAAAATAAAAAATAAAATAAAAAACAACTATACGAAATTTAAGTATAAAAAAAATACAAAAAGTTATGTAGCAGTATACAATTACTGGGGATGGAACCAGGGACCTGCCGATGCAAACAAAAAAGCGAACGTTTGCAAAATACGCCATTATAGTTCTTACTAAAGCTGACGAAATTTAGCTACTCATTCTCAAGTAAATACTAAATATCTAAATACCGCCAAAATCAGCGATACAAATTTTCTGAATTTTTGGCCATTTAATCTATAAACATATCTCAAAAAGAAAACTCTTATGATACCGATACGACTATTTGTTTAGGCGGGAGCTATCACGACTCCGCCATTTTGAAAAATTTCCAAAAACCGGATCGACAAATTTTTTTTATTTAGTGTTAGAATTCGGTCACAAAATTTTACGAAAATCGGTTAAGAATTGCGACCTGTAGAGGAGAACATCCGGACATACAAAAGCAAAATGCCCGAGTCAAAACGTAGACCTTCGCTACGCTTCGGTCAATAAAGCTATAATGGTAATATACCTATATTTTAATATGTCTCGTTTCCAAACAAAAAGTCCTACTTTGTCACTTGCCATAAGGACGCTTTGACAGGTTATTCTTATAAAGATACAAGCACAATCTCGTCCTTATGGTAAGCGACAAAGTCGGACCTTTGACTAGACACTAGACTTCGACAGGTCCCAGCGCATTAGAAAGAGACATGTGACAATAGCCAATAGGTGCAAAAGAGAACTGCCAAAAACCGGGTTTGAAATTTCTTTCAAGGCCCCGTGCGCGCGACCCTTGCCATTTAGAGGGGGGTGGGGGGTTACATAATTGTCGGCAGTTTGGAATAGTGCCACTGGATTCATTGCGCGATGCATTCCACTAAAATGATAAGATTTAAAACAAACAAGCACATTTTTAAGAATTTCAGAATACCCGGATGAATTTCATACGACTCTTACGATAACAAAATGGGTCTAGTCAGAAGAACATTCTACTAAATTAAAAAGAAAAATTTGGTGACAGAGGCGACCTTAGAATCTACATTTAGTACACAGTACGCGCGAAATGTATATCTATAGTTCTTATTTCCTTTACTTCATGTATTTATTTTATGAAATCTTAATTGCAGTGAGTGAGAACCTATAATTGGCTCTGTGATTCTATTGTAATTTCTGGATATATGTAGTCCTGTTGGTTTTCGATGTACTAAAATAAAATAAAAGGAAACACATCGCACAAAGGGTGGATTTAATGCTATAAGACATTCTCGAATAGTCAATCTTTAATTCCGGAATTTTCTAAACAAACTGATTGAAATTGAACTGAGTTTATTTCGCTACCCGTCAGCGAAGCATGTGGCAGGCCAGACATGTATAACAACCATCACATATCAGCTTATCGGCAAATTAAAACAGATACCGAATGGATCAAAAACATAACTGATAACATTATAATAGTTATTTTCGATACAAGTGCGAAAAAGAGGAAATTCGAAACGAGTGGCGATAAATTAAAACACGACCGAAGGGAGTGTTTTAAATCGACACCAGTTGCGAATTACCTATTCGCACGTGTATCGAACAACGTTTTACAGTACTAACTTTAAAGTGCCATATGTACTGTAAAGCGTTGTTCGATACACGTGCGAATAGGTAATTCGCAACTCGTGTCGATTTAAAACACTCCCTTCCGTATACCTATATTTTAATTTCCTCTTTTCCGCACTTGTATCGTAAATAACTATTGTCGTGCCAAAAATTATGCCCATCGTTCGGGAAGCGCGCATTGTTGTTTACACGCTACAGTTTCCTGTTACTGTTTCCATACCCTCAGCCTTGACGGACCAGACGTCTATAACCATCCCATATCAGCCTATCGGCGAAAACAGACGTGGTTTTGGAATGTTGGCCCACTGCCAGAACTCTCACATTGGAGCTAGGGCCTCTGGTTTATTCCTATAAAAGAATTAATTGTTCGGGTTAGTTCCCGATTCGCTAGATTCTCATATTGGGTTGTGACGTCCTGTCACGTCCTAAAGTAAATCCGGCGAAACAAGAATCCGACGAATCGGGAACTAACCCTTCAACGCGTTTGCAATCTGTATATTACTAGTGGTTACACGGCCACTTTAGTTTAGTCCAGGGACCGGTAAGGGTTGATTGCACCAAACCGCTTGTCAACGTTAAGAGGATAGGGGACGATCGGTTCTCCTGGAGAAGCAACCGTAGTCCCCATTTTCCTCTCTGAATGCTATTTTTTTTTATTTGATGTTTTTAAGTAAAACTATGTCCCTTCGTTTGCGTTTCCCACGGCTGGGCTAAGGCCTCCCCTCTGACCCCTCATTTGGTCCTGTCCAATGCACACTGCTAAAAACTTCTAACAATAAAATCCTTAACAAAAAGTTCCCGCCTTCGAGATCTCAACTATAATTTACTCAACTATGCCTCTGCTCCACATTTTTATACGTGGGATGCATCCCACTGCACACTGCAGTGCATTGCTTTGTTCGTTTTGCGATGCATCTGAAATTGCATGAAGACGTACGAGTGCGGGGATTAATTCATTGTAATGTAATTACTTTTTCTCGTGCAGTCAGGGAAAATTCCTGACGTTGTCTGCCCGTAAAATGTAAATACTTTTTATTGTATAAAGATAACTCTATGGCATAACGACAGATAGGGACACACGACGATCAACAACCGTTTATGAATAACGCCATTAAGGGTTAAGTTAGGTTCCCCTACGACACTGATATTCCGCAAGCACCTCACGGACTATTGTTAGCGTGTAACATGTGACCTTGAAAGTTTGTATAGCTTGATGTCTAGCGAGCTTGCAGTGTGAGGTGTGACCTACATATTTTAGAATTCAGAATGCATAGGACACATTCTTCTACATATACCTTCTCCGTAGGCAGACTAGTATACGCATGACACTGCTGTATTAATCCAGTAACTCAATACATTATAGCGTTTGCGTCAACTCCGGTTGTTCTGATTTTTTGCATAGGCACTTGTTTATGATGTTGACCCAATGACTAATCCAAGTTTGTGACGTCGAGCGCACAATGCAACTGTGTCAAAAATCTAAAAAAACGCGGATATTTCGTATTAACAATTAATTAATATGATAGTTGCTAGAGGGACCTCATACTATTGTCACTGTGACAATGTACGAAATGGTACAGAAATAATTAAATTATTTACCGTACTACCCATTCTCTGCTATAAAAACCCCATGCAGTTTATAGTTTAACTCATAGTTAGTTTTGGATTGCATGACCTTGAATAACTCAACCCCCTCTTTTCCAGATCTCCGCGATGCCAAGCACGTAAACACATGTGACCGTCCGGCAAGCGATCCACGCAGTAATGGCGTTCATGACCAAGAAGAAACGGTACAAGTTCGGAGTTCAGTGCTGTCTCGAGGAGCTCACCGAGGTGCCGTTCGTGTCGGCGGTGCTTTTCGCGAAGGTGCGGCTGCTCGATGGAGGGAATTTCCAGGACCATTCCAGCCGGTAAGTGTTAGCTCTAAGACTTGAGACCTTATGGATGCAATCTAGTGTTCATGACCAAGAAACGGTACGAGTTTGGAGTTCTGTGCTATCTCGAGGAGGTCACTGAGGTTCCGTTCATGTCGGCGGAGGGAATTTCCAGGATCATTCCAGCCGGTTAGTGTTACCTATAGTATTTCAGAGGGCTCGCGTTGTAGACAATATATTAGGTGTCGAATGTCGATCAGCTGGACAAAACTTGCAATAATGGCGTAACAAGAAAAACTACAAGTTAAAAAGGCGCATTGTACGTTGTACGGTTCGAGGACTTTGCAAGTGAGTTTCGTTAAATTGAGGTATTTGATCGTTCGGTTTTCGGTTGAATTAGTTGTTCCTCAGTAGTCGGCATATTGATTTCTCGATCTGTCTGTCTGAGCCTTCAAGAGAGGCGTAAATTCAGGAAATTAGAAGGGAACATAATACATACCGCTTTACCTTATAAATACTTATAGTATTAAGGTTATGTTCACTGCGAGTTGATTTCCAATGGCTTTGCGAATGCACTTTTTAATAATTTTTAATTCTAGTATGTATATTATTCTTCTTCGTCTTCTGCTTTCCAAAAGTTAATAGCGACAGATCTAGACTACAGCACAAGTACACCGTTTACCTTGTTCGAATTTCGAATGTCATGAATGCCCTGAACTGAATGAACTCTTGAAACACAGGCTCATCTGACTCATAAGTTCTATACCTATCACTTGACGTCTACATCTCTCATCCCGATACATTTTGTCTATTCGTTTGACTTTTGTCGATGTACGATTGTCATCTTGGCTAGGACCTCGGACCCAGACCGCGGCAATTAGGGCATGCAGTACCGGTCCCGGGACCAAGAATTTCATTTCCCGGTTCTGGGTATAGCCGGAACCGGGATTCCCGGTTCTTCCCGGTTCTCTAGGCTTCTTATAATTATTTTTAAGAAATTGTTTGTGTTAGCGTTAATGACTTATTTTCATATAAATAATTGCATAAATATTCATAAATGACTTATTTTATAAAAAAATAACACTTTATTAGGGGTTCCAACCTATTTTACGAAATTAACCGGCACACTTTGCCTCCGCCTGGGCATTAAGGTGTACGAGCCACACGGCCGTAGGCCTCCGCCTGGGCATTAAGGTGTACGAGCCACACGGCCGTAGTTGATACACTCATCACTATGACGGCACAGATACCATAGAAGAAGATATAATAGAAGGGTCAAAAGGTAAAAATTCAACCTGAGAACGGAATATTTTCATATAAAACCAACTTACTAGAAGAATATTCGAATATAATATCCTAAAACTAAACTACTAAAAGATAACTACTATTGAAATGGGAATAAATACGCAAACTGATGAGAACCGGGAAGTACCGGTACCGGGTCTTCAGTACCGGTTCTTTCAGCACTATAAAATTCCCGGGAATTCCCAGGAATTTGAGAACCGGGAATTCCCGGGAGCATGCCCTAGCGGCAATATGGCCCGGGCGCGCGACGCTAGCGTGTCGTCACCGTGTCGTCACCGTAGCAGGGAGCCCCGACGCAAGCGTCGTTATGTTAATTGCCGGTGAGGACCCGGCTCGGAGCAGGAAGCCCGTGTTGTCTGAATATTAACGAGCTGTCGTTGCGAACGTCTGTAACGCTCGCGAACGCCCAACGGAACTATATATTTAATAATTTTAGTAATTAGTACATAATGGGTATTAAAACAAAATCGGCCTAGTGCGGTGCGGCAGGATCGGGCGCTCTGTAGCCACACAATTTTTATACAGTTTTTTTCCTAAGATGGATTAAAGGTTGACTAAGGTTTAAAACACAGACTGCTAAAATCATAACGACGAAGTCGGGTAAAAAGTCGACGTCACCAGAGAGTTATTCATTGTACAGTCTCCGTCAGATATAGGTAACGGAGCGGCCAAGGCAATAGAGGCGCGTTCAAAGCGCCTAGGCCGGTCCAATATATCTGATGGTGACGTGATGGTACCTAGTAGAAATCGAAAAGAATAAGAAAAAAAATTGTCGGTTCTTAATCTTGCCTACTTTAAAAATTCCATACTTTTTAAATGTGTGAATGAGTTCAAATTTTGCGTTCATGTTCCCTTAGTACTACAGATAAAACTGCAATATTATATTAAACATAAGCAAAATAAAGAATAAAAATAACGATGGGCCTTCTTTAACGCTGGTACAATCATTGAATCCTAGACGTCACGCATGCCACTGCACTTCTCGAACGTTCCATAGACAATTCGGTTGTTGTAGCGTTTATTGTAACGTTTAACGTTAACGATATACCCTTCCTTATCTGTAACGAGCCAGACGAGCAATTAACGAGTTAATTCCTGCCAGATTAGGTAATCTTGTCCGTTTTGTTTACCGGTACAGTCGCCATCACATACATCGGGGCGGCCAAGGTGCTCAAAAATATCTGAACAAGCACACTAGCTAGCGCCTTGACAATAGAGGCGTATTTAGATATTTGTGAGCACGTTGGCCGCCCCGATATAACTAATGGCGACTGTACTAGTACGAGTATATACATCACGGTTTTCAAAGTTAAAAGTAGTGTTCAATTTGACGTTTCGTCAACTCTCTCGACTTTCAGTTTAGGCGATTATATTAGGCGTTCTTGTCCATCTAACCATTTAAGGCCAATTCAAAAGTTTAACTTGCCCGCGTTATTAACAATGATGCCAAACGCACAATGAAGAATCCCCTCTCGCTGTCGCCGACGTCACTACACGACACCCGACAAACACCGACGGAAGTAAAGTCCGTGACAGTGACGCCTCGACGTGTAAACACGCCGACGTAAATACGCGTCTAATAATAAGCAAGCGGCGAAGCCAAAATATCATAGATGGATTCGTGTTGTATTTATTTTTATATGACATTTTTGATGGTGATGGAAATTTTTGATTGAAGTTTTTAGATTTTTGACAGGTTTCGGAAAGATGGTGGTTTGTTTATGAAACGGGCGGTACCGGGTTACAGTCCAAAATACATACGTACATACATTGTAATGAGGGAGAATTTTCGTATTCAGTATTCAGTTATCTATTGATTTCATAGGTAACTACATAACTAGACGAAACATAAGAATAATGATCACTTTGTTCTCGAAATTGATATATTTTGTACCTTTTCTTATTCCCAAACATTCGTACAGTCAGCAAGAAAAAAATACTGAGCTGGCTAAGAGTTCAAAATTAACTAAGAACAAGAGCGTGTGATGGTAATTTTAAACACTTCACTTGCTTAGTTGCTTCTGCTGTTGGCTGTATAATCTCTTACATCTCTTTACTTTACATGGCAAACGAAAGTGACCAACAAATTACATTTTGTCGATATTACTAGGACTAATAAAATTATCTATTAATCTCAACTGATAACATTGTTCCCTGACTGGACATGGTGTGCATAGACAGAAGATGATTTCCGTAACTGCTTAACTGATATGCGGGTCCTTAACTATGAGGAGCACAAACGATTTGCCTTACCACCATAACCCATCTTTATCTACTCATTAGCGTGCGATAAAGACAGCGGTTGTGAGTGGTGTGACGTCAACGTTTGTCACCTGTCCCGCGTCAGGGCGTGAGCGCACGTCATAGATGAACAGAGCGCCTACCGCGAACCACGTTCGACGTGTTGCCTCTCTGTCACACTTGTAAATTCGTACGTAAGTGTGACAGGGAGGTAACACGTCGAACGTGGTTCGCGGTAGGCCCTCTGGCACCGCGCCACGGAGCCGGAATAATGTGGGCATTCCTTACGGCACGTAACAAGGCTGGGGGATGGAGGATGTTAACTGTACATCGGTGGACCTTATGCTTTTTAATAAGGTCCACACCGTCCACCGATGTACAGTTAGGAGTGTTGCTGTTCGTACAGTCGCCATCAGATATATCGGAGAGGCCGAGGTGCTCAAAAATATCTGAACATACACTCTAGCGAGTCTAGCGTCTTGACAATAGAGGCGTACGCAGTTATTTGTGAGCACCTTCGCCGCTCCGATATATCTGAAGGCGACTGTATAGTGCGACATTAATTTATATACATAAATTAAATTAAATGGAACTAAAAACAATCAACTAAATTGTTGCCATGTTTGAGCGTTTTACGTCAAAAATGTGACAGTTACGTAGCCCTCAATAATTTTCTACATTTTCTTGTCGGACTATACTTAGTATATCACGGTTTTCAAAGTTAAAAAGTGTTCAAGTTGTCGTTTCGTCTCTCGACTTTCAGTTTCACTTTCCACGCGCAATTATCGCGAGCGACCGACCGTCGCGTCGCGTCGCCCGCGCAGCTAATGGATCAATAAATCAACGACGCTCGTTTGTCGGCGACGCGACGCGAACGTGGAAACAGTGTCCTTTTACTGTTTTATTAATTTTATTGTTTAGTTCCTGGCTCAAAAGCGATACAACACAACCATGGAGTTGCTTCACGCGTGTGTCCGTGAGTCTCTGAATTAACTAAACAATATGGTTAATATATCATATTGTAAAAATAAAAAAGTAGACGTGCATCCTACTTCGAATGGGGTATCATTTTATAGTCCTCATTAAACCAGTTTTAAGTTCCTTACACAATTTTTCATTTTAAATGTCCTTTTAGGATCTATAATTTGAAGTTTTGGTTTTAAATTTACCTTTTTTATTACGAATTGTTACGAGTAAGCGGAGGAAATTCGCGAAAAGTGGCTAGAACATTGTAGATTAAAATTCGAAATATTTATATCAGTGTGCTAAAACCTTTGTTAAGTGGCGGTATCATGGTCGCATTTTTATCACTTGTCATTTCATGCCTCACTAAGTACGAATACTTACATACTTTTTAGAATGTGACAGGCATGATGAGTATGATGACATTGACAGATGATAAAAATCCGACCATCTTAGCCGTTCCGCACTTTAACCGGTGCCCTAAATTGTAAATCATATACAAAAAATCCCGCACGGTAATGATGGTTGTAATTTTCCTCGTGACAACGCGACAAAGACATCGACAAAGAGATCGCGTGGCGTTAAAAAGCGACATTTTATCACGTGGATATTAAAGCCATCAATAATTCGCCTGCCGTTGTTCAAATGGACTAGCTGCACAATTGCCCAGTTCGGCCCGCAGGATGCCGACGCTTAGTGGTTAGTGGCTGGTATGCGCATGCGCGCGAATTGAGCAGTCAGAGTACTCGTTATGTTATAGCGAGATAGTGAGTCGGAATCTCGGGTAAATCAGAGGGCCTCCCGCGAAAACCTTTTTTTTTACTCAATTTGCAAACTTCGATTTTCGCGGTTATAGAACAGAGTACACTGAGAGAAAAACTAACAAAAATACACTTATAATTACAAAAATAAAACTTAATCCGGGGACAAGGAGAGTCAACTAATAGGAACAAATTGACTTTTGCAATTTCTATTAGTTGGATATACAACTTCTATATTTGTAATTTGAAGTATGCAAGAGTAATATCAGAAACTATGAAATTGTAATCACAAGTATGCATTTGTGATACCCGCAACTGCTGGTTTTGTTATTCCGAGAGGTGCTTTAGCAATATCGGAGGTGATGACGTCATGGGTGAAAACTAACCATTTTGTAATTCTGAGAGCGCTTTAGCAATATCGGAAGCGATGACGTCATGTGTGAAAACTAATCGTTTTGTAATTCTGAGAGTGCTTTAGCAATATCGGAAGTGATGACGTCACGGGTGAAAACTAACCGTTTTGTAATTCTGAGAGTGCTTTAGCAATATCGGAGGCGATGACGTCACAGGTTTTACTAACTGTATTGCGATTCCAAGCTAGCTGTTGTTTTTCTAGAGATAATGACGTCACAGGCAAAAACGAAACTGTTTGCAATTCCACCGCCCCAAGCACAGGTGCGCCGCGAGGGCATGTCGGGCGCGTGGTAACTACCCGTCTCTATTTCTGTCTGTATGAATAAAAATGCAATTGGTAGTATATCTCTGTGCTAATAGAGGCACTATAAAAGTTTGTCGAGATATTGTACCCATTCCTTTCTTAATCATACAGTCAGAAAGAGACTAGTAGTTATTACGCGCGCAACATGCTCTCGCGGCGCACCTGTGCTAGGGAGATAGGAATTGCAAACAGTTTAGATTTACCTATGATGTCATTATCACTAGAATAACAACAGCTAGCTCGAAATAGCAGAACAATATTGTATGTATCTTTAAAAAATATACTCGAGACCTGTGATGCTATCACCTCCACAATAATCAAGGGTTTTATAATGATTTAATAAGATTTTTAAATATTAAAAAAAAGGTAATTATAAACAGTGATAATTTTGGAATCACCGATCTGATATTTAATCTTATAGGTCTTTATAAAACCCGTAGTTTTAGTGGTAGGGTGAATTCTACTTAAACAAGAGATAAATGTCATTATTTATTATGTAAACATACAGTCATACACACGTAGGAATACAGACATAGTTATTATAAACATTAATGATTATAGATTACACTAACTAATACATCTAATAAAATTTCGTTGTCGCTGTTACACACACAGTCATCATCACGGGCCTTTCCGTCTATTGCAGACGATTAATGCATTGCTGTTAAGACAACGGGTTTGGTGACTGTGGAGGCCGATGCGTGGGCGGCCCCCCCCAAATTTTGGGCAGAGAAAGCTCATGCCACCTGAGGTTTCAGTCCCGGTTTGCTTTCTGCGACACCTTCTGCTATCTAAAGCATTAAATCAGGCTTGGTCGCATATCCTTCTCCCCTCCACAACACGCTTGCGCCATCCATCACGGTCTTCAGCTAAGGCTTCCCAGGCATGGTGGTCGATTACAAATGCTGACATGTCATGTCTCGCTTAACACAGTCTTTAAAGCGCTGCATCGGTCTTCCAACGTTCCTTTTAGCATACGCAACTGCACCAAGCAAGACACGTCGAGGTCTAGAGGGTTCCCATCCGGTGCACATGCCCCAGACACCGCAAGCCCAGCTGCCCAGTCTTGCCGCTCTTCTTAAACACACACAGTAGGTCGCGGGTTAATATGTCCATGGCGCACAATATATCCTAAATTTATTATTTAACTTCAGTATATTTTAAACAAAGAAGGCACGAGACACGCCCGACACAGCACTAACTCTAACCAAATGAACGAACGAATACTAAGATGGCGCCGCGTTGTGTGCAGTGCTGCCAACATTATAAACGTAGGAATCAATGGCGTTTTGTTAAAAATATTAAATTCATCTTGAGTCAACTCTATTTTGTAATCACAGCAAAAGCTGTGTTAGAAAAGATAGGGTAATATTTATTTAGGTTTGCAATATTTATAAAACAAGTTCTCTGGAATAACATTATATCACTTGAAATAACAATTCAGTTGTTTAAATTGCGACATTACAAAGTTTACTGGTATTTAGTAGATATACTTGTTGTGTTTATATTCTTTGTTGTATCAATCACTAAACTAGTTTTGTAATGCCTACACAACGAATGTTACTGATTTTAGTAAAATTTACTAACCTCATTTAGCAATTGCAGTCAAAATAAATGTAAACACAACAAATATTTTTTGTACGTATCAAAACGTTCGTTGTGTTGGTATTACAAAACTCGTTTGGTGATTGGTACAACAATGAACATAAACCCAACAAGTCTATCTACTAAATACCAGTAAACTTTGTAATGTCGCTATAGTAACAACTAAATTGTTATTTTAAATGTGGTAATGTTATTCCCGCGAACTAGTTTTTTAAATATTACAAAACTATGTAATTGAGACATTTACTAAAATCATAACTTGAAATCACAGATGCTTTTTCCAAAAATCGAAAACTTAATTTGTAAAATTCGGAGAACTTTAATAGTAATGAAAATGGATTGTAACAAATACTGAACTTTGTTTAATGCTCCATTTACTAAAGTCTGTTTGTTGAAATTAGATTTAGGATTACTGAGCTGTTTGTAGAAATAAATAAATTTTACAGAAACAGTGAAACTTCCATAATTATAACTAAAACTTCATTTTTTCCGCCAGTACAGAACTGTTTTTTAATTCCTGGTGATGATTTTTCTCTCAGTGTAAGGTGCCACATGGGCTGAATATCTAAGGTCCATGGCCACAGACAAGAGTCGAGATCTCAAGCAAACCAGTGCATGTAACTTGAGAACGACACCTCGCAATGTGTAAAGCACTCATAGGTACTGGACCCCGAAGTTAGCCGCCTGGTACCAATGGATACCGGCAGTGGAGTGGCTGGTATGCGTGCGAATTGAGCAGTCGGCGTACTCGTAATGTTAGAGCGAGTGCGGTGCGAGACCAGTTCTCAGATATACTCGTACCAGAGTAAGGCGCATTAACAGGGGTTTAATTTAAGATTCCGAATATCTGTCAAGGAATATTGTCTATGGCCACAGACAAAGTCAAGAACCAGCGCAACTTCAGAACGTGACCTCGCAATGTGAAATGCACTCATACTGGACGCTCGAAGTATAACTGCTACATTAGCCAGGCCGTCGACTCGCTCGCGCTGTTTACAATAGCAGCAATGATACCTCAGGTAATTGACGCTCGGTGCAACCGGCCGTAGCCGAATTGGTGCAACTAGGTACATACTATATACATTTAGCGATAACAATGGGTTGGATAACATTGAAATACATGTTTCGACTAAGAAAAGTCCACTGCTAAAGACGCATCCACACGGCCCCGGTACAGCTATAATTTCAAGCTATTGGATTAACGAATGTTTAAAACTGTGTCGATGATAGTACAATGTAGGCTTGTGATGTCATTATACCTCTCGCGTCGAATGATGGTCCCTAATGACAGTTCATTTTTTTTTATATGGAGTAGTTGATACGTAAAAAGTTAAGAAGTTTTTTGGAACTTTAGCATTATTACTTTAAGTAGAAATTCAACATTAAAGTAATAAAAATTTTAATTTTCATTTATTTTCATTTTAAAATACGATTTAAACATATTTCTTCAATACATATATTTTTTAATTGAACGCAACCAAAGAGACTTGAAGGAACTGTCAGTATAAGTGTTTGAATAAAGAATAAAGAATTATAGGGACCATGATCCGACGCGACAGGTGCAAGTTTAAGAAGGGCCCGCAGTGCGGCGTACGGAAGGCCGGCACGGCACCGGCACCATGGCTCGACGCCAAACGCCATGCTCCTGACCCTGAGCTCGCGGAAGTTCTGGCGTTCGCTTATCGCTGTCATCTATCTTTATACCAGCTTTTACTCGATTGGGCCCTTATATGTTATGTGAGGTGACGAATTTTTTGCTTTAAATGCTATAAAATACTATAAAAATGCGTGGACAACATTTTTACTGCGGACTATTTAATGTAGATAATTTTAACAAACGTTTGGCTGATTCACTAAAACGTTTTGTTTTAGTGAAATAATTGTAATTTTCTTTCAACACGCGTCTAATACTCGACTAAAGTTCGAAACAAACCCAAACACAAATGGTTTGCTTTGTTTTGTCACAGAGTTCCTATGGCCACCTTCTGTGTCCATCATCAGATCAGCTTGATGGTACCATAATATTGCATTGTCATTCAACTTACATATATACGTATGTGAAGTACAGTCGAAAGTTTTAATTTATGACCCATTTTGTACCTTTTTACAGTGACATTGAGTATGAGGTCTCTAGCGACTTTCATATTGATTGTCACTGTGACAAGGTACGAAATGGGTCATAATTTAATACTTTCGATATTATAAATTATGACCTGATACCTCAATCGAATAATGGGAAGTGGGTCTAATCTAATAACTTGCAAGATTTGACCCGAACATGTAAACACTGTGTGCAAGTTAAATAAAAGCTTGTAAAAACTGCAAATTTCTGCAAATATTCGAGCACTTACAGGTCCTAAATCATCCTAACCGTATATTATTGCTAGTTAGTGTGTCGGATCCGAGTTCTGGTTCTGTTGCGGTCTATTGTTTCGCTTTCGTACTATTTGCGGCTCTTCGTTGTTGCTACACAGTCTACACACGGTTTTGAAGACCGAATAGCAGTTTCCACTCAGGCCGCGTAGCCAACATGCCAATCGCTTACGCTCCGAAGCGAACGAAAGGCAATTGTCACTGTTGGACTAATATGGAAGAGTGATAGAGAGACAAAAAGCGTTTCGTTGTCGTAGCGCAAGCGATGGTCACCTTGGCTAGGCCGGCAAGTGTTTATACTAAAATTATACTTTCTTTTTGACCAATCCACTTCACAGTGTATACTTCACAATACATAGCAATCGTAAGGTTTACCGCAAAACACGTAAATAACCTGCACGTAGTAAAAAGTCGTTAGAAGTGTTAGAACCATCTCGAAGGTCCAACGGATTATCGACTTTATCTCTGTGATCAATAAGATTACAAATCAGATATGTATTAGATAAAAAGCCTTTACTCTAAATGACATTCGTCTCCGCTGGGCACAAATGGGAATAGTTGTTTTCATATAAACCATTCCCATTTGTCTCCGCCTCATTAATGGCGGCGGTCTCGTGGTGCGCGGTGGTTAGTTGCCCGTTCGACCCGTCCGTGTGTCCGGGTCCGTACCGATCAACCGCCAAACAGGAGTCGGGTTTGTGTAAACAAATGGTTCCTAGAACGCTTAATGTCTGCTCGTGACGTGTATCCAGTCTTCCCTCCTAATATTGTATGTAACTCTGTCTGTCTGTCTGTTACCTCTTCACACGCTTGAAGCGCTGAACGGATTTGTTTGAGTCCCGGGGAAGGACACATGATCGTTTTCATCACGGAAAAAGGGGGGAGGGGGGCTGGAGTTTATTATGGTAGTGCTATATGGATATACTTATTCTATTCAGACGTAGTCGCGGGCAGACGCTAGTAATATTATCAATGACAGTAACTCTGTCGGTCTGTTACCTCGTCTCGCTGAAACTGCTAAACCGTATTTCAGATGGAATTTGATATGGTGATAGTTTGAGGCCTGGGCAAAGTGGGAAAGAACATAGCGTAGTTTTTGTTAATTATCTTCACCATTTGATTATGTGTAGGCATAATGTTTGCTGTAGTGTGCGAGACCGCTGAAACAGGCACGGCGCACAGTTGCAAGTAAACCCCGCGAGCCGACATTGTGGACGTAGGATCCTAGTCCTACATCCGATATCGGATCGGAGATCGGGCAATGTGAAAACGCGAGCGAATTGCCACGACTTGTCACGTATGCTCGCGACCAACCAGCGCAAGCGAATATCGTATCAAAACAAGATCAAAAACTTACCAAATTGTTAAATCGGAATCGGCGAAGGCTTTTAATTTAACAACGAAAAACCCTGTTTAATTTATTTCCATTCCTTTGTATACGGCTTTCCATTCCCGTCTAGTTGATGGTATTGGTATTGAGTGTAGACACTCGCATAATAGCGTAGGGAACAAAAGATTTGGACAAATAAAGGAAAATTGGAGTAGGTGTTTCATATCATATTCATGTGTTTGGTACGTGTTCAAATACCTGAAACAAGTACATATTTCAGTAAGTACCTACTTATATTATTTTCTTCTTATAATGTCGGATTTTTAATTCAATTATTATTTCTTTTTATGGCTCCGTACCTGAAGGGTCACAAGGGGAACCCTATTAGTAAGCCTCTGTTCGTGTATGGTTAGATATTTCTGGCAGAAGCTGTAATTCAAACACATGCTTCCTTAACATGCTTTCCATACCTACTTAATTAGCCATACGCCGTAATTTACGGGATTCAATAAAAACACCGTGTACCTATATAGGCTTGTGTTGTGAAGATGAATTTGCAAAGTATACGCTTAAGGTTAACGCGCCGCATGTTTTAACAACTCGTGCGCATAAGGATGTTTAATGACTTTGGCAATGACACTTCACAAATAGAACTCTTACTATGGACTTGGAATGGTGTCGTTTAGTGACAAATTGTGAGGAGAATGTTGTGAAAGTTCGATCTTAAGAGCTCTGACGACCTCACTAAACATCTATGTATATGTAGCTACCACCAGTTTTGCACTGACTTAAATCGACCCAAATATCAATACTCGTGCCGGGTTGGAACCTGCGACCTTCATTTCGCCTAAGTCTACAAAAGTTACATCTTCCTCCAATAAGCCGTTTCCATGACAACCGCCTGTCATCACGAATATACAAGAAAAGCAATAAACGTCCGAGCCAGACGTTTCCCAATTAAAACTAACAGAAGTCCCGAAGATTCGAACATTCATCTCACAAATTACGTCCGAAGCGAACCGGCAAAGAGTCTAGAGATCAAAGAATATTTGATACGAGTTCTTAAGTCCTATTTTAGTACCACGGTACAGCAGCCGTCTGTATGGAATAAAGAATATGGTATTTTACTCAAAGTTGGTATAAATCGACTTGTTTTTTTTTTTAAGAGGTTCTTATAATTAGGTGGGAAGCGGCGTTATTGTTAAAGCATATTTAATTCTATCTCATGAAAATTCTTCAAGAAAAGAGCGTACTCCCATCTTATTAAAATGCCGGTAACGCACTTCTAAACCGGCTGGTGTTGCGGGTGTCCATGGGCGGCGGTAATTGCTTACCATCAGGCGATTCGTCTGCTCGTTGTCCACTTCTATATCATAAAAAAGCACGATAACATTATGCTAAATATAAAATCCTGTCGAAGAGAAACGGACCTACGCTTACGAGAGTAATTTATTTCTACATAATATGTCTTATAACCGCGAAAATCGAAGTTCGCAAACTACGGGCATCTCTCTCTGTCACTCCAATTACGCTTTCACTGGAGAAAAAATCCCGAAATTAGCGAATTACGGTTTTCGCGGTAGGTATAGGTACTCTGCATCCGAATTACCGGAAAGTAAACACTTTCAGTTCCAGCGCGAACCACGCGCTACGAGCGTAGCCGATAGCAAAGGAAAACCCGAACGAACGAACCGAAACTTCCTTTTTTGTTACCAGATTTCCTTACACATTGGTAACAAAAAAGGAATGTTTCATACATGTTTCATTCCTTTTTTGTTACCAAATGTGACTGTTGTATATCTATTAATGATATTAAATAATAGTATAGGAATTAAATGAGCTTTATTTGATAGCTAAATCAATAAGTCAAGTGAACTCAAATATGACAGTCTTCTTAGTCATCGATATATAAACCATGAAGGTCTAACACTCTCCCTCGTTAATGAATTCAAGGTCATGTTAGAGATTGAGACGTGTTGGTGCTTTTCTATTTCTTGTACTCCGGCGTAGCACGGGCTCTGTAGAGTTCTCAACCGTCTCTGGCATGGTAGTTGCCTGTGCTTTATCTAGGGTTTGAGGTTCTGGTTGTACGTCCATAGGTAGAGGTAAGGTTCCTAAATCAGACACACCACTTTGCCTTGTACTTGGGCTAGGTACATTCTGCGCATCATAAACACATTCAGGAGGTCCAGTTGTTTCTACATCCGGTTGATCTGGTGTAGCTATTTTTGTCGGCGAACTTGGCCTGGGTAAGTAGACGTATGGAACATTCCCGCTGTATGAAGTCTTTTTAATTTGATCTGTATGTCTCTGGTGTAATTTTCCTTCTACTTCCACCTCGTAGTGGAGCTTTCCTTTTCTTTCTGTAACTGTTCCTAATTTCCACTTGTTGTCGTCGTACATTCTTATTTGAACAGTATCACCTCTTTTGAATTCTTTTTTTACAATCTTGTCATCATTATCATTTTTCATTCTTATCTCTGGTCCTCTCTTGACTAATCCCGTTCGCTGGACCATATGTCTTGGCAATTAAGGTACGAATTGCTGTGGGTTCAGCCAGCAGAATTTTTGAAAACAAGATATTGCTACTATTTTTTTTTATAGAACTAATCGATTATATCAATATTAAAATCAACAAGGATATCCGCGATCCCGAGCACGCACGCCTTCGGAAAAGGAAGTTCGGAAGTTGCTAAACGGGCGAGGTGTTCAAAATGATCTTGACGCGACTTTATTGTTAAGAGATTAAGAGCGTGTCAAGGTACTTTTGTTTGAACACCACACCCGCTTAGCAACTTCTGCAGCTGACTGTACTTAAGTCGAATAGGGTTGTTGACACTTGTTTTAAAACAACCAATTTGTCCAGTCATGTGTTTGTTCTGTACGCGAGAACCAGGTCACGGGTCAAGGAGATGCAGTTTTATTAGACTTTATTAAAAAATTGTAGAGTTAATTTTGCGTAATTTCTGACATCTTTTTGCTTTTTCTTATTTATATGAGCCTAGAGTGTCCCACTGCTGAGCAAAGGCCGCCCTCCTCCCTTCATCTCCCCAAAGGTCTTATCGCTAAAAAGCGATCTCTTCCAACCTTTGGGTAGCGGTAAATATAAGAACTTTTGTCATAGTCATCATCTTCCTCGCGTTGGCCCAGCATTTTGCCACGGCTCATGGGATGGGAGCCCGGGGGACGGCTTGGCACAGGCACTAGTTTTTACGACAGCGACTGCCATCTGACCTTTCAACCCAGAGGGTACACTAAGCCTTATTGGGATTAGTCCGGATGCTTACGATGATTTTCTTCAACGTGTGTCATAGTAGCTAGGTATAATAGCTTATTGAACTTGAGTAACTTTGACAGGTAATAAGTACATTTAGCATTTGCATCAAATCCGAAAATTTTCGCGGTTTTTTCGATTTTTGACTAAGTTGCGTTCGGCGCTCGAGGTCACAAACTTGGATTATTAATTGGGCCAACATCATAAATAAGTTTGCAAAAAATCAGAACTACCGGATTTGACGCTGAAAAATGCCACGTTACAAAATTCGACTAATTTACTGGATTATTATGATACTTATGATAGTTCTTACCAAACTATGTTTTTATTTATAATATACTTGAACATATTTACCTTGACATTATTATAAAATTATAATACATTATGTTACATTTGCATCCGTAACGCTCGGTTATGTACTTGATTATTATGTTACGCCTCGGAGACTTCGTGTAATTTCAAATGTCTACTTAGCTATTACGTGTAAAACTTATAATAAGTACATGATACTTACGTACGGTTATACGTAAATACAGATTTTAGTTTAAATTACGCATTTTACTTTATAATATATGTGTTAGCACGACACCAGATATTTGACTGAATTGCAAAAAAATGTACATAATTCAGCGTAGTTAAGAAGGAGTGATTAAGTCTTAAATTAAGATTTAATTGTGTTACGATAATTAACCATGTAAATTGTATTTATTGTACTTAATTCATATACATATTATAAGTCTATAGCATACGCTAACACACTTTTACAAATGGCGAACATAATGCTGATTAATATTGTTGAAAATCCCGGGAGTTGGAAGAATAATTATTCAATTCGCCTTAACGAGGGTTCAGAGCAGACTTGACCAGAGTAACTAAAAAGTCGTAAGTTCAAGCGAGGGTCAAAGATACGAATCAAGGTTATACGTACTATTATTTATTCTTTGGATATACTAAATTAATTAATCATCAATATTTAAGAGCTATGCTCTTGTCGGTGGAGTAATCGCCACTCTTCTCTTTTCTGGACCAGCCTTTTAACTCCCTCGTACGACACGACAGAAACTCTATCTTTTATTTGGCTGAGATATGTGATCCTGGGCCTTCCTCTGCGTCTTTTACCCTTAATCTTGCCCTCCAGGATGTTTAAAAAGAATCTGTCGTGCCGTATCAGGTGGCCAACCATCTTGCCCCTTCTGTTAGCTTTTGTGTCTAACAGGCATCTCTTCTCTCCTGCCATGCTCAGTACTTCTTCGTTCGTCTTCCTTTCTGTCCAGCTAATCCTTAGCATCCCCCGCCAACACCACATTTCAAAGGCCTCCAATCGCCCTCTGTCCCGTTGTGTCAGTGTCCACGTCTCACACGCATATAAAGCAATGCTCCAGATATACACCTTAATTAACCCTTAAATGCATAGTGATGCATTTATACACACAACATAAACATCAAATGTTATGCATTATTAAACAAATTCTATTTGTTCTTGTATATTATTTCAATAGTAAAACTAATAAATTTTCCGAATTATTACATAAATTTACGCAGTATTTTAATTTATAAAAGTTACATTTGTTTATAGACGAAATGTCGGAAAACTTGGAAAAACCTGGAAGTTAATGATTTTTAGTATGTGATTTTGGGCAGATTTTTCGGGGTTTGTAATTATTTTATATTTACACATTTTATCATAGGAACATCACAAATAGTGTACCTTTCTGTTGGCAGTTAAGATTTTTCCTATACCCCTTACTAATAGCTATATATTTCCAAAAATATGATTTAGACTATGCAACTTTTAACACTGATTTCCCAGTGAAAATCGATGATATAATTTTTTTTACTATTTTTCCTAGAAACGGCAAACAATTATGTGATATATATATTAATTTCGGGCAAAACGAAAAAATCATGCATTTAAGGGTTAAGCGTTTTTTCACATTCTTCGAGATATGTGCTTTGAGCAGGTGTTTTTTGCTATGGAATGCTTTTTTAGCCATTGCAATCCTCTGCTTGATGTCAGCCGTGCATCTGGAGTAATTGGTTATAATACTTCCTAGGTACTTATATTGTGGAACCTGTTCTATTGCTGTGTGTAGAGAATTAATTCTGTAATTCTCTACAGAATTAATTAATAAGTATGTTAAATTCCGAACAGGCGTATATTTTACTGGATGTCTCTCGAAATGATAAAGTCACCATTTATAAAGTTGAAAGAGCGGCGCCGCCGGAACGGCCGCTATGATGGCCGCCGGAAGCGGCCGAATCGTAACGGACGATATGAATGCCCGTTTGAATCTTTGAATAAGGAACGCTCGAACATTTGGACGGTTATGGGAGTGTGCCGTTATACTTACTACGACTTGTACTGGACTTTGTTACTAGTGTTACTAGGGAAAAAAAAGCAACAAAATGACAAAGTGTGGCAAAGGTCATCATTAATATCAAATTTCTATGAAAATATGACGTTTATAATGACACTCCCTCACTTTGTTCTATTCAAATCGGTGCAAAGTTTTCTTGGATGTACTCTATCCTTATCGACTGATACCTACAATAAAAACTTGCCATCTAGCCTAGCCTATTGGGGCAATCTATTTCTCATTTTATTATGTAGCTAGGAAATAAAAAATACCATTTAGGCTGCTAATAGGCGAAGTTGTACGAATCACTAAACTACGACGCCTACAAAACATTTCTAAATCCGTCTCTCCTTGAATATACTCCAGCGTACTACGATACAAAACGGGGGCACGAAAAAGTGTATAAAACAGTAATTAAAGCATTTACGAGACTATCCCAGCGGGTAATTAAATTAGTTCACTGGCTAGGGTTACCACTATCCCCATACAATATTGAAAAGTTCTGACAAAATCGCAATTGCACGAAGATCTAGCCAAGATGACAATCGTTGATAGAAAACGCCAACCGAAAGGGGTTGTGCACAAACCACGGGAGGTGTTTTCGGCTACTTTTTGCCCCAAGGTATGTACAGTGCCAAGCGACATTTCAACACTTACTAGTTAGGTGCAGTTAAAGTTGCGCGCTTGAATATACTGGATATTCTGAAAATCCTGACAGCACATTCAAAGGAATATACACAAAACCTGAGGGCCTACCGCGGACCACGTAAAATTTTCCTCTCTGTCGCACTTGCGAATTCGTACGCGAGTGCAAATTTCCACGTTCCTATCTTGTTCTTCTCAATTTATCGGAAAAATCGTCACATGTCTTGAAAAATCCTGACTCACGGTAACCCTGTCTAATGTACACACAGTAGGTATACGTTGCGCGAGCGAAACGGGGTCAACGTATTTTCTCATTTTTAAACGGTTTTATGTGTATTTTACTCTCCTGCAATATGATTAAGATGATAGTGGACGACTGGAGAAGCGGCCACGTGACGTCGTCCCCTTTCTTCACGAACTTGTAAAAATAAAGAAAAACAAATTTTTCATGATTCTTTTGCATACATTTTGGCGCCACTGTGTGTGTTGTGATGTCACAGGTTTTCGCAACATGGAAGTTACTTTCGCAAGTTTCTGGGGTACAGTCGCCATCAGACATAACGAAGCGGCTAAGGCACTCAGAAGGCTAAGGCCTCTATTGTCAGGGCGTTAGAGTGCGTGTTCAGATATCGTGAACACCTTAGCTGCTCTGATATATCTGATGGCGGCTAATTGAATCTCACATCTCTCTGTAGTGGACTGTACAAATTGTGTCGTGTGCGACATGAGTACATGACGGTGACGTCACTGGTCGCGCCGGCCCGTTAATTGGCAATAACTTAACCGGCTCTAGTTAATTAGTCCGTCTGATTGCTGTGTGCACGTTACGATGGCCCGAGCTATCACAGCCGAAATACGGCACAACTTTATGTAGATGTCACTCATACAATAATGTTTACTTCATTCCATTCATGCCAGCTTTCGTGAATCAACCCGTGTGTTTATGTTATAAAATTCCTCCCCTGGCTTGGCGTTACCTATATTTTTCTGTGGTTTTCCCTGAATAATAGAGTAATCAATTCTAAGAATAAGAACACATGCTAGGTATCAAATTCTCCGAACTGATACATGCAAAAACCTATTCCTGTGTCAATTCCTCACTTGATTTAAAGCAACAAAGTGCACACGATTGGTCAAGCAATTCTAAGACATACTCTTCTAGAAATTAGCATTATTATTGCGTGAAAAACATTAAGCACTGGTCAATTCGTGCAGGCAATTGATTCAATTGTCGAATTAGATGTGGATCTATTCCTGGCTGCCCTTACGGTTCAAGGATGCTGTGCGAAATTATATATATTGAAAAGTCAAAGATCAAATTAGAAGACACGGACTTATGGCCATGGGTTATACAGACGCAGAAGAGGGTAGTTTTTACTGCGATTTCATTACTAGCCACAACCACACATTTAACTATGTATTTCAACACGAGTTTCCGAGAGACAACTTTTAAACAATAGTATGTTTTCAGAGTAATAGAGACAAAGCATTTGCGAAGCTTGGTGTTCACGATATCTGAACACGCACTCTAAAGCCCTGACAATAGAGGCGTGTTCAGATATTTGTGAGCGCCTTAGCCGCTCCGATGGCGATTGTACATAAACTCCAAGTTAAACACCCACCCAAGTCCCTAAGAAATTCAAGTTACCTTTGCGCACAAATGTTCGGTTCAATATTAATTCAAAAAAGTAGTTCAGCTAAATTGATAACGACTCAACGAACTAACCCCCTTATTCATAAACATCTGCTAAGTAAATAAGCTGATGATCTTCATTTGTCCCTCTCTATGGCATAACGATAGATAGGGACAAACGATGATCATCATCAACTGATTAAGTTAGCAGCCGTTTATGAATAACGCCAAAAGTATCTTTCACTTTTACATTTTGTAAGTTTAACGCGAGGTCTACAGCTAACAGAACCACTATATAGTTAATAAATTACAAAGGTCCTACTACATTTCGGACAATTTTTATTTATAAATATCGATCACAGCCAACCACCTAAATTTAGGTTAAATATTAAGAGCCAACAGGAGCTAAGATTTAAATATTTTAGGTAAATATACCCGTCTCGCTAACGGAAGCGGCTCCTAAAACTAGTGTGATAAGGACAAGGCGAAAACTCCTGCGTAAAAATATCAAAAATCGAGGTTTCGTACTCGACTGTTTCCTCCTCCAAAACTTAACCAATCGTAACCAAATTTGGAAATCTAAATGATTATGACATTATCTGTGTCGGACCGTTTTGCTTTTTTTAGGGTTCCGTAGCCAAATGGAAAAAAACGGAACCCTTATAGATTTGTCATGTCTGTCTGTCTGTCTGTCTGTCCGTCCGTCTGTCTGTCCGTCCGTATGTCACAGCCACTTTTCTCCGAAACTATAAGAACTATACTGTTGAAACTTGGTAAGTAGATGTATTCTGTAAACCGCATTAAGATTTTCACACAAAAATAGAAAAAAAACAATAAATTTTTGGGGTTCCCCATACTTCGAACTGAAACTCAAAAATTTTTTTTTCATCAAACCCATACGTGTGGGGTATCTATTATATTATGGTTTGATATTGAGGTTTCTAATATCATTTTTTTCTAAACTGAATAGTTTGCGCGAGAGACACTTCCAAAGTGGTAAAATGTGTGTCCCCCCCCCCCTGTAACTTCTAAAATAAGAGAATGATAAAACTAAAAAAAAATATATGATGTACATTACCATGTAAACTTCCACCGAAAATTGGTTTGAACGAGATCTAGTGAGTAGTTTTTTTTTATACGTCATAAATCGCCTAAATACGGAACCCTTCATGGGCGAGTCCGACTCGCACTTGGCCGCTTTTTTGACTAATTGATGTCAGTTTTGAATAGCACGCCTCTCATTGCGGCATAGTCAATTAGGCCATTTTGGCCATTTTTGAAGGGCTCCAGCGCCTTAAAAAACAAAAATATCAAAAAAAGCAAAACGGTCCGACACAGATATTGACAATATTAATCTGTGTTGAAAAAATCATTGCTCTAGCTTCAAAACCCACGGAGGAAACAGTCGAGTACGTTTGTATGGAGAAATGACCACTCCTGTTGGCTCTTAACTAATTACTGATATTCAATATCACGTTCACCGTCTCGTGTTAGACGGCTACGGAATGGGGTCACTGGGTCTGGTGTACGGACTCTAGGGGCCCGAAACGACACAAGTTCGTACGGGGCCCATTGGCGGTTACTGCGTTTTTCTAGTGTAGTAGTTTCAGTTTCAGTATGACGCTTGGAGTAGAGACTAGTAAAGTAATAAGGACCAATTTCACTGCGATTACAATTTTTCACATTTTTAGGGATCCGTAGCTTAACCGGAAAAAACGGACGTACGTCTGTCTGTCAAGAATCTTTATCTCGGGAGCGCGTAGAGGTATCGAGTTGAAATAAAAATCATATACTCGGGTCTACGGTCCGTTGAAGCTATGAAAAAATCCGGAAGGTTCGGCAGTTTTTTTGGCCGAAACCGGACCTTTGAAACACGATTTTTATGCCGTAACCTAAGAAGCGCTGGCTAGACGTCGTGACAGCGGACATGCAAGAGAACAATCTCACACCTGAGGATGCCGAAGACCGGGCAAAGTGGAGAAGACTAAGCAGGAAAGCGGACCCTGGCTCTAGGCTTGGAAAACGCTAGGTTGAAGAAGAAGAACCTACCTACTAAAACTTCGGTCGGTCAGTAACTTCACACCATAATTACTAGTCTCTATTTCTTACTCCTCTCTGGTCCGTAGTATGGCGAACTTGTCAAATATTTAATATGTACTTTTAATAGTAACAGGTTCAGCGTACGGCTGGGTCGTTGGTCCCCGGTTACTCGTATATTTCCAGCATTGCTCATTTAGACGGCGCGCGAACTTGCATGCGATTTTAGTTTCATTCATTGCGGACCATTGAGGTTACATCAATTCAGCCGACCGATCAAATGACGCAATGTAATGAAACTCGCATGCGAGTTCTCGCATCGTCTAAATGAGCCCTTACTGTAACGCCATTATTTACAGTGGTCATTACTTGACACTAATACATATAAGGCACAAAATTTGCGTATTAATATACATTTGCCACAATCGAATTGTTCTATATATATCGTTGTCTGAGTACCCACAACTGACAACAAAAGCCTTCTTGAGCTCATCGTGCTGGGGCTTAGTCAACCTGTGTAAAAATGTCCTATAATATTTATATTTATGTCGTAAACGCCGTAAAATTCATGGCGCTTACGCGTTTAATATAGGTCGCGAGACTCACGCTCCGCTTTTATGGTTTGTTGTCAAAACAACATCAACTCATGGCGCAAAATACTGACTGTGTGTGCCGGTTCTATACTTTAGTAATAACTAATAATAGTTGAATGGTAACAAGTGAGACAATCGCAGCCTAACAAGCCACGCATGAGCCAACATTTGAAAGCATATTGCCAAAGGTAATTCCGTACAATAACTATGTGTCGAAGTTACTTCGCAATCTAATCATACCATCAGACCATCACCTTTAAGGCGAAGATCTTCCTATTAATATTCCTAATACTATTAAAAACCGGCCAAGAGCGAGTCGGACCCGCGCTCGAAGGGTTCCGTGCCATTACGCAAAAAATGGCAATTAAATTACGCTTGTTCTATCATGGGAGCCCCACTTATTTAAATATTTATTTTATTCTGTTTTTAGTATTTGTTGTTATAGCGGCAACATAAATACATCATCTGTGAAAATTTCAACTGCCTAGCTATCACGGTTCATGAGTTACAGCCTGGTGACAGACAGACGGACAGCGGAGTCATAGTAATAGGGAACGGGAAATAGACAGTTTTTACCAGGTTTTTACCCTTTGGGTACGGAACCTTAAAAACGATTGTTTCTTTAATCATGTAGAGATTGTAGAGTAAAGTGTCATTCTATAGAACTTGCTATGTAAACAAACCGCCATATTGAAATTGTTACTGAATGTCAATTTACTAGTAACTTTTGTTTACATAGTTTGCAAGTTCCATATAATGACACGTTAGTTGACTTAGTTGTTATGACCCCCTGGGTTCAGGGTACGTAGCCAAGATGCCAATCATTCGCTCCGCTACTGGGCCGTCAGCCAGGATGCACCGGAAGAGAGCCAATTAAAAAGGACGCTTCCGAATCGTACAATAGTTATGCAAATTACGCCACTACACGTCGAGTAACGACCGTCCTTCCAGGGGTATTAGCGCGATAATCCTCTTACTAGTGAGTCGTGACGTGGACGCACATTCGATACGTTAGGACACAGAGTAGTAACAGTACCAACGTTGCCCTCGTAAGTCCCCGTGTACTTGTACAAGTACAAATTAAATTCGAGTTTTGAACTCATATAGAAATAAAAGAAAGTTCCAAATTCAAAATCGCCAAAATTGCCGTGCATTAAGGTTCCGGAGTACGCACTAAAGCTAGTAAAACTTAGCGGCACGAAAAATCCATATTTTATATGTAAAAACAAATGCCTGTGTTAATCTTGGGGCAAACGATGGTCCCTATGAAAGTATCCAGTAGCTGTCATGTAAAATGTTTGTAGACATATTTTAGAAGTTTATAAAATTTTTAAATAAGCCCAACCAAAAGAAACTTGTCATACTTGTCATAGGAAATAAAATAATCGACTATAAAATAAAAATCAGCTCAACTATCGTTTTTGCCTGATTTCAAGCTTAACATAACATCCAAGTAAGTAGCGATGTAAAAACGATAGCAATAAAAACAAATCGACAACAATGACAGCATATACTTCAACCGTTTCGACCTTGTGCGGATTACCCGAGTCACGTTCAATGACACCCGACTGGGATAATCTCGCACAAATCTATCCGCGCCATCTAGGGGGACTAATCACTAAAAATGTTTACATAGATAACACGTGAGCACATAACAATAGGGTAGAGTCCGTCTAAGACAACTTCACCGATTTCAGCAGAACAAAGTGAGGAAAAGTGTCGTTTTATTATCATTGAAATTTGACATTAGTGATGACGTTGTCGTTAGCTTAATTCGGCTCGATATGATAAGCAGAAAAAGGCGAAATGTAAAATTTATATTGACTTCGACTCTTAGCGCCTGCTCCTTTCAAACTTGCCTCCTTTTTCTACTGAGTGGCTTGCCTGACTATATAAACACTTGAATATACCTGCCTACATTATTTTGTAGCTGCAATTGTTTTACTAAATACGATTTCCATCGTAATACGCCATTTTACACGCTTAACGCGTCCAGACACAAGTTGGGCTAAGTCCCGATGCCCTTGACTCCAGACTAGGCGCAATAAGTTATTGCCAATAACGCATCGATCTGATGCCATCAAAGCGGCCGCCATGTTGGATTCCATGTGTTCAACAATGTTGAATGCATCGCTCGAGCCGGGAGATGTCGGAACTTATGTGTACTTATGCCAATACAACATGTGTGTATTCAATCTATGGTGGACTGAAATGCCCGATTGCCTACTTGATTGCCTACTGGGTGTCTACCGCGATTGGAATTTTGTCGAGACTATACTATTGCTTGTATGCTTAACGTGTACGCAACTTAATTAAGTGGTCGCCCTTCTATAATTTTGGGAGCTCATTTGTGGTGTCCGCATCTCTATTAACAGATGGACCATATTATAACATATATGGTCCATCTATATGGTAATTTAGACGGTTAAAAAACTTAAGGGGCCCATCACTGATTAACAGTCCGCCGGACGGTATCGGCCTGTCAGTTATAACAAAAAGTTGACAGTTCCGAACAACTGACAGGCCGATACCGTCCGGCGGACTGTTAATCAGTGGGCCCCTTTACGTGCAACAATGTTCGACACATTGCCAACAATGCCAACTACGAGTACAATTAATTCAGTCGATCGACCAAAATCCGCAATGTAAAGAAAATCGCAAGTTCTTGACTCTTGATCCGTCGAAATGGGGCTTTAGGATTCGTACAATCGTATGCTCACGGCTCAGTCCCCGTCGAGCTCTGAGGCCTTACCGCGAAACCCGAAAATCATAATTTTTTTATAGTCTGCCTCTCTAGCGCTCGAATATGCAAGAGTGATAGTCTGATAAAGAGTCGATAACGAAATTTCGAACTTCGTGTTTCGCGGTAGTCCGTCTAGCCGTGGCATTGCACACACAAGTCCACTGCTATACTCGTATCGGACACATGGACGCACGGATTAACAATATAAATACATATGTACATGCATGGTTGGCCTGGACTCTCTGGAACTCAGGCGCAAAAAGCTCCTCGTAGCGCATTTCCACTCTTTGTTCTGGGGTAGAGTCGACAATCCTAGTGTCCTGGGCCGCGTGGGGCTGGCTGTTCCGTTACCCAGCTTCTGTCCAATGGAAGGGGATTCGGTTTCGGGTGGCGCACGTCCCGCACGAAGGCGTAGGCGCCTACTGGCAGGCCCTGTGACGCGGACTGTACGTGCTGCGAGTGCGCCCTCCGCTCGGGCCATCGCACTTATAAATAATCTGCTGATGCAGGTCCCGGATGCCGACATCTTTGCTAACCAGTTAGGCATTTTCCTAAAAGCTGTCATACCTGTACGGATATGATGGTCGTTCTTGTCTACGTGACAGCGTGATAAAACGGTGTCCGTCACTTTCTTTCCCACGGTGTTAAACAGTGACAGTTATTTTATCACGTGGATAAAGATGGATAAAGCTATCCATAATAGGCTGGCTGTTCTCGACTCTATGTAAATGAATTGTATTATTATAATTTTTATTGACTTATTTTTTATTTGTTTATGTTTTACTGACTTTTATTGATAGCGACATTTATTTATTCTGTGATTTCTGTGTAATTAATTGGTATATTCTCTGACTTAATTTTTATTGCATGCCTGTTACGCACAACTGTTTAGTTTTAAGTTTTTATTTTTTATTGTACCTATACCGTGTAAGCGTTTTGGTGAAATACTGTTAGCTTATATGTGGGAAATAAATGAAATGAAATACGGAGATGTCACGCGTATGTCACTGATACATACAGGGTGCCGCGTTCGGTACGGATCAAACTAACTCCACTGATAGAGGACCTTAAAAAGAGGATAGTGGACGGCCGCTTTTCCATACAAAGGCAGTTTTCCTCGCAATTATAACTTTTCTACACGAACGTAGCTTCCAACTAAAGCCGGTAAAAGCCTCCGCCACACCGCCGGCGAGGCGGCGGCAACCGCTCCCGTTTATATTCATGAGTCTAGGAATCTGTGTGGTGCATAACCAACGAGCGCATGCGATGTGTGTGATGGTGTTCAACGTCGTCACTATTCAGTCACTAGGTAGTACAGATAAGATAAAATTAGTAGTAGAGCTAATATGTGGTGACCGCGAGTTGTCTTACACGCTCCGTCTTGTAGCTAAGGTGATGGGTATTCTGTACATTTTGCCGGCGCGTCAACCTGAAATCGATGCGAATGTCGCGTCGTCAAGGTCGTCACCCCTGTTCGTTCCCTGACCCCGTACCACTTGATTATAATATATCTACTTTTATTACGGATATAAATCTCTTAGGTCTCCCGAGGGACAGGACATATATGTAGCGAAGGGGGCTTTACGAAGCAAAATACTTAACACTTGGATATATTGATGTATATGTACCTAGCTAGAGTACGTCTTGAAGAACATATAAGTGTCTTAGACGGCGGATATCATTGTTATTGAATTGTTATTTTTAACAAAACAAAGTAATTGATGAGTTAGAGCAAAAATAACATTTCCTACATGCGTAGGAATATGCATTTAGAAGCAATTTTTATGTTAATAGCTTTTTTTTTGCAAAAATAGAGACGAACCTAATAATACTCTACCTCATACATTGTAATCGATCAGACGGTGTAGGCTGTAGTGTAGGCAGTTCCAAAGATTTAGAGATACATATAAACATTGATACATAATTAAAAAATTACCGCATCTCATATAACCCAAGAGGAATTTCCAATACAATATGACCCGTTTATAACGTTCTGGATGGTATTTTCGGTGAGATTCTTATTTAATTACGTCATGTGTCACTATGATGCATAAGTCCGTAACGTCCCCAAAGTGACTTGCCAACAAAAATAGCAGCGAACGCAAGTGACTCATTTACCTTATTTAAATAAATATAATGCCAACTATTATACCTATTGAACAGTAGAGGCGCGATTCCGCCAAACTGGCTAATCGCAACATCGCTATACCTACCTCTCGCGTCGAAAGACGGTCCCTATGCCAGTTAATATTTATATGGAGGTAGCAGTCTCGTGAAATGTTTGTAGACATTTTTTTGGAAGTTTGGCACATTAACTTTTTTGGAAATGTGACATATTTAAGTAATCAAAATACGGTATAAAATATTTTTCTTCAATTATGTATTTTTTAATCGCATTCACTGCCAGCAAACCGCCATCGCCAGGTGGATGCACTGTCCGTAGTCGCTTTTCGCTACATACGGTTTTTCCCATGTTATCGGCTACGCTCGTAGCGCGTAGCAAGCGCTGGCACTGAATGTGTTAAGCCCGACCGACCTAAAGAAACTTGTAGGAACTGTCATAGGGACCATCATTCGACGCGAGAGCTATAAAAACTTTAAATAGTGGCTAGATGTGATGGAAGGAATGCAAATCATAGCGCCTGAAATTATCGACGAGCAAACACGCATCAATGCACTGATGCATGTACACAAATGTAATGTCAGTCCTTACTAGCGCCGATTGTGACACGACATAATTCAGTCTTATGTACTTGCTTATTTTTTTTATTATAATAAAGTTAGTTAAACAAGTTAAACGCGTTAATTATTTACAACAGGTTATGGGCCGTCCCTGCCTGATATAGTTTTTGAAAAGTACGTTGTAATAAAAGTGAAACACAAGTAAAAGTAAAATTAACATAACCTCAATTGCCGCGTAAAAAAAAAAACTAAGATTTTTTTCAGCCTAAATCTATAAAAAATTGATAAAATGATGACTACAAACACATTATCAATACAAAAATTAACTGGAAGAGATAATTTCTCGACTTGGAAGTTTGCAATGGAAGCGTATTTGCAACATGAAGAGTTGCATGAAAGTGTCATTACTGAAGATTATAGTGACAAAAAGAAAGATACAAAAGCGAGATCTAAAATAATACTCTCGATCGAACCACAGTTATATGTACATGTGCAAGAAGCAACAACGGCAAAACAGGTATGGGACAATTTGTGCAAAGCGTTTGAAGACTCAGGTTTACTAAGAAAAGTTGGGCTACTGAGAGATTTGATAAATACCAACTTAGAATCAAGTACAAATATTGAAGATTATATTAATAAAATTATGTCGGCAGCACACAAGTTGAGAAACATAGGCTTCAGTGTCGGTGATGAGTGGCTCGGGACGTTAATGTTGGCTGGATTGCCCGATGAATACAAACCAATGATTATGGGTATAGAGAGCTCAGGCATAAAAATTAGTGCAGATCTGATTAAGACTAAGCTACTACAAGAAGTAAAAACATCGGCAGATACTACTACCGCGTTTTATGCAAAGCCAAAGAAATATCCAAATCGGTTCAGTAAAAGCAAGGAGAGTCACTCAGGGAAATCTAAAGGCCCCCGTTGTTATAATTGCAACAATTATGGACATTTGGGGAAATATTGTTGGTTTAAAAATAAAAAAGAAGAAAAAAGCACTACAAATGGTTTTGTTGCCGCTTTTTCAGCTACTATTGGCAATTCTGATTCTGATGACAATTGGTTGGTCGATTCTGGCTGTTCATACCATATGACGATGCATGAGGAATGGCTAGAGACTAAAACAACTCCACCTGTTCAGTCTGTCATGATAGCAGACAAGACAATACTCAAAGTCCAAGACTGCGGGACGTTGACCATCCGGGTACCAAGTAAAATTTCAGGACAGTTTGATCAGATACAGGTAAAAAATGTATTGTTTGTTCCTGAATTAGCCCAAAATTTACTGTCATTGAGCCAAATTATTAAAAGTGGAAATAGAGTTGAGTTTGATAAATATGGATGTTCAATAATCAATATGAGTGGAAATATTGTGGCAAGGGCAAAACAAGTAAATAATACTTATGAATTAATAACCGGCCCAACTGGGCATGCAATGACAGCCACAACAGAGGACAAATACGTCTGGCATCAGCGTCTAGGTCACATTAATTACAGTGACTTAGAGAAAATTCCACAGTATACACTTGGTGTAAAGTTATCTCCACAGGGAAAACCAGATGCTTGTACTTCATGTTTAAAAGCAAAGCAGACCAGGCAACCGTTCAAGAACGAAGGTTCTCAGGCAACGAAGCTGCTGGAAGTTATTCATTCTGATGTCTGCGGCCCAATGGATAAACAGTCTATCAGAGGTGCAAGGTACTTTTTAACATTTATAGATGGTTATTCGAGAAAAGTATTTGTCTATTTTCTGAAACAAAAAACAGAGGTATTAGAGAAGTTTTTGGAATTTAAAAGTAGAGTTGAAAATGAACTTGATATGAAAATAAAAACTCTTCGAACAGACTGTGGAACAGAATACAAAAATCATAAGTTTGATCAATGTTTGAAGAATTTCGGGATAAAACATCAAACAAGTGTACCTTACACACCAGAACAAAACGGATTGAGCGAAAGGATGAACCGCACTCTGGTAGAGCGGGCTAAATGCATGATGTTTAATGCTTCATTACAGACGGAGTACTGGGCTGAGGCTGTAGCCACAGCCGCATATATCATCAACAGATCTCCTTGTCGCTCTCTACCTGAAGTCACTCCAGAAGAATTATGGACCGGATCGAAACCCGACCTAAGCCACATGAAAATTTTTGGATGCCGGGCTATGGTGCACATTCCCAAACAGAAGCGACACAAGTTTGATCCAAAATCTAGAGAATTAATATTTGTAGGGTACAGCGATTGTACCAAAGGCTACCGATTTGTTGATAAAAAAAGTAAAGAAGTAATAATGAGCCGTGATGTAGTATTTTTGGAAGAGACAGTTGGACAAGACAAAACTATGGATAAATGCGAAATTGAAAAAGTAAGAAAATTACCTGAAGAAAACGAAGCTCATAAAAAGGAGAATGGAGAAATAAGGACAATAAAGAATAATAGGGATGAGAACGAGGTAATATATTTTGAAATAGAGGAAAACATACAACAGCCTAATAATGAAGAAAATCGCAATGACTCAAGTGACACTGAGAATAATGAGGATTTAAGCGAGGTATTTGAAGATCCATGTGATATGGATGAGACATATGTTCCTTCAGATAACATTACTGTAATAAGCCCTGAAGTGCGTCGTATAAATTTGAGACCTCGTCGACGCCATGATGTCATTGATAACATAGAGTCGAATTCATTCTTATGTTTCAGCTCTGAATCAGCAATGAGCTTGTTGGATAATGATCCTCAAGACCATGTAGAAGCCCTACAATGTGAAAATGCAAATTTATGGAAAACGGCAATGGAAGATGAATATCAATCATTAATTGAAAATAACACATGGGCTGTTGTAGATTTACCAAAGGGCAAGAAAATTATTCCCTGCAAGTGGGTATTTAAAACTAAAAGGGATGACGTTGGCAACATTGCTCGCTACAAGGCGCGCCTCGTCATTAAAGGCTTTAGACAAACCAAAGGCATTGATTATCACGAAGTGTACGCTCCAGTGGTACGCTATGCATCGGTAAGATATCTCATTGGCCTAGCAGCTAAATATGGCCTAAAAATACACCAGATGGATGCGATCACGGCATTTCTCCAAGGTGATGTAGAGGAAGAAATCTACATGGCGTTACCACCTGGTTATGAAGTAGAAAATAAAGTTTGTCGACTTAACAAGGCCCTGTATGGTTTAAAGCAAGCGAGTCGACAGTGGAATAAAAAGCTAAATGCTGCTCTCTTAGAAATTGGTTTAAAGAAATCAAACGTAGATCCTTGCATATACTACAGACTTCAAAGTGAAGATGATATATTGTTTATTGCAGTATATGTTGACGACATACTCTGTCTATTCAACAACGAAAAAACTGTTAAGTTTATTAAAGGAAAATTGGGAGATAAATTTAAAATAAAAGATCTCGGTCCAGCTCAACAATGTATTGGCTTTAAAATAACGCAGAGTGACAATCTGAATACAATTTCCCTCGACCAATCACTTTATGTTGAGAAGATATTGCACAGATTCAGGATGTATGATTGCAAGCCGGTACCTACACCTTTTGAAGCTGGCGTTCAGTTGAAGAAGGCTGAAAATGAAAATGAAATTCAAAGAAACATACCCTATCAAGAAGCCGTGGGATGTTTACTGTACTTATCACAGGGTACACGCCCGGATATAACTTTTGCTGTCAATTCTGTAAGCAGATTTAATAATTGTCCGACAACTGAGCACTGGGCAGCTGTCAAGAGAATATTTAGATATTTGAGAGGAACAATTAACTTAAAACTCATATTCAAGAAAGACAGCAATAACATAACTGGCTATTGTGATGCAGATTGGGCCAGTGACACATTAGACAGAAGATCCTGCACAGGATATATTTTTATCTTTCAGGGTGCTGCCATAAGTTGGAACTCTAAAAAACAGGCCACAGTGGCACTCTCATCTACTGAGGCGGAATACATGGCCATGAGCTCCGCGGTTCAAGAAGCGCTTTGGCTTAAACAACTTGAAGATGATTTCTGGCATAAATCTTCAGGTACGCCAATAACTTTGTACTGTGATAATCAGAGCGCTATTAGTATTTCAGGTTCTGGTGCCTATCATGCTCGGAGCAAGCATATCGACGTGCGATACCATTTTGTGAAGGATAAGATTGCTGCCAGAGAAGTAAGCGTTGAATATATCAGTACCAATGGCATGATAGCTGATGCACTTACCAAAGGACTGCCTCGCCTGAAGCTTAGTACCTTCACAGCTGCAATGGGTTTGCATTCAGGAGAGGATGATGGAAGGAATGCAAATCATAGCGCCTGAAATTATCGACGAGCAAACACGCATCAATGCACTGATGCATGTACACAAATGTAATGTCAGTCCTTACTAGCGCCGATTGTGACACGACATAATTCAGTCTTATGTACTTGCTTATTTTTTTATTATAATAAAGTTAGTTAAACAAGTTAAACGCGTTAATTATTTACAACAAGATGTCACTACCTGTCACTAAATCAAGTAGAACCGGCCCCCTGGTTAATGTGACCACATTTGTATGACGCAAGGCGAACAATTATTGAACCTGCGAGATTATTGCTCTGCCAATGAGAACTTTTTGTATGAGAATAATGGGTATTTATTTACGTATAACCGTAACTAACAGCTTGTATCGCAAAAGTTGGTGAATCTTTAGAATAAGTGACGAATTATGTAAAGTCAGCATCAACCCCTTGCTAAGTCAACCAGTACCTAATAGATACTAAGACTAAGTGCTTAAACGTTTTGACTTTTTCTAAAATGAACAACTGTTTGATAGTTTAAAACTGTGTATGTATGTTGTACGTTGTCACATAAAAGAATTGAATTGAGTTATAAAGGACCCCTTGTTAAATTGTACCTGCATCGCACCTCAGACGGAATGTGTTAGTCTACTGTCGCGTGCACGTTGCACGTCCGTTCCCGGTCCCGCGCGCTGGCCTATTTAGCCGGCGTGCTCCCAATACCATAACGTGCATAGGTATAGGTACGAGACGAATGCTGGAACCAACCAGTTAAAATATGACCTTGACATCTTCAAACGTCATCAGTAAATCAAACTTAGAATGAATTTAGAAGTGGAAAAAATACTGTGGGAAACTCACGTCCTCTGGATCGATACTCCAGCACTCTGCCAACTGAGCCACCAAGACCTCATCCATAGCCAACAAATCTTAATTCTCAATCTAAATTATAAATTAATCAGTAAATCGTTTGAAGGTTACATTTTACAACCTTCATTCCCACACCTAAGAACGTAAGGGTACCTACGTCACAACGAACTGTACGAAGATTTTTATCCCGATGACTCCCGAGCTACTGTAGTTTCTTAAAACGATGCAAAACTTTTTAAACAGTACATACGCCAATTGTTAATAGGATACGGTTGTCCAGTGGACCTCGAGTTCTTTTAAGTTACCACCGAAGTGCTAAGAAGTAAAGTTAACTTTTACTGGTTGGCCTAGCGTTCGGCTTGATACTCAGTAAACGATAGAATGGACGCCCTGATTGACCTGATTAGTCCGTCGGCCGACTACGAATATTGGGAATCTACACATTTGGGTCGCGAGCACTGTTGGGACTGCGTTCATTTACTTTGTTAACTAATTTAACTATCTTTTAAAATGGCGTGTTCCGAAGGTTACGGCTCATACAACCCCTAGTCAAAAACAGTTTTTTTCCCTCCAAAATTCATAAGAACGAATTTACTATCTCAGTATCTGATTTTTAGGGTTCCGTAGCCAAATGGCAAAAAACGGAACCCTTATAGATTCGTCATGTCTGTCTGTCTGTCTGTCTGTCCGTCTGTCCGTCTGTCTGTCCGTCCGTATGTCACAGCCACTTTTCTCCGAAACTATAAGAACTATACTGTTGAGACTTGGTAAGTAGATGTATTCTGTGAACCGCATTAAGATTTTCACACAAAAATAGAAAAAAAACAATAAATTTTTGGGGTTCCCCATACTTCGAACTGAAACTCAAAATTTTTTTTTCATCAAACCCATACGTGTGGGGTATCTATGGATAGGTCTTCAAAAATGATATTGAGGTTTCTAATATCATTTTTTTCTAAACTGAATAGTTTGCGCGAGAGACACTTCCAAAGTGGTAAAATGTGTGTCCCCCCCCCTGTAACTTCTAAAATAAGAGAATGATAAAACTAAAAAAAATATATGATGTACATTACCATGTAAACTTCCACCGAAAATTGGTTTGAACGAGATCTAGTAAGTAGTTTTTTTTTTATACGTCTTAAATCGCCTAAATACGGAACCCTTCATGGGCGAGTCCGACTCGCACTTGGCCGCTTTTTCCTCATTTCACTTCCCCCATATTTTTGTCGCTCGACCAACTTCATATTTCGAATAACTATTAAAAGCATGTTTGTATAGCGAGGCACGCTTCTATGCATTATTATGAGTTAGTTTATATTGTATACATTAGATGGCAAGGTCGTATGTATGAGTTTTCATACAATTGTTGATGCGAACATATACTTGACATCCGTACGTGTAGGGTTATACTTAACTTTTTAATGTTTTTCTAATTTTGCCATTTTATTTAAAGTTATACCTACAGTGGACTTAATTTTTAAATTTGCTAATACATAGTTATGTTTAATCTGCTCAGAATCACGAGCTCTGTTGATCACACATTTACATTCTGACATTAAAAGCATACCTATTGATGTCATTTTGTTGATATTCACCCGTGCGTCTCGCTCGCGCCAATAGATTGCACGGACAAGTACGAACGAAATGTACGCGCGAATGACAGCTACATAAATGACATTATTTACCTTTAGATATCAGAATGTAAGAATTGGCCTCAAGTATCCTTAACACGAGTATGACACTGATATATTTGCCAATGCGTCTCCCTCGTACTGACATTGCTGCAATCGAGATGCACTGCGTTTGAGTTGACGCAGTCGCTAGCGTTTCAGGCCGCGTAGAACTACCGCGTAGGGCACAGGTAAGAGTCACTTGAGCCCGTACCATGAGTCACTGACAGTGTCAAAACTGACATTTACGCTATCGAGAACGTAATTTACTTTCTATACATCTCGTTTGCACTAATATGCGAGTACGAGCGAGATGTATAGAAAGTAAATTACGTTCTCGACGGCGTTTATGTCAGCCGTATATGGTAGCCGTATTGAAGTCATGTAATACACTTTTTAACAGATTGTGACGTCATAGGAATCAATGCTAGCCGGGCGCTGATATCAGCCATTAGCCACAATTAACGATGTGAGCTCACATTTTGTTTACGTGACTTCATCTCTTATGTCATAACGTGAAAGATAGTAATCACCCAGACATTCGTGGCAAACAAGCATAGGGCCAACCTGATGGTAAGTAGTCACCGTAGCCTATGGACGTCTGCAACTACAGGGGTGTTACATGCGCGTTGAACCTCATACTGTAGCCCCTCGGGAAAGGCTCGGCAGTGCACGACCATTTAAGAGTCCTTAGTCCTACAAGCGAGCGTTTTTTGCAATCTGTTACCTTTTTCATTCAAGATTACGACGTAACTATTAGTATTCATTCAAAAACTGATAACGTACTTAAATAATCATTTCTTAAACTAGCAAGTAAGACCGTTCAAGTTGACATTTTCTCTTTTTAAACCTAAAATAAATGAGTTTTCTTGGGAGGCTTTTTCAAAATTTGCAGTGAGAACTGTCGTTTCGGTTCTCAATTTTGCAGTAAACAAGAATCATTTGATACAGAAATGATTACAATTCAATTCACCATATCTTTTACGAGCGGCTAAGACTATTGAAAATCAAAGATTCATTAAAAAAAATGGATATTTAACCTTCCGAACTTTCTTCATTTTTTGGGTGAAAACAGGGTTACATTATATTTTTTTATCGCAAATTGTACTATTATTTTGCCCTAAAAATAATATTATAGCAAACTATAACTATACGTTAACCCATAAAAAAATAATCATAACTATAGGACCTACCTTGCCGTAAATTTATATTATTTTAAAACACGTATAAATCACGCTGCACCGACGCCGCGCGCTCATTCTCCGCCGAGGCGGCTTAGGGGACGGACCTGTGCTCGATCGTCAGGCGTTCGGTGACTATGGTGCGTTCGTAAACAGCCAGAGAGTTCCGAGAAGTGCTGTATACAGCGACTAGAAAATCTTGATACAAATAAGTACATTTTTTACACCATATTTAATTTCAACAACAGACTCTCGCTAGGTGATAGGTTTTCAGTGTTACTTGAATACTGGTTAGGTTTTGCATTATTATTATACCCGGACGACCTGGATAATGTCCAGGTTCTCATGATGGAGTCAGGAGTTGGTCACCGAACTCCTAATCTACTCATCATAACTCCATCGTGTTTGGGCTCAATAGATTTGCCTCGACGAGCACCTTCGTTCTAGATGAGGTCCAGGTTCTCATGATGGAGTCAGGAGTTGGTCACCAGAACTCCTAATCTACATATTATCACTCCATCGTGTTTGGGCTCATTAGATTTGCCCTGACGAGCACTATATATCTTGAGGACGTCCAGGGTCTCATGATGGAGTCAGGAGTCGGTCACCAGAACTCCTAATCTACTCATCATAACTCCATCGTATTTAGGATTATTAGATTTGTCCTGACGAGCACCATCTATCTAGATGAGGTCCAGGGTCTCATGATGGAGTCAGGAGTTGGTCACCAGAACTCCTAATCTACTTATCATAACTCCATCGTGTTTGGGCGCATTCGATTTGCCTTGACGAGCACCATCTATCTAGATGAGGTCCAGGTTCTCATAATGGAGTCAGGAGTTGGTCACCAGAACTCCTTATCTACTCATCATAACTGTATCGTGTTTGGGCTCAATAGCTTTGCCCTGACGAGTACCATCGATCTAGATGAGGTCCAGGGCACAGGGCTATATTATAGTTCTTACGAACAGATACTTATCTCTCAAAGAAAACTCAAATGCCTACCGTTTTAATACCTACACAAAAATACAATGGAATGACCTTCAACGCACCGCTCCCCGCACCGCGCGCACCGGCACAAAGCTAGGGTTGCCGACGCTTAGAAATTATTTTACAAATAAGTACCTACCTACTTACCTAAACTATAGATTGTATGAAAGATACCTACCTACTTACCTAAGGTACAAATATAAGTTTTATTAATTGTAAAATAACTATGAGCAAGATAAGTTGCAATAAGTAATTAATAATTATAATATTCCTTTTATCATTATTAATTACTTATAAATTTATTTTATTATTCTCTTTATTTATCTTTTGTCTTAAGTTAGGGTTTTTCCTTATTTTATTATTTATTATGATGAGTGACTGCGAAATATTTTAAAAGGTCATATCTCCCTACAGTAACCGTAGTGTTTACGCCGTTTTATAAACCGCGTAAACACTACGCGGTTTATAAAACGGCGTACTACGTAGCTTGCGACTATCGTAAAAAAAATTGGTATAAGTACTTATATTGAGAACGTCTAATAGTTACTTTTCCTATTAATCGGTAGAGCAAACACGGATTTTTTTATTAGTTTTTTTTTGTTTCTGCATCCATCCACAATTCCACACTACAACATGTGTTATTTGTTCGTGAAGAAGACATTTATTTCGCATACATTTTGGCATATTCGAGCGCCGGCGACCAACTAGCTTGATTTTCTACCGTGAACGGGAAGAGATTCGTAGGTATAAATCCGTGCTCGCGCGGAGAGTTCCATAGGCCTGAGCGCCTACCGCGAACCACGTTCGACGTGTTGGCCGTGTTGCCTCTCTGTCGCACTTGTAAATTCGTACGTAAGTGTGACAGGGAGGTAACACGTCGAACGTGGTTCGCGGTAGGCCCTCTGTCCAGGGTATCTTAATGGAGTGGAGCGAAGATGGCATAATATAAATAATCGGATTTCGGTATTGACCCCGACGAGGCCATCAAACAAAAAAAAATGTGGAATGTAGTCAACGGTATCATGGTTTTAAATAAAAACAATGACTGGTTTTAACAGATAGGGCCAGTTGCATATCACAAATAAAGAAACATGTTTATTTGCAGTATGGACGGGCCCCGACTTTCCCCTAAAAACAGAAATAGTACAAAAAGACGACAATTTGTGGGCAGCAAAAATGTAAACAAAACTCATGGTTTGTCATGGTTTGTAAAAAAAAAAAACTTCGGGTTGCACTCCGGGAGTGCCGGCAGAAGTGAAAACTCAATGACTAGTGCAAAATGTCTGCAGCACTATGTATAATTGATGTTAATGCCATCTAGCGTTATTTCGTCGCATTACTTGAAACCCCTAAGCACATCACTGTTGGTACTCGAGTTATATTAATACCGGTTAGAGGGAAACTCACTAGATGGCATTTAAATCAATAAAGAAAAACTCAATAACATTGTAACAGTTTTTTGATCAGGTCACGTGTCCGTCTTACGGTCACGTGATCTGTCGCGAGTTTAACATTTTTTCCCCACCTCAAAAAGTGCACAGCGCCGCTAAAGAAGTTTGAAAATACAACACTACTACAATGACGAATATTAGTAGTAAGGTTTATTCGGGTAATTCCGAAAATAATTGTAAAATCACTCATATTCCGTTGTAGTAAGAGTCAGCTTTCGGAATTATCCGCCACTATTTGTTCATTCGGAAATACCCGAATACACCTTATTCATAAGAAGAGTGATTGTCACAATAATTCCATGCCAGAGGTAAATATTGTTATTATTTACTCGCCTCTGGTTATATATTATCCCAACACATACACTCTATTGACTACTACCATGCTTATAAAATAAAATAAAGAGTGCCAATATAACGCTAAAAATAATGTTACTTTGCAATTAAATTGAAAAGTATCAATATTATTCTCGCCTGCGTTGAAACGCGCTTAACTTTGCCGGCGCTCGCGTACCGAGCGCCAACGCCATCTATCGAGTGTTATTTCGTGAAATCGGTGAACGCTCTAAGGAATAAGGCCTCTTAAGACTTAGGTTCTAGTAATTTTACAAAAGCTTCCTGTGCTTTGTGTTCACTCAGCTTGGGTAATACCGTATTCTGCCTTTATAGGACTTAGTCTCCGTGTGACGGCGGGACATTAAAATTCAATTTTTCTTCAGAAGCTTACCTGATATTTTATGATATTAGGTACATTTAGCTTCATAGTTTAGTTATGAATTGAATCGGAAGTTCGATACGGTCTGGAAAACGGACTCTTTTCTGCAGATAATATAATGGGTGAAGATTTTATTGGCTTTCATCATATAGCTTAGAAGAAGGTTTGAATAAGCCTTTGGTTTAAGGGTCCAGCAAGAAAAGAGATTTTCGTAACAATTTATATCAAAATATCTGCAGGAAAGAAGCATAACGAAACTTACGTCTTCCAGGCACAGACCCCTAAAAATTAGACACATACCTACTTGCTTAATTACAAATCATTAATAACTAACGCCATAAATCTATTCTGTGCGTGCGAATTCTACGAACGTTAAAATAAACGCTCAACCCAGCATTGAATCATCGGCAATGGAAAGCGCACGATAATTGCAGACGGGGAAATCTCGCAAGGCCTCGTTGCTGCCTTACTTACATAGGCATAAATCACTTTAAAATTAAAACACGTATTATTATTACGATCTTTTAGCATGTTTGTGTGTATTGGTGGAGGCCGTGTGCGGTCAAGTGGATGATCCTATGTTGTGAATAACTGTTTAAGGACGATTTTAGAATCTACGCTCGGGTGCATTTTGTACTAGATGTGTCCAAGTAGGCCATGAATACCGGTATTACGCATACCGGTATAGCGGACCGGCTTTAACGATACCTATTGTGTACTTTATTATTGTTTTGATTGTGATACCCATAATGAAAAAAAAACACATTTTCGAGACCGATCTCCGATCCTAAGTGACCCCAAAACATAATTAATTAATTGACTAATAAACTTATTGTCTTTGTTGCAGCGAGGAGGTCCGCAACCACGCGGTGCGCTGGAACGCGCAGTTCTCGTTCGTTTGCAAAATGTGCGCGAACGCGAACACGGGAGTTTTGGAACCGGCTCTGATGCGCGTCTCTGTGCGGAAGGAGTGCAAAGGTGAGCTGGTGTAGACGACACGCGGTACAATGGGACATCTCGTGTGCAAACGCGAACACGGGAGTTTTGGAACCGGCACTGATTCGCGTCTCCGTACGGAAGGAGTGCAAAGGTGAGCTGGTGTAGACGACACGCGGTACAATGGGACATCTCGTGTGCAAACGCGAACACGGGAGTTTTGGAACCGGCACTGATTCGCGTCTCCGTACGGAAGGAGTGCAAAGATGAGCTGGTGTAGATGACACGCGGTACACTGGGACATCTCGTGTGCAAAATGTGCGCGAACGCGAACACCGGAGTTCTATAGCCTACTAATTAATCGTCTTTATGAGTTGATCGGAAAGCCAAGTAAACAGAAAAGAAATATATAACAAATTCCACACATGGCACACAATGGTGAGTCAAAGAAAGCAGTCGCATTTGTAGAACACCACGAATAACAGGATCCTATTCAATCCATACACAAAAGACCGAACCTATAGGCTATACCCCGACTCAAATAGCACAATGAAAGTTATTAACAAGGTACTAACTAGAATTTCGTACGAAAATATGGCCTCTCATCTAATACATATATATAATACCTTTAAACGAGCAATTCTTGTATATTTATATATATATATATATATATATATATAATATATATATGTCGGAGCGAGACACCAGAAGGACATATTGCAGCGTTACAGTTCATAGTTAGACGCCTGTATAAAGTCGATTAGCAATGTTTGGCTACGTATTATTTGCTTGTAACGAAATAATAAAGTTGCGTAGTGAATAACGCCACCATCTATTGGCGTATTGATGAACTAAAATGACAGGTAGAAGGCTTTGGAACGTCAAGAGGAGTATCTTGAGTGAACGTAGGCACGAGCAGGCATTTTTGTCGTTATGTTGGTAGACTGGTCAGGCAGGTTTACCAACTTGAATTGGAGGCGGGAGCAGTTGGCTCCGCCGCTGGAACTGGCTTTTTTCTTCTTGATCGGACCGCGCTAGAGATCGGACGTTAGCCAAGCTCGTGCCTAATTCGCTACGTTCCTGAAGGCTTGTACCTGAAGGTTATTCTGAAAGCTTATAGATTCTCACGTTCTTTAACCGTTTAGCTAAGTGTTTTATTCCAAGTGTTATTTTGATTTCTTATGTGCCATTAGAAGCTTACTTTTGTAAAATAAAGAAACTATGTGTTGTTTTGAAAAGATGTGTCCCGCCGAGTTTGTTGCCGGGTTAAATCTTCTCGGGTCAGAGGTGTAGGGTTGGAGCCGGTGTAGTTTGACTTAAATAAAGATTTGAACGATTTCATGTGATCTTTTTATTTTGAATTTAACCAGTCAACATTCTAATAGCAATTAGTTCTTTTCATCATTTAGTACTGAAACATAGTAGGCACTAGTATGGTTAACGAATCTGAATGTTTATTTCATGCGTTGGTAGCATACCTACTATTTTGGCTGTGAAGTAATACATCGAGGTACCATGCCCACCACCCGCTATCAATAGCCCCACACAATTAGCCCCTCTCCCTCTTCGACATATATATATATATATATTTCAATGATCTCGGAAACGGCTCTAACGATTTGGGTGAAATTTGGTATATGGGTTTTCGGGGGCGAAAAATTGATCTAGCTAGGTCTTATCTTTGGGTAAACGCTCATTTTTGAGTTTTTATATGTTTTCCGAGCGAAGCTCGGTCTCCCAGACATTGATTATAATACCGCGTATTCAAAATTTAGAGTAAGTATAAATGTGTTGAATTTAGGTAGGTACCTATACCTATTTACGTGATATTTGCCGAGACCTCATTCTCCCCCGCGTGATATTCAGCTTGAAGTGTCTCGGTTGTCAACTATTCTCTCACTTATATCGGTTCGAGATGACACTGCCATGAAACGATCCAAACAGTTCACAAATACGTGACCTGACGTACGGGAACGGGTTCAGATACCATCAATAGGCTGTGGACGTTAGATATATATTCACAATTTTGTATCTTATTGTAATGTAATAAGACTAATAAGGCTAATATTGTATACATACCTATTTGTATTATCTGAGGAACCTGAAGTTCCTACGATTAGCTTATTGCTTATGCTCCGAGAGATGTGAATCAGTCGCATGGTTCGTTAGTTAGCGTGAGCGAACTCAAATGCATTAGGTAGGAATGGCATCATTCGCTACTTAGCTCTCAAATCATCTTTGTCATAAAGTATTCCTGTACGCCAATTCTACCTATTTTGCGATGCGACCTCGGTCACGACTCACGGCCAGTTAATGGACTTAGTCGAATACGAATAGTTTACTGCAGCGACGAGCGAAGCCTCCAGCCTCCATTCAAACAGCCAGCCGGATCGCAATTCACGAGTTTCACTGCTAACTTTGAAAAGATGTTCCGCTCAACTTGGCACCGTGCAAGGAATGTAGCTCAGGGGATGGCAAACTTAAGGAATGGCAGTGAATATCAAATGTAAACTGTCGTGCTACGCTCTACATATAGTTAATGGTGACTAGAAACCGTGAGGCAAACTGTGACGCTTATTTTCGATAAAACATTGTATAACTTTCCTTTCAAATGAACGCACCAGAAACAAGACCTGTACTTAACCAAGACCTTTAATATTCCAGGGGGACGTTCATACCAGAAGCTCGGCTTCTGCGACGTGAACCTGGCGGAGCTGGCCGGCGCCGGCGAGAGCACCCGCCGGCGGCTGCTCGAGGGCTACGACCCGCGGCGGAGGCTCGACAACTCCGTGCTGCGGGTGCGGATCAAGATGAACATGATCTCCGGCGACCCGCTCTTCAAAGTGTGAGTATAATGTACATATATAGAAGCAGTGGGCAGAGACGGCTTCAGCAAACTCCTAAGTCCCAACCAAATCGTCAGAAACCAACGGGCTGTAAGTGCTAGCGCTCCATGCACGCTTGGAGAGTGTGTTTGTGGCGGAGGTGTGCACCGATTTTATAGTGACAACAGCGCGGTATCGCTATATTGTATACATACATACCTACCCCGCCCGCAGCTTTGAATATTACCCAATACACAATATTCTCACTATTATAGTTTAAACTCACTTTCTCCCACATGTTAGCTTGGTTTTGTTTATTTTCATTGTATTTTCCCTGGTTGCCCTGAAAACCAGCGCCATGGCTAAGTACCTTAGACATCGGCATATGCTGAGTGGCATCCATTTTGGTGTTAGAATATATTTGAATAAGATGTATTATAGGTTAAGTTTTATGTTTTACACCAAATAAAGTATTTCTATTTCTATATTAAAATAAAGTGGTGATTGGTCAGTAAAAGTTTTGATTGGCTAAAATAACATTCTATAGAGTGTTCGGAAAGAGAAGGGTCGTGGAATGTATTGGGCCCCATACATTCCACGATTCTTCTCTTTCCGAACAGACTCTACGTCAAACATCTTGCGCGGCATTACAATATTTGACGTTGCTGAGCTGCGCGCAGTCAGCGAACGAAAAAATCGCTGCAGGCAGTAAAAACAGCAACACTCTTAACTGTCCATCGGTGGCCCTTATGCCTTTTGTAATAAGGTTTACAATCTGTCTGTTAACAGTGTGGGCGATGATACAGTTGAGTCGCTCGCGGTACAATACACGTGGGGTCACGTTTAAGCTCTAGTCAAACTTTATAGATATTCTAGTTCGCTGCTGAAAACACCCAACCTAACTAGGTTACGCCGGGATCTAATAATTGCACCAATAAGATCAGATCGCTTCCCAATAGTAACTACTCTCACTACCCATATCTACACTTTGTACTTTACGTGGACTGAACACGGTCGCTTTTCCATCGTACGGGAAGCGAGCTTGCTGAATAAGCGGTAAGATGAACCCTGATGGTAAATCAATGAGGAGAGGCGATAATCTCCCCTTAATGATACTTGAGTGTCTTCTGAAACTCGGCGGTAATTATTTATGGATTTTAAAGCGTTCTCGATTTTTTTACACATCGAACGGAATAATCGTTAGCGAAAAGATGTTTTTTGTGTGCTTCTAGGAGGCCCATTCGAATTTACATTGTGATAAGAAAATGATATCTAAATGTCGTTTTGTTATCATTCGCGGCTCGCGCGTGCACTTCGCTCGCTCTTGTCCGTACTTGTATTGCCAAGAGCGAGACGCACGGGCGAATGAGAACAAAATAACATAATTATGATATCAACAAAGCTCTTATTTAGCCGCCCATCCGCAGTTTTAATGCCATGCTTTACGAATGATGAACTCGTTGGTTGTGTAAAACAAAATTCTTAAATCATTCGCCTTCACAAAAAGAGTTCAAACCGGTTCCTTAGTAATTAATTGTTGATCTATTTGGTGGCCATTAATTCGTTAATTGTTCTTTAATTCCAATGTCATGTTTCTGTACAGGCCCGAGCGCAAGCAGGACGTGGACGGCAAGGCGGACAGCGGCTCCGAGAGCGCGGCCGGCGGCCCCGAGGACGACTGCGCCTCCAGCACGCCCAGCAGCGGCTTCGGCAGCCTCACCAAACGGTCCAACTACGGTGAGTGACGTCACACGCGGCCCCGAGGACAACTGCGCCTCCAGCACGCCCAGCAGCGGCTTCGGCAGCCTCACCAAACGGTCCAACTACGGTGAGTGACGTCACACGCGGCCCCGAGGACAACTGCGCCTCCAGCACGCCCAGCAGCGGCTTCGGCAGCCTCACCAAACGGTCCAACTACGGTGAGTGACGTCACACGCGGCCCCGAGGACGACTGCGCCTCCAGCACGCCCAGCAGCGGCTTCGGCAGCCTCACCAAACGGTCCAACTACGGTGAGTGACGTCACACGCGGCCCCGAGGCCAGCAGCCTCACGTTTCTTTTACAGCAGGCTGGCAATTCAATTTCAATTTGCATGGGTCTCTCACCTTTAACAAGTGGGCGAATCAACTTTTTGACCTTCAGTCTTGAGTGCCTCTTGCGTTACTCAAAATGTCTCCGAATGTCTCCGGAGTTACCAAGAAATCGGGCTTCTATAATATACACAGTTTCTGTTTATTAGATTTTTAGATTTAACAGTCGTCGCCTTCAAGTTTAAAAGATGTGGACAGATTGGTGTCGGTCATAATTGTTATTAACAGTGGCGGATTTGCGATCTTGGCCGCCCTAGGCCCCAAGCCCTGTAGTAACTAGTAGCCGCCCCTTTCTCAGCACGCACCATTATAGACTGCAGCCCTAGACCGGGGCCTACTGGAGCAAGGGCAAATCCGCCACTGGTCATAAAGTTGATTCGCCCACGTGCCTACTTTTTGTGCTATTTCCAATGTGACGGTTGGTCGTCGTTCACAGAGGGCGGGCACTCGCAGCCGCTGTCGTCGCTGCCGTCGTGCGAGCTGCCGTCGCCGGACCCGGACGACGTCACCGACCATCCGGGTTAGTACACCTGTTGTGCTGTTTAAGCTTTGGATTCCTCCGAAAACGGTGCCGTCATATTACGGCCGCTATATAGCGTTGACTGACGTCACTACAACGTTGTCTATGTAAACAAGATGGCGCGGTTTCCTAGACGGCGTTACGTTACGTTGATTGTCAACGTAACGTAAGATGACGGCCGTCATGACCTTGTCGATAGTTTCGTGAACGTTTTATTAGATAGCGGTGACGCCATTTTGAATAAATGACACGAGATTTGAATAAATGATTCCGTACTACGATTATTTTCCTCTTCTGATGATATTTCATCCTCCAAGTAAATTATAGATGATCAAGCAAATCTTGTCAGTAGGAAAAGGCGCGAAATTCAAATTTTCTATGGGACGTTATCACATCGCGCCTACATTTTTCAAATTTGCCGCTTTGACCTTGGTGGATGACGGTGTGTTATGACGCCGTGGTACTTTCCACATGTCGCCACCGTAAAGACGGCCGTCTTTTGCTGCCGCTATATGACGGCCGTCATATGACGGCACCGTTTTCGGAGGAATCCAAAGCTTTACCGGCAAGTGTAACTGGGGACAGGGGGGTAACATCCCACAGACAGCAGTGTACTTTTTACAATTTTTCAACTAGCTAGGTATATTAGCTCATCTTCATAGTCAAAAAGTATTATTTATTTATTTTATTTTTATTTTTAAGGAGTACCAACAGCTACAAAAACATATTATACAGATTTAGGTAACAATACAAAGCCAATTACATTATTAATTATTGTCTATAGTTATCCCATCTGTCGCCGGTTACCTCATGTGACGGTACTGCGCCAGCCTCTGTAACGTACTGTCACGCATATTTTTTATTTGTATTTATGGGTATCTATTTGTAGTTTGGCCACCCATAAAAGACAAAAGCCGTTCAAAAAAGTGTCACTGTCAAGTCTTATTTTAATCTCTCGTTTTTTTTTTCTGTTGACGGAAATGTGTGGCCAAACTCTAAAATAGTGGCTCTGTGAGCTGTAGACCTATCTCAAATCCTAAACTTTAACAAAGACAAAATAACTACACAAAACTTCACGAGAATCTGTTGAGAAATACGACCAGTAGAGAACTACGCTATCGCTTCGCACTTGCTCGGTCAATAAAGAAATTGATCGTATTTTACCTACCTGATGAATGTACACGTGTTGAAACTCCAAAGTTCTTTGAAGTCGCGAGTATGCTGAATCGCGCAAATTACGTACTAAAATACTATCCATTGACTTCAGTCGGTGCGCTACTTACTGCTGTACTAGTTAAAGGAATTTGAAACTTCTGCACCGAAGTTACGTTCCATAATTAAACGGCAGCGCGATTGCGACTGCTCACAGTTTACCCATTTATTCCAAATTCCAATATCGAACGTACTTTAATATGGAAGCTCCAAATTCCTTTAACAATTAAGAATGAGCCACGCCCACGCCTTTAGCCTCCGAAGTCCCAGATTCGTTTGTATTTTATTTAAACCTTTTATTCCAATACAGTTCAAAATTCGACTTGAATTATCCTTTTAAAAGAACATCGGGAGTTAGGAGGTTAAGTTACGTGAGTTGTACTTTATTGTAACTTTCGAGCACCAAGTTACGATTCGACGACAATAAAGTTTTAAATGCGTATGCGAAATTAATATTTTGGCAGACCATGCGAATTTAGAATTACATTACCCGAAATAAATTCTGAGCTTCAGAAGAATTTCGCAAGAAAGTTAAATGGAACTTGGAAATTTCTATCTTTGAAACTTTAGGTTGTTTCTTATATTTTAGTTGCTTAAATATGTTTGTCTGACTTTTTCTTATTATAAGAGCTGCTGTGCGATTTTTTTTATCAATTTGTTAACTAGTGTAGGTAATAAAATAAATTATGTTTTTTTAGGTCAAATATGAATAATTTTGCAGCCAGTTCCTTAGCTACTTGTGTAACTATTACTATAGCGAGCAAATTGTTTATTTCGTATACAAGAATCTAAATACATAGGTACATTTTGTAAGAATGATTAGGTATATATATTTAAAAAAAAAGGTAAGTCACCATCTTGCTACTTCACGAGGTCACAACCATATATGTACTTACCAACTGTATTTCGATGCCCTATTAATTAACTTGTGTTTATTACAACGAAAATATAATTAAATTATTTTAGAGGCTTGCGTGAATTACCTAACTACTAAAACTAAACTTTATTCTTTGGTTCTTTATTCTTAACGGCCTCCTAGCCTTGGCTGTAGTGACTCTGCCTGCCTACAGTGCCTACGAACTAGGAGAGGAGGTCCCGGGTTCGAATCCTGGTAAGGGAATTATGTTTAAGTGTTAATCACAGATATTTGTTCCCGAGTTATGGATGTTTTGCATGTCTTTAAGAATATGTAAATCGTCGTCTAGTACCCACAAAACAAGCGTTATTGAGCTTACTATGGGAAGAGGTTGATTTGTGTAAGATCATTCCATAATATTTATTTATTTTACTTCGATTGGTGTAAACGTTCTACGGTTACATAATTCCAGGAACGGGAACGCTGACCGCCGCGTCGTGCGCGAGCTGCCTCCAGCAGCACACACACTCGCGCAACTCATCCAACACCTCCGGGGACACGAGCAGCAAAGTGAGCCTTACAGCGTAGATCATAGAGTCCTATTTACAACGTCCGTTTGCGGCGAGACTTACGTAGTGTATGTAGCAGCACACACACTCGCGCAACTTATCCAACACTTTAGCGGACTTGAGCAGTAAAGTGGGCCTAGAACATAGAGTCCTAAACTATGTATATACAGCAAAGGCGAATCTTTGTAGCAAGACCTTAGAAATTTAAACTGACCTGCGCTATCGTGCAGTCGGACAAAATGGCGGACGTCGCACCTTTTGCCTTATCTCATCTCATCTATCTCGGGGCCTAGATAGAAAACGCCAATCGAAAATTAAACAATGTATGGAAATAGACACGTGACGTGATAGACATATTGACCACTTCCTATTTTCCATCGTGGTGGTCGAATATAGCCCTTATTATAACGTTAATTTCATCCACTAGAATATATACAATAACATACGTATATGTACACTTGTACAGCCCGCAGCAAAAGTTTAGCCAGTAGCAAAAGTTTCTAAGCGGGCGGGGTGTTCAAAATAATCTTGACACATCTTTATTTTTAAGAGAATAAGAGCTTGTCAAGGTAATTTTGAACACCTCTCCCGCTTAGCAACTTCTGCTGCTGACAGTATAGTTTGTAGCTTTCTAATAGACCCCGAAGGCTAATCCTATTGTCTATTGTTAAGAAAAACCGCTCGTGCCACGTGCCACAACCACCTGCATAAAAAATCGGTACTTCGGTTACTGAGTGCCGGCGAGTCGATCGCTACAGAACCAGTGTAAAATGTGTCATCGAGATGCGTAACAAAGGCGCGTTATCGGAGAGCGCACCTACACTGGTTTTTTGAGCGTCGGACTAGCCCGCGCTCAGGTGCCAAATAGAATAATTAGGACCCTTTTTTGCAAGTAAGTAGCACGTGCGGTTTTACTGAACAATAGACAATAGGATTAGCCTTCGGGGTCTACTAGAAAGCTACAAACTATACCCTAACGTTCCAGGCGTCGGGCTACGGCAGCTCCGTGTCCGCCGCGTCCGCGCACTCGCGACAGAGCTCCGAGGGCGACTCCGCGGACGCGCGCCCCCACCACAACAGGTACGCGAGACCGCAATGTACAGAATACGAGACCACTGTGTAATGACGCCATAATTGTTGTTCATGAGAATCGTCTGTTTTTCGACGATAGCTTTTTACTGTCCTAACTAAAATCTATGAAATTCAGGGCGTCCGCTAGCCGGCGCGGTTGCTCGAAAAAAAGTATTAGAGTTGCTAACTGGCGCCGACGCGTGCGACGGATTTTACCAACAATGGCCCAGCCTGTGAGCGCCCGCGAATTTTGCACGCCGACGATAGCGGACGCCCTTAGGATCTTGGGAATCTCTTCAGGACCATCCTATAATTTTAAGATTCTTAATCAAAACTATATTAAGTTAACATCGAAAAACAGAGAATTCTAGTCAAACCGCAAGTATCGCGTCGTTTCACAACGTTACATAACTACAGAGTTACACTCGAAACAATGACACTAGGTATAATTCAGGAATAAAAAATCAGAAATATTTATTCTTATATATTTTCGCCCGTTTTCATTGCTATTAACTGTATATTAGGACTATTAGGAGGTATTACCTTACTTGGCCATAAATACGGAAGATGCGTCCAGATCTGGTAAGTGTAAGGAAACACCTGCTTAATATCGATATAGGTAGTAATGGGTGTCGGATACATTGAAGTAAGTTAACCGGTTTTGTACCTAATGTAACCGGTTTTTCTAACTATATTTTACTTAGTCGTTTCTCCAGCAAAATATAATTTCGTTCCGTAGAGGGATAGGTAGAATATCATTGCTTGGGGATTCATCGCGGTAGTTCGAAAAAAGCTCGAGCCTACCACCTAGGCTCAACTGAAATTTAGATTTTCGTTTTTATGATTGGGTATTGGCATCAATAATTTCCGGCTAGTTCATCGTGTGATTGTAACTAGACAAAAATATTATTAGGTATCAGGGCATTTATGTAACTGCTGTATAAAAAACATGCTAACCGTTTTGCTTAATATGGGAAGACCGTTTATAAACCGTATAATTTTTTTTTTCTATTCTTCATTGGCTGAAACTGGCTGTGAGGGTGTAAAAAATAGTGGTACTTGTTTTGGGGTGTTTTTTTATTGTTTTTACCTTTTATTGTTCTATTTCTATTGTTTTTTTTGTTTTTTTTTTATTGCTACTTATGTTTTTTTTTAATTGTGAATATTTAATAAATCCTTCGGCCGATACTTTAAATTTGATTTTTACGAGAGTCGTACTGGACTGGAAAGTGTTATTCAGTCTTTGCTCATACCGAATGTTATGATCAAAAACCGAAAAACTAAATCACTTATAATATCGGCGGAGGATCTAAAGTCGCGAGGACGCACAGCGAACGCAATGTGACGTCATCAGCATGAGAACCTGTACGTTTTGAGTTATGTACCATAAAATACGACTTATAGTTTTATATTAATATATTGCGCTTCATACGTTGTGTTTACTAAAGTAAGAACACTAAGGACGAAGAATTTCGGATATTGACCTGCCTGTTTCTGTATCTATCGCACGCGCATAAATTTATATAGCTGTCCCGCCGATAACTTTTATAACACCTTTTATGTAAACCCCTTTTTATGTGCAAGTAAATGATTATGATGATGACGATGCCAGCGCTCAATGCCTCTGTACAAGTGGGACAGCAATATAATATGCGCGTGCGATAGAAATAGGAAAGCGGGTCAATGTACGAAATTCTTCGTGCATAGCGTTCTTAGAAGTCTAACCCACGAAGTCATTCCGTGCGCTGTGTCCCGCTAAATGTGCTCGCACTAGCACTCCGTGCCCGCTCCTCAACACGAGTAACTAACCGACGATTGTCAGCTTAATTAATTTAGATTTTTTGTTTCTCTCTCGTCCCCTCACCCGCAGTCGCTTGTGCAAGCACACAGGGCGAGCACAAACGTTAACGAAGCTGCTGCTCGAGAAATCGGTCTCGTCCGACAACTCGGACGTGTATCTGACGCCCAACACGACCCTCACCGGACCGCCGGACGTCATAAGACACGCCATACAGTCCCCCGCGACAGAAGACTACACAACACCAGACACGACACTCACTAATGAAAGTAATGCACACTTCGCTATGCCCACTTATTTCGATAAGAAAAAGAAGGCCGCGGCGACAATGATAAGCAACGCCGTCCAGCCTTTGACGAACTTCCAAATATTCAAGCAGAAATCCTTAAACACAATCCCGGCTTTAATAGAGAGGAACAAGCGCAACGAGGAACTCTTCAACAATTTCCCATTCTTAACACCTTTAGCGCACAGAAAGAGTTCTCTAATATCCGAAGCTAACAGGCTATCAGGGTGTATAGAGGACGAGTTCTACAGCATCACATCTGACCCGGAAACTGACGGGTTATCAATCGACGTGCGCAACCGTTTCAAGAGTCTGTCCAACAAGAATGTTGATAAGGATGTGTTCACATCGACGCCGAAAGAGAGGGTGCCGGTGATACAGAGGTGTCACTACGCGTCGGAGCGCCGGCGCGGGGAGGTGCTGAGACACAGCTACACGGACCCGAGGTTAGTGCGTCCTGTGTGGCTTGCTTTGATCCCGAGTGTGGTCGGGTGGTCCGGTCGCTTGTCTGTTCGTGTACGTCCGTTTGACGAGACATTTTACTGTTGGTTTGCTATCTTCCTAAGTTCATGATACTGACTGCATAGAGCACATGGTGGTTACCCCTCCTCTTGTGTTTATGACGTTTATGTGTTGTGACTTTAGGTCCAATTTTACTTGTAAAATTATACCATTTGAGCGACACAAGCGAGATATATATACCATTATATACTATAATAGCCCAGGTATCATCAGCCGTAAAAGTGCATGGTGATTTTATCAATGTATTCATTCATAATTTCTCCATGCAGTGTCGCAGCTCACTGTACATACAAGTGTACACCCCTGAAGCTCATTTTTTGTAAATATTTCCAATTTACACGAGTACTGGGGCCCGTTTCTCAAAATCTTGTAACTTGTAATACAAGCGGATGTCACTTTTTGACAGCTGTTGTTAGAAAGGGACTTACAGCTTTGAGAAACGGGCCCCTGGTCGTAATTGTGGGCGTAACTGAAATAAGGGGAAAATTTATATCTAAATTTAAATTTTATCCATAGCCTGTCGCGGCTAGAAAGAAACCGGTTTCCAATAAAACATATTTAACTTGTCTAACAAAAAACCGGTACCTATGTTTAATCGAATATTTTAATATCATAATGTAATAAACAATAAAAAACATATTCATACTGTCTTTTCCGCAACCTAGCTATAATGGTGTTTCTGTTTAATACATTAAGTCTTTGGTACAGTCGCCATCAGATATATCGGAGTAGCCAAGATGCTTACAAATATCTGAACACGCCTCTATTGTCAAGGCGTTACAGTGCGTCTTCAGATATTTTTGAGCATCTCGGCCGTTCCGATATATGTGATGGTGACTGCACCAAGACGTAATTGTATTTATTTAGTAAATTAATTACATATAAAGTTAACAGACGATCGGACCACACGCGACCATTCCTCCCTCCATTCCTGTAACGTCTGAGCGTACTAACTAGGTTGAGGGCACGAGCGGGACTGTCTGCTTCTCTTTCTCTTACCTTTTGGTTTTTATTCTGTCTCTTTTTTACTTTTTTTTTGTTGAAGGGGTGCTGTGTTAATAATTTGTTTAGTTTTAAGGTCATTATCTGGTGTAAGAATTAATTATTGTTAATAAATCTTTAAATCAGGACTAATAACAAACATCGGTATATTTTAGGTAGGATAATAGATTCATTCACGAATGCGTATCTTATTTTTTGGTTTTCATACTAATTTCTCAAATTAAGACCGAGATACAAGGACGTGCCTCTATCTGAAGAGCAATGTCTATCAGCAGCGTGTGCCGATGGGGTTGGTCGGTCGAAGTATTTTACAGATGGCGCCAGCATAGGTTTTACCTGTCAATCCTAAGAATAGCGTTCAAATTGGCCTGGTCCTTTAAACCAGATCTCATAGAACAAAACTAGAGACAGGTAAAATCTTTGCTGGCGCCATCTATAAAAACCTTCGACAGTTGGCAATCCTAGTGTTGTATTGCGTACCGGTGTATGTGTTAAACGCGTCACGTACCGGATTGTTACCGATTTCACCAGATAGGCGTTATGCACCTAAAATACTAAGAGGTTTAAAGGGTGTAAAAAAGGTGTATTGTACAACGTTTACAGTACATATGGCCCTTTACATTTTCGACGTACGCACGTATAGTGCTACTTACCTAACTAGGGCGGTAAATTAGCACCATATGTACTGTAAAATAACATTTATAAATAGGTACAACAGCCAATACCTGGGTTACCTGGGTAAACATAAAATTATAATAATCTTAAAATAAATAATTACTCTTACTACGAGGCCGTTAACACATTCAGTACCAGCGAGCGACCTAGTTTCTTTTTTACCGGTGTTACCGGCTACGCTCATAGCGCGTAGCATGAGCTGACAATGAATGTGTTAACTGATAATTGGTGTACTTTATTGCGACGACATAAGGTCCACCTATGAGTTAAGACTTGTCGCCGTTAGTGTAAGGAGACGTGTGTGTCCAGACGCGGCGACGGCGAGTGCAGCGCGTGCGCGGCGCTCCGCGACTCGCTGCCGCGCCGCCCGAGCTCCGCGCTGTCAGTACCCACGCACGCGGCCAATGCGGCCGGATACGAGGGCGTTCTTGTATTACTAAATTAATCGAATCGTATAATTCTAACGGGACAATGAGTTTTTTTTGTACTGTTTCATACCAATTTGAATGTACATATTTATCTGCTAGCAATATAAAGAGGAAAACGTTAAATATAGTTACGTTATTATGTTGATTTTTTTTTATTTTAATTTAGTAACACAAAAAAATAATCAGGTCAAATTTTTGAAAAAAAAACGGTGTTCATGGTCAGTATATTATGTACATTTACCGGTTAAGTATACCGGTACTTCTTTTCGATTTTATTCTACGCGAATTACACCATTTACGCCACGGTATAATGTAACGTTTAAATCTCATTCGTGTCGTATTAAAGAACTGCCCAAGGATTCGTCCGCACCAAACCACGTGCTATGCCATTTTGAACTTTATTATTTTGACATGATGGCATGTGGCATTCAGTGTGCTACTTTACACTAAGTGAAACAACGCTACTTTTCATTATGAAATATTTATAATTTCTCAATAACTTTTTTGCCAGAATCCTCATTTTCCATTTTAAGATACATAAAAACACCTCTAAATTTCATCGCATTTAATATGGATGGTGCTGAATAGATGTAGTGAACTTTACCATCGTATTTTCACGGAAACGCACGAACGTGCTATGCTATTTCAGTCAGTCCCAGTACAGTAAGTACTGTGGTTGACTGCAGTATCATGACAAATACGAACGTTTCCGAGAAAATACGATGGCAAAGGATTGTTCACTACATCTGTATACGTCTTTAAAATGTAGGGCTAACTATAAATTATATTAGCCCCTGAAGTCACCCCGTTTTACATGTGGTTAAAGGAATAGGCACGATACTTTAATAACAAAACTTCCGGGAGACACAGACATATTATATTTATTAAAAACGGGTCACTCGCGTATTTTAAGTCGAAAACTCTCGACGTGTTTCACTCCGTACCGAGGAGTCAGGAGCTCGCTTTGACGATACATATTTTATCTCGAAGTGTAAGGTAGCACATCTCGTCGTACTGGCGCAATTTCATCCTGTGCACATAACGCCGAGATTAATGTTCGCAACTCAGATCCAACTCAATCGGAATTGTCCGGCACTGATCGGAGATGTTACCCGTGTGGCAGCTAGACTTACTCGTATATCGACCGGGATATAGCTGGTAATCACGGTATATATCCCGGTCGATATAAGGCTAGTGAAACTAAACGTGAATCATTCAAAACTCGTATGGCAGCTACCTTAATAACCTGCAGCAATCTGTATTATACAGGTGGACCTTAGCCATTGGACAAACCCTGAAATCCCAAGTAGACTTACTTCTCACGAAATCTCTATCGTTTATATTTTTTTAAATTAGAACAAAAGGTTTTTTTTTTAAACATCAGTTAATTCCAATTTCCAATAATCGACAACAAAAAGAAACATACTGTATGAATCATTGGCAGTGCTTTTGACAGATTGTTCGAAAATGTGCGGCAATGATGACAATTTGTCAAAAGTCAGAATCTATTAGTGTCATAAATAAAAAAGATAATCAAAAAGGTCGAAGAAGGTTTCATACTATTTATTACCTCACCCTCAGGAGCTACTAAAACAATACAGGCTGCTCCAAAGTCAAAAATCGTAATTTGTTAATTTCTTCGTAACCGCTACACCGATTGTTATGATACTTTTTATACTGGTTCTAAATACCCTAATGCATATGTACATTTCGGCTTTGTTCAATGGCTAGGGACACCCTGTATACTTACAGTTGAATTTTAATCTAAGTTATCAAACGTTATCATGCCAAATCAGCTTCTTAGCTTAAAAAAATACGTGCACCTACTTAATTGACACTTTTCGGGAATGGCTCATCTTATTCAGATATTTCCTCACATATTTCAAGTTGGATCGAGTCCTATTATTAGGAATACCTTAATCTTGTGTTTATGTGTACGCGTGGTAGATGTCGTGCGTTTTGATATTATGTAGCTATGTAGTAACTGCTTTTGCTGTTAGGGCGCCATGTTACGAAACATACAAAGTTACAAATGGAAAGGCGCGAAAGTGGTGTGTGATTTAGAAATTTTATAAAAAGTTTTTACTTTGACTAGTTTCGTGAAATGGCGCCCAGTATTTTTTTAAATTGTAATTCATGATTATAGTTGTTTAAGTATGATTGTATAGATTGTTTACGTTCGTAACGCTTCGTACGTTTTTATAAAATATATTTATAAAATGATATTTTAAATAAAACTCAGAATTAGTCAAAATATTTATTAAATTGCTTGCTTGTTTAGGTTTATTGGCAAATCTACATACAGATGTAGAACACTCCTTTGCCATCGTATTTTCTCGGAAACGTTCGTATTTGTTGTCATGCTACTTCAGTCAACCTCAGTACTTTCTATACTGAGGCTGACTGAAATAGCATAACACGATCGTATGTTTCCGTGAAAATACGATTACAAAGGATTATTCCCTACATCGGTACTGTACTTTGAGCCTATTGTAAAATATGAAAGTAAGCAACAATTTAAATCAATAATATTATCAGTAATTTTAAATTATTTAGATGTTTTAAGACTTTTCAGTAACAAGGTGTCTTCCGCTTAAGGGTTTTAACTTTTCCATGATGCATGATTTCTTAACTTTTTTCTATGATAAGTATTGCTTATTGATTGCAAACGCGCTTTATATACAATTAAATTTATTACAAACACGCTTTTACTGCCATTATACGATAAGCATTAAATGCGTTTCGAAAGTCTAGTTTATTTATAATCAAAAATATCAGTTGAAAATAAATAAATGCGTCGCAATTTTTAAAATCTTTGAGGTGTAAATAAAGGTACGTTTCACTGCGGCATTACTTCTCAAGCCGGCAATGTAACAAATTGAAATCATGATGGACCTTTATTATTCTGTTTCTGAAAATAAGTTATTTAACTCTTTGAACGCCACGCCTATCGTGCGCGGCGCGCCATCGTGAGCCTTGTCGTAATGCACGAAGGTTGATATTGGGCTGTAGTCGCGAGCGTCAGTTGACGTCTTTCGCGGTCAAAGCCGGTCATATAAAACCGGTAAAATTAATATAGGTAGTGGACTTCATATGCTGATTGTATATACATATTTATGTAGCTTTTTAGCGGGGTCTGATTATTATTATTAATTATGAATGCTAAAGGTATTATTCCTCCGATTAGAAAATTGAGAACGATACCGAGAGTCAACTATAGTGCATTTTCAATATCACTCCTTTGACAGTTATGAATTTGTCCTTATAATATACATGAAGCTAAAACCTAAAGTGTCATTTAATAGAACTTGCTAACTATGTAAACAAAAGTTACTAGTGAATTGACATTCAGTGTCAATTTTAGTATGGCAGTTTGTTTACATAGTTAGCAAGTTCTATTGAATGACACTTTACCGGTCAATCGATAGCCTTAACGTTATAACGTTAACAACCTGTATATGTACAGGTTGTTTGGTAAGTACATCATTTGCCAAATTAAAATGGCAGATAGGTTGAATAATTTGCTATCTTCTCATGCCTAGAAAAAAAAATTGCGCACGTTTTTTTTTTCAGCTCTACGCTAGTTTTTCGCAAATTTCAAATTGTTACGTGCGCAATAGTGAGAAAAACAGTGGGCAATTATTTTTTTCTAAGCAGTAGAAGATAGCAAATGAATCAACCTATCTGCCCTTTTAATTTGGTAAACGATATACCAAACACCCTGTATACATAAGGGTCAATTCGTAACTGTCAAATATTGGTTATTACGTTCCGCCGACTAGAGTGTCCGCTGTATATAAATTCTGCTCACATTACGCGGGTCCACACAGAACGAGCCGCCTCGCGAGGAAATTGCCTCGCGAAGCATCTGTGAAAACGTGCCTCGCCCGAGGCATTGCGGCTGCAATACGTTTGCTTCGCCCGAGGCAAGTTTCCACCGACGGAGCTGCTTCGCGCGGCAAAGACTTCGCGAGGCGGCTCGTTCTGTGTAGACCTGCCTATTATCTGATCGTCGGAAATGTACCTTATACCTACATACTTATAACTTATAATACCATTTTTGAAGCATGTCAGCGATTTTTCTATGCATTGAATAGTAGTTAGAACATTTTACTAATTAATATTAATAAATAGTTGTAATAATGATGAAATGTCCGTCTATATGTTCGTACGAGTCGTGTGGACTGATGTTGTGTTTTATAGTAAATTAATATTAAGTTACGGAACAAAATTACTGTTTACTTTTATAATTGGGATTTTATTATAAATAGTTTGGTTGAACCTAATTTTTTTTAGAAGCTTACTTGAGTCTTGCGTGTAAGCTTATACATTTTTTTAGCACAAAACCTGTTAATATTATATTTTGAATGCGTTTATTATGTTATGGTGTGGTTCGTCACGTTCGTTAACATTTTATTCTATAAACTGCAGTTAATCGGCTCAGCGAGCGTTTGACGTCCCGTACTTATTCCCAATAATAAATGTTCCCAATGAGCTATGTACATAGAAGGCTAACGTTACCATGGCAACAGGAACCCGTCGTCCGGGTCGCTGACCGCGTCCGCGTCCGAGAGCGGGTCGCTGGACCGTGCGCGCGCCGCCTACTCGCGCCGCAAGCGCGCGCCGCAGCAGCCGCAGCCCGCGCCGGTCGACGACCAGGTCAGCTCTCTCTCTCTCTCTCTCTCTCTCTCTCTCTCTCTCTCTCTCTCTCTACAACTATATCATTATGGTAGTCATTAATGTAATTATACATTTCACTAGACTTATGACTCCTCTACACGATGGGCTAACGCCGGCCACTCCAAGGGACGCATTTACGCGTTAGAGGGAGCAAGTGATATTGCTATCTCATTCTACCGCATGGCTGCGTCCCTTGGAGTGGCCGGCGTTGGCCCATCGTGTAGAGGAGCCATTATATCGACCGGGATATGAACCGTGATTACTTTTTGCATTGTTTGATACCCATCCGCTATCTTCTTTTACCCGTGAACAAGATTGTAACTGCGGCGAAATATCGGGAGCTCGAAATAATACAAAATGTAATCACAGTTCACATCCCGGTAGATATAAGTCTAGTGAAACTAACCGTGAAGTCCGTGAATCATTCAAAACTGTTATGTAATTATACATGTATTTCTAATTTTCAACTTTAAATGCGTGGATCAACTTTTTTTGTTGTTATTCTGTCCCGCTAGCCTGGCGACAGTAATAGGTAGCATAGTTTCTTAGAGTATATATTATATTCAGGGCCCGTACTTTTCATGCCGTTGACATGAATTTGACGTCACGCTGCATGTAGGATGATCCCAAATAGTTTTATTGTAATTATTAGTCATTAGTCGTCAATCATTTTAATCATGTACAAATTACTTCAATAGTTTTCGTAATTTACAATTAAATTTTTCCAACAAATATATCAAATTTTAAGTAAAATATGTACCATTTTAATCTGACAGCTGCAGTTATTTAGTTGAGTGACAATAAAATAAAAGTCAATTAGACATCGTACTGATTATTTCAAGTATCGACATCGGTTATCTGCAGAGGTTGTCAAAATTATTAATTATGACAAAATAATAACTGCAATCATACTCTATACAGCGTGACGTCATTTTTGCGTCAACGGCATGAAAATTACGGGCCCTGATTATATTACATTCTAGTAATGAGCTTACCAAAATCAACAAATAAATCGGCATAAAAATTATATGTTTAGTTATTTATAATGCCATTAAATAAGGGTTTTAAGGGAGATACGACCGTAGCCAATGTAACCTTGGCAACTAGTGACAAGAAAAAGTTGATTAATATACAGGGTGGATTTTCTTTTTGGGTCAGTGAGCGCAGCTACCAGATCCCGTGCTGCTACGAGAAAACGGTCTAAGAAGACCTTCCCTCGATTTCAAATTAATGAAGATTGGCTTTTACAGATTTTGGAAAAAACATACAGGGTGCGAGAAAAAGGTCATTTTTGACAAACTTTTTTTTTGATGCCAATCGATCCCATTCCTATTAAGGATCAAAAGCTTGTATGGAACCAAAAAAAAATTTCCGGCTAGAAAAGCCACTAATCGAGGAAAACTTTTCCCATACAATTTGTATGAAAATGAAAACTTTTATTTTTCACATGCTGTTTTTGTATGCCAATCGATTCCATTCCTATCCAGTATCAATAGTTTCCTAGGGGTCAACTTACGGTAATGTACTAAAAAGCCACAAATTAATAAAAACTTTTTCCATACATTTACTATGGGGAAAATGTGAAATGTTATTCTCAATTTTCTATCTCGTCCATCAGTCCTACAGCAATGTCTTCATACAGTATTATGGTCCTTAAATGTAACAGGACTGATTGGCCAGATAGAAAAATGTGAATTAAATTTCACATGTTCTCCATAGTAAATGTATGGAAAAAGTTTTCTTTAATTTGTGGCTTTTTAGTACATTACCGTAAGTTGACCCCAAAGAAACTATTGATACTGGATGGGAATGGAATCGATTGGCATACAAAAATAGCATGTGAAAAATAAAAGTTTTCATTTTCATACAAATTGTATGGGAAAAGTTTTCCTCGATTTGTGGCTTTTCTAGCCGGAAATTTTTTTTTGGTTCCATACAAGCTTTTGATCCTTAATAGGAATGGGATCGATTGGCATAAAAAAAAAAGTTTGTCAAAAATGACCTTTTTCTCGCACCCTGTATGTTTTTTCCAAAATCTGTAAAAGCCAATCTTCATTAATTTGAAATCGAGGGAAGGTCTTCTTAGACCGTTTTCTCGTAGCAGCACGGGATCTGGTAGCTGCCCTCACTGACCCAAAAAGAAAATCCACCCTGTATATTATATTTCCAGCACATGGTGTCCTGCCGGGTGGAAAACACGCGCGTGAACCCGGACTCGCTGATCGACGAGCTGCTCGCGCAGACCGACCTCAAGCAAGCCGTCGACGACTCCGCGGAGAGTGAGTGCCATTAGCAACCTTACGTCCTTGTAGCAAGGTTCACAATCCGTCAATGTGGCTCGGACTCGCTGATCGACCAGCTGCCCGCGCAGACCGACCTCAAGCAAGCCGTCGACGACTCCGCGGAGAGTGAGTAGCGACCTTGAGTGCTTACAGTAAGATTCATAATCCTCTGAACCACTCGCTGACTATAGATCGACCTCGAGCTGTCGACTCGGCGGAGAGTGAGCAACGACATCGTGTCCTATATCCTCAATAGGCTACATGACTATTTTTTTTTACGGTATCAATCGATCGGGTTTGTTTTTAGGATCAAATGTCTATATGGGACCCATTGCGTTAAAGTAACACAAAAGTCAGAAATTGTAGTCAAAGTCCGACAGTCGCACTTCACTCGCGAAACGCCCTATACAAAACGGCCAGAGGCCGTGACGTCATCGCCAATCTTGTAGTATGGACAAAACAAGAAAATTGCGTTTTTGTCGGTGAAATATTGCGTTTATGTATATAGTTGCTATACAATATTTTTTTGGATGAAATGTAAGGAATCGAATGGTACCCTTACTTTTATCGTTTTTGGAAGTTAAAAAAACTTAAATTTTGAAACTTTCAGGTCCTGTAATTTTGTAATTTTTCAATATTTTATTTTAATATACACATTATTGTAATAAATTGCTCGTTTGCTATCTATTTTACCACATTTTGTTATAAAATTCAACATGTGTCATCATCCCTATTAGGCAAGCATCTCGGTAGATAAAAAGATAGTTCAAAAGACATCAACGCACTTCTCATTCATTTAACAGTAGCGCGTTGATGTCTTTTGTTATATCCTTTACATTGTACAGTTGAAGTCGCATCAAAATCCGTTGCGTAGTTTTAAAGATGTAAGCATACATAGGGACAGCGGGAAGCGAGTTTGTTTGATGCTATGTAGTGATGTGTGTTCCAGCGTCGGGGCTGCAGCTGTTCATAGCGCGCGACGGCACCGCGGAGCTGGGCTCGCGGCAGCGCACGGAGCGCCGGCCCGACTACCAGCGCGTCGTCATACACCCGCACGAGCGCAGGCTAGTCGCTCCACACACACACTACTAGCCTCGCATTATGCTCCTTCAAGTGTCTTTTGGTTGCGCCATAGAGAAATATAGTAAGACAAGAGTGCTCACTCCATACATCAGTTCAGACTATTAATTTCAGTGTCGACATCTAGCATCGAGTAGCGGAACTATCAGTACTGCTACTTGACAATAGATGTAGCACCGACCGGAAAGTCTTATCTCAACAGCATAAGACTTTCCGGTCGGTGCTACATCTATTGTCAAGTAGCAGTACTGATAGTTCCGCTACTCGATGCTAGATGCTAATAGTCTTTTTGGTACTAAAACTGATATATGGAGTGAGCACTCTATGTATTTTTTTCTCTATGGTTGCGCTTGACAATAATATATATAGAAGATGTGAAACCTTTAGTAGGGTAACTCGCCAGTAACTGGCCACCCTAAACTAAAAATGAATTCTATTCACCTATAAACAGAACTCATTTTAGTATAAGGTTTCAATAACTGGCCTACCATCAATAACTAGTCAACAACTAGTTCTGTGTACAGATGAATAGAATTCAATTTTAGTTTAGGGTGGCCAGTTACTTGCGAATTACCCTATATAATTTATATACAGGTTGAAATATTACCCACCGTTCATACTCTACGTAGTGATTTTATAGGTTATACTGAACAACTTTTATTGTGGGACCAATCCCGAAATCGCGAAATTGGCTGTTTGATGTGATGCCGCTGATTTATATGGAACGGCCAATTTTTTGCGTGATTTCAGCTTTGACCCCTAATAAAAGTTGGTCAGTATAAAGTCACTGCGCAGAATATGAACGGTGGTTAAAATCTGCATAATAGTTAGACTACTAAAAAACACAAATGAAAAAGGTTTAACATAATAATCCAATTTGTTTTCGGTAAGTTTCATATGTACCTTAAATTTTTCTTTAGTACCTTACCTATATGACATCTATTTCAGTATATGTAAGCAATGAGTGTTGTAATTGTTATATACCTCTCTGCAGGTAGCCTACGGCCTGAGTGTACGCCGACGTGGGCCTCGGCCCGCCGCGAGTCTGACCCGAGGCCGACACCCCGCGAGTCTGACCCGAGGCCGACACCCCGCGAGTCTGACCCGAGGCCGACACCCGACAACCTCCGCAACAGACCGTCTCCCACAGAGGACACCCGGTCAACCACCACACTTCCTTCGCAACGGATGTCACTTCCGTACAGCTTGTGTTCCATTTTACTACTTTTTTTCGGGTATCTTCAATAAAATTATCAGCTTTTTTATGTCTATAGTTCGTTTTTTTAGCATTAGAAAGAACTTGCAAGAAGGTAAGCGATCTTGACATGTCTTTTAATTGAAAAACGCTTTTTAAAAATCAAAAACTATTACTTATGAAAGCAGAAGAATATAAATGATCGTATTAGATTCATAATTGTTACATATCTGCCGTAAGTTATTTTTAAAATGTGTTTTTCAATTAAAAGACATATCAAGATTGTTTAATTTGTTTACCTTATTTCTAATGCTAAAAAAACGAACTATATACATATTTAACCGTTTTAGCGCCAAGCTTAGATTAAGGGTTAATTTTGCCAGCCAAAAAAACGACCTTAAAAATGACCTTAAAAAGAATGAAATTAAAGAGTGCCATCTTGTGGCGTAAATCGACAACTGAAACTTGACATTGACAATTCATAGTAATAAGTAGCAACGTATTCATAGTAAATGAAACAAATGTTATTCTTCAAGTTGTTTGGATTACATTTAATTTATATAGAGTCTGTGCGGAAATGTATTGGGCATCATACATTCCACGACTCGTCTCTTTCCGCACAGACTATAACATACTAATTCAATCGCATTTTCTTGCCCGTTCGCGAACCTGACTATTTAAGTTGTTCAAATATCCATAGATGCCGTGAAAACCAACTGGTACGGTCAAGGAATATAATTTCAGTACCATTTGAAATGGGCCGCACCTTGTCACAGTAACAATAGTATGAGGTCCCTAGCGACTTTCATATTGATTGTCACTGGGACAAGGTACGAAATGGTGCTGAATTGGTTCTTTAACTGTACTTCAACAAAAATTTGAACGCAAAAGTGAAAGCTTAAAAACAGAGAATAATGTAATTAATGTACCACAGAAGATGTTCGGTGCAATGCACCTTAACACGTTTCAAGCCTCGTGCGGCGCGTGCGTCTAGTCAGCAAAAGATGCATTACTCAATAATTTACAGTAAAACTACTTTTAGTGTACTTTTCGGGACCATCGCGACCGGGTGCATTCGAAATTAACATTCACTATTTTTACTAACATTATAACATTTTAGACTTAACTTATTTAACATTTTAAACTCTAACATTAAACATTGTAATACAATAAACCCCTTTTTGCTACTACTCTCCGGACGTTTTAACATCACCGCCAACCCGCAACCCGCACATTGGTCCTTCGAACCGGATCACGCTCTTTAGGGATGGCACCTCCCTGAGTTTGATCCCATTATCCCGCAATGGAAACGAATTCCCGCAAGGGAAAAAGTTAGTCTCTGATTTAAACAATCTTTTAAAAACCGGAGGGTTCAATTTACGAAAGTGGTCGTCAAACAACAAGGAAATCTTAGAGTACATAAACAGGGTAGAGAAGAAATGGTATCCAACTTTAAGATGGACGACATTACAAAAACATTGGGTTTATGCTGGAGCCCGACCGAAGATAACTTCACATTCAAATGTAAAATGCCCGAACTTAAAGAGAAACTAACAAAAATAACACTTTTATCCGAAATTTCCAAACTGTACGATCCATTAGGTTGGATCGCCCCATTCATAGTAAAACTCAAAATATTATTTCAAAAGGCATGGAAAGAACAGACTCAATGGGATGACTCTATTTCTGACGAACTCCTCTCAGAATGGTCAAAGACGATAAGGGATATCGAACAACTCAACGAATGCAAAATAACACGGTGGTTAGGGTGTAAAGAAAACCACGTCATTGAACTCCATGGATTCTGTGACTCATCCATAGAAGCATACGCTTACGTAGTATATGCGAGAATACCGCAACAATCCAGAGTAATACTGGTGGCAGCAAAAACAAAACTTGTGCCCCATAAGAAAACATTAACATTAGCCCGGCTCGAGCTTAGTGGTGCACATTTGCTAACAAGACTCATGAAAAAGATTAAACATTCCTTGAACAAACATGAAATGATAACATTTGGCTGGACTGACTCAAAAATAGTCCTTGGGTGGTTACAAGGCGACTCGAACCGCTGGAAGCCATTTGTGGCTAACAGAGTAACACAAATAAAAGAGGTAATGCCCGCAGACCAGTGGAAGTACGTTAAGTCATCAGATAATCCAGCAGATGCAGCAAGCAGGGGTCTCACACATCTCAATTAAAAAACCATACTTTGTGGTGGCAAGCTCCATCCTGGCCCTTAATATTTCAACCTACTTTCGATAACTTAAAACATCCACAGTACACCACTAACGAAGAAGAGAAAAAACCCCACTCAAACAACATAACCCAAACAAACATTAACAACAGTACCCTCCTCTGTCTGACGCAGTCGGAAAACCAAGACAACATTATAAACAACTTATTAAATAAATATAGCTCAATTGCAAAAATAATAAGAATCGTCGCATAGATTCTCCGGGCATTGACACCGACTCGTGCCACTTTACCTACATATCTCACGTTACCGGAGTTGCAGAAAGCTAAATTGACAATAATAAAACATGTGCAAACAGAAGAAATGGGAACGGACATAGAATACTTACGTAAACATGACAGAGTGGAAACAAAAAGTAATCTTTCGAAACTAAACCCTTACATTGATGAAAACAACATTCTACGGGCAAAAGGAAGACTTAACGAAGCTAACATTCCATACGAGATGAAATTTCCGAAAATCATCCCAAAACATTCACGATTGACAACATTGCTAATAGAACAAGCACATCTCCTAACATTCCATGGTGGTGCCCGACTCACTATGGCTAAGCTTAAAGAACAATATTGGGTGATGGGAGGAATGAACGCGGTGAAGAAACTACTTGGAAAATGTGTCAGGTGCAAGAAAATTGAAGGAAAGAAACATCAACAAATAATGAGTGCGTTACCTGCCGCTAGAGTGAATGAAGCCAAACCATTTTATCACACAGGTGTAGACTACACAGGGTATGTGGATATAAAGGCGAGCAAAGGTCGTGGCATAAAAACATTGAAGGGATACATTGCGATTTTCGTGTGTATGGTTACCAAGGCTGTTCATTTGGAACTGGTGACTGAGCTAACGAGCTCAGCATTCTTAGCTGCTTTACGAAGAATGGCGGCCAGAAAAGGAACTCCTCGTCACATGTATTCTGACAACGGAACAAATTTTGTGGGTTCTAACAACATTCTACAAGAACAATGGCAAGACTTACGGAACATTTTTAACAACAGCTTTCTTTCGGAAATTACAGAAATGGAGATTGAATGGCATTCGTGGCCCAGCGCAGGTGGCCTCTGGGAGAGGGCAGTGCGAAGTCTTAAACACCACTTAAAGAGAGTAATAGGAAAACAGAAACTTACGTACGAAGAATATTCTACGATTTTAGCGCAACTGGAGGCTGGTTTGAATTCAAGGCCGTTATGCCCACTAACTGAAGATATCGAGGACCTTGACTTTCTCACTCCAGCACACTTCCTAACAGGCCGAGCAGGTCTCACGGTAATAGAAACAGAAGAGGACGCTAGAACGAGATGGCACCTAACACAAAATATAGTTAAAGATATTTGGAAAAAATGGAAATTCGAATATTTAAGACCAGACCGGAGTGGAACACACCTCAGAAGAATCTTGAAATAGATGACATGGTAGTAATACACGACGACAACCTACCCGCAGGAAAGTGGGCCCTCGGAAGGGTCGTAAACACTCACGCCGGACCAGACGGGTATGTTCGAGTTGTTACTCTGAAAACAAAGAATGGACTCCTAAAGCGCCCAGTAATAAAACTATCACTCTTACCAATACCAAAGGACACCGAACAGCAAGATAAACAAGAATCCAAGCCTAAACAACAAACGAACAAACAGAAACCTAACAAGAAGCTCGGATATGCAACCACAATATTTATGACATTAATGTACCTCATGTCATTGTTAACACTGGGAAGCTGCGTTCAAGTAACTCACGTAAATAAAACTCAAAGTCTATACTTCGATAACATTGGAAACATGCTACTCGTGAAAGATGAATGGAAGCTAGTAGCGTACCAGGACCTCAATCCATATTGGGAAGGAATCACGGCCTATAAAAAGTATAACACTCAACTAGAAAACATTTGTAAACAAGTAAAAACATTAACACACTGTGGTATCGTTATATTGCAACTACGTCACTCTTATGACGAATTACAACACTACAACCGCATTTTATCGAGTCAGCAGTTGAAACCAGAGACCCGGAGACGGCGTGGCCTAGTTAACGGAGTCGGAAATCTCGCAAATACCCTGTTTGGAGTTCTGGATGATAGATTTGCAGAGCAATATCAAAAGGACATTGGACTAATTAAAAACAACGAGAAGCACCTCGTCAACCTTTGGAAAAACCAGACATCAATAATGGAGGCCGAATACAATGTGTTATTAAGAAACAAAGATACCATAGAAAAACAACATAAATTGATACACGCTCATTTGATTAGCTTAGACCAAGGGACTTCCGCATTGCAAAAAGAAGTAAGCGCCGCAGAGTGCATGGCGCAATTCAACATGATAGCGATGGCCGCTAATAACCTACTAAATCACTTAAGAGTTATTCAGGATAATTTACTAGACACTCTTACAAACATATATAACGGAAAAATGAACATACACATTATCGACCCTAAACAATTTCAACGAGAACTAAACATAATATCCGGACAACTAGTAAGCGACTTATCGTTACCTATAGATAACATTCAAACCAATTTGCAAAACATTTATCACCTATTAACTATTAAAGCCAAGATAACTGACCAATACATGATTATAGAGATCCGTATTCCACTTGTGAGCCGAGTTAGTTATGACTTATACAACATTATACCCATACAACACAGTACAGGAAGAAACATGATATCGATTATCCCTATAGAAAAATACATAGCTATCAATTTACGAAAGGATTCCTATTTGCCTATAACGGATAAGGAAATTGAGCAATGCATTACTCGAGACGTCACAACATATATGTGCTACCTCAAAACTCCAGTTTTCAAAATGAATTCCGATAAAGACCTCTGCATTAAAAATGAAAATTATCAATGCAAAGTAAACACAGCTGCTTGTCAAAACAAATGGATAAGTCTATCGAAACTGAACCAGTACCTTTACTTCTGTTGTGACGCGTGTCATTTGCGCACGCTATGCAAGAGTCAAGTTACGTCTCAGACGGTATCCCAGAAGAACATTATTAACGTAGACGAGGATTGCGTTGTGAAAACTGATAACTTTACTATTCACACGCATCAAAATATGCAAAGCAAAGTTAATGTGAAACTAAACATACTAACACCGGAAATAGACCCCATAAACCACATTATAAACATAACATTATCTGACTACGAAAATAGCACTAGCGATAGCCCATACAATGAGAAAGAATTAAAGGACTTAGGAGACAAAATAAACACTATGAAACAGAATCAACCTCTTCTGGACAACTACTCCTCAAATGACATACATCATTATACCGCTATATATTGCCTATGGGGTGTAGTGATCATCGGGATAATTATTTAGGCGAGTCGAAAGACGCGCTGCCAGTGAAAGCTCAAAGTAGCACCACCATCGATAATTACGGAACCACAAGGAGCAGCTGATCCAGTACGTGTCGCCGGGCAGGGCCAGGCACAGGAGCCGTCCCCCGCTCCGCGCACGCGCAGCCCTCGCGGACGCCGCGGGCTGGCACGTCATTGCAGCGTCAGTGATAGTGATAAGTGCAGTGCAAATGTGAAAAAAGCGGCCAAGTGCGAGTCGGACTCGCCCATGAAGGGTTCAGTATTTAGGCGATTTATGACTTATTAAAAAAAAACTACTTACTAGATCTCGTTCAAACCAATTTTCGGTGGAAGTTTACATGGTACATCGTATATTTTTTTTAGTTTTATCATTCTCTTATTTTAGAAGTTACAGGGGGGGGGGACACACATTTTACCACTTTGGAAGTGTCTCTCGCGCAAACTATTCAGTTTAGAAAAAAATGATATTAGAAACCTCAATATCATTTTTGAAGACCTATCCATAGATACCCCACACGTATGGGTTTGATGAAAAAAAAATTTTTGAGTTTCAGTTCGAAGTATGGGGAACCCCAAAAAATTATTGTTTTTTTTCTATTTTTGTGTGAAAATCTTAATGCGGTTCACAAAATACATCTACTTACCAAGTTTCAACAGTATAGTTCTTATAGTTTCGGAGAAAAGTGGCTGTGACATACGGACAGACGGACAGACAGATAGACAGACAGACATGACGAATCTATAAGGGTTCCGTTTTTTGCCATTTGGCTTCGCAACCCTAAAAAGTGGAAAAGTGTGATAAACTTGAAAACATTGAATTGAAGCAAGTGGACAGAAGTTGCTCGCCAGTGTTCCGACAAACATCGTTTAGAAAATAATTACTTAGATTTAGAAACATTGTTTTCACCTCAGCAGCTCGAACAAGGGTACTTTGCTACTTAAAAACAGTGAGCAAAATCGCATTTTGCTCACTGAGTGAGACAAAATGAGCAAAATGCGATTTTGCTCACTCAGTGAGCAAAACGTGATTTTGCTCACTGTTTTTAAGTAGCAAAGTACCCTTGTTTGAGCTGCTGAGGTGAAAATTTAATTGTTGGTATATCTTAAGAAAACATGAGTGAATAGAGGTAAGTGATGAAGAAGGAATACATTTTTCGGGTTCTCTAATATGTTCTCACTGCTGAGGTGAAAAATGTTGTGTACTACACGAGACCAAAGTTATTTACATCTCGTGCGCTTTTGAGTCCCTTACTACGCTCAAGATTCTAAATTAGATTCACTCGCTACGCTCGTGAATCTATTATAGAATCTTTCGCTTGCACGGGACTCAAAATAAGCACTCGAAGAAATATCAAACTTTGATCTCTTGTTGTACAAATAACTATTATCATCCTTGTATCACTTAAATATCTTAGCAACTCATCCCATCTCACCGTTTGCCCCCGTCAAGATGTTCGGTGCAATGCACCTTAACACGTTTCAAGCCTCGTGCGGCGCGTGCGTCTAGTCAGCAAAAGATGCATTACTCAATAATTTACAGTAAAACTACTTTTAGTGTACTTTTCGGGACCATCGCGACCGGGTGCATTCGAAATTAACATTCACTATTTTTACTAACATTATAACATTTTAGACTTAACTTATTTAACATTTTAAACTCTAACATTAAACATTGTAATACAATAAACCCCTTTTTGTTTTTAGGGTTCCGTAGCCAAATGGCAAAAAACGGAACCCTTATAGATTCGTCATGTCTGTCTGTCTGTCCGTCTGTCCGTCTGTCCGTCCGTATGTCACAGCCACTTTTCTCCGAAACTATAAGAACTATACTGTTGAAACTTGGTAAGTAGATGTATTCTGTGAACCGCATTAAGATTTTCACACAAAAATAGAAAAAAAACAATAAATTTTTGGGGTTCCCCATACTTCGAACTGAAACTAAAAAAAAATTTTTTCATCAAACCCATACGTGTGGGGTATCTATGGATAGGTCTTCAAAAATGATATTGAGGTTTCTAATATCATTTTTTTCTAAACTGAATAGTTTGCGCGAGAGACACTTCCAAAGTGATAAAATGTGTGTCCCCCCCCCCTGTAACTTCTAAAATAAGAGAATGATAAAACTAAAAAAAATATATGATGTACACTACCATGTAAACTTCCACCGAAAATTGGTTTGAACGAGATCTAGTAAGTAGTTTTTTTTTTATACGTCATAAATCGCCTAAATACGGAACCCTTCATGGGCGAGTCCGACTCGCACTTGGCCGCTTTTTTGCTACTACTCTCCGGACGTTTTAACATCACCGCCAACCCGCAACCCGCACAGAAGAGAATTAAAAATTCGTTTCATCTTTGCGTTTGGGTCTCGTTGGTCCAAATAGCCCCTTGGCGCTAAATAGGTTAAACATTAACTAAATTAGGATACGTTGTAGCTTCCATTATAATAAGACATTGTATTTGATGAATACGCGAAGCTGGCTATACTACGTAATTGCTGGTGACTGTACATATATCTATATGTTGTTCCTCGATGTCTGTGTATATTTAAAAACGGTTGTCATCATCCTTAGATCAATAATTTTGACATATGCTTCCGATTTTGAGACGTATATTATAGTATACATTTAAAATAAATGTCAGTTGATGTTATTTAGCCACGGCGGGAAATAAAAGAGTTGGCCCGCAGTTACCCATACAAATACTTCTATTACAAATATTATACATTCAGTGTCTATAAGATAGTGACGGCCTACGTGGCCAAATATATCGTAACATGCCTTTGTTACCATAGGAATAGGGATGTGTCTCGATATATTTGGCCACTTTGCCCGTCACTGTCTATTTGATGCCGACTTGTTGACTGTACATCAAATAACCGATATATTTTTTTTAAATAGTTTCAGTTATTTCGACTTATTATTGTATGTAGAAACAATCAAAATATGTGTGTAAATAATCGGGTGTTTCTGCAATCGGTGACAACCCTAGCGTTGCCGTTGGTAGCTATGTATCGGCGCTGAAGCGTAGATTACCAAATAGATGTGGCATTAGACTACTCTCACCGCACAAGCACTTATGACATACTGTCAAAGAATTTAATTTCCTACCCATTTCGTACCTTGTCCCAGTGACAATCAATATGAGTCGCTAGAGACCTCATACTATTGTTACTGTGACAAACTACAAAATGGGTAGGAAATTCTAAATTCTTTGACTGTACGTTCAGTTCATAGATAAAATCAGGGCTCGGATACCGTTTTATTTCTCAAACCGATTTCGTTTGCGGTTACCGGTTCTATTGAGATACCGGTGTATGCTCAGTCTTGTCCGGTATACCTACTTTAAATTAATCTTTGGTAACCGGCCGCGTTTTCACCAGAGATGCGCGAGGATACGTAGCGATGTGTTTATTAAGAAGAAGCAAATGAAGCGATTATATTGTTTCTTAACTCTTAACAAAACCCATAGCTACGGATCCGCGCAAATCTCCGGTAGAAACGCAGCCTAAGAGTGACTTTACGCGGTGAGTGAAAATGCATAATCTACGGGTAGTAATCTGCGAGCAAGCAGCACACTTGCCTGGCAGACTCGAAAATGGCGGGTAGATGTAACCCACCCACCCCCACCAGCTAAAATGTATGTTTAACAACCCCCAACTTCCAGGGCTCCAAACTGTAGCTTGCTTTACCAATTGAGCCAATTGACAAGTCAAAGGCGGTCAAATCCGCACACCGCTCTGGTGTGCGAGCGCTATGTGCATAGCGCTGTCTCGCTCGCCAAAAGTGTAATTGTAATTTTGCAATATCAGGCCCGCCATACATAAATATGTATTAGAAATATATAATGTTGTATGAAAAATAATATATATTTTTAATCAAACTAATTGCCAATCCTGAATTTACTTATGTAAAGTGATAATATATAAAAAACAATGTTTAGTCAAAACGAGGTAACTTTTAATTTCCACGTTACATCTACCCGCATTTTTCCTATTTTCTATACAATTAAGAGCTGTGAAAAACTATCGGCTAGTTGTCTATTTATTGTCATTATATTCGCGTATGTATAAGCGTATTATTGTATTTAACTAAGTGATGCAGTATTGAATACGAGATTGTGTAGGTAATATAGCGGGATACTTACTGGCGACTGTACATAAGGTTCGTAATTTAGTATGTTATACTCCATTCCAGATAGAATTAGGGCTGAATTAGACGGCGTGCGAACTCGTATGCGATTTTAGTTATATTGAGAACTATGGGTTACATCCAATTCAGCTGACCAGTTGCCTTTAGACGCTAGCATTGACATATATCTAAGGACGGGCCTTACGGGCACTAAGAATGGGGCCAGTACAGCGGTGTCGCGCACACGAATTCGAGCCAACCGTGCAGTCTAACGCCACAACGCGATTGGTTGATGAGTTCGCATCACGCGCACGATTGGTCGCAACTAGTTGCGTCAGACTGCACGATTGGTTCGAATACGTGAGTGACACCGCTGAACTATAACTATTACTTATGAAAGCAGAAGACTATAAAAGATCGTATTAGATTCATAATTGTTACATATTTACCGTAACTTATTTTTAAAATGTGTTTTTCAATTAAAAGACACATGAAGATTGTTTACCAAATTTCGAATGCTAAAAAAAACGAAGTATAGTACCATTCTTAGTGCCCGTAAGGATAGAAGGAAAAGTGGTTCTTTAGCAAGTTTTAGGATGACAGTTAATAATAATAAGTAACATTTCTCAATTACACGCTCCTAACCTAGTACAATATGCCGGCTCGTTGAAAGCTTCTCGGGCAAAAACAGAGTCAGTAAGTAAAATATCGAAGTTAATATTTCCACCGAATTTATCCACCACAATCATTTTAGATTAAACGTTGTAAATAATGCTATATTCTAATTGTAGCTTACAAAAAATAAAGAATGTCCCCCAGTTTTTTTTACAAAACATCTAAAGAGGCAGAGGTCAACACCGCTCATTAAGTCATTACTGTCCGTGTAAGGTCATTACTGTCTGTCTACAATCTACAAATGGAATGTAGTGCATAATTATTTACCTTGGTATTTTCACGATAACGTACGAACGTGTCTTGGCTATTTCAGTCAGTCTCCGTACAAAAAGTACTGGGGTTGACTGAATTAGCATGACAAATACGAACGTTTCCGAGAAAATACGACAGAAAACAATTATGCACTAGGTACATCTGTACTTTTGTATTCATTCACGTCGTATCAAAATAGAAGTTGTTTGTTGTACAACTTGACAGAAAAGGTTTAGAATCTCTGATCACAGACTGGAGAAACTGGCTTCTAATACCAAGTCTATAATATAAAGTTATCTGGAATGTAGTATAGTACCCGCTGAATGTATTAGTAACACTGAGATTGAAAGAGTTTTGCAGAGAGAACACAGGTTGTGTATTGTGTATACTGTATACTATTGTAACAAAGTCAGGACACGGCGTAGAAACAACTCTTTAGGATATACGTATGTACCTATTTGTAGTATTTATTATTCATTCAAACTGTTTTCTGTTCCTAACATTGTAAACACGTTACGAGGGTCAGACCTAGGTAGCTCAGCCAGCCTATTATGGATAGCTTTATCCATCTTTATCCACGTGATAAAATAACTGTCACTGTTTAACACCGTGGGAAAGAAAGTGACGGACACCGTTTTATCACGCTGTCACGTAGACAAGAACGACCATCATATCCGTACTGGGATTATTATAGCACAGGCGTGCCAGTGCAATTTTAAACGTCAAACTTTAATGATGTCCCAACAGTGTTTGAATAGAGCGGTCTCTACGTCGTGTCTATGTTGCTCTCGCCTCCCCTTGATGTACAATTACAATCCTGCATATTTATTATTTAGCTGTTAAATGCCATACAATTAATGTAATTTATATTTAACTTTCGTTTGGCAGTTTTTAAACGAAACCGGAGCTGTTACAGGTCAGTCTTGTGTAATAATTATTTTAATTATTAAAATGTTATTAATTATTATAATATTGTTTGTGTCGTCCGTTCGTCTACCGTTTGTATATTCTTGATTTTACTTGTGTAGATAGTCCGGTTTCGAACTAAGTATTTTTATTCCTAAATGTATAGTATTCATAAGTAGGTGTTATTTGAAAATTTTGTCGACATTTTGTCGCGCGCTGACAATGCCTCGGCTTAAATAAAACGCCATCTTCTTTGGTTATATGTAAATGGTTATTTTATTAATTGTTCCCCCGTAAAATAGGGAGTATTACTGCAATGTTTTGCCGCCAGAGTGCAGCACTAGCGACGTAAGTATGGCATTGAGTAACTTTAACATACTGTACCTTAAACTGTTTTTTGACAAGTTTTCACAGACAATCAAATATGACATTGATACATCAAGGCGGTTTGTTTACAAAGGGCCTATCGGGAAACGCGAAATCGAAACTCGGCTATCTGGCTCTTTATGTCTCGAATATGCAAGAGTGATGTGAGGTTAGATAACAAAATTTCGACTCCCTCGTTTGCTGTAGTAGACCCTTAGATTATGACTTACTGTGGGAGTGGCGCCCCCAACGCAGAGTTTTGCGATATTATATTTTGTGGAAAAGTGCACTAAGTGGGGCAATGGGCACGCCAATTAGGTAAAATTAAATTTTAATAGTTTGCTTCAAAATAAAATACATTGCACATTGAAATCAAAACTTTCCTTTAATCAGTTACAAAACGGTAACAACAGTTCAGCTGAACATAACATAAGGCACCTCACTCAGGTCTGTCGAAAGAGACGCGGCTATACAATAGAAAGAGACCTTAATAGAGGACTTAAAAATAATATGCAACGTGCTCTTTCTATCGTTCGACCGCGTCTCTTTCCCTTTATTATTTAGAATCACAGGATTATATCATTGATCTTACAAGTTTAGGAAGTCTGGTTCGCAATATGACCAGGATAAAAATAGTACCATTGCTCGACACTGCACCTGTAGTTTAAAATTTCATTAAGGGTGTCGAACATTGGAACGAGACTTGCGTATATTTACACAAAAACTGTGACGTTCCACGACGAAAGGTACCTTATGGCGGTCGGCGCTTACGCCGTTATCAGCGGCGCCTCTATACTAATGCGGTACTAATACGCGAGAGACATGTGTCCTTCACGAGTGAGTGATTCAATTTCAAACTAACTATATATTTTGATTGAACTCGCGCACTCTTCAACTCACTGATGATTTATCTCGCTGAGTAACTCAGTCGCTCAGTGTTCCTTGCGCGCTCTTTCCCACTCATGATTCGAATTAGCCGGCCGAGCGTGAAGAGCGAGACATTATCTCTACTCACTCTTGAACAATATACTCTGCAGATCCACTGAGCGAACTGAGTGATATATATCACCGCAAGCGAAAGATTTCAACTCGGTGAAGCGTTTTGCGCATCTCTACTACGCGACGTAAGCGCACACCGCCGTGAGCTACCTTTCATCGTGGAATGTCACAATTACTTAATGACCCCTATATGTAGATACATAATTGGTAGATTGTTCATAGAAATGACCAATAACGTAAACAAATTATTATATTTTTTTTTATGTGATAGTCAGCAGACGAGCCGCCTGATGGGAAGCGGTCATCGTCGCCCATGGACATAAGCAACATCACAGGAGCCACTTAAGCGGGGTTATTCCCACTAGTTACCACCAAGTTGTTACTACTGGGAATTTTTTTCCCACCTTTTACCACTGGTAACTACTGGGAAAAATTATTCCCAGTAGTTACCACCAACTCGGTTTAGTGGTAACTACTGGGAATTTTTATTCCCAGTAGTTACCACCAAAATTTTGTTAGAGTTAAATACTAATAAAAACAGTATAAATAGTAAGAGTACAAATACAGAGTGATTTTGAATTACCTAATAAAATCACTTAAAAAATAATCTAAATGGATTATTAAATTTATTCTTACATATATTATAGTTTTTGTACTAGTACCGGTTAAACTGTTTAACTATATTTTTGGTCACTTTTAAGGCAGTTGACTAAACACTAATCAACTAACAATTATTTATTAAATCACTCGATATTTATACTGTTTTTATTAGTATTTAACTTTAACAAAGTTTTGGTGGTAACTACTGGGAATAATTTTTCCCAGTAGTTACCAGTGGTAAAAGGTGGGAAAAAAATTCCCAGTAGTTACCACTGGTATCAACTTGGTGGTAACTAGTGGGAATAACCCCTTAAGCGTTGCCGACCCTTGAGAACCCTAAATACCCGCTTCTTGAAGAGTCCCATGTCGTAGCGCAAAGGAAATACCTCAGGAGGCAAGTCATTCCACATTCTGCACGTTCTGGGAAGAAACGAGCGAGATGCCCGCTTATTCTTGGTGTGCCATGTATCTAAGAAGTGGGGATGAACTTTGCTCCTTTGGCGGGAGGTGCGGTGATAAAAACGAGACGATGGCACCAAATCAAAAAGTTCTTCCGAGCATTCCCCATTGTACAGACGGTAGAACATGCAAAGAGAGCCAACGTCTCTCCGAAGGTTCGGGATCGCCGACAATACGAACTGCCCGCCGTTGGATGGAGTCAAGAGGAAGGAGCTGGTATTTCGGGGCGCCAGACCAGAGATGAGAACAGTACTCCATATGAGGTCGAACCTGCGCTTTATATAACAAAAGCCGGTGACTAGGTGTGAAGTACTGTTTGGCTCTGTTAAGCACCCCAAGCTTTTTGGAGGCCAGTTTGGCTTTATGTTCCAAATGACTACGAAACTGGACTTCGTTCGTAATGTCGACACCAAGTATCCCGATACTTTTAGCCATGGTAAGGGGAATGCCCTGAAACTTTGGCGCCGTGACAAATGGGACTTTTTTAGAGGAAAACGCACAGACTTGTGTCTTACAAATTTCTAATATTACGAGTAATACATAGCTCGACTTGGCGGGGGCACAGCCGTGCCCCCAGATATACCTACATGCACTTTTACTCGTAAAGATCGAGCATTACCAGCACCAATGGAGCGGCAGCTGACGTCTATTAAATAGAGAACAAATCTGCTTACATTATTGGTATCTTCCATCGAAGCTTGCTATACATACAGGATTGGTTGCGCCCTTATTTCATTCAAAAAATTTAAAAATAACTACATAATTATTTCAAGTCCTGTTAATTCATATTTATAAATTACATGTCAAACATGTTTGGACGACACAGATAATGTATAATAGTTAAGTATTTATTTTTTGAAATGGTGTACCTACATTTTTAAAGGCACTTGGGTTGCTGTTGGTTATCACACTTATCACTATTATCAGAATATATAGCGATATATAATAAGCCCCTACCCCTACTTCGCGTGAAAAGTATAAATATTTCCGTTAGAGCTATAAATACATATATGTATTATAGGGGTCCCGTTGTTTCCCATAAAGTTTAAAGTCATAATGTATTGTTTGTCATATTATCATTAGTCATAAAACTGAAACCGTTAACATTTCAGGATTTTCGTTAGGTTATCCTATAGATAGGTTAGATTTGTTTTATGGCAATCCTGAAAAGTGACGCGTTTCTGAACCAAATGAATTATGAATAACGAAAATTCGGACAAACAATACATTATGGCTTAAAACTATTTGGGAAACAATAGAGACCCATGTATTATAGTGTAGTGAATGGTAAATTTCCCGCTGTATCTCTGTGCCATGACATTACATAACTACTTAATATATTAGGGTGTAAACTCAAACCACACGAGTTTAGCTCAACTAAAGGTACTGATATTCGCTATGCATTCGTTATGTAAGAATCTTACCGATCATTCGGAGTTCAACCTTTCGTTAAACATATTCGATTAAACCAGTATAAATAGTGGTTTTGAATTATAAAGCCCCGTCTCCATATCGCGCGGCAAACCATCGAACATTGGCTCGCGCGGCAGCCGCGCGCAATGGATACCGGGCTGCCGCGCGAGCGAGCGAGTTGGCTCGCGCGGCAGCCCGGTATCCATTGCGCGCGATGTTCGATGGTTTGCCCCGCGATATGGAGAGGGGGCTTAAGATTCTTGAGGGATTTCAAACCTTGTTCAAAATGGATTTGAACTCAAAAACACTGTCAACTAGCTAGCGCGGGCGATACCACGTGAGATCTACATTAAATCATGGTTAAAACTAATCAACAAATACAACTAAAATGCTAGGTACTTATAGTAATCAATGTAATCATGTGACGTTCTCATGGAAAATGGACCGTCACGCTTGGGCGGTTTTTTAGGGTTCCGTATCAGTCAATCAATCAATCAATTTATTTATTTTTCAATCAATCAATCAATCAATCAATTTATTTTGCTATAATAAGGGTTGGTTTACAGGTGTTATTACAATGTTATGTACATTCCTTAATTAGCCATAATATTCTATAGCATGCAAAATATTCACAATTATTTACATATGTACAAATTCATTGAAAATTGACTAAATAACTAAATAATATTATATACCTAAATAATAAATATTTCTAACATTACATTACAATATTTATAATTTACGATTTGTTAGCCGTTCGTCTGGCTCGCATTTGGTCCAGATCGCTGTTTGTCCAGTTCGCGTTTGGTCCAATACGCATTTTGTCCTAAAATCCGCACCAAAAGCGAATTGACTTAGTAGCAGTTGGTCCCAATCGGAGTTCGCCATATACGCGTTTTGACACACTCGCTGCTCGCCCCAAATGCGGTTCGTCCTATACGCAAATAACCCTTTTTCGTCTTTCTTTGACTAATTGGACGTTTAAATATTGTATTAGCCTTTGTTTTACAAGGCCTACAATAAGAAAATATACGAATGGTAACCACTCTCCCCTGCCTACTCGTCTAGATACGAGTAGGCAGGGGAGTTATTGCACGGTTTGAGATGTTAAAATCAGATAATATACCTACAATCCAGGTTTTCAAGTATCCTATGTCTCAATTCAAATCTTTATCGATCTGTACGCCAAGTTGTGTAAATCAATACATACATATATATATACATATATACGTAAATATATATATATATATATGATTTGTTAGCTGTACGTCCAATACGCAGTTCGTCCAAATGATATTTCAATTCGCATTTCGTCCAACACGTATTTGGTCCAACATGCATTTCGTCCAACAGCATTTCGTCTAACGCGTATTACGTCAACACGTATTTCGTCCAACAGCAAGTCGTCCAACATGGATTTAGTCCAACACAGATTTTGTCCAGTAGGCATTCCGTCAATTCGTATATGTAGGAGTCTTGTCAAGAAAAATATAATTATGCGCCTCTCATTACTGCAGCCACGGGTCATTTATGAAAATTCGAACCGTTTGTCTGAGTTACGTACGCCTTTGTACGACACACCTGTGCGTGAGCGGCGCGTTTTCGTGAACCTTGTAGGAAGGCACGAAGGTTGACATTGGGCTTTGGGCTGTAGCCGCACGGGTCAGTTGACGTATTTGGCGGTCAAGGGGTTTATGGAATGGAAACAAAGATTCATTGATTGTCGAACGAGCGAGCGAAGCGAAGTTCTTCCAATCAACTTGGAACACACGGCTGGCTAGAGACGCACGTCCCGGCATTTCGATATTTCTTGACTGAACTATCCGAGGATAGTTTGTTACGCTATAACTAAATATAGTATATTTGTTCTAATTCAAATGAAATTAGGTAAACGGTAATTTTACTCAAATGGTACCTTTTCTCTGTCACTGTCACAGATATATGCCACGTTCACACAACTTCACATGGACGCGACATTTCCGTGCATTCCGTGCGCAAAGTTGCCAGCGCGCTCGCAAATCAAAGGGTCTACCGCGAACACTGAAGTCCGCAAATTGCGGGTATTTGTTTTCTGTTTTACTCCAATTGGACGTAATTAAAGTGACAGAGAAAAATGCCCACAATTTGCGAATTTCGGTGTTCGCGGTAAACCCTCAGGATGGAACTGTCGCATATTTGTTAATCAACATTACGTAACGAACGTCAATGAGGAATTTCACATGCTCAATGTGTGTTGTGTAGGTATTTATTCTTATCCTAGTCTTCCTTAGTCTTGTCCCAGAGAACGGGACGAGCATCCACTAGTGAAATTAAAAAGTCGACATCTAAATTGTCAGCCATTTTTGTGCATTAATTAGCACGTGAGAACTATGCAACAGCAAAACAATAACTACCGAGCGGTGCGCCGTCCGCCGGTGTAGCGGCACCGTGCACGGCACCGTACACGGCACCGTGCCGCGGCACGACGCCGTGCCGTTACACGGTGGCCGGCGCCGCACCGTGGATATGTGGCCGGGCCCTAACAACAGTAACAACCCGTTAACGGCTCCGACCGCGGGTCCCAGTAGCACCATATCATCGGCGTAGCTGATATTATTGACATTTTCTCATTTCCCATATCCTCTTAATAGACGAATCACGAAATGGACGAACTCCGTAATGATGAATCGCGAAATGGACGAAATGCAGAGTGACAATTCAAAACAAACAATTCGCTTTTGGTCCGGATTTTAGGACAAATTGCGTATTGGACCAAACGCGAAATGGACAAACAGCGACCTGGACCAAATGCGAGCCAGACGAACGGCTAACAAATCTAATTTACATTTTATTTTATTTAAGCCTTTATATTATTATAGCAAAAAATCATTCAATTTATAGAATCTGCGTTCTAAACGCCACTCCCGTATTTTTTATTAAATTGGCTATCGGGCACTTCTTTGAGCTTTTGTGGTATTTTATTATAAATGTTTACACACATCACCGTACAATTCTTCTTAAATCGGCTTGTTTTTTGTTGTTTGTCCACCACAAGTCGGCTACCGTTTCTTGTGTTCCGTGGATATAAATCACTAGCAGTTTTAAAAAGTGTTCTGTGCTTTCTTACAAATTTAGACACTTCTTCGATATATAAACATGCAAGAGGTAGTATACCCAATTTAAAAAATAAAGGTTGACAAGATTCTAATGGGCTAACCCCACACATAGCACGAATACAACTTTTTTGGGCAACAAAAGCTCTCTGAATGTCACCACTATTGCCCCAAACAATCAAGCCATATCTTAATATAGATTCAACATATCCATAGTAAGCAGCCATAACTGTATTGTGATCTGTAGTTTTTCTTAATCTACGGAGGACATATACAAATCTATTAATTTTATTACACACATTATTTATCTGGTCATTCCAATTTAAATTACTGTCAACAAATATTCCTAAAAATTTTGTAATGTCATTTTCTTTTAATTTATGTCCGTTATAAAGTATGTCTAAGTGCTGATTAATATTATTAAAATTAATGAAATTTGTTTTATCTAAATTAGTCTTTAAGTTGTTACGTTCAAGCCACTCGACTACAATATTGACCGTCTCATTAACCTGTGACTCGTGGTGGTTTATGCCCATCGAAAAATCATTTGTAACTACAATGGATATATCATCAGCAAACAAGACGCATTTGTAATTAATTTTATCTACAAGGTCATTGATGTATACTAAGAAAAGAAGTGGCCCAAGGATACTTCCTTGTGGTACCCCAAATTTATTGTTTCTAAACGTAGATCTATGACAAATGCTTTCATTCGTGCTATTAATACTTTTTACTTCCACACATTGTGATCTATTCTTCAGATATGAATCAATCCACTGCAACAGTCCTCTGACACCATAGGATTCAAGCTTACTTAACAGTTTACCATGCTCTACGACGTCAAAGGCCTTTGACATGTCAAAGAAAACAGCAGTTGTGAAATTTCTATCATCACACTTAGTCCCAATCTCGTGTATGAGATTAAATGTTGCTAGAACGTGGTCGATTTGTTTCGCTGAAATCCATTTTGTTCGTTTGCGATAATGTTCAATTTAAGGAAATAATCATTTAGTCTTAAATGCATTGCTTTCTCAAAGATTTTTGAGAGTATTGGTACTAAAGCGATAGGTCGATAATTTTCAATGTTAGTTTTGTCTCCTTTTTTATAAACTGGCTTGACAATTGAAAATTTTAGTTTATCGGGAAATTTCCCAGTTTCTAGAGACAAGTTTATTAAGTATGTCAAAATATGTACTAGTTCGTATTTACATTGTTTGATTATATTTGTTGCGATATTATCATAGCCCTCAGCATTAGTATTGTTCAATGCTGCGATAATATTTAAGACTTCTTGTTCACTGAAAGGCAGTAGGAATATACTGTTTGCAATTATATTAGCATCAATTTCTAACGTCTTTGAAAATTTGTCTCTTAATATATTTGTAGAATTGATGAAGTGATTGTTTAGTTCCTCCGCAAGTTGAGAAGCCTGGGTAACACTTTTTCCATTTATAATAAGTTTGTTTATACACCCATTATCCTGAGAAATACCCGTACCTTAAAGGAAAAAAAACAGAACCCTTATAGGATCACTTTGTGCTGTCCGTGCGTCCGTCTGTCAAATACCCTTTTTCTCGGGAACGCGTGGAGGTATCGGGTTGAAATTAAAGCCTATATGGCTTCTAACAAGGAAGGGTACCCAACTGGCCGGAACTGGGAATGGCCGTTTTTGCCGTAAAAGACGTATATTTCGACGGACGAGGATGAAAATTTATAGGGTACTTCCCGTTGACCTGGAACTATGAAATTTCAGAAATTTGGCAAGTATGTAATATCATCTTAAACTACAAGCAAAGCAGTGGCGGATTTAGATATTTGCCGCCAGTAGGTTATGCAGATTTTGCCGCCCCTATCCAGTGCCGGATTAAGATATTTTGATGCCCTGAGCATTTCTAAACCATGGTGCCTCTCTCCCTTCATCAAGATTAAATTTAAATTTCCGGGTAAATTGAGTGACGTTCATTGCCGCATTACTGCTGCTAGCGAGTGCGAAATTTTTGCAAAAAATGCAAGTTACTTAAATTTTACATAAAATAGGGGAGCGGCAAAATTCTGGTCGAAACTGGGCAGCTAAAAATATTTTTGACCCAAATTTGCCGCCTCCTAAAATCTGCCGCCCTAGGCTTCAGCCTACTCAGCCTAGTGGTAAATCCAGGACTGAAGGAAAGGGAAAATACTGAAAACTATAAATTAAAAAAAAAAAGTTATATCTGTACGGTGGGCAAGTCCGACTCGCACTTATCCGGTTTTTTTTAATTCTTCAACGAATGCCGCAAAAGTCATTTTTATATGAGAACGAGCCATTTTAAACTAAACCTAAATACTAACTAAAGTGTATGCAAATCAAGCGTTCTGTTAGTTTGGTCGAGTTAAGTGACGTTCCACGGGTAAAGGTACAGTCACCACACCACACGGGATTGTTATGCCATAGGGTTCTCGCAGGCGTGGTTCACTCCGCGATTACGTCGCGTCGCTACAAGCACATGCGGCCCACACCAATTTTGGTGTCTAGCCATACTAGTTGCCGCGTACCGCTACGGAACGAACGCATGCTCGCCCTTGCGCCATCTAGCGGTCATATCTGTCGTAATAGGAGACGCGTTTTGTTAGAGCGAATCTTCTGTACCTAGTACTATTATATTTATTCTGTGGTTCTTGCTAAATTAGAAATTCTATAACGTAAGTATTGCACAACCAATTTAGCTAGGACCCTGAATCGCGCAACAATCGCGCCAACCGGCAATTACGTCGCGTAGAACCGCATTAGTATTGGAGCGTCCTAACCTTTTGCACGCTAATGACAGATATATCAGCACCGCAGGTCCAACGCCAAAGACGAATTAATCGGTCACATACCACAGAGCAACATAGACCTACGTGCACATGCATAAAGTTCAATTTCAGTTTAGACACAGGTGACGTGGCGCCCGAGTGACAGTTTTTGTGTTTGTCACGGCGTCGAAAAGGTTAATAACAGCGCAAGCGAAATAGATTCCGGGCTATCTCATCTATTTTAACTGGATCAGGCATGAGGGGAGGGGAGAAATGACCGAACGGGATAGTCTTATGTATCTTTCAGTAGGAGTAGCAGCGAAAGCGCTATTATTGTTGGTCCTTGTCACAGTGTCATATTTCTTTTCATTCCCCTCCGTAAATATGTATACATATAGTATGGATTATGGTGGGCAACAAATAAATTGGACCAATCATAGTGTCGCATTGCGTATGTTTTGTCCCTCACGGACGCACGCGTATACCACATCTATAAGGATCTTACCATCTATGGTAAGCGCAAATCGCCATAGCCTAACCTGTGGAATGTCACATATTGTCTTAAAAATCAGATACACTACATTTTCCTAACAGTTTTAGGAGTCATTATTGTTAAATTAAATTACTATACATACTTACTAATAGAAATGATAAACATAAACTTTAGCTAAAGTTTTTTTTTTCAATTTCATTATTTTTGTATGCCTACAAAACATAGGCCTACACAAAATACAAAGGCCTACTTTTAGCCAAGACAAAAAGTTGATTTTAGTATTTTGAGGGAATTACAGAATTACTGAATATGTAATTGTTATTAAATAATTATATACATATAAAGGCACCTTTGTACATACATATTCTTATTATTCTTGCAAATAAATAATTATATTACCTACTACAACAAAACAGCCATGTTTTTAATTAACATAAAATACGTCACGTTAAATTTATATTAAAATAAGACGTGTATAGTGGCAATACCACACTTTGTCACTTAACCCTTTTCTAGGCACCAATCTACAAGGTATTCCAAAAAAATCGAATTAATCCAGCTTGATGATTCATTTGAAGACATTTCCCGAAAGTGCAATCTAATTTGAACCTTAAATCGGAATGCTAAAGTTGAAATTCTATTGGCGCTTATGTGAAAAGGGTTAAAAGTATAGCTTAGTTAGAGGGACTCGGGTAACATTAATGTGTTTCACCTTTATATTATTTTACTATGGACATCCTCGGCGGGCGGCCGTTCTTACCGACGTATCTGTAACAAGCAATAGTGAGCCTTATTGTAACGCGTCAAGGTGTATTTCGGAACGATTCGATTACAATGTATGAAAGTTTTCAATAACGGCTCGGTCACGACATTGAGCGACTTGCCCTCTCTCTCTTTATCATAACTATAACCAAGTAAAAATTTGGAAAGCGCCCTTTTGTATTTATTTACTCATTGTTGATATGGTCATTGCTCAAAAGATAAAATTAAACCGAAAAAGAGGGACTTGTTGCCTTAATAGGGCATTTCTTCAAGGACCATCCGACATCTGATATCGAATCGGATCGGACAATGTGAAAACGCTCTATGACCATGGAGAAACATAAGTAAGGAAAGAGTGGTAACTCCATACATCAGTTTTCTTACCAAAACGCGAGTTATATCGTAGTCGACACCTAGCGTCAAGTAGCGGACATTACCAGTACTTACTGCTAGTTGGCAATAGATGTCGCGGCAAACAAAAACTCTAATGCTCGACAATTTTTAGCTAATATTATAACCGGATGAATCGGAATGTGATTGTGTGTGTAAACGTAGGCTCCATAATGCTTTTGCAATACCTACCTTTTCGATTATTTCTCTGTTTCCGCTACCCAAAGGTTGTTTGGAAGAGATCGCTCTTTAGCGATAAGACCGCCTGCCTGTTTTCTGCCTCTACATTTAATCAATTGTTCTTTTCTTTTGTATCTTTAAAGAAAAAATTCTTTATTGTGCCAATAAAGAGTAATCTATCTATCTATATTTCCATATCATAGCATGAGGTTAACAAACAATAGCTGTGTGGTTTGGTTGGTAGTAGGGATGTTGCGGATGCAGATTTTTTGACATCCGTGGATGCGGATGCAGATATTTAAAGGAGGATGTCAAGATTAGGTACTTAGAAAACGTTAAATATTACATTTTTAGTATTAAAAAAAAATGTTTAGTATTTGAGCAAGAATATAGGTGCGTTATATTTAATAAACAGTAACTTGGCCGACTTTTCTGGATCTAGACGATTTCGTTATAGGTAATGACGAAATTACCTAGCAATTACGCCGCCGCTAAGACGTTCCTGTACCGACTTGTTCGACATCCGCATCCGCATAAGCTCCGCATCGATTTTATGCGGATGCGGATGCAGATGCGGATGTTGAAAAAATGCGGAAGTTCCGCGGTTGCGGATGCGAATGCGGATGTTTAAAAAATGCGGAAGTTCCGCGGTTGCGGATGCGAATGCGGATGTTTAAAAAATGCGGAAGTTCCGCGGTTGCGGATGCGAATGCGGATGTTTAAAAAATGCGGAAGTTCCGCGGTTGCGGATGCGGATGCGGATGTTCGCAACATCCCTGGTAGGTAGTAGGTAAGGTAGTGCACAATCCGTCACATGGTGCTAGAATGCCCCAACACCAAATTCGGTGGCAACATTGAAGAGCTCAAGACCTTGACTGGGAAAGCCGTGGATTATTTTAAGAACTCTAGCTTTAAATTTTAAATTTATAACGCAGTGACATGTATAGATATGCCATACGATAAATAAATAGTAGGTACTCACCGCACGCTATAGGGGCTGCGCCAGGAAGGGGTGCCGCAGCGCGTCGGCGGCGGTGATGCGCGCGCGCGGGTCGGGCTCCAGCAGGCGCGCCGCCAGCGCGAACGCCGCGTCGGGGAACCCGCACACGGAGCGCAGGGGGTCGTGCGCGTGCGCCTGCGCACCGACACGGATTTAAGCCACCCCGTTTACCACCACCCCACGCCACGACGTTTCATCGACTAAATAGCTAGTGTTTAGTTTTAAGTTTATAAAATACATATGTATGTTAGTCTGTAAGGTATTTGTAATATGGGCCTTGTTGCCTGAATTAAATTTCCAAATAAATAAATTAAGGCACAGACCATCATTTGCTGAGAGCTGTAGACCTCGCGAGCATAACTTAAAACTGAATATACGGCTTCGCCATTTTGGACAATTTCCAAGAACTGGATCGACAAAAAAAAATTTTTAATCATCACAATTTCACGAATATCGATATATAGATCGTATGAATATATACCGATATGATTTGAACGAAATTTCTAACTAAACGATTTTGTTGATCGCTACATAGTATAAAACAAAGCCGCATCCTGCTGTCTGTCTGTCCCTATGTATGCTTAGATGTTTAAAACTACGCAACGGATTATGATGCGGTTTTTTTTTAATAGAATGATTTAAGAGGAAGGTTTATGTATAATTTGCTAACCCTTGCGAAGCCGGGCGGGTCGCTGTAACATTATAAAGGTCTGGATAAGACAAAATATTAAAGACTTCATCACACAGGCGCGTTTTCCGGGCGGGGCGTCCGCTTTTCCATATAAAACGCTCACGCGCTTGTGTGACGGAACATTAAGGGTCTCCCCAAACTTATCGACGCGGATTCGGCGAAAGCCGATAGTAAACAGCATAAACAGGTAAGGTTCGGTTCGGCTCCGTTCGGCCGTCGACGGCCGACGCGTCGGCGTCTTTTTCGCTCTTATTGCGTGGACATAAAGTTTCATTTCTATTGGCATTGCCGATTCCGCGTCGATAAGTTTGGGGAGACTCTTAGAGACAGGTATTACCGGCGTGTCGTCTCGGCAGAGGCAGCGCGCGTGGCGGCGGCTGCACTTGGCGCAGGCGCGCGCGTCGTGCGCGGGCGCCGCGCCGCGCAGTTGCGCGGACAGCTTGCGCAGGCACAGCCCGCGGCGGCACGTCGACGTCAACAGACGACAGCCTCAACAATAACATGCGGTTATTTTATTTATGCGTCTATTAATGCGTGCAATATAATAATGCGTTTAGGATGCTGATGGGTCTGCCTCGGTATAGTTTGTAGCTTTCTAGTAGACCCCGAAGGCTTATCCTATTGTCTATTGTTCAGTAAAACCGCACGTGCTACTTACCTGCAAAAAAGGGTCTTCATTATTCTATTTGGCACCTGAGCGCGGGCTAGTCCAACGCTCAAAAAACCAGTGTAGGTGCGCTCTCCGATAACGCGCCTTTGTTACGCATCTCGATGACACATTTTAGACTGGTTCTGTAGCGTTCGACTCGCCGGCACTCAGTAACCGAAGTACCGATTTTTTATGCAGGTGGTTGTGGCACGTGGCACGAGCGGTTTTTCTTAACAATAGACAATAGGATTAGCCTTCGGGGTCTATTAGAAAGCTACAAACTATACTGCAGTGCGTCGGGGATGTCCGCCGATGCCCGTACGGATGACTTACGCTATTATGCGTAAAAGAGCGGCATCCCTATTGCATAGAGTGCAGGGCAGCACCAACAGTCTCCTAAGCGCATTTGTCGACAGAGTAGACTGCCCACTGATGAGGCGTTGGAATCAGTTGCACGAACCCAACGCATCATCAAAATAAATAGTATTAAGTAGTTTTAGGTATTTATTCTTTTACATATTGTACACTAACATAGATATAGGTAGTTAAATTTTATATTTTGTACTAACACTATGAGTTATATGCCTGAAATAAACAATTTCAAATTAATACAAACACAGCCAAAGATGTACTCGTAGTGCATAATTATTTTCCATCGTATTTTCACGGAAACGTACGAACGTGTCTTGCTATTTCGATTAGTCTCGGTAAAAAAAGTTGACTGATGTATCGCGACAAATACGAACTTTTCCGAGAAAATACGATGGTAAAAAATTATGCACTACATCTGTATACTATTTAGGTATGTTATTTATTTAGAGAAATCGGTTTATTATCGTTTTATTCAAAAGCTTTTTTCACATATTGCTAAAACTAAGGATATTTGGCAGAAATCCACTTAATTGACTAGATTTTATCATCCTACTATTTATAAGATGCCCACATTTATAAAAACAAGTAAAACGCCAAAATTGACGTATTTAATACTTCTAGATATAGCTTATTATAAATGCGTCGTTGCGTGAAATAATATAACTTTAACCATCCAAACACCTAGGTATGTAAGATATTTTTTTAGTAGGTAATTATTTTCCGATTTAAATTAACTTGTAATCACTCAGAGGCTACAGGCCTTTAATTTCATTGTATTTTAAATCTTTATTGACTTTATTTGTTTTGTTATTCCTAATGGTCGGCTAATTATATAATATTGGAATATTTAAGGGAAAAAGTTAGTTGAGTACTGGGTGGATTATTCGTCAGCTAAAGGTGCATGGTTAGATTACCAAGTTGGGCAGGTTTGGTATGATTAAATTTGAGAATTGCGATAAGTGGCAAGGTTTAGACTTCAAAAATTCGCTTAACGTACGCTTGTACTGAATAAAGAGAATGACCCTTTAACTTAAAACTTACGCACCGTAAAAATAACATACTTTTTGATTTCGTTTTCTTTTAAATTGAGTTAGGTTTCACTGAATATTTACGAAGTCTATCGAGAGGAATACAGTAAAAATATTATTTCCTTCGTATTTGGGTACCTACCGTTCCTCATTCACTGTAAATACCCGTAAAACACACAGAAACTGTAACTACAGCGGATGACATAGATTTTTTTATAGTAATAAAAAATATTCGAATATTCGAAACCTGAGCGGCCGAATATTCGAATATCAAAACAGGTCGAATATTCGACAAATTCGAATATTCGAATTGCAAGCCCTAATGACTATACCTATTATAGCAGTATTATAGCTGTGGTGTATAGTTACCTAGCGCTTGTGCGGTCCGCTGCAGCGCCTCTGTGCCGAGCAGCTCGGTGATCTCGGCCAGCGCGGCGAGGTCGTCGGTGGCGCGGAAGAACGGGTACCGGCCCGACAGCACGCTGGCCAGCACCACGCCCGCCGCCCACATGTCCACCGCCGTGCTCTGCTGCGGGTACTTGAAGAACACCTGCAACCGTTTTACGACTTAAGCCCTTGCTACACGGTCGCCGACAAGGTGGCGCCGCGTGGCCTTGGTCCGTCCCGGACCGTGTAGACAGTTGTTTCCAACAAAATTTGACCAAAACTGACCAAGATCAGACCAAGGTCAGACGGTTAGTAGGCTTGTCGGCGACCTTGGAGGATATAATCAAACGGAGACGCCATGTCTGTAATTTTCTGTACAAAACCGTCTGCCGATTTTTGCGGGGGAGGGGAACGTCAAATGTATGCGTAACGTAAAAATAGCCATGTCAGATAAACGTCAGTCCATACATTGTGTATGACCGTTGGCCGCCTATTTTCGACAGAGGGGAAAGCCTGTTAATGGCTACTCCGTTTAGTTGTATCCTCCAAGGTTTTACGACTTAAGCCCTTGCTACACGGTCGCCGACAAGGCCCCAGACCGCGTGGCCTTGGTCCGTCCCGGACCGTGTAGACAGTTGTTTCCAACAAAATTTGACCAAAACTGACCAAGATCAGACCAAGGTCAGACGGTTAGTAGGCTTGTCGGCGACCGTGTAGCAAGGGCTTTAACCACGCGTGGTTCACTCTCACTACAAGTATTTACAAGTGCTTGCGGCCTACACCAATTTTGGTGTCTAGCCATAGTAGTTGCTGTGCACCGCTACGGAACGGACGCCTGGTCGCGCTTGCGCCACCTAGCGGTTATATCTGTCGTAATGGACGCGTTTTGTTAGAGAGTGAATCTTCTGTACCTAGTACTATTATTTATTCTGTGACTTAACGTCTTAGTCAGTTGAAATTTAATTTGAAATTAATAGTGTAGGGATAGAGAATATGGTTGAATTTATTTTTGTTTTTAAATCGAACGAGATTAGTATTTTATGTAACCGTGATATAATAAAGAGCTTGTCACCGTGTTTCGGTGATGAATCTTGCTGAGTGGCCTAAGTACGGTACGAAATTGCAAAGCTTGATTATGTCACTATTGTAAACAATACTTTTTCTATTAATCAACTAAAATAATACTTTTCTATATACAATCGAAATAATAAAACAAAATTATCGGAAAGTATATAATTTTAGCTTAATTCAACCGCGTACAAGTTGAAAAAAAAAATAGGTTGCCGTATAGTACCTCGGGCGGGCGGAAGCCCTGCGTGCCGGCGCGGTTGGCGCGCGGCGGCGCCCACACGGCGCACTCGCCGCACACGCCGCCCGCGCCGGCGCACGCGCAGCCGCGCGGGGCGGGCGCGGGCGCGGGCGAGCGGGCCGCGCGCCGCACGCACAGGTCCAGCGCCATGCGCTTGGCGCCCGGGAAGAGAGAGTCCTGTAAGCGATGTCAGAGTTTTGAATGGTATACTGGTGTTAAAATAGTCAATATAGGATAGCACAGCAATTATCAAAGTATGTAAATTATATTACGTATTGTGGTTGTGACACATATAGTAAGATTTGCAGTTTAGGCATTTTGAAAATGTGGTGTTTTGAGAAAAAAATATTAGGCATTCTGGGATTCAGGTATTTTGGACACAATTCCGTTTTGACATCAAACCGAAAACAGAGATTAAGATACATGAAACCAAAGCAATATACTGACGTCATCCCGTGTCCGTTTGAGCGCCTGGTGCGCGGGCGGAGGCTGCGCGGGCGCCGCCGTGTGCTGCGCGAGCCCGAAGTCCACCAGCGCGTAGCTGCAACACATACACACGTCGAAGTACAGAGAACTATCGAGAGATGGCGCCACGTCCGTGATAGATCACGCTACCTATGTCCGTGAACCGGAACCGGAAACAAACAAGTCGAGATTTTTTTTGCCAATTTTCAAAACAAGTTACATACACTAATTGCCAGTGTCGTATTGCGGCAAAGAGTGCGCAACGAACGCGCATGTCTAAAACACACAGTGACACCCATCGCCACCGCTCGCGGTCGCACAGGAAGTTGCTCCACGCCCCGGCGTATGGTACTATCGTCTTGGGTCGGGTCGTCCCATTCGTTTTTCGTCAAGTTCTTAAATTAGTCCTATTCTGCTTTCGTCACCCATTCTACATTGAAAGCAGAATAGGACTAATTTAAGAACTTGACGAAAAACGAATGGGACGACCCAAAACGATACCCGGCGTATGACGGCGAACGTTTTGTTGTGACTTGTGCGGGTAATAGTGCGTGCGTGTTTAACAGTGCGCAGTGACACTCACCGTCGCCGCTCGCGGTCGTATAGGAAGTTGCTCGGCTTCACATCTCGGTGTATGACGCCAAACGTGTGCACGTGGCGTAGTGCGGTTAAGAGTGCGCGCATGTATTGCCGCAGCTCGTTCGCGTCCATATCGCCGACGTATTCCTGTTACGAAAATTACTTATTCTTTCAGATATATTATAAGCCTTTATAAACGAGTTAAACGAAAGGGCATAGCTATAGTTAATATACCATAGAAATAAACCATAATGTCAATATTCAGGGAGGAAAATGGGGACTACGTTAGTATGGAGACGCGGTTACGCGACTTAGTCCCAGTACTCACGGAGAACTTCTGGTGCGGTATGTAGGGCATGATGAAGACGACGTGGTCCAGGTTGCGAAGGCACAGCTCCACCCCGATCACGTGGCTCTTGCCGCTGAAACAAACACTCGAATAGGCGGGTCCACACAGCATGGGCCGCCTCGCGAAGAGATTGCCGCGCGAAACAGCTCCGTCTGTGTAAACGTGCCTTGGCCGCATTGCCTCGGGCGAGGCACGTCTCCGCCGACCGAGCCGCTTCGCGCGGCAATTTCCTCGCGAGCCATTATCAGCAATGGGTTACGGAGTGTTTTATAGCTATCTATGATGTAATGGGGTGATAAATTAGGTATTTTTGAACGTTTTTAGCTATTTATGTCTCAGGCGAAGGGGTTTTTTTATAAACACCAAAGATTTTTCTGAAAAACACGTAGAGTACTTCTCAACTAATATCATAAATGGATGTAACTTTGTCTTCGTAAGTTGATCCGACTTAGATGAAAGTTGGTATGGAGATAGATTGAGCCTCTAGAAAGGACAGGATAGATTCATCACGGAATTTATTCCCTACGTCGGTTAAAAACTGAATGCACTTACCCGATGTCCCGGAGACAGCGCAGTTCGTGCGCCACTCTTGTGGGGTGCGTGGTCGGCACTAAATGTTTAAGGGCGAACCATCTGAAAAAGTATTCAATCTTTTATTTTGTGTAAAACAATCACGCTGCCAGTAACAAAAGGAAGGTAGGTACCTGTCAGCATAACCACCAACGTCTAAAAATCTAATATCGTTATCTCAATCGCCCTCACATGTTCGAACGATAGAGAGGCAGATAGCAATTATAGATTTACGATATTGGCGGTATGCCCTCAGTTCTGTTGACGGGTGTCATAAGCCCATCTATACTTTATATTCTAAGCCAACGTATGGCCGTCTAAGCAAGACCCACCTCCGGTGTATCTCGAAGGTTCCCCAGCACGGGTGTTTTAGCCAACGTATGTCTTTCAAGCCGCACGAATCAACTCACTGAAAATCGTCTTAGGTGTTACGGCCACGTGAACAGACGTAGTGGTATCATGTCGTCAAAGTCGCATTAAAAATTCCGGAACTTAAGAGAAGCCCAGGCCATCCGCTGACCTGGTGGTCAAACGTAAAAAAGACCTCAAACGATCCCAGATGTCAAAAGAGGCAACCCAAAACAGAGTAGCTTGGCGCAGAAGAGTGAGGAGGCCTGACCCCAAATAAAGGGAACATGGAAAGAAGATGTCTAAGGAAGACTCACCTCTTGTCTCCTTCGGGCACGCCCGCGTCCTGCCTCATGGAGCCAAGGTAGACGGAGCTGAACGTGCCCTCGCCGATCTTCCGGTGGATATCGAAGGTCTTTGCCAGCACGGGGATCTTCGCCAGCAGCTCCTTCACCTGGTCTTCTGTGGATCAAGACGAAGGATGAGCATGACTTGATACTAAAGAGTTAGGTATAGATTAGGCGGGTCCGCGCAAAACGAGCCGCCTCGCGAGGAAGTTACCGCGCGAAGCAGCTCGGTCGGTGGAGACTTGCCTATGCCTCGCCCGAGCCAATGCGGCCGAGCTCTGTGTAGACGTGCCTTCTCGCGACGTGCGGCTCGTTCTGTGTGAACCCTATTGTGGAATGGTCAACTATCGCAAACGATTTTTTTCATTTACCCGATTTGGCTGAGCGCGTTTCTTTTTTCAAAAACCATCAGATTTTTAGAAGAATCACAAATCTAATTTCAATAACTAACTAATTAAGACTACAGGATGCTTTTTTAAAAAGTGTAGAGAATTTTAAAATTACATAATAAAACGCGTTTGGTGAAATGAAAACATGGCAAATCAAATTTGAAGCAAGCATTTTTCTTACACTTTACATACTCTTCTAAAATAAATAACTCTTATATAGTTAGGACTGAGTACCTTTCACGGAAAAGAAAAATAGGGAGCGTGCATGAACTGTAGGGGGCAGCTCAGGAGGTTGTTTATTGGCGCAATGTGCAAATGTCAACTTTATGTTTTCGATTTAGGCCACAAGATAGCTGACCCCCCAACGTGCACGGTATAGGGACCGTGCACGTTGGATATAATGTTAAATTTCCGCAGCAGCTTTGAATAATATATTAAACATTCGAATTTGCTGTAGCTTACAATTACCTAATATATATATTTGCAAAAGCTCAACCAAGTTTTTCTTGTAACTCATTTTCATTAGGTGTCAAAATTTCTTCAGTGATTAAAATGTGCAATTAATGTATGTATATCTGTGTACTAGGGCTTCCAATACTGGGATCCCGGTATCTCGGGATCCCGGGATCCCGTCTTTTTAAACGCATTTTTCAATACCGGTATTTTTAAAGTCAATACCGGGATCCCAGTATTTAAAAAAATGAGGGAAATGCGCAGCATAAACCCTTTAAATCCATTATATTCGGCTGTATCAAAAAGCTTACTAAACGTCAGACGCATTTAGAGTTAGACCAAGAAAAGCCTGCAACAATTTTGATAGCACGCGCAGTGCAAGTGTTATATTAAACGTCAAACTTCTATGAAATTATGACGTACAAATAACACTTGCACTGCGTACTGCGTATGCTATCAAAATCGTTGCAGACTTTACTTGGTCTAAAGTTCTAACTGGTCTCTAGCCCGCATTTTATTATTGAAACAAGATCGTTGCCTAATGCGTCAGATAAATATTTGGTGGTTGGTGGTGGATGAATCCTGAAGTTATGTGAGTGATGAATATGATGATAGTGACATTAACAGTAATATCATTAGTTCTTATAATTCTATCAAAAAATAAAACGAAAGAACAAGGATAACTGTAATAATGGCAAACCAATTATGACGGAAATTTGAAAAAATGTTGTCTGATTGGTTAAGTTGGACTACAAATGTGACTGATGAGGTGAAGTCAACAAATTGGATAAAATTATTGCCAACCTGGAGTGTGAAATAAAATTATTGCAGATGGCGGCATTGATTGTTTATTGTTGTAATAGCTTTTAGGACATATCTGGTATTCCAGTGAGCCTTTCTAATTCCCCTTTTTAATAAAACTATATATTTTTAAGCGATTCATATCCAATACCGGGATCCCGGTATTGATGAAGACAGTTTCGGTATTAATACCGGTATTGTGAGAAGTCCGGTATTTGGAAGCCCTACTGTGTACTAACTTTCGCATTATATTACAACTAGCTGAGGTACCCGGCTTCGCTCAGAGAGTTGACATGTGATTGTGTGGTAGTTGTAAAAAAAAACAAAAGGCCCCCAATATTCCAGCATATTCCACAACATTCGAGAGTGTTCTGGAATATTCCATAATGATCCGGGATGTTCTCGAACATTCGACAACACTCCAGAATGTTCTGAAATGTTGTGTAATGCTCTCGAATACTCTCTAATGTTCTAGAAATGTCTACAGGGCGAAATTATCTACCCTTATATCTTCAAAAGCACCGCCCTTCAGGTAAAAACGGGAATCTTCTTCACAGAAATACAAAAAAGGCTTTAAATAGTCCACAATGTTCTAGAATCTAGAACATTCCACAACATTTCAGTGTGTTCTGGAACGTCCCACAATGATCTCGGATCCTGGATGCTAGGCTATATCCGAATATTCGACAACATTCCAGAATATTCTGGGTTGTTCTCGAACATTCGAACCTCACGACGGATCTTGCTTTATATACTCCTACCAATAGGTAGCACCGCTCGGACCTTATAAAAAAGGCTTCAAATGGTCCAGAATATTCCAGAACATTCGAAAGTGTTCTGGAATGTTCCACAATGATCTAGGATGTTCTGGAACATTTGAAAACATTCCAGAATGTTCTGAAATGCTATGGAATGCACTCGAATATTCTCGAAAGTTCTGGACTGTTCTAGAAATGTCTAGCTTCCAAGACCCGAGACATCACACCAGGTACAAATTTTGTAGGTATATATTTCACGATCTATTCTGAACTTTCGTCTATTAAGTTAAGGTTCAAAATTCAAAAACAAAACAAAATTCTGAGTCTGGGTCTGGGCGAAACTTTCAGCACTTATATCTTCAAAAGCACACGCTTCAGGTAAAAACGGGAAACTTCTTCATGGACTGGAGATAGAGGGCTACCACACCATATAACGTCCTTGATCGTATCGGTACTCATTTCTGAATTTTAGCGGCACGCACATTGTACACTTTCTTTTTTAATATATATTGATTATTTAATATTATGTATTTAAATACACCTAAGTAACAAATAACACCCAAGTTATAAAATGGCTTTCAGACACGGACGTACGGACATGACGAAACTATAAGGGTTCTGTTTTTGCCGTTTAGGCTATGGGACCCTAAGGGCCGGTACAGACGGACTGCGTAGTTGGCGTGCAGTTCCCATACAAGTTGCAGTCCGTCTGTATCGGCCCTAAAACACACACTTATAAGGAACTACAGTAATTAAAGGCAATTCATGAAAATTTTGTTGCATGCATAACCCTTGACTTACTCCTTCTCTTTCCAACTGTATCAATAAGAAAGGGACGGGAAGCATAATGCACGCATCAGCCAAGATGACACTGAACTGTTTGTAAAAACCATGCACTTTCGCCAAGCACTCACTCATGATTAATGTTTAATTGATATTGCCGCAAACCTGTGCCAAACTACACTATAGTCCAATCAAAATGGGTACTTTTGTATGGATGTTTTCATTTGGAATGTTAATGTTATGAACATACCATACCTCAGGGTTATAGGTGCTGGAATGTTTTACACGAGCCATAAAAAATTAAATACTGTTGAAACAGAAACAATTTTAACATATTTGGAGCTTTACGCTTATTACCTATTTTTAATGCATGGTATGGTAACTATTACTACTAAGTTACAATCAGTATGGATATGATGGTTGTTCTTGTCTACATGACAATGTGATAAAACAGTATCCATCACTTTCAACCCCGCGGTGTTAAAAAGTGATGGTTATTTTGTCACGTGGATAAAACCATCCATAATACGCCTGCAGATGTACATTCACTGTCAAAACTCTTCATTCAAGGACACAATCTTATGAAGGCTCTATATATGTCTCCATTTTCTCTGAATGGGTATAAAAATTGTCGCTTTACCAATATACTAGTGATGGAACACTCCGCCAAAAGCAGGAATTATCACCTGATTGATCCAAACTAAACCAGCACCAACATTGGGCTATAAATTGTGTTATTGGTTTTACATAAACATCAGACGCCAAATTCAGTAGTAATATGTAGTAGATTATACGGATCAAAAAAACTTGTTATAGCTGGCACAGAACTGTAAACAGTGTCCCAGCTAGCGCTAGTTATAAAGTGGCTGTATCTACTGCCACAAAAATAAATTGTTGCATTGAATGCTTTGCAAGTGTAGGTACTTAAATTAATATCACATTAACTCATAAAATTTAAGTATAGCTAGCAATAAAAGAGGCACTCCTAATAATTTACTCATAGATCTTGAATGCTTGCAAAATTTAGAACACAAAAAATAGATTTTGTCTGTCTGAGTTATTGCTAAGAAATCTAGCAACAGATGGCATAGCTTGATAAGGTTAGAACATCAGTCATACAAGAATATTAAGGTAAATGTTATAGTTACTGGGCTGGTAAGGTTTCGGCGGGCCCATTACGTTGCGCGACATTGGAGGCGGCCGCTGCGGGCGCTCAGAGGACGGGCGCTCAGCGGAGCTCGCTCAGACATCAAAGTGGAACAAAATCACATCTACCCCCACGGTATACATATAAACCACTGTCGTCGAGTCCTCGCGCTCCTGCCTACCGCCTCGTAAACGACAACACATAAACATTCGACGCCGCGAAGCAACACAACTCGGAACCAACACAAAAACAAAAAGCCACATAACCTCAAATAACAAAAATTTACATTAACGTATTCCGATGAATTGTAGATGCATCGAATCTAGGTCGCGACGTTCTTAACTTCTAGAAAACACAAAAATTACTTACTCTCCACGTCATCCTTTTCGCAGGCTGTGTTTGGTCCATTTTTATTTTTGGCTGAATGCAAAATTTCTTTTTTCACTTTGGCTTCGATTCCCCTAATTCTAGACATAATACGGTAACGGCTCTAACTTATTACGTAGGCGGTTAAAAATAAAAGCTAATGTAAAATTAAAGGCATAAACTTAAGATAAATGAATTAAAATCATTAATCGCCGTCGCGACGGCGATGGCTACGCCGCGATGGCTTTCTAGTTCTACTATTTCTGTCTCTACTTTGTTTGAGCATGTTTCAGTGAGTTGACGTGACGTTTGTTTTACCAAGGTAGAGCAAAGAAGTAGTATGTGACTCTTTGCTGTAAACTTGATTCTAGAATAGCAATAATAATTTTACCTTCAAATCAAACAACGATATGAAGTTAATTTATTTTTATTAATTAATAAAATATTTATTACATCAAAAATATTTTTTAAAGATCGTATGATGCGTAAAACGAAAATATTCGCTGTCAATGCTGTCAATCTTCTGAAGTTTGCTGTCAAACGGCCAATATAACCTATAAATTTAGGTCATTCATAAAATAACAACTTGGTTAAAGTCGAAAAAGTAGGTCGTAGATATCTAGATTTGGCAAAAGTAGCTACTGAATGATAATTGGCACCCTAATTTAATATCTAATACCATACAGAATGATTTTCAGAAAGCTCCCTCTAAGGTTGTACACGCAAACCTGCAAAGTGAGTCCGAATTGGGGTAAATAAATAGGTTATATTTTTGCTATTCATTATCTAATTTAATGTTCATTTTAGGCTTATTATGTCACGAAGGCACCCAAGCCCGAGATCCCTAAGAACCCAATGACCGAGGTGTACTCGGCTTCGGCGCAGAAAAGTAATGGCATTGTTTACGACAGGAAGCCGTTTAGGGTTACACTGCAGGAGGGCAAGACGTACCACTGGTGCCTCTGCGGGCGCTCCAAGTCGCAGCCGCTGTGCGACGGCACCCACAAGGACGTGTATCTGAAGATCACACAAAGGTATGCTATGGTGTATGGCAAACTAGCTACCCTATATTACAGATCAATAAAACACCTGGGAGACCGAGCTTGCTCGGAAAACATATAAAAACTCAAAGACAACTCACACCATCCCCAATAACTATAATTACACAGCATCACAATATTACTAAAACTACAAAACAATGGGCATATACTCGTTGGATCTGTTATCAAGTAATAACGAAAACATTCTCTATTCCAGACCAATAAGGTTCACAGTGGAGAAGACTAAAGATTACTGGCTGTGCAACTGCAAACAGACCAAGAACCGGCCGTTCTGCGACGGCACCCACAAGTCCAAGGAAGTACAGGAGACACACATTAAGGTTTAGATGGAGATAGTTTCCTATAGTCTGTCACGCCATTTTCGTCAGTAGAAAAAAGCAGCTAATTTAAAAAATGTAGACTCAAAGGGTTATTGTCCCATAAATAATTTTAATTTCATGCCTTTTTCTGCTGACTAAGTTGTTTGACAGACTATAGTTAATCAGTATCAGGCATTAAATGATGCATTGGGGTAAAATTGATAACAACTAATTTCTACTATACAAGAACCACTTTATATCATGATATAGTCTGTCCAAGTTAAACTTTGCACTGACTAGGACAAAACAAAGTGAGGACTTGTCATTATGTATTTCATAGAAATCATATTTTCATAGAAATTATTCATTAATAAGCTTGGTCCAACTCTATTATAAAAATCGCTAAGATCAGTGGGCCAGTGTTATTCAACCTGTGCGACCCCCTAAGTAGTGAAGCCTCTATTTTATTTACAACAACAGTTTGTCATCAAATTTACAGAAAAAGAAATACAAAAGGTTAGGTTACCCTTATAAGGAATCTCTTCCAGCTAACTAAAACAAAGGTTATAGTTCGTTTTTTTAGCATTAGAAATAAGGTAAACAATCTTGATGTGTCTTTTAATTGAAAAACACATTTTAAAAATAAGTTACGGTAAATATGTAACAATTATGAATCTAATACAATCTTTTATAGTCTTCTGCTTTCATAAGTAATAGTTATTGATTTTTAAAAAGTGTTTTTCAATTAAAAGACATGTCAAAATGGCTTACCTTCTTTCAAGTTCTTTCTAATGCAAAAAAAACGAACTATAGTACTTAACCAAATCACAATTGATTGGAAAGTCAAAGCTCGTAAGGACTTTAAATAAGTAAAATCAATTTTAAACCAATGTATCAGATTACTTGCGAGTTTTTAGATAGAAAAATAGTCGGCAGGATCATTTGTAATATTCTTCTCATACTTTATACTTACCATCAACTCATTTAACTGATTAAGCATCCTTGTTTCTGTTGTAGATAGTTAGATAATTAATATAAAGTTATAGTTAATAAATCTATTTAATCACTGATTGGTTTCTTTTGTATACATCACCATCATATCAGATCGCTCCTCCATATACATAGTTCCCATTTTCCTCTCTGTATATTATGGAATATTAGTTATTTGCTACCTCGCAACGCTCAAGATTCTATTCTTCGAACCACTCGCTTCGCTCCTGGTTCAATTTTGGAATCTTTCGCTTGCTCGGGTATCAAAGCACGAAGGTTAAACAAAATTTGCCCTCGAGTGGAACACAAAATTTTCACCACACCAACCCGAAGAAAATATTCTCTGTAAGATATCAAATAAAATTAAACCAAATAAAATGCAAATTAATGTTATTCAATATTTAAAAGTCAGACTTATGAATTATGATCTTTTGTCATATAATCTCTGTTTTAATCATTGCTTTCAAGCCTTTGTGCTTATAATACTAAAATATATGGTCCTTGATATAATTTGACCAAGTATATATAATTATATATATACTTGGTCAAGCAGATCTTGTCAGTAGAAAAAGGCGGCAAATTTGAAAAATGTAGGCGCGAAGGGATAACGTCCCTTAGAAAATTTTAATTTCGCGCCTTTTTTTACAGACAAGATTTGCTTGACCAGCTATAGTAACAACTTGGTGGTAGCTAGTGGGAAGAATAACCTTTTCCCACTTGTCTCGGAGTAGGTAATGTTTTGCCAGACCACATTGCTGAACTATAAAAAGGCCAAGGAAATAAATAACACTGTTTACATCAACATCCCATTTATTGAACTATTAATTAAAAAAAACCCTGTTTAGTATTAAACAAAACAAAGTAAATACTTACAAAAGAGGAAATTTTAAATAGATATTATGAAATTTTTAACAAGGCATAAAATAACATTAAGCAAATTTTCAAATAACAAGAAAGAGAACTAAGTACACAGAACATCACATATCACATCACTACAAAATTATCTATTTAACATCATTTTTTTTTCTAATATGAATAACATAGAAGTATTACAATTTGATATTTCTTATGTCTTAGGTATCTGTAAACATCAATAAATTATATAAATAGTATGGCAACAAAACGGCCATATTTTGGCATAAGCTCGATAAACTTTTTAGTTCTTACCTATAACAGCTATATTTGTTTCGAGTTAATGTTTTAATTTAATCAATAATTACATAGTTTCTACGTTTTCGGGGTATCTTTTAGACATGTACTTACACTTTAAACCAGTTTTTCGATTCGCGATTAAAATACGTAAATTCGATCGTTCGTCGTCCATTTTATATGGTCTTCACCATTTGTATATATTATATGCTAATGCTAAACATGTATAAAGAGTAATAGACAATTGACTTTTTAGAATGTAGGAACTTAGGCTTAAACTTAACTGATGTTAAGATACAAACAAAATGCAAATAAATTAAGTAGGTATATGTCTTTGGCAAAAAAACTAATGCCATCTTCACACGACTGCGTAGTATAATAGATCAGACCTAATTATTTACTAAAAAATAAACTGCAATTTTTGAAGTGAAAACTTCTTTAGCGGCGCTGCGGGCTTAGCACGGGCGTATCATATTGCACGTGGTATGATACGTTGTCTTCTAACGTTATTGGTAAATTTGTCATATCGCTGAGCATGGCCCCGAGCTACGATAAGCCTACCACGTCGATATTGAATAAAGTTATCGACTATCATACGATAGTGACCACGACTGTCTATGCGTAGAGCTTATGAAAAATCTATTCAATGGCTGCCCTTATTCATATGTCGGACGTGTGTCGGACATAGTTTGAACATGAATAGTCAATTTTATTACTACACTTCCAAATTGAAAAGTGTTTAAATGAGTGACAGCTTTATACAAATTGACCTACATTATAACATGCACGGATAATCGTGTTTGACAATTGAGTCAATTGACAATAATTTGACATTGACAAGCATCGCGTACGCGCGTGATCAGTGAAAATATCAAAATACAAACCAAGTTGAAGAAAAATACTGATTTGCTGTGAAATCTAAAGAAAATGCCACGCATAATGTAAGTTTCTCTAAAAACCAATAATTTATTTACAGAAAAAGTTATAATTCGTTTGATCATAACTGATTTTGTCATGAATATGTTTTTCAGTCGATGCATTAACGCAGAAGAAAATGCTAGCAAAATATATAACTCAGCATCCCCTGTTCGCCTACAGGGAGTACAGGGAGGACCATGAGCCTCTCGGAAGCCAGAGATAAGTGCAGTGCTGCATACAAGTTCTATGAGAGCACGATCCGTACAGATCAGTGGCAGCAGGCATGGAAGTCGGTAAGTACTATGCTAATAATTAATACAGATCAACCTCATCTCAAACTAAGCAAAGTTTGTAGTATGGACACAAGAAACATCCATAACTTAGCATTACTTAAAACATTCAGTGCCAGCGCGATCTTCGCGCTACGAGTGTAGCCGATAACACGGGAAAAACCGTATGTAGCAAAAAGCGCCTACGAACAGTGAACTCCCCTAGTGAGTCGCTGGCAGTTAATGTGTTAATGTTTGTTGTTTATCTTGTTGATATTAGCCCAAATCCAGTTTCTAACTACCGTTGCAGGTAGGGTCATCAAGTCATCACTGAATACAATTTAGCTGTTAAATGTGTCAATTATCTATAAATTCTATTTTTATTGTCAGACTTGTCGTTAATTGAGCTGCAAAGTTAGAAAAATCAATGTGGCAGCAACCCAGGCTCCGCTAGCAGTGAGCGGTAACTCAACCAATTACCGGGAGAACTGGCTTGTCTAAAATGGATCCAGAAGAATCAAGGATTGGAGATGTAAGTACACCTTTCTTAAACTAAAATCATGAAGAGTTTATTGTGCCATTTAAAACTATTGACACTGATCTTCTACTATGACTATGTTCTACTAAGTGACAAAAGTTTGTTAAAAACTGTTCTATGACTACTATAATTGCATGAAGTTGTCATGGCAATAATGGATGTTGTAAAAGTTGATCCAACTGTAGATTAATTACCTAACTAGAAAGTTCTAGTTTGTTATACTTGTTTTTGGTAAACTAGAGTTAACAACATTGAAAGATACACTACTAAACTACCAATTGACATTTTTTTCACACTGCAGAAAAAGGTCATAATGATTGTAACAACAATTAAAAACTTTGGAACCCGTAGACCTCACTTTCAAAATTGTTTTTTTTTACCCTGTCTGAATATTGTAGAAGCTGGTTTTGTATGTAAGAATTCAAGTGTATTGACAAAAGAAAAACACCACCACACTTTGTGCCATGAATCTAAGACATAAGGATAAAATATTATTAATATTTAATTTCTATGTACAGTCTAACTGCACAGGTAAAAAGGCATTCGACTGCAGTTTCCAAACCGGCTTTACCTGTGCAGTTGAACTGTACAGTGTACATGCTAAACTGCGCAGGCATAGCCTAGTGTGTATTGCCAGCAGTTTAATTGAAAGATTTAAGTAGGTACTCTTATTTTAAATGTTTTCATTTGCAATACCCTAAGTGGTTTGATTGTATACGTGACAATGGGAAGAATTATGATTTTAGCAGCCTATGTATGTAGGTATGTATGTATGTGTGTGGGTATGTTTGTGTCGTGTATTACCCTAGCATAAAAGCTTAACTACTGAGACAAATATTGTTGAATAAGATGTTCATTGGTATGTTTTTATGCCGCAGGTGGCATAGACTACACTTTAATACATAATAGGTACTCTTTAATAAAATAATAATAACAAAAATGCTTTAAATAACGGATTAATAGTTACTGGAACAAAATTTAATTTATTTTCAGTCGAAACGAAATCGGACCAATGAAACTATAAAATCCCCCTGACTTAAAAACGACAGCTTTCTAAAAATGACTTTAATTTCTTATAATTTGCAAATGAACCTCTGTACTAGCCTGCGCCACTATAGAATCATGACCTCATCTAATCTATTTGTTTCTGTTTCAGTCATAACATATTGGAGGACACTCAAGTTATCGAGGACACGATAGAAATTAACTAAAATCTGCAGCCTCAATTATTTAATGACTTATTTAGAAAAGGGATAGTCATAATATTTAGCTATAGAACGAGAGAGTGCGGCAAAAAAAAGTTCTGACTTTCTGCCTGGAACACACTTCTCAGCAGGCACGTCCATGCATTTCGAAGTCAATAGTAAAAGTGTTTATTTGTTAAGCATATGTAGGTGAAACTATTACAGTGGTATTTAAAAGGTTTTTTCTAACAAACCTTTAAGTTGCAATGTATCAAGTACATATTACAAGATAAATTAGACCCCACGTCTCTTTATTCGATTGAGCTAAAACTTAATATACATTATTTAAGTTGGGTGATAACTGATAACGCAATATTATGGTACCACCGAATATCTGATGATGGACGCAGGATGTGGTCAAAGAAACTCTTTGATATATATAAAGCAACCTAATTTGTGTTTGGGTTTATTAGAAATTGTTTTTATGAGTAGGTATTAATTGCCTGTTAAGGCCCCAGTACACAATGCGCCATTCTGGGGGACGCATTTATGCGTTAGAGGGAGCAAGTGATATTGCTATCTCATTCTACCGCATGGCTGCGTCCCTTGGTTTGGCCGGCGATGGCCCATTGTGTACAGGGGCCTTTATAGTCGGCAATAAAAACTTTTATCAAAAATATCATTTTTATTTAACAAGATATGTACTTACCACCTTATTCATAAAACTTTACGGACCTGATTTAGTTAAATAATTTTTTATCCCTTTCTTTCAAATACATAAGGGAGCCGGTCTACCTAGCTTTATTTGACGTTTATAAGCGCATTGTAATTATGCCTACTTGAATAAACTATCTTTTATCTTATCTTTATCTAAGTCAAAATGACAGATAAAGACAAACGATTCATAGCTAATTCAGGGCAGTAACACTTTTATGAATAATGCCACTAGGCTAAGCGTATTATGAGACGCAGGCGACGCAGTTCATGCAGCGCAGCACAGAGCAGATTTTGTAAAGTATGGAACGTCCTTACTCTGGAGTGTGCGTACCTAAAGGACGTTCTATACTTTATAAAAATCGCTCTGTGCTGCGCTGCGTGACCTACGTCGCCTGCGTCTCAGCATACGCTTAAGTTTCCGTCACACAGGCGCGTTTCCCGGGCGCGGCGTGAGCGTTTTATATGTAAAAGCGGCGCGCCCCGCTAACGCCCCGCCCGGAAAACGCGCCTGTGTGACGAAGCCTTTAGCCTTACGGCTTGGCCATGACATTGCTCGACTGGCTTCGGCTAAGGCGACAACCATAGGTTGTAGCGAGACACAGCGATCGGACCTTTCGTTCCCATCTAGCCTTCCCTGCCTTAGCCGGAGCCAGTCGCGCAATGTGGCCAACGCGTTAGTATTTTTATAGTTTACCCCGCGACATCATTAGTAGTTTGTTTCAGTTCTTATAAATTGAAATAGATGTCATACACTAAAGATAAAGTGATCAAGTCCACCGGTGGCCAAGGCTGGAAACGAGGCAGGGTACGCGGCTAACGTCCCAAATTCTCTTATGTAAGTACATATATATGTTTTGACGACCGGTCTGGTCTAATGGGTAGTCACCCTGCCTGTGAAGCCGCGGTCCTGGTTCGAATCCCGGTAAGGGCATTAATTTGTGTGATGAGCACAGATATTTGTTCCCGAGTCATGGATGTTTTCTATGTATTTAAGTATTTGTATATTATATATATTAGTCTAAGAGCTAGCCACGGAAATAGGTACTTATGCAATTTATAGAGCAACGAAATCCCTCTAGTTAGTGGGCCATACTATCATTATTAATTAATCCAGCATGGCAGCAGTTCAGCGGTGGGTGTGTGAGTGGATGGGCAACAAAGGGGTTGTAAAATGATATCATAGCTAATTATATATTTAATTCAAATATAACAATGCCAGGCGTTTTATTTGGGGGAATAGTAGTGTCAGGTGATGAAAGTACACAAACCACTTGAGCGCCTGCAGGAAGACCATGAGCAAATTGCACCTGACTCACAATTGCTTCACGCATAGTTGTATATGTCTTCTACTTTTTCTTAACACATACCTAGGCGTAATCGAACAGAGTAGTACTATTATTTATTCTGTGACAGAGTACAAAAAGTACGATTGCGAAAAGTACGAGTGGATTATATACGTAAAGCAAAAACGCCTGGCATTGTTATATTTGAATTAAATACATAATTAGCTATAATATCACACCAAACACAGAGCTCTATAAATTGCACACCTTCAATTGATTTTACAACTCCGTTGTTGCCCAACCACTCTCACACCCACCGCTGAACTGCTGCCAGGCGACCGGATTAATTAATAATGATAGTATGGCACACTAACTAGAGGGATTACGTTGCTCTATAAATTGCATAAGTACCTATTTCCGTGGCTAACTCTCCGGTTATATCGTTGTCTGAGTACTCTGAGTGTGTCTTGAGACCAAAACACTTTTTCCCTTTTCAGGTCATTACTATGTATACCTATACATTACGGCCCTCGCTCCGAGCCGTTCCTGGTGCAAAAGCTGCCCATAGTAATCCAGCGTTGAAAAGTTGCTAGCATCATGGGCACTTTCGCACCGGGGACGACAATTAATGATTTGTTTGTATACCATAATTTAATGTGAAAATAAACTTGGTTTATCTTTTTGGCAATAGTTGTGTTATTTACCCATTTATAATATTCTCTCCAGCAGCACAGAGCCGATATTGTTAAGAGCCCATCAACGTGTACACTAGCGCCACTGCTAAATAATCGTGATTATTTAAATTTAACGTCAGGTATTTAAAAAAGGGGGCCGCTACGTACTGTATTTTGTATTTGGGGCATTATCTATGAAAAGGGACCTTATTGTCGATGGCGCTTACATCGCGCGGCATTATATTTATATCGGAGCATCTTTAATAATGACGTAAGCGCCATCGACAATAAGGTCCCTTTTCATAGATTCCGTCACATTTAAGTACCTCTTGAATACATCAAACTAGTTTTTATGTTGCTGGATTCTTCAATCTATGCGTCCAAAGTTAAAACGGCCGTTTTTGTTTTAAGTTCATAGATCGGCGAATCCAGCAACATAAAACTAGTTTGATGTATTCAAAAGTTACTTTAATACTATGTAGATACAATACGTAGCGGCCCCCTTTAAAAAAATCTTTCGTTAAATTTAAATTATCACGATTATTTAGCAGTGGCGCTAGTGTGCACGTTGACGGGCTCTTAACTTACCTAGTAAACATAGAAGACTGACAACAGTGCCAACGCCGCGAGAATATTGACATTGTTGTTAATGAATTTAACATAGTTTTTTAAAATTTAACATTAATTATTAGAGTATTAAACTCTGTCTGACCGTAGTTATAGTTACTAAAGTAGGTAGACTTATAGCATAATAGAGCATTTAGGAATATTCTTATTTAACCTTTTGACCGCCACAGACTAACTAGATGCGTCTTTAAATAAGAACGTGCTTAAAATGCTTTAATTATACTATAGTGTATATATATGAAAGTCGGATTAAATACGTTTAGAAGCTATAAGTAGTAACAGTGACAGATTTTGTACGCTAAAATGAAAAATAAGAATAAGCGACACCTACATGCGGGGAATGCTGTTTTGTATGAAGATTGACCATAGAAAAATAGGTAAATAGATTAGGTAGGTATTTGTGTGATAGTAAAACATAGTTGGTTATAGGCGAAATAAGTATTTATTAAGCTGGCTCGCACGCGCACATTCTCAAGAGCCCATCAACGTGCACACTAGCGCCACTGCTAAATAATCATGATTATTTCAATTTAACGAAAGATATTTAAAAAAAGGGGGCCGCTACGTACTGTATCTTGTATTAAAGTACCTTGTGAATATATCAAACTAGTTTCTATGTTGCTGAATTCGTCAATCTATAAACTCAAAACAAAAACGGCCGTTTTAACTTGGACGCATAGATTGACGAACATAGAAACTAGTTTGATGTACGAGTATGCAAAAGGTACTTTAATACAAGATACAATGCGTAGCGGCCCCCTTTTTTAAATATATTTCGTTAAATTGAAATAATCACGATTACTTAGCAGTGGCGCTAGTGTGCAGGTTGATGGGCTCTTAACAACAGCCGGTTTTGTGCATGATGCTTAGGAAGTCCTCGGGGAGCGCCTTCCTTAATTTCCCCCTGTATCCACGAGAAGTTTTCTGGAAGAAAAATAAGGAAATAAGTAACAGCAGGTTCATGTGGCAGCTATGAATGAAATATTTTCACATGAGTGCAGTAGTGATGGGTAGGACATCAATTTAAAATGAGTTTGTATGAGTACCTCAATTTCTAAAATGAGGTGTTACAATGTCTTACTTCAAATGAGGTGAGGTACTAGCATATTTTCAGCGTCGACTATTCCATTAATTCCAACGGCGACAAAAATATTTAATGTATATACATATTTATGTATTCATCACTTCCTTTATAAATAAATAAATAGTAACATTTAATTGGAGTGCAATTCTGGAGGTTAAGAATAGAACTTTTAGGAGAAAGATAATTTTAGAATCAAGTAAAATGAATAGAGGAGTGAAGTAAGACATTTTTGCGGTACGAAGTACTGCGACAAATTAACAAAATGAGTGGTACAAATGAGGTGCCTCACGAGTGAGCGACTCAACACTAGAGTGCAGGCTATTTGCACCCAAAATATAGCTACTAGTAACTAATCGACGGGAACGACCATTTCGGGGAATAATATCCATTGGTTTTTATATATATTATCCGCTAGTTTTTATATATATGTATTATCCATTGGAGTCTCGTGAAGAGCAATATGAACGCTTACTGATGCACACCAAAAATATGAAAGTTAAGATTTGTCCTAGACTCGAGGTTGCTGCTTGCTGCGCATTCCGCTAGTCATCAAGCAATAGGCCTGTATTTTTTTTTTAATAAAAATATGACTAAGTATGTTTGTCAACAATGCAGCACATTAGAACTAGAACTGGATGCCTTAGTTAAACCTTAAATGCATTCCCAGATTATGATATGATATGATTTATTTATCTCACAATATACAATTTCACTTAAAATTACACATGGTAGATTTTCAGGAATGTATATTGTGATTGTCAGTTTTTTTCACATAATGAATAATTGAATATGAAGAATAACAGTATGTATCCTAGACCCAGTAACTACTTAACATAACTATCAAACAATAGTTACCTATCTCATTGCACAATACAGCCACACTCATACTTATTCAAAAAAGTTACTAAGACACGCCTAGTGGAACGTCACAGTTTTTTATGTCTAGTAAGTACTTAATTCAGTGCTCAAAAGAACTTACCTTCTGTGTGCAAGTTGCTCGAGAAAGGTATTGACTTACAGTAGTCTGGCCTATGGACAAGCCATCATCTTGACTAGTCCCGCGTTGGTAGTTGCCATCAGCTACCAGTATTACAGCTAATACTGTTAAAACCTAAAACAAATAAGAACATAGATGTAATATTTTCAAGTACCTAGGTAAGTAGACTTTCCCCTTTAGGTTAGGATATGAATGTTGAGGTAAAAAGTGGCTTAAATAAGTAACCTCTGTTAGTAAGTTAGTAGCATAAGTATAAGATTGTGCAACAGAATATCTTAACATACTAATTTTTACAATTATAATATGAGATAGTATTTAAGAGTTTAGTAGCATTGTCATTGAGACGCCTGTCTTACATGGAATACATATTAACTTTAAAGAAACACTACAATTTTATTAAGCTTTACCTTTAAGGTGTTTTGGTAATCCATCACCGTTTTGAGACTCTGCGTTAAGTTCGGCACATAAATGCACTGCACACTCCTTACACTCTGTAAATATGCCGAAACTCTTCGTCAGGCATATCAAACGGGTTGCAAGCGTTTCTTAAAGCTATGCACGAGATTTTTCGACGCTTTGTTTCTTCAACAGCAGCCGCGAGTAGGAATAATAAAATTTGACTTCCCTGCAAATAAAATATTGACTATATTATATAAAGCGGAACATTGTAACTAATAACTCTCAATATAATCATAGAAAAACGGATATTTACCTGTAATTTGTATTTGTAATAGGTTTATTCACTAGTTTTGCTTTCACGACAAGGCTTATCGTCACCTAAGAAGCACTTAGATAAAATTAACTAAGTTGAACTGTCAAAATGGGATAATATGTCAAATTATCCAACCCCCATGTTATGCAAATTGTCTTCTGTCATCTACCGCTGTCAAATGTGGATAACTCCATATATCGTCTGCTACCATAGTATGCATGATAAAATCGTCGGTAACTAACGTTTTATTCACATATTTTATACCATATTGCGTGATAACTGCTACCGTGCTAAGCCCACTGGGCACTTTTTGAGGTGGGGAAAAATTGATAAACTCGAGACAGCGTAAGGCGATCACGTGACCGTAAGGGGCGTAAGGCGATCACGTGACCGTAAGCCCCGTAAGGTGGCCACTCATAATTAAAATGGCATTTAAATCAATAAAGAAAAACTCAATGTTATTTGACATTTATGTTGCGGACCCCTTTTCAAGACTCTTTACCTACGAGTATGTTCAAATAATTTAACGTTGTCATGGCAGTATGTAAATAAACATGTCAATGAAAAAGTGTGATCTTATTTGAGAATGATATTAATATATAATAAATAAATAGAATACCACCGCTAAACGTATGTATCGTGTTACCGGGCGTCGGTAACATAGTGAGGTGAGTTTTCACTTCTATCGGCACTCCCGGAGTGCTACCGTTGTTGTTTTAAATATAAATCTAAGACAATTATCTACTTTACTGTGTACTACGTAGCTATAGAAATTACTTAGTAGGTGGCACATTTATATCTTACCATATAGATAACATTGATTCTTAATATTTCGAACATATTATGATTATTATCTAAAGGGACACCATATAAATATGTAGTAAATATTGAATTTAGAACCCTGTTCCTTTTGGACCAAGTGTTAAAGGGAGATATATAGCGATTTCCAAATTTTTAGTTCAGTAAATATAACATCTAAATGATCGTTAAGATTAGAATATAGCATAGATAACACCAATACGATATTTATAGTAATACAATTTTATTAATACTTAATACAATCAATAGAACCTTCATTATTGTTCATTAACTAACATCACATTTTCAATCTTTCATTCTCTTCCTTTTCCATTTACCTTAAATAAAACGGTGCACCAGAACTTTATTAAGGAGCAAATACAATTAAATTTTAGGATACGAGAACATTTTTATTGTGTGATAGGTGAAAAAACAAAAATAAACGTAAATTACTATTATCATTATAATTCAGTAAAATAGGGCTACCATTTATGCCCTCACACAGTTATACGAGTAGGTCCACTTTAGATTGTTCTAATATTTATAATATTTAATTTTGTTAATTGTTATTTAATAAGCAGACAGCTAGGCTATAACAACTGACGTTTTCTGTATCCAGCGATATCTCCAAGTTCATTTTTAGTAGGTTATATGTGTACCTACTTATATTCTTGTCAAAATTATTTTTCAACTTGTTGAACTTGAGAAAAGTTGAACCAGAGTTTTAATTTTGTCGGCAATATCTGTCGGTTATTTTGCAGGGTCTGAGGCTAAAGGACTTGCTAAGATCTTTTATGAAGGAATTCAGGTACTCCCACGCGTACGTTGACGAAAATGTATATATCCTTTTGAGACCTAAATAAAAATAGTAGCAAGATAATCGAAAAAATCAAAACGTATAGGGTTAATAATATTCTAATTCTGAATGCGCAAAGAGCTCTATCCATACTGTTTTAAATGACAAGTTATATTATATAGTTTAAAAATACTATCATTGGAATAACAATAATAATGTGCACACGAAAAAAAATGTTCTCGTACCTAATCACAAAACCTAACCATTTTTTTAACAACAACAATACGAAAGAAAACAACAAATTCGACATCGACATTTCTAAAACCAAAGACGATTCTAAACAAAATGGCACACATCCTATACGGATATTTCAAAACAACCCGTATCTTTCAATGATCTTTTAAATCAAAAAGTTAGGAGAGATGCGTTGGATTCAGGTTTTTCCAGCTGTTATGTTTCTATTTCTTAATCGTAACTGGGTAACCGATGAAGGTTCGCAGTAGGTTTTGGTGATCCCGGGCAAGACTGGCTGCGTGGCCGTCGGCCCGTCCTGCTCGAAGATCGTCACGGCTGCCATAGAAAATTATAATTAGTAGGTAATATGTACAGTGAAGGCATTAAGAGCCAACAGGACGGCAATTTCTCCATACAAACGTACTCGACTGTTTCCTCCGTGGTTTTAGAAGCTAGAGCAATGAAATCTAGGCGCCCAGAGACCTATAAAAAGGTCTCCTGTTCCATTCTAATTTGAACTTTGTGTTGATAAAATAAAGTTTCATTTTGCTTGGCAAGGTTTGACGTATGGGCGGCTAGAGGTTAAGGCGCTAGAGCCCTTCAAACATGGCCAAAATGGCCTAATTTACTTTGCCGCAATGAGAGGCGTGGTATTCAAAACTGATACCAGTTAGCCAAAAAAGCAAAACAGTCCGACACAGATAATTTCATATTCATTTATATTTCCAAATTTGGTTACGATTGGTTAAGTTTTGGAGGAGGAAACAGTCGAGTACGAAACCTCCATTCTTGAGATTTTTACGCAGGATTTTTCGCCTAAGCTGCAGTTGTCCCCATCGCACTAATTTTAGGGGCGGAGTCAAGTTTCTAAATACGTACACAGACAGAAAAGTGATGGGCACTAATCGACATTTAATGTCGATAATCTAGTGATGTGAGAAGTTATCGATAAACCATAAAAAAGTCGCGATTTGCCTCTTAGTAGGCGAAGTTAGTGAAGTGAGTACCTATTGCACTTTTGCCTCAGGGGATACCGTTTAACACTATTATTTCTTGGTTCATACGAAACTGAGTAGACGCGCTTTTATTTTATAGTAACTTTTGATTTTATATGTGGTAATAAACGCTTTGAATACATTTTTCTAAACATCATTCCGAATCCAATGAAGTATCACACCTTTGAACTTGTAGACTATACTGTTGTCCCAAATTGGGGTTTCATATTTATTCCGACCAGAATCAGGACTCCTCAAACATAGGTACCTAAATGTATCAAAATATAACTCAAAAATAAAAATCATGCCAATAAAAAAGCATGTCGGGCCATGCTCAGTGTAGAGTTACGTAGTTACCGTTCTGTCAAAATAGGCCTAACGGGGGCGGGTTTTTACTAAGAACAGAAGATTTTTTTGCAATAACTCAAAAACGACTGGACCGGTCATGTTCGCTATAGTTTTCATTGAAAGTAGTTATTAATAATGGGCGGACGACGAATGCAAAGACCTATCCAAGGATATCCCACACTATTGGGACATATATATATAAATCCAACCAAGTTACAATTTTACGCAATTCACAATCCGCCATAGCTCTCAATCCCCCCTCTCTCCCACACACTCACTCTCCTTGTCGCAACCTTTAGGTTGCGTTCAGTATTAAGGAATGATACAATTAAAATAAGAAAATACTAATTAGACTCCTACATATACAGTGTGGATAGATAAGTCGGGCCCTGGAGGGAAACTACCTTAAATCCTTAAGCTGGCTCATTTTACTTAATGGAGACATTCCTTTATTTTTAAAAAGAAACAAAACTGCATGCAAAGATTTTCTAAAACTGATTTTCTAAGGTATAATATGTATATATATAAATATACCAAAAAAGTGATTTCAAGTGAAAGTGCCTTTTATTTTGGACTCTCCATGCCTGGCTTAACAACCTCAAAGCTTAACTCTGATTGCCTAATCATGCATGCCATACGATTAAATAAATAAATAAATATACAGGTTTGTTCAGAATTCCATGCGCTTTCGTTCTGTATAGTTAAATTTTCGATATCTAGTAAAAATTTGCCTTTACGACCCAATTTTTACACTATGAACTTGCACAGCTTAGCTCAAGGGGCGTAAATGACCAGTTATAAAATAGAAGTTCAAAAATAGTATCCGTAAAGGTTACCGCTAAATATAAATTATGTTGTAAAGGACTAACATGTCCTTTGTCGTCTTTTAAGCCCTTCATTTGTCATGATATTTTTCCATATCGTATGGTCAAGTTGGTCGTAAAGGACATACATATTTGAATATTCAAATTATTTTACTTGTCCTTTACGTCCCGTCCTAAAAATTATTTTACCTTAAGTATACGAGGCGAACAAGATTGTAAAGAACTTTTCTAACCCTTTACCTACGGGCCCTTGAATCACTCCGTAACCGCCCAATACGGGCATGTTTTGGCGAGAGTCACCGATTGGGCATAATTTCACTTACTTTTAACTTTTGAAGTATTACAGCTACACACTTGAAACTTCACACACACACAATAAGTATAATGTGTTTAATCAATAAATAATCACCTGGAGTAATAATATTCACTATTTTTTCTGCTATCAAGCAATATATCAGTCACTAAGAAATTGAAGATTTTTAAATTACTACTCGCGGATTTCACAAGTTTAAGTTTAAGAATATTAGTTTATAGTATTCTTAACACAAATACACTTAATACAATTCTTAACACTTAAATAACGATAATTATGAAAATAATGCATAAATATCAATCACTTAAAACGTTGCATAAAAACAATTTGCCACTTATGGAAAATAGTGATGTGCGTCTATCGACACATTTGTCGATATATCGATAACCTAGTAAATGTAAAACTTATGATTTTGGTGAAATTATTATTAGGTAGGTACAATAGTACCTAATAATGATTTCATAACATGTTAAATTCTAATATTTGAACCAAAAACGGTAAAAAGACACTAAAAATAACACTCCAAACACTGCCACGCTGTACTCTCATATCGACAACAAGTCGATGAAATTTAAAACAACACTATTATCCGCCATATTGAGTTCAATTTTTAGCACCTCTGCAGTACGGGTGTCAAGTTGACACCCGTAGGTAAAGGGCTAATTTGTGTGTCGTTTAAATACTAAATTGTAAACAAATGACAGTGTATTAGCAGTGTATTAAATGGCAGTGATTATCAAAAAAGTCGTTTTCTGGATTCTGGTTTCAAAAAACCTTTATTACTATAATGTAATCTTTGTCCTTAAATTTGAAAGCATTTACGCTTAGAGTTTTTTCCGCAGTTATCTTTGTTCATGGACGTAAAGGTCTATAATGCCAAATTGATAAATAGTTTTATGGGTCCTTTATTACCAAAATATAATGATTGCCCTTCAAATTAGAAAACTCAGCTCAGTGTTTTTTCCGCAACGAATACTGTTTTACTCGCAGTGGAATCTCTTATAGTCTTGCGACAACAACATACTAGCCTGTGCATAATACACTCTGAACCTTTCCGACTCGCATTTCTTGTTGATTAGGAGAACGAGAAAGGTGTATCAGCGATTGCCCATTGCCTCGCTCCTGATTCTCGTCGGATACGCAGCTTAACTGGCGCAGGGTTATGTTATGACTGTTTATTATCCGTTCCTGAGCGGTGGAAGTTGTTTGTGTCATTGGTTGAGCTCGGCTACAATAACTAATCGAAATAAAGAACAATTCTTCGTTTAAAACACACTCACAAAGTTTGGAACGTATCTGGACGAAGTGATAATTAATACTTAATGACCGAATCGGTTTTAATTAATTTGTTTACTTACTTGTTTCATAATAGTTCTAACAGAAGATATTTTTAAGTGATTGAAATTAGAAATTTTTGCAGCTACGGTTAACGGGGATTAAATAACACAGAAATTACTACTCAAATAGGAATTCAATTTATTTTTCGATTTAATATATTATTGTTGCGTATTTTGAAATAAGACATCTTGAAAAATTGAAACTGTATATAATTATAGTCTTTTATTCACTAAGGAAACGTTCAAATGCTTGATATGCTAATTATTATCATCGTTAGCTGATCTAATACTTCCTATGATTAAACTTGTTATGATTAAAGGCTGTTATATTATGATTTAAGGCGGCTAGTGTTAAGCACTGGGACATTTAGTTTACCTTCAATCCCGAATATTAGCTACTTTGTGTTATTTTTTTAGTAAATAATTGGTTCAAAATATTGTGCTTTCTTTATTTAATAACAATTGTACCTAATCGGGTTATACGCTAGCATCATTAACTACCGTTTGATACATCTTTAAGCTTAGTAACAGTGAACTATGCTGAAAACAGTTAACATGTATAGGTACCGTGGCTGGTAACTAATACACCCCGAATTTGGAATAAAATAGTCTGAGAATGTCACTTACGACCCCCTACTAAACAAGATACACTAAATTATCAAAAAACGCAGCATGGGTGTAAAGGACATTCATAGTGTTTTTGACCAATTCTATAGGACATTAACTTCTTTCGTTTTTAATTTATAGATATGATTGCTAATTCAGGTTAAAGAGACTAACATTTTGAGTATTTTTTTAATACACATCAAACATATAGCTCCATAAACACCAAATATACAGGGTGCCCGGTAATTAGTGGATAACCGTCTAACCACCGACAGAGCACCTTAGGCTGGTCCAGAAAATGCACTTATAGGTCTAGTAAAAGTTCCGTGGTTTTCGAGATAGTCGAACTTTTTTGTCTTTTTTAATTGGAGCTAGCCATTAAAAAAGACAGAAAAGTTCGATTATCTCGAAAACCGAGTATCGAATATTGTATGGCAGGTCTCAGGTCTGCAATTCTTTTTTAATAGTTTTTATTTTACCGTTCTGTCGCAATGCGTGATTCATGTATCCATGCTAATAAGTTGCCAACTTGCAGCTTTTTAGCACACGATCACGGAGCAGCAAAGCCTCGGACAGACAGACAGACAGACGAATATGGCGAAACAATAAGGGTTTCTTTGGTGACTACGCAACCCTAAAAATCGGACCACTAATAAAACAGTTATTAAGATTTTAATTGGATTGTAGACGGATATTGAATTCAGTTAGGTACCTAAAATCAAGAAGTTAAATCACAATAACAGGGAATAAGTAAACGCTTAGTGGTGGTTGCGAGCGAGAATAAGTTTGTAATATAAGAAGTGAGGCCCGTAAAGGCAAATGACGTGTGCGTCTGTGTGCGCACACCACACACACAGGGAGTCCTTCGCTACGCGGCGCCGCCCCCGTCAGCGCGACGGCGATATTCACCTCAAAATCTCAAAATTGAGATCGGGCTGACGTCCTGTTTCGTCTTAAATTAATAAAATATTAATAACACTTAATGTAATTTTTGCGACTTCGACTGTGCCCGGATAAATAAATTTAGCTACAGCTCAAATCTTTTTTGTTGAAGTATTTATAAATTGTAATTAGCTATCGTATCTTTAATTAAGACAGGAAACTGTAGGTTGTAATTGGGTACTTTCCTCTACCTACTTAAAAGAAATTATTTCACACCGTGCACGAAATAAAGCACCAGATAATTCTTAGAAAAACATAGATAGAAGTTATTTTTAAACACAATTTCTATTTAATAAATCAGATAGAAATATAAAAAGTAGGCGAGTTGACCGTGACGTCAGCGTCACAACACACGTTTTCATATAAATTCCCTTTTGGCAAATCGTTTTGAAAGTTCTAAAAAAGAAGCTGATTTGATTTGACTAGTAGGAAAGAACCCAATTATATTATCATTTATTTTTGTCTAACTGTAAACTGTAAATGTATACAACCTTTTGTTTCTTAATAAACAATAAATAAAATTAGTCTGGCTAGCCAGTCTTCTGTAAGTTATATAGTCTGACTTTATATCCCATAAAATCAATTTACAGTACATATGGTATATGGTGCTACAGTGCGGGAATAAGCACTTTCCGTACCTATGTCGAAAATTTAAAGGACCATATGTACTGTACAACGTTGAGTTGCGAATTACCTATTCGCACGTGTATCGAACAACGTTTTACAGTACATATGGCACTTTAAAGTTTGGGCATACGCACGAAAAGTGCTATTTTACGCACTAGTGCGGAAAAGTAGCCCCATATGTACTGTAAATAACTATTTTCAACCCTTAATCATATTTTGTGAATATGTCAATAGAGTCAGACCAAGCTAAGTTGGCAGCGATTTTGATAGCCCAGACTGTGCAGTGTTATTTTAAATATCACACTTGTATGAAATAATAAATAATAGTACATTACTGCAGACGCCGGGAAAGAAGGGCTTGCCGGGTGAGTAGGTATAGCCGGCCGACCGTAGGGAGGCCGGATAGTGATACGAAGCCGGCAAGACCTTTTCACGGCTAGGCATGTATAGTGCTTTTCTCAAACATGCAATGAAATAAAAAAATACACCACTCAAAAAAAACAAATTTATAACCTTTATAATAAAAATCCAACTTCATAACAAAAGTTTTTTAATTTTCCTTCCAATCCCGCCATAATTGTCTTTTTTTTACGGAAGTCGTCCGTATTTCGCGTGTGTAGTGTTCGAATAGACCTTATTAGGGCCATTATACACAATCTGATGATAAGAATCTCAATTTCTATAAATAAAATAAATGCAGATGATTTTAAATATTGTCTATGGTCTCTGGTGACTTACGTGTAGACAAAATTTTAAATTTATTCATTGAATCATACAGATTCGTATTCTTAATATCAGTACGTTCGTGTATAACAGGCGTTAACACGGATATTTTGGTCCGATAACCATTCATTCACTAAAAATAAAAAATAAAAAATATAATTCGGCTGTTTAGCCTGTTCATGGACACAGACCCCATGTTTACATTAGAATTTAAAAAAAAATTACTTCCCGGCCTAGGCCTTCAATTTCGTATGAAATTCCTTTACAGTTCTCTGGAGTTGCTCCGCCCTAAACGTGATACTTCGAAGCCTGTTATAACGCCCGGAGCGACGACATTTCATTGCATGTTTGAGAAAATAAATATTATAGGACATTATTACACAAATTGACTAAGCCCCACGGTAAGCTCAAGAAAGCTTGTGTTGTGGGTACTCAGACAACGATATATATAATATACAAATACTTAAATACATAGAAAACAACCATGACTCAGGAACAAATATCTGTGCTCATCGCACAAATAAATGCCCCTACTGGGATTCGAACCCAGGACCGCGGCTTCACAGGCAGGGTCACTACCCACTAGGCCAGACCGGTCGTCAAATTATGACGTTTACTTAGGATTAGTTAGGATAGGTATTATACATAATGGGCGGCGGACATGGGGGCGTCCCCGCCCATGACGCTGGCTCCCGAGATCCCGGAAGCGCTTCCACTGGGACGGATATAAAAAAATGGGTATGGATCCTAGTCAGGATAGCCGCTGCGGGGTCGCGGACGCATTGCTTCCCCGTAACCCCGCAACCATAGCGGCTTGAGGACACCTTGGGGTTTAGTGGGTAGTGGGACCTCTTTACAGCCCTGAGTCCCACATAACCGTCCGGGTTTCTCCCCGGCCCGGCGGTATGCGTAGAAGCATTCCCCATGTAAAAAAAAAAAGGTATTATACATAATAGATCATACTGAGCAACTTTTACTATGAGACCAACCTCGAAATCGCGAACAAAAATTGGCTCATACATTTTATGGGCGCGCCAAAAAAATTTCGCGTTTTCTAGTTTGTTCCCATAATAAAAGTTGATCAATATGACCTAAGTATAAAGCCGTTAAAGGTGATATATAAACACTTCTATAAAATACAATGAGATTAGCATCATATTCAAACTATTTTTATAGTACCTACAGACAGGTATAGGTACGCTATCAGATATATCGGAGCAGTCGAGGTGCTCAAAAATATTTTAACGGTCAATTTCAAAATGCAAATTAATTAATATCGATTATTTAAGAAAAACAATCATTTGGGAGTGTGTAATAAATGGATAAATGGGAATATATGCGAATGGTTAAATATGCTTTCGGACAAGGAAGCTATCGAGAAAAAATAAATTGGTAAAAATTGCGAATGGCAAAAATAGCAATCTGGAAATAACTATTTTCGGAAGGGACAGTACACTCTCATTTCGGAATAACTTAAACAATAATTTTTAAGAAAAAAAAACCGACTTCTATGCGGCCCGGTGAAAGATTATTGTAGATGGTGCGCTATGTAGAAAAGGAAGCATTTCGTTTCTGTAAGGCTCGCAGTTCTAACCTAACCTAACCCACTTTTGTTCGGTTCTGTGAGGATAGCAGTTCAAACATAACCTAACCCACTTAACGGCGCATGCGGTGCGGTGTACGGGGGTTTGAGCGGGAGGGGTTTGGCCTCATCATACTTTATACCTACATTTTATGGTAGGTAATCATAGTGGTTTATTTAGTTTAGGTATCATAGTGGTTTTCCGGGTCAAGGTCCGGGTCTGTGTCCGAGTCCGGGTCCGAGTCCGGGTCTAGTCCAGGTCCGAGTCCGAGTCCAGGTCCGGGTCCGGGTCCGAACCGGATCCGGGTACGAGTCCGGATCTGGATCCGAGTCCGGCTCCCAGTCCAAGTCAAAGTCGAAATTCGAAATCACCAAACATGTACTATGCGTCGTTGAAGAGTTCTGTTCTGATCATCATCAGCAGTTCCAGTTCATCAAATGCGACAGTTTTTAATGTTAATGCTTTATTTTATGATGAAAATACAGAAAATTCTATACGTGTGCCTTTAAGATTTGAGGAGTTCCCTCGATTTCTCATGGATCCCATGTTCAGAACTTGAGCTTGACATAAATATGGCTTAAAAACCTAACTTGCTTAACAAACATAACGAAAAGAAAAAATCGCCAAACGCGAGCTATGCGTCGTTAAAGAGTTTCGTTCTGGTCATCATCAGCAGTACACTTCCTCAAATGTTACTTTTTAAATGTATATGCTTGATTTGTTGATTAAAACACAACAATCACTATATGTATGCCTTTAAGATTTGAGGAGTTCCCTTGATTCCTTATGGATCTCATCATCAGAACTCGAGCTTGACAGAAATGTGGCTTAAAAACTAAACTTGCTTAACAAACATAACGAAGAGGACAAATCGCCAAACGTGATCTATGGGTCGTTGAAGAGTTCTGTTCTGATATCATCAGCAGTTCCACTTCATCAAATGCGACAGTTTTTAATAAAAATGCTTGATTTTCTGATGAAAATACAAAAATCTCTATACGCACACCTTTAAGATTTGAGGAGTTCCCTCGATTCCTCATGGATCCCATCATCAGAACTCGAGCTTGACAAAAATGTGACTTAAAAACTTATCTTGCTTAACAAACATAACGAAGAGGACAAATCGCCAAACGTGAACTATGCGTCGTTGAAGAGTTCTGTTCTGATCATCATCAGCAGTTCCACTTCATCAAATGTCACGTTTCTGAATGTATATGCTTGATTTGTTGATAAAAACACAAAAATCACTATATGTATGCCTTTAAGATTTGAGGAGTTCCCTCGATTCCTCATGGATCCCATCATCAGAACTGGGTTTTGACAAAAACGGGACCAATCTGTATGCATATACATACAATCAAAAAAAGAATTTTCAAAATCGGTCCAGTAATGACGGAGATATGGAGTAACAAACATAAAAAAAAAATAAAAAAAACATACAACCGAATTGATAACCTCCTTCTTTGAGATTTGGAAGTCGGTTAAAAAAGAAACTGACCTTAGAAAAACGCCTCCATATACGCGCGGTTCCGAATTCAAAGTGACGGTTAAATTCACAATATATTATAATAGCTAGACCCTAGACCTGCTTCAGTAGCTACCGGTAACTCTTATAACTTGTTGCATTATGGCTTACGACGAGCGCCGCGACGGGTAAGCTCAACAGGCGCATGTCTAAGCCGACACGGCGAATCAAAAATCACGCGTCCTTGTCGCACTAATTAAGAGCGATGGAGATGAATATAAGTAGAAGTTATTCGAATACGTTCGCGACACGCGGCCCGGTAGCAAATCCTAGAATTTACAGTATTTATGCATTATTGATCGATGCACCAAAGGTCGAGTCCTGTTTCTAGATTTTCAATGCGTAACGCATCAGCGGAAAAAAGGGGCCGGGCGGGCGTTGCTGGGGCATATTGTACCTATACATAATACTTACACTTTTTTTTCTTAGGATTTTTTAACTATACATCAAAAAGTCCCCCGCCGCGTATTTCTGTTTGTACGTTCGCGATAAACTAAAAAACTACTGAACAGATTTTCATGTGGTTTACACCTAACAATAGAGTGATATTTGAGGAAGGTTTCTAGGTATATAATTTGTAAAGGGTAACCCGTGCGAAGCCGGGGCGGGTCGCTATAATGTTACCTACTTATATTTACTCAGAATCCCGAGCTCTTTCAATCAAAACGCAAGGGTAGCGAGTGGTTCGAAAAGTGGAATCTTGAGCGTTGCGAGGGTATACCTACATTTAATTAAATCTTACCTTCATCCATCTGCAGCGAAAAAGTAGAATAGCGTTAGTAATGAATATGATACACCACGGCGGTTTGTTTACAAAGGGCCTACCGGGAAACGCGAAAATCGAATCTCAGCTATCTGCCTCTTTATTGCTCGAATATGCAATATGCAAGAGTGATGATTAGAGAGGTTAGATAACAAAATTTCCACTCTCTCGTTTGTGGTAGACCCTCAGGATTGTGAGTAATGGTGGTAGTGGCGCCCCCTACTCATTAAGTTAAGGATGATGTGTACCGATATATTGTGTCACATATTTTTGCACGCTTATGCAAAACTACTGCAGGCGACGCACAAAGAGAACGATATATCCAATCCAGGTCGTCCTATATATTACGAAATCCGGGGTAGTGTAAATGTAAAATCAATACTAGGATGAAGCATTTCCTAGAATTAGCTGCCGGGCTGATATATATTATTGGGTCATACCTGGGTCACACGCAGATTTTAAAACAAGTCACTCCTGTGGACTATTGTCAAGAGGGGCCTGAAGGGGCTATAGCAAAAAAGGAATTTTCATATTTAATTTTTACACGTTTTTATCAAGGGCAAATGCCGTGAAAAGTTCACACGGAAACTAGATAGTATTTGCAAGGGCGGACTCCAAATAAAGTCATAAAGGATATAAGTTCACCTCTCCCTTAAAATTAGACATGTTTTCGTGATTTTTACGGTTCCGTACTTGGAAAGGAAAAAACGGAACCCTTATAGGATCACTCGTGCGTCTGTCTGTCTGTTTGTCCGACCATTTAAGAAAAGCCTTACCCACTGCCGCGGCACTCGGTCCCGGGGCCTCCGGGCTCGTCAATGTCGCAGCGGGCGGCGGCGGGGGGGCGGAACACCCGGATATCGGAGCCGCCGAAGCGTGTGTGCTCTTCTTCGAGAGCCTGTTTTAGAGAGGTTAAAGGCGTGTTAGGGCGTCCGCTGGTAGTAGTAATATTCTTTGTTTGTTACTTTATTTGTTACTTTATTTGTTGTGTGTTTGTTGTCTTTGTTTGTTACAGACTATAGTTTGTAGCTTTCTAATAGACCCCGAAGGCTAATCCTATTGTCTATTGTTAAGAAAAACCGCTCGTGCCAGGTGCCACAACCACCTGCATAAAAAATCGGTACTTCGGTTACTGAGTGCCGGCGAGTCGAACGCTACAGAACCAGTCTAAAATGTGTCATCGAGATGCGTAACAAAGGCGCGTTATCGGAGAGCGCACCTACACTGGTTTTTTGAGCGTTGGACTAGCCCGCGCTCAGGTGCCAAATAGAATAATTAGGACCCTTTTTTGCAGGTAAGTAGCACGTGCGGTTTTACTGAACAATAGACAATAGGATAAGCCTTCGGGGTCTATTAGAAAGCTACAAACTATACCGCACCGCACCGCGACCTTGGTGCGGTCAAAATATCACATTCTCGCTCTAACTTATAGCTGCGCCCTTATAGCACGTATAGCGACTACCTACACTATTGAATTGATACGTGCGCCGCGCTGCACCAAGGTCGCGGTGCGGTGCGGTAGTCTGTTACGGGTTTAAAGAAAAACGATCAGTAATTCAGTAAGTAGCGTGTATATCCACGTGTGCAAAAAAATACATGATTCAAACTGAAAACCATACAATATAAGCATATATTATAAGCATGCCTGGAAAGTTCCACCCGTTCTGTATGATGTAATGATGTAATCGACGTTTTCCCACTTTAACTAATATCTTGGCCGAGACCGAGCTTTGCTCGGAAAACATATAAAAACTCAAAAATGTGCGTTATCCCAGAGATAAGACCTAGCTATATCGATTTTTCGCCCCCAAATCCCCCATATATAGCAAATTTCATCGAAATCATTAGGGCCGTTTCCGAGATCCCCTAAATATATATATCTGGGGGTACGGCAAACAAAGGCACGGCCGTACCATCCTATTCTTAGATATACAAGAATGGCTCGTTTAAAGGTATAAGATTAGATAAATAAACCCAATACTCCCAAAGAAGTGAAAAATTTCCAGGAGTTCCTACAAGGGTTTTCCATTGTGCCCGCGTGAAACGAGAAATGGGGATGGCAACTGAACGGTTTTTATAGATGGCGCCAGCATAGGTTTTAGCTGTCTCTAGTTTTGTCCTATGACATTTGGCTTAAAGGGCCAGCACCCAGGCTATAAAAAAATTACTAGTGTCAAATTATTGTTTTTTTTAACAAATCTCAAAGAACAAAACTAGATACAGGTAAAATCTATGGTGGCAAAGGTGGTAAAGATATCTACTTAGACCGGTCAACCTGATTGTGATGAAAAATCTTACCTTAGTGGCAGCAGTCTCCGTCTCAAAGTAGATGGTGCTGCCTTGCGTAGACGGGTTCATTATAGCAGGCCTACAAAAAAAAGAAAAAAAAAAAAATACTTACAAGTCATTTAATTTTGAATCTACTGGTTAGGGCAATAGAGTTCATAATTAACGGCGGAATTAAGCACAGTAGGCTGCACGTGACAATATCTGCCCATCTTCTGTTTTAATTAGAAAATTGCATGGCCTGTTTAAGTAGGGTGGAAAGGGTTTAAACAAAGGAACGAAATAAGAGTGCAGCAGCAGACATTATTATAAACTTACATAGCACACACAAATTTGAATAGCAGAGCTGAAGATTGCATGTTTCCAGTCAATATTGCAAATAACTTCAACTATACTTGTCATAGTCATCGAAACAACTTACCTAATGTGTGTGATGTGCCCATACTTCTCAAATACTTGGTTGTGGACCTCAACCGAGGAGTTCAGGGTGCTGGCCAGCGTTGCACACTTTTGATCTTTGTTCCAGCGCCGCTTTGTCCACTTAACCAGCTTTTTTAAGTTCATAGTGTTATGATTCACACCCAAGACATCCGAACCAGTTGCTTTTTGTTGGGAGTGCTTGTACTTTCTCTTTAGATTTTTTGGAGCAGCCGAGAGTGTCTCAGTTGAAATGTTTGAATGTGATCCAATGTGAAAGTTTTCTAACTCAAACGTCAACTCATCTTCCATAGATCTTTCCTCACGGAATTTTTTCTCTTTATTCCTTCTGATCTTCCTTGAGCGATGCTTCTTAGATAGCTTTTTGGCTTTGTTATCATCATTCTCAACATCAGGCCCTTCAACTGCAGGCGGGGTACATTTTTCTACCTTTCGCTTCAATTTTCCATTTTCCCTATCAGGACTCATGCCAGCGTCACCTGTCTCATCATCCATTGCTAGTTTATTTTTCTTAAACTTGTTCATTCGGCTGTTTCTGAATACCCGGGACTCCTGACTCTTTTCCACCGAATCATCGCACTTCTTCTTCTTATTCGGATCCACCTGACCATTGTCCAGTACTAAACTAGGACTTTTGTTACGTTTTCTGCATTTTAACGTAGGACGAGGATCAATGCTTACCTTACTCCTAGGTAGTTCGTTGAGGGCCCCATCCCAACCTGAAGAGCAGGCCTGTAGGGCACCGATACCGAGGGTAATGTCATGGTCTGAATTGTATTCGTTCTCCAAAACTTTGTTGTGTCTTTCATATCTCTTTGGAAAAGATATTGCACAGCCTGCTGGCATGAGTGCTATTTCCAGATCTTCTCGCAACATCTTTAAGTAAACTTACTCCGCACACACTGCCGACTCCATGAAAAGTCGGCGAAATAATGAAATTAAATGAAATGAATAACATTGTGTACAAAACAAACCGTCTATAGGCGTCTTTCAACTTTTAAACCAGCGTGCGCAAACACGAATACGGTGATTAGGTAAAACACGCGAGTGAGCGGTAACTGCAAAAGCACAAGGCTCTCTGATTGGTTGGTTGGTTGCACCCGGCTGCCGGATGAGAAGTCGACCAGGCAAATACGTACTTGTTGCATTCTTTGCACTTGAACTACATAATTGTACATAATTATACTCGTTCAAGCAAATCTTGTCAGTAGAAAAAGGCGGCAGATTTGAACAATCGCGGGTTAGCAACACTACGTTTGAATTATTCGAAAATCGCGTGTCATTTATATCTTATCTGTGGAACTGTTTTGTTTACATTTCATCGATGTTCGATGTACATTGCTGCTTTTTGTTCGTTTCCTAGGGATACCATACTTTAGTTTGCTTTACATTGCTACTGACATATCCGGCTTGACCACGGATTTAGAGTTAATAAACTGGATCGAGTACATTGACCAAAAAGTGTGTCCACATGAGAAGTCAAACTAGAGCCCTGCATCTCGTTCTAATTAGGGTGACCATAAGACATCTGTATGTTTTTTAAAGTTGGTGCCTTTTTTCTATTGACGGAAATGTGTCCTACCTATAAAGAATCGATTGTATATATATAAACAGTTTGACACACCTTTTCCGTAACAAAATATTATGTATAAATGAGAGTCTGTAATGTTTAAGGAGTTAAGCACTTTGGTTTTTAATTTTGGCAATTTAAGGGATGTTTACAAAAACAACATAACTGACTACACTGGTTGACACCTGAAACGATTAACATGTTCTTAAAAAAAATGACAACCGCTCTAATCAGTTATGTTGTTTTTGTAAACATCCCTTCAATTAGGTATTCTATAACAAATCTTAAATTAAACATGCCGAAATAAAGACATACCTATTAAGTTAAACTTACTTTTACATTGCCTACGTTAATAATAAGTATTCTGTGAGACCGATTCACAACGTGCCGACATCATAGTCACCCTAATGAGTTTGACAATGTTGTCTTGTATTTTTATAGTAAAATGTAATAATTGTGGCTTTCTTGTGAAACAATATTCCACAATTAGCAATTATTTCACTCCAACAACCTTTAACATAACATTTCCTCACAATTTTTAAGAAATTTCGCATTCACGTGTTTTGAAGAAATGTCATCAAGTTGGGGATACCAATTAATATTTAAAGTTACTACAAATCCTACCATACTAAAATTTAGGTTTTTTTTTGCTGTGTATGCGCTTGGTTTAATCAGTTAATAATATTGGCATCATAATTATTTACAAATTACTTAAAATATATCAGAACTGTAATCTGAATATAGCACTAAAATTGTATAAGAAGGTAATTAAATTCAGTAGTTTAATGATATAATCTCTACCACAATGGTATCTTTTTAACATTGGCAACATGTGCGAGTGAGACACAGGGCTCGGGTTTTTCTATCTCAAGTGGACCGTTTTCTCTAGTCTGGTACGAACAACTTTCTGTCTCGGTGATAAGGTTCAAATTAGTATGGCAAAAAAAGTGACAACTCGCTCCGTTTAAAAAATATAACTTCATGGGCTTGACAGACTATATGTATCTATTTTTGCAATAGGTACTTAGAATCATCTTAAAAGCGGTTTAGACTCTCGCGCGAGCCACGGGACGAGCCGCGAGCCGAACCACGAGACGAGAGTGTAAGCGGTGGGCTCGCGGCTCGTCTCGTGGCTCGCAAGCTCGTCGAGCAAATATAATTTAAACACTAACGACACGGCATAAGGTTTATAACCGAATGACAAGCCGAACGCGAGTGTAAGCGGTGGACTCGCGTCTCGTGAGAGTCTAAATCGACTATTAGAATGCAACGGGGGGGGGGGGGACACTAGAAATGTAGTTAACGTCAGTAAAGATGCAGGCGATTTCTATATTTTGCACCCGACATCATACGATTGCGTAAAGTTGACTTCCGATTACACAAACTACGTCACCAGATGTCACTATAAAAATCATATTATTTTAGTGGCATTAATATTAAAATTAAAATAAGTATGAATTAATATTTTTAATTATTATAATTTTCAATTAATATTGCGAAAAAATAAGAATTTTGTTAAAATGTGATTTAATTATGCTGTTTGTTTATGCTGGCAACACTTGCATAACCGCCAAGACCATAGAGGTACAATCATATATAGATGAAATGGGCGAGGAGCCAGTTAACCGAACGAGATGCACTTATGGAACTTTTAGTACGAGTAGCAATTTTTTAGCTGTCACTGGAAGAGCGTAAATTAAAAATATTTTAGTGATGGTTGAGCCATTTTCTTCGTTATGGTTTTGTTATGGTGCTGGAGGAAATTAGATTATAGCCCGAATGAAAACACATGCCTGCCCTGCCCTGCCATGCCCTGTTGTGAAAACCTCCAGAAAGTGCGTTGAATTCTGTGTTATTTTGTGCGATATGGACGCTATTTTAGAGTAAATTTATTTCGTGGTAGGTATCTAATAAGTACCTACTTTTGATAAGGCACGCCATCGTCAATAAATCTGCTACAATTAGGGTTGCCAGATGGTCGGGATTCGGCGGGATTCTCCTGATTTTTAGCATGTGTTCCCGATTCCCGACAAAGTGAAGATTGTCCCGAAAAACAGCTTCACGTTATAAAATCATAATTTCAAGTTCCGAACTGTCGTCGAGCGAGCAAGCGACCCGCGTCGAGCCCGTTAGCGCGCGCGTGGCGAGATTGGGCAGAGCAGCTGACGTAGTGCCAATAATGCAAAATATCGTTGTGTATAAAACAATTAATTTAATTTGAATGGTTTTTTTTTCCTGACTTAAGGCCCAAAATCCCGAAAAATTGATATTTTTTCCCGATAATAGCGCCTTTCGATCTGGCAACCCTAGCTACAATGCCTAGACTATGTGCTTGTATTGTGCGTAGTAAATTATTCAAATTTTCTTATTAACATGTATTTTCTTGTGTGTGAATGCTTTTTCACCACACTCGCTTTCTTTTCTATTGTTTACCTAAAATTGTACTTTCCTAGCGATAGTGTGACGTAAAACATGTATGCAATAAACATATTATTTAATTTAATATTCTGTTTTTTTTTTATTATTCCATTATTGATAACATTAACCTTTTCCACATAATGTTAGGTCTACTTGGGCGGTTTACAAGTATATTTTTTGTTTGATTTCTTGTAAACAATTAAAGTTTTTTGTTACAAGAAACCAAACAAAAAATGGACTTGTAAACCGCCCAAGTAGACCTAATATTATGTGGGACGAAAGTACACGTATGGATGCATATGTAGTTGTGCACGCACACAAACATACTTAGTTTCGGCGGAGAATCAGAGATGGCGCTTTCAAATGAGTTTCCATAAAATGCTTCAAGAGGGCTCTCTTTACCGAATGCAACCCCGGCCGGACTTCCAACACAACATAAAATATATGTGACTATTTCAATTCGATAGAAAATCAATATTGTCCGGGTTGCTCTGGGGGTTGAGCTGAGGTTGTCTGCGCAGTAGAATCATGTGCAAAAAATGAATCGAGTAGGTTGTATTTGCCGGGTCGGCTTCTCTTCCGGATTCATTAAGCTAAATACGGATATTTTATGAGTTACTTAACTATTTTTTAGCCTCTGCCTACGACTTCGTCCGCATAGAAGTCGTGAAGTTGCCCCACCCCCTCATACTTTGTACCTTTGCTTTGTACTCTCGTGCTAAATTATTTCTGGGATAAAAGTACCTTCTGTTCTTTACAGGTAGAGTGGTAGAGTTAAGTGGTATCCAGACGGGACTGATCAAATCAACTGATTTGATCAGGAAATTTGCATTCCATAGATAATTACTATGAAAGTTGACGACATTTATGTGTCCGCACCTGCTGATTCGATCGGAGAATTTCATCAGATTGGCGAAAAATTGTCTTGTCTGGATACCACTTAAGACAAGTCTGCAACAATTTTGATAGCCTACGCAGTGCAAGTCAAAGAGTAAAGTAAGTACAGTCACGCTTCGTGATTGTTATGCCATTTAGGGTTCTAGCTAAATTGGACATTTCATAGCGTAAGTATATAACAACCAATTTAGCTAGGACCCTAAATGGCTCAACAATCGCGGAGCGTGATGGCGTAGGCTATCAAAATCGTTGCAGATTTTTCTTGGTCTAACAAATTACATAGGTAGGTATGTGTGTGCAAACATCGAAGTCTGTGCAGCCGTTTTTACGTGAGGATCAAGTATTCAAACTTACTAAGCACCCTCCACACTCGTGCGCGAATCGCGGTGCGAAGCCGCGAACGCGAGTGTGGAGTCGATTTTCGCAGACACCGAAATCGACTCCACACTCGCGTTCGCGATTCGCACCGTGATTCACGCTCACAGTCTGGAGGGGGCTTTATACGAACTTTATCACACATTTATAATATATTGGGTCAAGCAGATCTTGTCAGTAGAAAAAGGCAGCAAATTTGAAAAATGTAGGCACGAAGGGATATCGTCCCATAGAAAATTTGAATTTCGCACCTTTTTTTACCGACAAGTTTTTCTTGACCAGCTATATTTAACTTATATACTTGGTCAACCAGATCTTGACAGTAGAAAAAGGCGGCAAATTTGATAAATGTAGGCGCGAAGTAATATCGTCCCATAGAAAATTTGAATTTCGCGCCTTTTGTCACTGACAAGATTTGGTTGACCAGCTATATTTTAAAGTGGTTTTACGGTTATACGCATCCGGATATGATTAACGCTACACGAATGACTTGTAAAATTGGCTTAAAAGACTCGCATCCAGGTCATAACGGTATTGTTAAAAAAAAAATACTTGTAAAAAAAAAAAAACAACGTCAAAATGACGCCCGCTTGTTTTGTTTCCATGTTTCGAACCACGTGTGTTTATCACACGTTTATCACATTCATTTTCCTTGCGTACATGCTACATTAAAGCTTTTATATAATATAGGATAGGATTACTATATTTGAAGTATACTATGTCGTCGTCATCAGATAGCGAGCCGGAGACGAGGGGACCCGCGCCAAGGTAAAAAACACCCCCGGAATACTTGGATAGTTTATAAATTATAATACAAAATCTCATTTATATCTTTCTTGCAGACTCGGCCCTTGCGAAGTGTGTGCCTCAAAGGAAGCACAATACACGTGCCCTAAATGTGAAGTGAAGACGTGTTGTTTAAACTGCGTTAGGATACACAAAACGGAGCTAAACTGTGACGGTATAAGGGACAGGACGAAATTTGTTCGCATGAAAGATTTCACCGATAGAGACTTGTTGAGCGACTACAGGCTGTTGGAGGAGTGCGCCAGGTTCGTGCATGGAGTGAAACGTGACGAAAAGAAGAGGTTCACTAGGATAGACAAGGATTTGCCAGTAGTAAGTGCAAGTAACCATTATAGCTCGTGATGATCCCTATGCAAGTTCGAGTGTCTTCTGGCTGGGATTAATTTTAAAAATAATCAAGAAGTATGGTTTTTTCATATTATAAAACAAGTGCAGTGATATACACGCATCAGCTTTCAGCTGCTAGTGTATTAAACAATATAATGTAATATAATAATATATATAAATAGTACTTTCACCGTTTAGACTTGAATGAATTTGTCTTGAATGACAGCAGTGCACCGCTGTTCCGCCCTAGTTGCCACAGCGCCAGTGGCGTGCGTCCAGTCCGCGGTCTTCGGTAAACTTTCAAATAAGCACTGAAATAATACAAATGCTGTCTATGGGACCTAGGCTACAGTAGCATAATGTTAAAATTAATGAAACAATGAATGAATATGAATTACCTATATTCATATTTGTTGCATCACTACACAATATGCTCACTTTTACAGCATCTCTTTAAACTGAAGATAGCGGCCAGAGACCGTGGCATAGCCCTCCAGTTCCTCGCTCAAAACTTCTCAAGGCACTCTGTAAACACCACTCGCTACAATTACAAAACAAACCTAATTAGTTGGCGGGTGGAGTGGATCTTCCCCAACGCTGAACCGGACATGGTGAAATTTGTAGACGAGAAATGCTTGGAGACTAGAAGGCTTTCTGACCTGTTGGATAAGTACCTGGATGTCAACGCAGAGCCATTTGAAGGGTCGAAGGCTCTGACTTATTATAAGTCTGTTGGGTTTAACGGAGTCAAAGTGCTGTTGAGAGGTACGTTAGGATTTGTTTGTTTCAACTTTGGACTGTGTCACCGTGGCATTAGGATGTGTTTACAAAGAAAACGAGGTCATCACACACTAGGTGCAATTTTACTTGTGAAATGCTATTTTACCATAAAAGCCCCTAAAGCATAATTTTTGTAAATATTTTTAAATTACACGATGGACTTTTACTGGTCAGATGGACTTTTACTGGTCCGTATTTTGGGTGCAACTGAAATGAGTGGTCGCGCTCGCATACCAAATTAGTACTAAATTAGCGCTTGTGTGTGGTGACTGTCTTATGTGCTTCGTCTTTTCTAGTAGTTGATATGGTCTGTGGACCAAGGCTTTAATAGCTTTAATGGTAGATATAGCTGAGAGATGGGACTGTCCGTTTTATAGTCACTGGGCGTCTGCTCATCGTCCTGTGTACCAAGACCCCAAATGATGATCTTTTGAAAATGTGAGACCTAGGTTAAGATCTACTAACACTAGTAATGTAAGTCTGTAAATATGTAACTAAAATCTATGGGCAAACTGGCCTGAAATAAAGAATTTAATGAACCAGCATCCTCTGCATCTTAAATAGCTATCTCAATAACACAAATTTAAATTATTTTCATAAGAAAAATATTAAGTTTGATTCTCATTAACACTGTTTCAGCCGAGAAAGTAAGGGGGTGCGCCCGCAAGTTCTTCGAGTTGGACCCGAGCGAGACTTTAGCAGAAAACCTCTCGGGAAAGTGCATAGTTGAGTTCCCGCTTGTTTTCGTCGTGCTCAAGGACCACGCCTACAATTTCGACATCATCACACCTGGTAATTATGAATTCATTTGAAATTTGTTAGTCGTCTCGGAAACGGTGTTTTTCCAGTATTCTCCTAAGGCCCAGCCATACAAACGAAACTCCAAAATTTGCCACTGAAATTTGAACCTAAATTGTAGGAAATAAGAGTTGATTTTGCCTTGTTTGAAAATTGAACGAAACAAAGCAAAAGCGACTCTGTTCCAATTGAACATGGTTTAAATTACATCAAACTGAATAGGTACTATAGGTAGGACCTTGAGCCTTAGGAGGGTATTACAGTGTGCTCGGTACTACAGTAGCGCTATTTACGAGCAAGTGTGATGAAATAGTACATTATAATTGAAGCAGCTAGAAAGTAACCAATAGATAAGTCTTAGTTTACTCGATGGTGCACTTTTGGCCAAGTCAATACAAAACAATTGCTGTTTTTACCCTCAAAATTCACGATAACCAACCTTTTTGACCAGAGGCTTCAATTTTTAAAACAATTATTCATTTATACAACTAATCTCATAATTTTAACAACTCGACAAATTACTTAATGAAATTTGTCACAGCATAGAATAAGAAATTAAAATCTTTATTTCCATCCTCATACTTTATCTTTTTTAGTGTTTAAAAAGCAAGAAATGTTTTTATATTTGCAGAGGACGAGTTTGACGAAGAACCTATAGCTAAAGAAACTCCGTCACAAAGAGCCCCAGCCAACGAGGCCCAGAAGAGGAAGAGGCCCCTTCTCACGGAGAAAGTGGCGCTGGAGAAACAGAAGGAGATACAGCAGGAGATCAAAGAAGATAAAAAGAAAAAGCCTAAGAATCTTCTTTTCACGACGGGATACTCCTCCGAGGAGAGTTTAGACTTAAGTGATGATGAAAGTAAAAAATGAAAAAAAAAACTAAATTAATGAATGAAATTATCTAAGGTTAAGGATGCCCGCCTGTTCCTATCTCATTCGCACTCGCATAATTATATTGTTCTCCTGTTTGCACAGAATCATTAATGTAAAATTGTAAATCGTTAAAACATTACAGCAATAAGTATAGGTTGGAAATAAAAGTTGTTGTTGATAAAATTATTTTATTTTATATCATTCATCACTGTAGCTTACTTAATAATCCCATATTAATGATTAAATTAACATGTTCATGGATCACGAAAATCCGGTATTTACGCCCTACTGAATACCGATAGCCACCAAAGAACTCTCAGTCAAAACAAACAGATAATCATTCGTCGCCTCTATCCCCACCACCTCGCCGAACCTCTCCACATTGAACACGTTCTGCTGCCCCACTTTCACCAACCTATTCACCCCCCCACTCCTGTTCCTCAGCTGCCCACCATTCCTATGTTGATACACGAAAATATGTCTCGAACTCTCGCATACTACCCCATAAGATAAATTAGGAGGGCAAGTGATGAATTTCCTATTAGTTTTAGAAGACTGTATGTATCCGAAGGCCATTAGGGTTCCCTCGTGGATCAGGAAGGGTCGGTTGTCGGCAGGGTAAGGTTGCCAGATGCAAGCGTCGACGTCGTGGCGTAGGACGATGGCGGGCGACTGTTGGGGGTCGATGGTGAGGCTAAAGAGGTAGCGGTTGACGCTCAGCGGCACGCGGTGGGTCGTCTCGTGGTTGATGTCTAGGCGAACTGGAAATAAAAAGTTACTTTCTAATATACCTTTGAGCACAAAACGGACGCATTATGAAGCACGAGGCGGCACAACAAGTGCCAATACGCCCGGAATAGCACTACTGAGTTACATGTTCATTTCTGAACCTAGATTTTTGTAGAGATTTAACATACATGAGTTCAGGTGGTAAACTTGTATCTCACCTAGCACAGTGTCCTCCTCGGATGCTGCATCACACTCCTCCAACTCTTGAGTGGAGAGCCCTGGAGCGGACTGTTCAACGGATGTCACCTCCGTCTCGGAGCACAGATGTGACAGTCTGCAATGTGCCTCCTCGATCAGACTCTCGTCCATAATCTGTTCACCCTTATTATCTCCACCTGTGGATGTTTTTAAAGAACAATATTAAGTACAGTATGCAATACAATTAGGTAAGTATGTGTTGTATAATATGTACATACAAATTTATTACTGTATACATTTAATTTCCTGGGCATTAAGTCAAAATATAATAACAACTAAGTATTGGTACGACTTGACTTCTGACCCACTGCAATTTTTCATATTTACTACATCATTGGCATAACATTGATTCTAAAAGTAAAAATATTATTAAACTTACTGTGAAAACACTATGGTGGGTAACAAAACAGTTTGATTACAATGTTAAAAAGCTAACAGTTTAGCATACTAACCCTCAATGAGGTTGTCCCACAGCATACTGTCCGACTTTGTCAACAATACATTAACTTGACCATTATCTTGTACATTCCAGGTAGTCAACTCGCTGTCCACTCTGTTCCGTAGCCGGCCACTCACAAACTCTTTACCCCCGTAGCTTATTTTAACTTCCAACGGACCAACATCCACTCGGAAAAGCTTCTGGTCAAAGTTATCTTCCAATTTCAAAGTAATAGTTATATCTTCTGATGTTTGCAGCCAAGTGTACAATATTGTTTTGATCTCTTCCTTTTTTTCTACAATTTCCTTTTCCGAGTCTTTTGTAAATTTGAATGGATGATCTGAAGCTACGTAGATGGCCGAACACAAACTCTCCAACGCGGCATAATGTACAATGCCTTTGCCTTGCACTTGTCTAAAGCTCATTTGACACCAGGTTGAGTTAACTTCATCAAACTTAAAAGTGACCCATGTCAAAACAGAGTCAAACTGAGCCTCATTCTGCTCTACAGACTGTAAGAGACAGTGTAAGATTTCTATATTGTTTTTCTCTACAATTCTAGAGTCTACAATTATGAAATATTTATCTTCGCCCAAGATGAGACTGGACTGCTGCGTTTGCCATTGCGCATTGCGTTCGGCCGGTCTGCTGCGAGCGCGCGTGTCAACTATATGCAAGTACCCTGTCCCGTCACTCACCAAAGCCAAAGTACTCGAGGGGAACGACAGGCACAGGTTAAAATGACCAGATTTCCGCTCCACATGAGCCGGGACATCGTAAACAACGGTGTTTTGAAACGTTAGATTAGCGTTATCGAAACTGATATGCCTAACTTGCTGTTTCTTATCTATGTAGTAGAAGCTGTGCGTGTAATCCCACTTATCCGCTACCAGGTGGTTATGAAGTGCGAAGAGCTTCGCGTGAATGAAAGAGTACTGGACGTCGTCGGGGAATACACGGTCTACGCGCGACGTTAGCTCATGGCTGTAGTGAGGCAACGCCTGCAGGTTAAGCTTGTAACCTTCGAACTCGTGGTCCAACAGACGACGGTCCGGCCGCAGGTCTACTAAACTCGAAGGCATTGCGATAGTTTTCTTGATAAAATAAATGTAGCGAAAATGCAGATTGCTTGCATATCTCAATGTCAGGAATGTCTGTCACTGACGTCACTGACTTTTTTTTATTTGCCCATCGGGACAGGCTAAAGCTCTAAGCTATACTGCCTTATCTGATAAGGACCACGCGTGTACGCGTCATTATAGTTTGTCAAAGGACTGTCTCATTTCAAACAGAGAGAATCATACTATCTTTGTCTTACACTAGTACTAGTACCCAAAAGAAAAGGATAAGTATAGTTTTTTGTGTTCTTATTTACTGACAAATTTGGTTTGACCAACTATAAAGTCCCCTCCACACTCCTGCGCGAATCGTGGCGCGAAACCGCGATCGCGAGTGCGGAGGGGGCTTAATACATAATACAATATAGTTGGTCAAACCAAATGGTCAGTTAATAAAAACATAAATAAACTATAGCTGGTCAACCAAATCTTGTCAGTAAAAAAAGGCGCGAAATTCAAATCTTCTATGGGACGATATCCCTTCGCGCCTACATTTTTCAAATTTGCCGCCTTTTTCTACTGTTAAGATCTGGTTGACCAAGTATATAATATAGACAGTCCTTTGACACACTAATTCTTTGTATAAAACCTATAAAACGCAAAACAGAACTCGTATCCATGCCATATTTGTAAAAAAATACATTGTTTATCGTTTGACATCAAAACATAACCTCGAAATTAATAAAAAATGGCGCGAATTGTCATTGAGCATGAGCGATTTATACTTTACTCTTTGATGAGCGTGAGCGCATTCCCCGTCTCAAAAATATCGCTATGCCGTTCGTAAAGGACTCATCGTATCGCGAATTGCCGAGTTCTTCTGAAATAGCCAACGTAAGTGCCCTGAATGACGCTAAATAAAGCGGTTACACTTGTATTGATTAAAAACGTTGTTTTGTTGCAATGTTTTCATCAGTGTTTGTACCATAAACAAGGTCAAGCGTGGGCCGTGCGTAACACCTGCGCGGCACGGGCCGGCTAAATTAACATTTATCACTTAATTAGTCTAAAACCCTTCATAAAGAGCGCGCGTTAAAACTTTTCACTTGAAAAGTAAGTGCTGGATTTTATTTGCGAGATTGTGTCGATGATCCATTATCTACAGGAGGATTACCACGAGTTTTTGTCACTGAAGAAGCTGATAGTGAAGATTACCAAGCACGGGCACTCCGTCTTCCGGTGCAGGTCGATTGGGATCCTCTCCAGCCAGGGCCGGGGCTACACTTTGCGTGATGTAAGTTTCTCTGATTTTTCTCAATTCAAAATCAATCAAACCTTTAAAATCTCACTGACCCAATATCATGGGTTTATTCCCTTTTGCCCCCCACTGAGCGCTGATGGGAATAGGTGTTTTCATGTAAGTCATTCCCATTTTTTTTGTATTTTTTTTAGATCGACGACAGCTGCATAGAGATCAGTGTGTCCCTGCGCTACATGAAAGCGAGTGTCCCATACGCGGGGAGACCTTTCACTGCGCATATACTTGGCTTTGTCCATTGGGCTTTTGGGAGGCCTGTTTTATACGCCATCTTTGTGAAGGTAAGCAATTATTGTGTCAACTATGCCTTTGTTGTTGTTTGCATAAATGCAAAAAAACAGTATTGCCCTGTATAGGCTTCTAGTTGTTTTGAAATGAAATGAAATCTTTTATTTCAGGCAACTAGTGGCCCATACATTATATTATATTATATATATTATATTATAGCCTTTTCTTCCATACTCCTTCTTTTAGTTTATCTATGTTTATCTTAGTTGTTTTGTTTGTTTGTATGGATCCCTCTCTGGGTGAAGGCCTCCTCCAGTTTCTTCCAACTTTCTCTATCTTCTCCTGTCTCCATCCAATGTTTTCCGGCTATTTGGGTAATGTCTTCAAACCAGCGTTTCTTCGGCTTGCCGCGGGGGCGTTTTCCGTGTGGTCCCTTCCATTTTGTAGTTTGTATGGTCCATCTTTTATCTGTCATGCGGGCTATATGGCCAGCCCAGTTCCACTTAAGCTTGAGAGAATGGGTAAGAGCGTCGGTTACCTTGGTTTTTTCTCTTATTCTTGTGTGTCTTATTTTGTATATTTTCCGCAGCCCCATCATACTTCTCTCCATAGCTCTCTGCGTAGTTCTTATTTTCTCCTTCACTTTGTTGGTGTATACCCATGTTTGTGAGCCATAGACTAGGCATGGTAGGAGACAGGTGTCACTCACCACTTTTTTTAATGTCATGCTGTAGTCTCCCTTCAGAACTTCTTTCAGAGACCAGTACTTCTTCCAGGTTATAGTTGATCTTCTATTGACCTCTTCTTCGTTGCTGGTTTTGGAGAATGAAACCTGTTTACCTAAATATATATAGTTATTTACATACTTTATTGTCTCGTTACCAATGATTATAGGCTTTTCATAACTGTTGGTCATCACTTTTGTTTTATTAGTGTTCATTTCAAGTCCTACTTTGCTGCTTTGTTCAGTTAGTGTTCTCATCATGGTTTCGAGGCTTGTGGCAGTTTCTGAAAATAGCACTATGTCGTCAGCGAATCTTAGATGACTTAGATATTGATCATTTATCCTTATTCCATTATTTTCCCAGCCGAGCTTCCGGAAGATTCCTTCTAGCACTGCTATGAAGAGTTTAGGTGAGAGTGGGTCACCTTGCCGCACACCCCGTTCTATTTTTATTGCTTGCCCTCTTCTGTCTAACTTTACTCTGCTGGTGTTGTTTTTATATATGTTCTTAAGAATGTTGATATATTTTGTGTTAACCTGAGCTAGTTCTAGAGCCCATACATAAATACCTTAAAACTAGCATACATAATTATATTATTATAAAAAAATAAAATAAAAACTAAACACTAAAAATCACATGATTGCGATGCATTACGCAACCCCGCAGTGTCAGTGAGCCGGCCGCGGAACCGCTGAAACTCTATATACTTTGTTTTATATAGACTGGTATTCATGTAATCGAGACAAGATACGTTCTAATACACTAGCCAAAAAATTGGTAAAAACTGTAAAAAACTATTTGAAAATTTCTAAGCACATTTGGAACTTACTACTAATTTTGGTTTCATAGTTTGGTAACTATTCCCAATGCTGTTTTTTTTTTCAGGATATCTTTCCGCCTTTAGCTAATAAACTATTTAGCACTATGGAATGGATAGTCAACAACCATAAAATGCTGAACCCGGAAAGAAGGAGAAAGGTAAATTTAATTTCTCATCATACATGTTGCTATCTGCTTCATTCTTGCTCCGAAAAAACGAGTAGAGTACTGCTATACGTCAAGTATATAGCTTATAGGGATATGTATGTATGCATTGGTCCTGGTCCTGCCAAGTTTGTGCAGGGTTAGCGTGGCCAGAGTCAATGAAAGAGAACTTTTACGACGAAAGTCGTCACTGGGCCTGACGGGCAGTGTGATATATTTTTTTAACTCTTGTTTTACTCCTTGTACTATAGGAAAGAGTTCTAAAGAGTATGGGGAAAAATTAGAATATGGAGTAAAATTAAAATATGCCTCCATTGAAGTGTAAAGTGGATTAAAAAAATAAATGTTGGTGCAATTTTGTTTATCCCTTTGACCGGCAAAGGCTTCAACCATGCTTCAACTGACGCGCGCTACTACAGCCCAATATCAACCTTCATGCTTTCTGACCTGGCGGCCTAGCCAAGGTGACCATCGCTTGCGCTTCGCTATCAAATCGCTTTGTGTCTCTATCACTCTTTCATATTAGTGCGACAGTGACAGTTGCGTTTCGATCGCTACGGAGCGTTAGCGATTGGCACGTTTACTAAGCGGCAATGTTCACGATTAATGTTACCCGATAAACGTGCCGCGTGAAAACTTATCGTTGTGTTGTGTTGTTATGGCTTAGTTTTATAGTGTCTATCGATGTGTTTTTTAATTGTTTGCTCTATTTGGTTGCGAACCAGGTTACCTCATTGTATATATAATTTAATTTACTTGTAATCGATGTGCTGCGATGATTCGGAATATGCATATGTTATTTTTTTTATGTGTCGTTATTCGTTATCTACGCCCCAGTATTTGTATTACAAAAATTGCTCGTTTAAAAGGTATAAGATTACCGTGAAAATTCTTCATTCTCAAATATTTACTAGAATAAACTGCTATCCGTGGAAAAAACCTCTTGAATCCCATTAAGGTCGCCGCAATAATAATATTTGTACTTTTTCAGGAGGAATAACAAATTCAGCAGGACGAGTATTGTCATACTCGTCAGCAAGCAGAGTCCCACACAGGCCTCCTGTCACCCCAACTAACTTCATGTTCCCTATTCCTTACACGGAGATAATTAATAGGGGAAATAGGGGATTTCAGATGTACGTACAGTCACGCTCCGTGATTGTTACGCTATCTAGGGTTCAAGCTAAATTGGACATTCCATAGCGTAAGTATGGAACAACCAACTTAGCTAGGACCTTAAATGGCGTAACAATCACGGAGGGTGACTGTACATGCACTAACAACGAAAACAGGGCTAAGGACAGTCCGAATCTTTCGCTTGTTCGGGTATCTATATTATAGTTCTTTTTTTTTTATCATTAGAAAAGGTTAGCGATCTTGACATGTCTTTTTATTAAAAATCACCATTGAAAAATAAGTCACAGCAATATGTTAGAATTACATAGATACGATCTTTTACATTCTTTTGCTTTCATAAGTAATATAAACTAATTGTTTAAAGCGTTTTTCAATATTTTTTAATAAAAAGACACTCCAAGAAGGTATTCTTTCTAATGCTAAAATAACGAACTACAGCACGAGAGTTAAACAACAAATTTGCTTCTTTGTAAAACAAATAACATTAAAATAATGAAATAAGTAGGTACTTAAGATTTATGTGAAAATTCTGCTGTGAACTTAAGACTGATGTGAAAAGTGTTGGTGTTGTTGGTTGTTGTAATTGCAAACATTTTAACTTGTCAATTCTGAATGTTAAATAAAATTATTGTATTGACAGGTTTGTTGTTATAATAAATTCGAAAGTCACTTTTTTTGTTAGTGTTGCTAAATTATGGAGTGCTTCTGGTTTTATAGATATGTATTTGCCATTTTCAAAATTACCCCATTTTCAATGTTACCCCAATGCACTTGGCGCTTACGCGTATAGGTCGCGAGACTCACGCTCCGCTTCTATGGTTTGTTGTCAAACTTGACTTTGGGTAAATGTTAACAGTCAGAAATTATACAACCTAAAAATAATAAAACAACATATGAATATGTATTTTATATTTACAAATATAGCGCCATGCATGCGTCCAACCCTAAACGCAATAAATAAAAAACACCATAAAGATAATTATAATTACATTAAATATTTCCACTATCGACACAAGGTAGGACAGACAAGCCAGTTTCATCATATTCAAAATCATATTTACTAAATAATTTGATGTGTTATTTTAAAGTAGAAAAATTCCACGGAAGAATGTACCTTATGGCGGCTGGCGCTTACGTCGCATAGCGCCGCAACAGTATTTGGAGCGGCGTTAATAATGGCGTAAGCGCCAACCGCCATAACGAAGGTACCCTTTACCCGTGGCTCGTCACAAATATTACTATAATTCTACCGTTTAACTGAGGCGATTTTTGCGCCATTTATCTTTTAGTTTTGATTTCCTCTTCCTATTACATTTGCAATTTGAGTTTGTGCTTTTATTTATTTTTACACATTTTTACATTGGCGTTGTTGCGTACAAAGGAAAATAACATTTTTTATCACCAAGCCGTAGGGGGCTAACTTTGATGTCAAAATGTAAGTTTTGGAATTGGCCTCAAGGACATAGCAAAGTTGCTTTGTAGGCCCGCGCTGCGCTCAGATACCCCCAATCGGACCACGCGCAATAACAACATGGACATTGAACTTAATTCTAATGCACGCAAGTCTCATTTCTCTCAAATATACGTGCGATACCAATTTGTATGAATCTGTTATTCAGCGACAAAAATGTGAATAATAAAATACAGAAATCATATCACGGATGTCAGAGCGAAGTACGAAACTTACAGGAATTTGTAGGATTTAAGCTACTAAGGGCCGCTTGCACCATTCAATAACCCGGGGTTAACCGGTTAAACCTGGAGTTACCATGGTTACCAGTACAATTCGACACTGGGTTAACGGATTAACCGATCAACCCCGGGTTAGTGGGACGGTGCAAGTGGGCCTAAGAAGCAGACTGCAATTTCACACTAACTGTTTAACACTTTGACCGCCAAAGACGTCAAGTGACGCGCGCGGGTACAGCCCAATATCAACCTTCGTGCATTACGACAAGGTTCACGATGCGGTGACGCGCCGCACACGATAGGCGTAGCGTTCAAAGGGTTAAATTATTACAATTATATTACAATTATATTTATTTTTATAAGTCGATGTTTATTATAATCATTTTCATAATATTTCAGACAATATATAATAATTCTTCTACGGTATCGAAAAGATATATATGTATCAATATTGTAAACACACATTATACATTGTATTTGTGAGTGCGGGTTCAATAGACAATAACACGTCTGCCATTTTGATATCTTGGTAGACATTTGAAAAAAGTTTTAATCACTTTATTTGAAAATAAGTTAACTTCATTAAAATAAAGGTACGATTAATTAAAATTCAATTCATCAGGTCTGACTCAAGAAGATCCAAAAAGCTGTGTTAAATTTAATAACTTCATGTTTCGTGTGCCACATTTATATGTAATGTACCTACTTATAAAAAAATAAAAAAAAAAATAAAAACTAACTCATTTTCTTATAAATTCTTAGTTAAAATAAACGTATTTAGTAAATGTTATGTGGCGACATAAAATAGTAGAAAATAAATGAGGGCGCCACTTTCTTCGTAACTGTCACATTTTTAGGGTTCCGTACCCAAGGGTAAAAACGGGACCTTATTACTAAGACTCCGCTGTCCGTCCGTCTGTCACCAGGCTGTATCTCACGAACCGTGATAGCTAGACAGTTGAAATTTTCACAGATGATGTATTTCTGTTGCCGCTATAACAACAAATACTAAAAACAGAATAAAATAAAGATTTAAGTGGGGCTCCCATACAACAAACACGATTTTTTTGCTCTATTTTTTGTTGATGGTGCGGAACCCTCCGTGCGCGAGTCCGACTCGCACTTGGCCGGTTTTTGGTGTTGTTTCCGTGACCACAACTCAGCTGAAACGTCGGAATTAAAGGTAAAAACAATGAAATTATATTGCGGTAGACCCGTTTGTGTAATTAAATAAAGACAGTATGATTCTCTCTGTATATGTTTGAAATGAGACAGTCCTTTGACAAACTATAATACGCTGCGAGTTGCAACCAATATATCCAAAGCCCTCTAAAGTTTACTATTCAGAATGTCCGCCAAAACAACAAAATGGCCGCCCTAATTTGTCAGAAGTACCAGGTTGACAGGATCCTGAAGTACAGCACGAACACCAGCAATATGACGGCGCTAGTTATTAATTTGATGAGCATAGACTCGGTGTTTCTGTTTAGGTAAATATTGTAAATACCACAAGTCCTCTTAGGTATATGTTCCATATAAATCCGTGTTTAAACCTAATCCAGAACCGCCGTTTATTTCCAAAGTTTTCTATTCAAAATGTCCGCCAAAACAACAAGATGGCCGCCCTAATTTGTCAGAAGTACCAGGTTTACAGGATCCAGAAGTAGAGCACGAACACCAGCAGTATGACGGCGCCAGCTGTTACTTTGATGAGCATGGACTTGGTGTTAAGGTAGGCGGCGTCCTTCTTGTATTTTTGCGACATCATGGAGAGGGACTGCGTTTTTGTGTCGAGCTCTGGAAAGGATAGGGTATGGTCAAATTGGTTTTCTTGTGGGTAAGTAGGCCACAAGGGCTCTTTCACAAGTCAATACGACAGTTACAGTGACATCATTGAAAAATACATAGCAACATTAGTAAATACAACAGCCAATACGTACTTAGGTAATACAATACAAATCTAATACCTTTAAACGAGCAATTCTTGTATATTTATTTATTTATATGTATATTTCGGGGATCTCGGAAACGGCTCTAACGATTACGATGAAATTTACTATATAGGGGTTTTTGGGGGCGAAAAATCGATCTAGCTAGGTCTTATCTCTGGGAAAACGCGCCCTTTTGAGTTTTTATATATTATGTTTCCCGAGCAAAGCTCGGTCTCCCAGATATTATTACTCTTTATGGCACACATCAACAAAAGAAGACAGAAATATTATTTCCAATCTTTTTTCAACAATAAACATTTCATCCGCTGCGCCCTCTAGGTTGCTTTACTGTAAAATTGCGAATCTACTGACATTTGACACTGACTTTAAGTACGTTAGTGTGCGTGAATGCAAGATATTGCAATATTTTGATGAAAACAGACATACATTGTTGATGAAAACAGAAGCTATTGAGTGTAAATATATTTCGATTTAACCGTCATATTATATTTTTCGTTCATTGCAGTAAATATCAACTCGTCTTAGAACATGTTTGAGTTTTGGAAACGATGGTGATAATTCGCAAATTGTGCACAGTCACGCCATCTTTTGGTGCAGGACATCCCTAGAAATCCACATTAAGCAACAGCAGTCGGCTGGAAGATATCGCTTTGCTGCGAGTAGACCGCTTCGTTATGGCAATCTAAAGGGGAGCATTCCACGGACATGTCTACCGTTGTCCCAAACAAACTTGTGATATTTATGAGCAAAGAGGCAGCTCCGATATAACTGATGTCGACTGTACGTGAATGGCTAAGTTATAGGTATTTCATGCGACTACGTATTTATTCACGTGTTACCTACTGATAATAAGTATAAAAACTATTGTACCATGTTTGATACAAATATATAAAATCTAGATCAAGAGATCAAACAAACGCACAGCCGTACTCTCCTTTTCTCGAAGTTTCGGCAAATGGGTTAATTAGCGTGTTGTAAAGATATCCAAAGATGCTCTATTTCCCCGGTATGCTACCACTGTTACCACACGCAAGATATAAACATAAATAATGCATTCGCTTTTGCAATATTAGTTAATTAATAATTGTAATAAGAATTCGCATCGGCTGTGGTAGCCGAGTGCCAAACGTGCCAATTTCAAAAGGTACCATGCCATTTTTTCCAAAGGGTTGAAAGCACTAAGATTAGTACCTACACATAATACATTCGCTTATTAGTATAGTTATCACTGGCATAATATATCTTTCATTCGCTTGCAACAATTCTTATAATAAGAACTTATTTTAAAACCCCAACGAACTTATGTTAAGTTTAACTTCTTGACCGCCAAAGACTCAATAATCAATCTTCGTGCACTTCGACAACGTTCTCTTTTTTTAGTCTGGATATCGTTCTCGATAGACGTGACGTTCAAGGGGTTAAGGCCGCCGCAGAGCCATCAATATTTATTTATTTAAGTTTTCCCTTATTTTTGTAGATTGTGTCCTTTACTGAGTGCCACCTAGGCCAGCGGTTCTCAATCTTTTTTTTTTACGGAACCCTTTTGGAAAGCGAAATACTTGATGGAACCCTACATTAAAACAATAGTTTTTAGAAGTGTATTTTTTTATTAAATAAGCATAATTCTAAATTCTTGCGGAACCCCTGCAGGGGTGTCGCGGAACCCTAGGGTTCCGCGGAACACACTGAGAATGGCTGATCTAGGCCATCCACTGGGCCTTTGTGAAAATCAGCGTCGGGGAATGTGCCATGTGGCTCATACCGTACCACCTAGATGAGTGAGGACCATTTAGCGCAACTTTTCATTTTGTGTATTCTTAGTTTTAGGGTTATGTTACTGTGCTAATAAATGCTTTCTTCTTCTTCAATAATGATTGACGTGTCGTGGTAATTAAACACTGACCGGACAGCACTGCGCCTCGCTGCAGCACGTCGTCTATGTTCTGCATCATGATGCGCTGCACGTCGCCCAGCTGCCCGCCGAGGGCGGCGGCGGCGCCCGTGCGGCGCGCGCGCGTCCCGCCCTGCAACCACAAACATTCATTACCTCAGCCCGACACCTGTTCGCCACGAGCACATTACACCTGCCAGGCCTGTGGTCACAGAATAACTAATAGTACTACCGTACAGAAAATTCACTCTTTCACAAAAGTCAGATTTAGGTATAAAATTACACCTATATCGCCGCCTGCAAGCAAAATTGAAACTTATAACCGCGCACGAACCGTGAATCTCCTTTGCGCGCCGCAGTTTTATGACCGAGCTGTGAGTGTCGGCACGGGGTTATCACTTGAAAAGTTTTTATACCTATACCCACTGATTTATTATTTTTAAGATAAATATGTAGGAATTACGAACGTTGATTATGTAAACATACATTTTTTATCCGGAGATAGTATGTCTGATTCTCACGAAAGTAAGTTTCGAAGCCATTGTGTATTTTCAATTTTGCGCGAGCGCCACGTGACACGACTTATCGTGCGCGCCGAGCGGCAGCCCACTGCCATACGCCTGTCCGATGGGCGCGCCGGCCAAATGTACCTAAACTGCGGAGTGACGCCCCCCTGCTGTGGTCGTGTTTGCCGCTCCCGTATTGGCTTACATAGCCACGAAAAACGTTGTCGCCCTACCTGACACTGTTTCCATAGTCTGAAATAGACTTTAAGGCCAATGGTGACCCAATCCGGTATCGGACAGAAGTAAAATCTACCACAAAAATGTGTTTTTCTCATAGAAGGTAGCATCCTATAGAAGTGGTCTACGCGTGCCTCCGTGAGGGACAAAACATACGCAATGCGACCCTATGATTGGTCGAATTTATTTGTTATGGTGGGCAACAAATAAATTCGACCAATCATCCATACTAATTTACGGTGGGGAATAAAAAAAAAGTGAGACTGTGACAAGGACATACAATACTAGCGCTTTCGCTGCTACTCCTACTGAAAGATACATAAGTCTATCCCGTTCTGTCAGTTATCCCCACCACTCATGCCTAATCCAGTTTAATACTAGATTCATGGTTTTTTTGTATTTAATAAACCATTATTACTAAAAACGTTAGATAACGCAAGAAAGACGGACTTGATGCCATATGGCAATCACCTGCGGCTGTTTTTCTCATAGCCGCCTTCCGACATCCGATATCGGTGCGGCGCTTCCGATAATTTCAGCCATGTCGGCGCCCCTCGTCAGCCGTCGGACCGATAATATTTGTTTCTGTGCGTAGGTATGTGTAGACATAATGTTTGTTGTAGTATGCCTCGGTATTGGATATCGGACGGCCCCTATGACAGCTGTTAAAGAGTGCCCTGTGGCATGAAATTTGTTTTTTTTTTTTTTTTTTGCATTAACGTTGTTTTTAACAATACGGTACGAAAAAAGAATACTACATATTGTGTGGGTGTACTTCAACTCTAGTGATGCCTATATTTAATGAATGCTGACTGTACTTGCAGAATAATGATTATAAACTCAAATAATGTACCTCGCTGTACTGGCGCCTTGCTCGCTGCATCCACGTATCGAACTCAATGAACGTGTAAGGCCGAGTCACCGTGTTCACCTGAAGGACAGACGGAATCGGTATACAAAACTACAATTATAGGCCACCAGAGTGGCCATTAACAGTAGTATACACAGAAATAATATGTATGGAGACTCTTAAGGTACAAGTTGGAAGTGTTGGGAGCCGACCGCAGACGACGTGTCGCTGCGACACTACTGCATGGTTTCTATACTTTCTATGTATTTCTATGATCCATTCGTAGTTAGCTACACGAAGTTAGCGACGTATCGGCGAGCCGTAGACGACACTGTCGCCCGACAATCAGTTTAGTCCAACAAGAAATTGTAGTAAATAATTGAGGACGCCACTTCCTAAATATACATTTTTGAGGTAAAATGCTTAAGCATGGCAACAATTTACTATGGATTTTTTTTAGTTCCATTTAATTTTATTTCTACTATTTTATATCGCACTATAATGCCTCTCTCACTCGGAACCAACTGGATATAGTGCTGCCGTTTGCAGTCGGGTCCAGTGCGTTCACCGAGCAGAATTTTTGATAATTCGGTGCGCTTTTTTCCAGATCACAATACAGTTAAAATATTCTAATCACATAAAGTAGCTATTTTATAAAGCTTTTTCTAACATACTACACAGAATAACAACAAAAGAAGCTGATCCACCGATTACAAAAACTATTAATTGTTGGCGGTAACTAACCCTCTTCCCGTACTGCTGGTAGAACTCCTGGGCGATCTCCTCCAGGTAGCTGAATGCTAGCCGCTTGTTGTAGTTCCTCTCGCACAGCACCAGGTAGCAGATCTCTTTCTCAATTAGATAGCTGCAATAATAAATACTCGTATTGTATAATTCAAACTTTTTTAGTAAATACTGTTATAAATGTAAGCTTGGCAAGAGATAGCATAGGTAAAGATAGAATCATACTGTATTTTTCTTATACTAGTATTATAACCCCAAAAAAGGATGAGTATAGTTCTTTATACTACTGCTACTGACAAATTTAATTTGTCATCAAAAAGTTGGCATCTCTATGATTTTGGAATTTACGGCATCATATTTATTTTAATTTATGGATTGGATTATAGAAGATTAGATTAAGGTAATTTTAGTGAGGTGATGGCAATAACAAACGTGTCTAAGACTTCATTTACCATAATTTACGTTAATTTTATTATTTTTACTCCAGAAAAATTAAATTAAAATTCCAAACTAGAATTATATCATCATTGAACTAGTAAATTCAGTCAATATGTTATATGCAAGGCAATGTTACAAAATAACAAAATTATTGGCCTATTGTATAACATTATATTTGAGGAAAGACACCATATTGATTCGAAAGCAATAATGTAGACAGTTTAAATACCATGCATACACAAACATATTGTTATTACCAAAGTTTCAAATATAGCTATACCATTTTGTATTCTACTTGATGGTGGCAATCGACAAGTAATAATACTCATTATGTTGAAAGTGCACTCAGTATGTACTTACAATAGGTAACTGTTAAGTACGGTTTACTGTTACGCAAAATTGAGTCTTCCTACTTTGACATTGAGGCACTTTTACGTCATTACCATGTTACGGTCAATACCGTTTAGAGGCTTAATTTACTAAAAACACAGCCAACAGGTAATTTTTATATTATGTACTTTTATGGATGTTAAATGAATAGGTGACGTGTAAATGACTCGTGAATAATTACGGTGCAAGAAATAATAGTAAATCGAAACAAAAATTAAAAAGCAACTCACTGGAACAGGAAAGGTCCGGATTCAATCGAACAGCGTAGCGGAGACTGCGGTCCTAGCTTCCTGAACAGCATTTTCGCCTGATTTTGGTACTCCAAGATATTACAGCCGCTCTGCCGAACGCAAAATAAATTGAAATAACTAATTAGAACAACGTGATAACACAAAGTTATGAGTATTTACGGGCTTGTAAGGGTTGTGGCTAGTATTTGGAATACCTGTTCGTCGTCTTGCATGGTTGCAGCAAGCGGCAGGCCGTCGACAACTCGCGCGATCATCGTCATAAGCACCATTTTGATTGTTAAGTTGATAACTGTTTATTCGTAATACTATGAATGTTCCGACACTAAATAATTATCTTTTGAGTTTTGTAAACAGCACTAGTTCGATTTATTCACATAACAATCGTGTATTTCTTGACATTATTTGAGAGCGACTGTGGCAATGGCAAGTTGGCTACACAGCTATACGCAGCGTTTTGACTATTATACACGTCACCGCAACCGCAGTAAAGGTGACAGTTTTGACAACCGTCACGTCACGTCAGCCATAATGACAGCTTAAGATGCGTTCAGGTTCAGGGATTTATTGATAACAAATAATGAAAAGTTATTGAAATCGGTAGAATAAGGAATATTAAATGGATACTTTAGTGATGTTTATATTTGTTCATATATTGTGTATATTAAAATCTACACACTAGCTGGTTAATAAAATCACAATGCCAAATAAACTTTTTTGAAAATTTGATAAAAGCGCCATCTAGTGGGCAGTAGCCGAACTTGATACTGAGATTGCTCAGCGAGGCTGGGTGACTTTAGTGGTTGTAGTCTATGCTACAAGATGGCGCTTTAATAGGAGCACAAGTTTTTTTTTTACTTTTAGTTTGGTATTAGCAACGCTTAGTGTAAGGCCTGAGTGGACGCTCGAAGCGGAGCGTTCGGCGGGGCGTGCAGCGTGGCGTCGGGCTCACAAGTGATTTCAGCAGCGTGCACTAAGGCCGCTCCTATACGCTTGCATTTGTTTAACATGCACGCCGCACGCCCCGCCCCGCTGCACGCCCAACTCTAGCGTCCACTCAGACCTTACACTCACGATGCTTTCTAGAGGCACAGAATAAATAAATAGTACCTAGAGGTACGAGCTTTGGGTACGAGACTATTAAATATTCATAAACAATAATATTCTTATAATTATGACACCTAGTTAAAAAACTTGGCCACCGTTATCATTTTTCGAAAATTGTACTTACAGTCGCCATCAGATGGAGCGGCTAAGGTGCTCACAAATATCTGAGGGTTTACCGTGAAAACCAAAATTCGCAAACTGCGGGGATCTTTCTCTTTTGCTCGAGATCTGAAGATCATTAAGACGTAATTAGAGTGACATGAGAAAAATACCCGCAATTAACGAACTTCGATTTTTGCGGTTATAGCCCTGAAGCAGAATACACCTCGATATTGACAAGGCGCTAGAGTGGGTATTCAGACATTTTTGAGCACCTCGGCTGCTCTGATATTATTATATCTGATGTAAGTACCTACTACTTGGCTTGATAAAAACCGGCCAAGTGCGAGTCGGACTCGCGCACGGAGGGATCCGCACCATCAACAAAAAATAGAGCAAAACAAGCAAAAAAACGGTCACCCATCCAAGTACTGACCCCGCCCGACGTTGCTTAACTTCGGTCAAAAATCACGTTTGTTGTATGGGAGCCCCACTTAAATCTTTATTTTATTCTGTTTTTAGTATTTGTTGTTATAGCGGCAACAGAAATACATCATCTGTGAAAATTTCAACTGTCTAGCTATCACGGTTCGTGAGATACAGCCTGGTGGCAGACGGACGGACGGACGGACGGACGGACAGCGGAGTCTTAGTAATAGGGTCCCGTTTTTACCCTTTGGGTACGGAACCCTAACAAACAAAAAAACAGTCACCCATCCAAGTACTGACTCCGCCCGACGTTGCTTAACTTCGGTCAAAAATCACTTTTGTTGTATGGGAGCCCCACTTAAATCTTTATATTATTCTGTTTTTAGTATTTGTTGTTATAGCGGCAACAGAAATACATCATCTGTGAAAATTTCAACTGTCTAGCTATCACGGTTCGTGAGATACAGCCTGGTGACAGACGGACGGACGGACGGACGGACGGACAGCGGAGTCTTAGTAATAGGGTCCCGTTTTTACCCTTTGGGTACGGAACCCTAAAAATGAATTAACAAAAACTAAGTAAATTTGATTTATTATTATATTTTTTTAATATCCACAACTTACAAATATTAACATACATAATTACATACGTAACTACTAGTCAAACCCGTTCCTTATCGCTTCCGGTGCAAAAGTGCCCATAATGCTCACGGCATTACCCCGCTGGATGGCTATGGACAGCCTCTGCACCAGAAACGATTCGGAGCGGGGATCCTCTCCCTTTTGCCTAAGTCGACGGCCTATGTCACGCACAAATTGTTTCGCGTCAGCACCCCAGCAGCCCGCCGTTTCCACCGCAAAAGGAACGAAAATATACCCCGAGCCCAATGGTACATACTTTTGGCGCTTCACCGCCGCCTGAGCCTCGGCCGCCGCACCGGCCGCGCGTGCCGTGCGACTGATATGAGAGGCGGCGAAGGTGCTGACGCACGTAGCGTCCCAGACCAAACTACCTGTTAGGACTGCTAGAGATTAGTTTTACACAAGAAGTAAAAGAATCATGATATTTTTTTCTTAACAAAGGTTACATTTGTTTATTTATTTATTTTTTAATTTATAATTTTAATTTGTAATTTTAGATATAATTATTAAATTTCAATAAATCAAATTTGACCGGCCGTCAAAATTATATAGCGATTGACTTTGTTGCGCCTATTTAGGTATGGTAATGGACCCTATAATGGACGTGGAACCGGTAATGGGACATAAAACCACAAATCCTCTAAAATAAGTATGTAAAAGTAGTTTATAAACACTGGCAATATTTTACCATAAATAAGAGTCATAGAGCTGTTTAAGTTTGACTTTTTATTAATTTCGGTTACTTTTTAAGAAATTAGCGCCAACCCAAAAGTTGTCGTGTCACTGGAAAAAATAACCACTAAGAATTCTTAACAACTTCGCTAAGAGAGGTGAGTCCATATATTAAATTGTAATTAATTATTACTTGGTGTAAACTAGAATGTGTTTTGTTAATTGCATTTACCATGAGATAAGGTATACAACACACTATGTTGTGACTCTAGAGATGTATAAAAAAAGCGGCCAAGTGCGAGTCGGACTCGCCCATGAAGGGTTCCGTATTCAGGGGATTTATGACGTATTAAAAAAAACTACTTACTAGATCTCGTTCAAACCAATTTTCGGTGGAAGTTTGCATGGTAATGTACATCATATATTTTTTTTAGTTTTATCATTCTCTTATTTTAGAAGTTACAGGGGGGGGGGGGACACACATTTTACCACTTTGGAAGTGTCTCTCGCGCAAACTATTCAGTTTAGAAAAAAATGATATTAGAGACCTCAATATCATTTTTGAAGACTTATCCATATATACCCCACACGTGTGGGTTTGATGAAAAAAAAAATTTGAGTTTCAGTTCACAGTATGGGGAACCCCCGAAATTTATTGTTTTTTTCTATTTTTGTGTGAAAATCTTAATGCGGTTCACAGAATACATCTACTTACCAAATTTCAACAGTATAGTCCTTATAGTTTCGGAAAAAAGTGGCTGTGACATACGGACGGACAGACAGACGGACAGACGGACGGACAGACAGACAGACATGACGAATCTATAAGGGTTCCGTTTTTTGCCATTTGGCTACGGAACCCTAAAAATAGTGGTATTTGCCCAATCCCATTATAGGAGCTGTAAAACTGTATATGCATACCGCCTATGATGGGACAATTTACATAATGATGCTTGCCATGGCGTAATTTCATGTTTAAACAATACAGAAGTATAATGAAGGAAGAAGGTCTCCTCGGACTTCGGATAATTTAATATCGTTTTTAGGTACAAAATTTTATTTAACTTGCCCTGTTAGTTTGTATGTTAGTTAGTGTGGCTCAAATCTTGGAAATGGCATTTGAGCCACTTTCGGATTTCCGATTGAGTTAAAATTTTGGATACGTATGCAAATCGGGTGACAATGCAATATTATGATAACATGGAATTGATCTCATGGTGGAGACAGGAGGTGGCCATAGGAACTCTGTGATAAACGCAACCTAATTGTGTTTGGGTTTGTTAGAATTGTCTCGATGAGTATTATTAGTTGGCTGTCGAAAGAAAAATACATTCTTACATAAAAGCTTATACCAAAAATTACTAATAACTAGTTTTTTGCCAAAAACTTATTCCCTATTCCAATATCTTATACTGATAGGGTATGTCCATTATAGGGGGCCCATTACTGGATCCACGTCCATTACCGGGGTTCCATTACTGGAGCTTTGGTGTCCATGACTGGAGAAAAAAAACATACTTTAAATTTATTAATTATGTGGAAAATAATTGCAGTATCTTTGATACAACACGCCTGAAACATGAAAGAAGGATAGGATGTTCATCTTTTAACAAGCTAAGCGGTAGAACTTTTACATGTATCAGGGAAATATCACGAATACTCCAAATTTGCTCTTAAATGTCCCATGACTGGTGCCGTTACCATACTCGTATAGTGCGACATAAAATAATAGAAAATAAATGAGGACGCCACTTTCTACGTAACTGTCACATTTTTGACGTAAAATGCTTATACATGGCAAGAATTTACTATGGACATTTTTGAGTTCCATTTTATTTAATTTCAACTATTTTATGTCGCTCTATAGGCGGCAATGGATCAAAGATCGCGTGGATTTATTGCAAGGTCTGTGGAGCCCTTAACTGATTGATTTAAGCAAAGAGTAGTATGTATAATATAGTTGGCCAAGCAGATCTTGTCAGTAGAAAAAATGTAGACGCGAAGGGATATGGTCGCATAGAAAATTTGAGTTTCGCGCCTTTTTCTACTGACAAGATTTGCTTTTTTGCATCAATTTTGAAGCGCCATTTACAAGTTTAGCGTTAAGTAATATAGATGGCGCTATTTTTTCGAATAAAGGGCTTCGTATACCTTCGGCTGTCCCTCCCCTGGATTTAAGTCACCACCATAGAGATTAAAATAAACTGTATCTGTGCTAAGCCGAAATATTTCCTGTCAAATGTCAAATATAGGTGAACCAGGATCTATTGAGGGTGCGCCATGTTGCGGAATTTCACTGGAACTAATTTTTTCATACTACACTGAATTGTCACCCTATACATGAGAATAACAGCGCCCTCTTGACAATTATCATATATTACTGGTCAGGCTATACATATGTTATGTTTATTCTAATTTATTTTTATCATGCTAATTATTTCCAAATGGTAAATTTAAAAACGATATTATAAAAGTGTAAGTCGAGCACTTTCATTTGATACTAAACTCGACCATGTTTCTTGCAAAAAAATGACCAGAATAGCAAGACCTCTCACAAACAGCTTTTTGGCCTTCTAAGCTCTTCTAGCCTTCTTCTAGCTCAATAACCTCTTGATCGGGCCTGCTCATAATTTAATGACTAAAATATTTATAATGCCCTCGACTACACGTTTACCCAATTTCATTTAAATTAGAACAAATTTACTTAAGTTATTGAGTATCAAACTATCTTCTGACAGTTCAGCTTAAAAACATGGAAATGCCGAGACGTGCCGCAAGCCAGCCGCGTGTTCAAAGTCGAATGTAAGAACTTCGCTTTGCTTCGCTCGCTCGTTCGATAAATAGATACAGATGGTAGGACAGAAGTGATTCTGTTGAAGTAATATAAACAAATAAAAAAGAAAACATTGGTTTTGTGGCCAAAAAAACGACCTATTCCACGTTTAAGTATCCAAAATAACAAAAATGGGGAAAACTTAACAATAAATACATCTATATAAGTTTTTGAAAAAGTAAATTGTAAATTATAGTACATACTTAGAAGTATAGTGTTCCTTAAATGCAAGTTGCCATATTGAAACGAAATTGTTGGATTTACGTCAAATGGTACTGAAATAGTATTTTTTTGTCCATTACACCCTTGTTCGAATAAGATAATCCATAAAAAGAGAGGCGTAAGAGACGCCCTTCTTAAAAACCGTCGTGTTTTTTGACGTAACGGACATGCTATTTTCGTAACTAAGCATTGTATTATAAGTTCAAGCAATCAGTTTAAAAGAGCTCAAAAAGTTAAGAATAAGCCACATACAGGCATCAGTTTATTGAAACAAACAAAAAAGTTATGATGTTTTTTCTCAAAAAAAAACTGTTTTTGGCTGTCCTGAAAAATCGCGTTTTGTCCGTTAAGCCCTTTGAGCCTACGTTAGTCGATATGTATATTTTTTAAATCAAATTTCTATTACACCTTATGTGTATAATTGCATGAATTCTATAGTAATTTAAATTGTATTTTTTCCTTATTTTCTCGTAATGCATGTTAATTATAAGATGTAATTTTTTTGAAAAGATGTGTCCTGCCGAGTTTGTTGCCGGTCCCATATTGGGATACCCTCCTCCAATTGAAGGGGGATTTAAATCTTCTCGGGGCAGAGGTGTAGGGTTGGAGCCGGTGTAACTTTAGGTATTAGACGTTCATAAGCGCATTGTAATTATGTCTACTTGAATGAACTATCTTTTATCTTTATCTTATCTTTATCTATTACTTATTCTGTGTCTCAAGTATGTATGTGCGTGTGTTGATATGATAGGGTTTATCAAAGGGTTGGGTTGCCGATGAAAAACAGCATTTTTATAGTGGATATTTTATTAACTGTATCATCATGCATCAAGTTTATGTGCTAAATCATTTACACTTATAACTAACTATACATAGAAAAATAACTTAACTATCGGGCAGAAAATACAGTATTTGTAGAGAATAACAACTAAATTATCTTTTATAATTATATTAACGTAACGGACTTTTAACTGATTATAAACTAGTGCCTGCGCCAGTCGCGCAGTTGCTCTCGGAGCGACACGAACGATCGGGGTGGGGGTAGAAGTTCCAGCCACACAGAAACATTTAAAAGTCCCGAAGGATTCAAATTCTCTAAAATTTCTTTAAATACGACATTAATTTATATTAAATTTAGTTTAACAATTGAGTACGTACATAATATATTGAATATTGAAAACGTCAAAAACTTCAGTGCGTGCCGCGGTACTCGACGGACCAATTTACCTATACATACTCTCGAACACTACCGAATTCATCCGAAAAACTACGTTTACATATTTTGGGTTCAAACTCATCGTATTACGTGTTGTAGGTAAAATGTACTTGACATAAAAATAGTGATTTTTTTTGTTTAGTTCATCTGGATAGGCACTAAGCCATACTGCCTTTAAAAACACTAAACGCGCGAAGTAATTAAGCGAATTTTTTTTTCTCGCTTTGGAAACGGGCGAAGGAATACTGTCAGTCAGCCAATGCCACTCAGTAGGGAGTATGGTAAATCAGTCCGCCAGCGCTCGCCAATCTTAATCCGAGTCACTAACCTTCCGTCCCCCTGGTTCTCTGCCAGCCAGCGGCCGTGTGCGTTATTTTTTTAAATCTCGAAAACCTCACACCAATATGGCTTCCAATTACAAATAATTTTTTAAAACTCTACGACTAGGCTCGATTTTCGAGGTGCTGATAAAATTTACACTGATAAGTACATTATTTTATTAAACTTTGATTTTTTTAACAACATCAATTCGACTAAAAATACGACAGAGCATCATTTTAAATGCTTGCTCGAACATTCCGGTAACCGGGAACCGTCTAACGCAGAGCCTATCGGTCCTGAGAGCTCACATTCCATCACGTGGTCCAATCATTACATTTATAATTTAATTACAATTATCCATTTACAATAAAATTTCTAATCTAAAGAACGAAATTCCCTAAAAAGTAAAACATGAAAGCGTTGGCGAGGTTCGCGTGACGTGACGCTAGAGGGCGCTAGTAGCAAACGCGAACCCGACCACCGCAAGGTACACGTATCATTTATCCAAGAAATAAATAAGTTAATCTATTAATTATATTTACAAAAGCATTACAAGGGCCGAAAAGTAAATTTTGAATCCTAGCTATACAAAAATACGATTAAATCCACATTTCAGGGTATATATAAAATTTAATCACATGGGACACTGGATTTGTTCGAAGTATTGGACACTGAGATCTTTAATAGAATTTATACTTAGCACACTGGGTGTATATATATATATATACCTGCATAGCCTGGATTGGTCTGTTATTTATTAATTTCGAATGCCGAGATCCTGCGGTCCCCACATAGCACCTTCAACTGCCTTAAGGCCCGAACCTGGCGGAGCGCGCACCTCCCATACCACATAACATCCTTACCACTACATAATTGATATAATTATTTTGAATATAATATAAAAATTACATGATAACATCGGAAAATTTAGGGGCGCAGTGCGAGCTCCGAGCAACATAATGGACTCTTCCTATTCTTCCTAACGATTCTATACGGACCGTGTGGAAGTATTAATACGGCATTGGCAAACTAATGACGTCCAGGAGACCAACCGAGGGCCCACCAGCGTCACTCTGGTCTCCCAGCCAATCAGAGAGCGGGTTTATTAACCAATCACAGCGCAGAGAACTCTGCTCACTTCACGGTCATTCAGTTTACTTGATAGTATGAGAGTTATACGAAAATAAAGATATCTAGGCTACACTTTTAAAAACTATCTAGTTAAAAATTATCATGTTTTCTATAACATTGGACCACAAATCGTAATTAATTATTAATATTTAATTCAGGTAACAAAAAATGGGGGCGTCGCGCAGCGTGTTTGTAAGTCTAAAATGACGTAAGAGGCGAACACTTTTATGTCATTTGGGATTTACATCTGTCTGCGTGAGGATTTCTGATATGCAGTTTGCGGGCAACGGGTTTAAATATTGATATGTACTTAAATGTGTTGACGCACGACGCCCCCTTAAATCGTATTTAATATAATTATTAAATAAACATACATAAACTAGAGCAAGTTCACTTAAAACACTATTTAAAATAATTAACACAATTAACGCACAAAATATCATCCCTTAATTAAAGTATCAGGTTTAAACAGAAGTTGGCAGTAGATATCAGTTCTGTCGTAGTGTTCGTTGAGGCGCCCTCTGGCGGCCAAGAACTAAACTCAGCTCACGAATTAAGTTAACTATTAAAATGTCCTTCATTCATAACATATAATTATTTATTTAACGAGAATATGCGAGCGACAGCCCCTATGAAGTCACAGTTAACCGTTAATGCACCAAGATATACACCATCTGAGAACGTAATATAATATGATATTTTAGTCACTATAGTAAACATCCAAGTTCACGTAAATATTTCTTTATTATAAACTCTTAAAAGACTATTAATAAGGTTCTTACTGTAGTTTCAATATGAAGTGTATAAAGTTATGAAGTATAGTTTGCGTAGTCTGAGGTAGGCAGTTCGGTTCTCGACATGCCTCGGGCCGGCCTGCGCCGGCCGACGACTATAGAAAATAGTTATGTATGTACAGAAACGTCTTTAAACATTTAAAAATTCGTTTCAACATTATACAAAAATCGCTCCATCCTCGCGTAGCAAATTTAGTACTTCTTCTGTGAATCCCCTATATATTATATAAACATTTGAGCAATCATTTTCGTCTCCCATACCTATTTTTGTATAAATATTAAATTCAACGACATTCTTTTAATTTAAAAATTTAGTTTATCCACATAGATTATTTAATCACGAAAACACTCTTAAGCGATTATAACGCGATGATGAAAATAGACGAATTTACTAGAGTGAATCAATGTTTAAGTGAAACGTTCGAACGCAGTGTCCTGTCACTAGATGATTCACACTAAGCCAACGAGCAGTCGATCTCCACGATGTCCTTGGGGACATCGACGAACTGGTACACGAGGCGCTGGCCGTCCACCTTGGCGAGGATCCCGCGCTGGTAGTAGTAGCGCAGGGCGCGGCCCATCGTCTCGTAGTTCATGTCCGGCTTGTTCTTGTGCAGGCCCCAGAGGCGAGACACGGCCTTGGAGTCCACCAGCTTGAAGACTCCCTTCTCGCGGTTCGTCCACTTGATGTAGCGCGGGCAGTACTCGCGGTCCTGTAGGAGCTTTAGCAGGAACTCCCAGAGGTAAGTTGTGGAGCCCTCCCGGCTCTTGCGCTTGACGCCGGGGGTGGGGGGCGCGTCGGTGCGCGGCCTCTTCTTGGGCTTGAGTTTGTTGTGGTGGTGGTGGCGCTGGTAGTCGCCGAAGTCGAACACGGAGTAGGGCAGATCGTGCTCGGGGAGGGGCGGCGGCGCGGGCGCGGCGAAGTGGTGTGCGCTCCCTCCGCCGCCGTACCCGTAACCGTATGCGTCGCGTTCGCTGACCGCGCCGGCTGGAAACAAAACACTAATTTAGTCATGATTGGTTTGGTTGAGTCGTGTTACTAGATCTTGTGGTTAGGCGTAGGTACCTATACCTACGCAAAACGGCATAATGTTTACTGCAAGCATTGGCAATTTTTGACAGACAATTTTACCTAGCTACGAGTAGGTATGCATGTACTGCGTCTGGGTAACTTTCTTGCGATTATTTAAAAGAGTTTAAGATGTTATAACATTTCAATGTTAAGTTTTAAATATCATGGTTATATAATGTCGTAACTCAGATGCAGAAAGTCTTTAAAATTATTTGCTACCTGCATCTAACGGGTCGATTTTCGCGAAAACGAAGCACATTTTTATTTTACTAACATTTCGATCGTATTAAGACTTTTTGACATTCGAATACACTTGTAGTGTCTCTGTTCCGCCAAGTAGGCCGGCAAGTTAGATCGCAAACTCAAGTAAGATGGCTCCTTCCGTCCCAGTTGCCTAGCTGGCCCAACTTGCAGATTGCCAACGAGGAAGCTAATATAAGAACACTACATGATTTTGAACCTAGTCAGTTCTATGCAAAGTTTATATTCGAGCAACGAATGTGCACCGAAGTTATTGGTATTGACTTGCTTAAGTTCCTGCGGCTTTTTGAATTAGTCTATTGAATATTCTGTTTACTTGCATGTTTATACTGTTGATACATTTATAAAATAAATGTACGGACAATGGATTCGCACAAAACGCGTTGGTCCATGGGTGCCTATAAAAAAAATGTAGTCTATGGACACGATCGCGTGACAGCGTCCGGTGCACGTGACCCCAATACAGTGTCGCCCTCTGTTATCATGTTACGTAACAGGGCGCTGCGCTGACCTTACTTAACACGTTGTGCGATGCGTGGATGAATTCCAAATTTAAACAGTTACGTTCCGTTCCGCTGGTCGCGATTTTAATCGCGATTTTTCCGGTGCAACTCTAGAACCACTTCTGCAGTCTGTATTCGATTCGATGCGCGGGTTCTAAATTTAAATTTAGTACACATTCTTGAAAAAGTATCCAACTAAAAACAATATAAATAAAGTTGGTCAAGCAGATCTTGTCAGTAGAAAAAGGCGGCAAATTTGAAAAATATAGGCGCGAAGGGATATCGTCCCATAGAAAATATGAATTTCGCGCTTTTTTCTACTGACAAGATTTGCTTGACCTATAGTAGATTAACTTGGCCTACAGTAGACTTGAATCTATAGTAGATTAAACACTACTTTTCATTTCGAATACGAGAAAAGTAAAATACATGTGCATTTAAAACATTTAAAAATAACACTGCTAAGTATAAACTTCAGTAGTAATGTAGTAGGATTTCTTGAGGGTAGTTTCAATTAACAATTTAGGTAAAAATACTTATCGTTATTTATGGAATGGGGAGTTAATTATCAGAATGAAAATTGTACCTACAACAAATCCAATTAAAACAAATATTTCATTGCTTATCGTAAAAAAAAAGAAAAGGACGAACCTACTTAGTAAGTACAGTGCTCTGCAGCAGAAACGTGTCATTTTCTGCACACTTTTTAGAACAACAACGACCCACTTTCAACGCATGATGAGAAATGAAAAAAAAAAAATAACAGAAATATCTCGAAAAGCTCCCTATACTATGTATTTGTTTTTATATTTTTAGCAGGGATTTAAGCTTACAAAATATTTGGAAGCGAAAACGAAATTAAATTATTTCTATGAACCACTCGGTTTTTGTTACATTTTCGGATGAAAACCGCCCACGTTTTCCCGAAATATCTATGCAACTTAAAAATATCAAATTTATTTGTAACCAATATCAATCCGATCCAGTACATGAAACTAAAACAAAGCTTTTATGTACCTATATCTCCCAGTGTGTATATCATAATCCAAATTAACGTGAAATATTTTGCGTTAAAATGTGACGCAACGCAAATTATTTTGTTAAATGTTGGGTATGTGTTTTTTTAATGTGCCCAACTCACGAATCAGCGGATACCGAGTTTCGGATGCACTCAGCCAAGGTGACTCGGTCTAATTTATAAACATTTTTGTTGATAACACGAGATAAGAGACGTTATGTAAGTTATTTGGTTAGGTATTAAGGTTATCAATGTATTTGCGAAAATATTGCAGTGGTGTGACCGCTTGTTGATTATAAGTAAATTGATTTAACAACATCCTGATTCTATAGCTGGTCAAGCAAATCTTGTCAGTAAAAAAAGCGGCCAAGTGCGAGTTGGACTCGCCCATGAAGGGTTCCGTATTTAGGGGATTTATGACGTATTAAAAAAAACTACTTACTAGATCTCATTCAAACCAATTTTCGGCGGAAGTTTGCATGGTAATGTACATCATATATTTTTTTTAGTTTTATCATTCTCTTATTTTAGAAGTTACAGGGGGAAGGGGGGGGGGGGGCACACACATTTTACCCTCGCGCAAACTATTCAGTTTAGAAAAAAAAATATATTAGAAACCTCAATATCATTTTTGAAGACCTATCCTATCCATAGATACCCCACACGTATGTATTTATGTTTTTATTTATCGCCACTCGTTTCGAATTTCCTCTTTTTCGCACTTGTATCGAAAATAACTATTTTGAGTTTCAGTTCTGGCCATTAGGCTACGGAACCCTAAAAAAGGCGCGAAATGCAAATTTTCTATGGGACAATATCCCTTCGCGCTTACGTTTTTAAAATTTGCCGCCTTTTTCTACTGACAAGATCTGCTTGACCAAGTATAATTAGTCTGTAATAAAAAAAAGTTTAGTATTAAAGGGCGCTACACACTACCTCCCACATGTATAAAGCAGTGAAAATAAGCGTCCGAAAAACGCCTCATGCTAAACGTATAGGTACGCATCTAACGCGCGAAAGTGCCACAGAAAGCGAAACGGCGCGCCGAAGGTCAGCCGTCGGCGCCATTTCCTGGTCAATGGCTGCGGCGCACACTCGCGCACCTTTCCGGTCACGCAGGACGGGATCTAAGGATGTGGGATCCGTCACGATTATTGCCTAAGTTTACACTTCTTTGTACGACAGTTTTACTTGGAAATTATGGATTATTTTAATTCGCACGGATTTCTTACAGTTCTTTTGAATACTGCTAGAGACACTGTAGAATGCTGAAGACGGTATTACCTTTATGGTATTTCCATTACTTAAAAAAAAAAATTGCTTTATTTCAGGTCACGTGTACCTCCATTTTTAGGGTTTTTATTAAGAGCTTGCTGACTTTTGTTTTCATTTTGTCACATACATTGTTCGTACTGATGCCAGTTATTCATTGAAATTATTGAAATTACATTACTTTCGTTCACGAGCCAGGAAATTGATAAAGCGCATAAAACATTATCGTTTCCGCCATGCCACAGATATAGAACTATATTTAATCGTCGACTGTTGCTGTGGAATTTTTATCAACAAACTAATCTCTTGCGAAAATAGACGATAACATTTTGGCCAACTGATAATGGAAGATAATGCACCATTGGAGTCATGTTTGGATACTGACGCAAGTGGAATCAGGTACGAGTAGTTCTATCTTTTATTTAGATAAACAGGTTCGGAAACGAATAGATACTTAATACTAGCGAATCCGACTAAGGAATGTCTTATTTTCTTTACAAGTTCTACATATGGAGAGCAATCTGGTAACAAGCCCTTGGAGGAAAAGTATTTTGTGCCTCCTTGACAGTGCAGGTGCAGAGTATGCGAATATTTCTTACTGAATCTCCAGATGAACACTATAATTCATCACAACTCTGAGCTAATTATAGATTGTAAACGCTGTTTTCTCAAGTTCCCTTAGTAACTATATACGCTACCGTTTAGGAAGAAAAAGGAATGAAGTAGTAGGTATAGATAAGCATGTGACATTAAGAAGGCTGAAGATGTCCAATAAATGTTGTAGATCTCAAGATCCCATAAACCAAGTGTTCATGAAATGAAAAAAAAACAGTATTAAATTACACCCCAGCGTCCAACAAGACACGCAGGTTTCTAGTAAAGCTGAGTGAGCACAGTTTTTGTGTCAGTCCGATCTATAATTAGCAATCACTAACGTCTATTAAAACCATTATAACAGTATTAACATCAACCGTTCCCGTCTGAAAGCCTGAGAACCAAAAAAAAAGCGCGTTCTATATATAACTTCAAGATCAAGGCTACCCACCCTACGGTCTTAGAACCCAGAGCTAACTAGCCAGCAAACTTACAAGAACAGCCGCAGAGCAACTCTTGAACCCAACGGGAAGGAAGAACACTCGTAAGTGCCTGAGCGTCGCAGCGCTCGCGCGCAATTGTAACTTTGCGAAGTTATCGCAAAAAGAAACAACTAGTAAACGATGCAGCTTTATTGCCCAGGAGTTAGGGTGGGTATTCCTGTTGCAAGCGGGTCGTTTTATTCCCGGATGCAAGTATGCGAGCGGGAGGAGGGGGAACCGGTTGAGCGTAGCCTGTATATGGGTTGCCCCACAAACCCTGTGTGGGACTGCGGAACGCGAAAGCGCTGTTCAGGGAAGATGCCACATCTACAATATACAATGAGATGAGATACATTCGTATGACGACCAAAAGTCAGTTTTTTTGGCGACTCTTCATTGACATTGACAGATTGGATTCATTACTGCCGAGACTGCATAACATCATAAAGGTGGTGGTGATTATTACAATTTTCGAATTCATTTCTCATTTCAACGACAACCGTCAAAATACTAATCTTTTTCTAAAGATTGTCAGTTAGATTATCAATTGTAATGGATTTCCATTTCCTTATTAATGCTGCTGATAACCTAGAGATTATGATTTTCCTTGTCCAGATGATTATGAAATTCTTCAGTGCTGTTTTGGAACGAAGAATAAAGAACGACACCTATGTTGACGATATGTAAAACGCACGGCTAGAGTACTGTTCTGATCACTAATACTAATTAAAGCCATTCAAATAAAAAGTATTTGCATAAAAAAATCATAAATCTCCCCAAAAAAATTGTGGTGATTGAACATACGAAACGGAAAGTTGAAGATATTTACAATTGTCACATGCGTTACGCAACGTTATTATATATTCTTGTTACTGTAACACGTGCCTCCGGGTGAACGACCTCCGATAAAAGTGCGAAAATATGCGTTAGATGATTTGCAAGATGGCGGCCACACCAGCGCTAATCTATTTTATTTTTCTGTCAGCGGACTTGAAAAAATATGTGCCAGTATTTTTAATGCAACGAATTGAGGGCAAATCGAATTTTAATATGACATCAGTTTCAAGAGAAGGAATGTTACACACATCACGATTAGTAATTCCAATTTGTGGCGTGTTTGTTTGATTAAAAGTGGTAAATTTAACGAATATAGCGCTTAATGAGTTAATGTAAAGTTCAATCTTAACTTTCCGAGTGCATGCCCTATGTATAGGTACAGTATTATATTTAATGCCCCGACGGCCTACTTATTTGTGGTTATTTCCGTAATATCCGTCAAAGGATGCGTTGACGCATTTATCAGCATTGCTCGTTCGTTTACTCACGTTGATACTTTGAGGATAAAACGTTAAAAATCAATACTTAATTCTATTTACCGAATTTAGTCATGAAAATTCACATTCTCATTGAAAACGACAACAAGCTTCACTTTAAGTCCCGAATATTTTATAAGTTGGAATTTTTACGCGTGTACACGCCCTATCGCCGAATACGTGTAACAAACAAGTGTATTCGTCATCAAAGAAGTCTAATAATAACAAGTTCTTTCTGTGTCTCAAACAGACTTCCGTCGTGAGCAATTAAGAAATTCGCACGTTTTAAAAGTATTAGATTTATGCCTTCTCTTCAGCCAGTTTCGAATTCGCACTGCAGTTTTTTTTTATTTACACGAGGCTAAATGCTATGTTCCGATTTTTCAAACCTAGGCACGGGCTGCATTGGTGACAGGCGACCGCAATGGGGTCAAGGCGCGCTTGACGCAATCTTACTTATCTATTATAAATCATTGTTATCATTGTTACACTTGTATTTAAGCTTTCCTGTATGTTATACAAGCTATTGAAGGTGTGATGACGTCACGGGCACTGGAAACTGGGACGTGTTGTTCCGACATCGATTCTAAAAGTGTTAATGGAAGATCGAATGATTCGCTCAACTGCGAGTCTGGGTCATAGACAAAGAGGGTTAGCTTCTAATTTAGGATCGTATATAATGATGAAGACATTAAATGCACGAATTAAAAGTTGTTTTGAAGTTGTATTCAAGAAGTAGGAAGTTGTCATCGTTTTCATAATACTTCATAGACAATAGTGAGATAAATTAGATCATGTTATCTACTCGTAAACTGTGGATGGATGTTTTGATAAAATTAGCAAACTATATCTCGGCGCCAGAATATATTTAGTATTAAAAAGTTATCTATCCTCTGACAAACCCAGTTTGTCAGTAGAAAAAGGTGCAAATTCAAAATTTCTATCGGAGGTCAAGCCTGCGCGTTTATTTTTTTAAATTTGCCCGCTTTTTCTACTGACGAAAATGGCTTTCCAAACTATGAGTCTTTAGAGTCATATTTAACCAATTTTATTTTATTTGTAATGCGAGCGCGTGTGTAAACGTTTTTTTTAATTGGATGCTAGTGCAGTTCTGGCTTGTGTTTCTCCATCGAGGTGGTCTCCAAAACAGTTGTTCGCTGCATAGGCAACGCTCGGTGATGTCATAGCCGTGGGCCTGTGACCTTTACAATCCAGCGTTTCCGTTCCAATGCATTTGGATTGTTAAACGCACATTTGCATTTTGTTTTTGAAGCACTATTTAATGCACTTGATTCTACGCTGTCGTTACTCGTTAAGAATATGTCTAATACAAAATAAAGTAAAACACTGTTTGAATAAGCTAACGTGACGAGGGCAACTAAGTCTGATTAAGTATATTATTTGTCGCGTTTTCCAAGAGTTACTCGTACTCAATATCTTATGACAAAATACCGTCTCAACATGAACCCTGCGACTTGCGAGGGTATAGCAAGATAAACTACATAAGAATAAATGAAATATTAAGAGCCAACAGGAGTCATTTCTCCATACAAACGTACTCGACTGTTTCTTCCGTGGGTTTTGAAGCTAGAGCAATGATTTTTTCAACACAGATTAATATTGTCGATATCCGTGTCGGACCGTTTTGATTTTTTTGATATTTTTGTTTTTTAAGGCGCTAGAGCCCTTCAAAAATGGCCAAAATGGCCTAATTGACTATGCCGCGATGAGAGGCGTGGTATTCAAAACTGATATCAATTAGCCAAAAAAGAAAAACGGTCCAACACAGATAATTTCATAATCATTTAGATTTCTAAATTTGGTTACGATTGGTTAAGTTTTGGAGGAGGAAACAGTCGAGTACGAAACCTCGATTTTTGAGATTTTTACGCAGGATTTTTCGCTTTGTCCTTTTTGCACTGGTTTTAGGAGCCGCTTCCGTTAGCGAGACGGGTATATTTACCTAAAATATTTAAATCTCAGCTCCTGTTTCGTCTTAATTAAACGCAGGGAAATACTCAGCCACCATACTTTTTAAATCAATCTTAGTTGTTTGTTCTATTTTATTATAACAAAGCCCGTGTAAATAATTTTACGGACTGTCTGCAGCTTTAAAACAATAAATGAGTAGGTACCATAGACATTTTATATTTTTTAATCAGGACGATAACGCAGCCGCGCCCGCCGCAGTGTCATGGCGGCAAAACAGTTGCACAAATAAAGCGTTTGCTTACGGCTACCACAGAAGGTTGTTTTGCAATATGTGTCTAACCTTCTACAACGACTGATAGTGAGGCTTCTGTATAATCTTTATCGTGGTTTATCTGCTGCCACGTACTTATTTGAAATAATTTTAGGTTCGCGGAAATCATACACTAAAATTTTGGCAGATTCCAAACTTGAATTGCATTAATGATTATTAAATGAAACAATCACGTAGGAAATTATTAAAATGATTTTTATACCACTTCCAGGCAGTTTCTATTTCTACAGTATTTATTAATTATTATTGATTTATTCGGCAGAATATGCCCTACTGCGGCGTATTGAGAACCTAGCTTGGACGGAATTCTGAACAGAGTCAAATCGTCCATATCCGCGTGCGAATATCGAATAACTCTTAGAATATAATACAAGAATCAAACAAGTTTACCCGTCATTGAATACATTATAGGTATTAGGTATAGTACGAAAATATTCATTTATACCTATTGAGATGACGTAACTTTCCTCTTTTTCTTTCTTGCAATATAAAACAGTTTGGTAGAGTTGTTTTATTGTATACACACTGTAGTTTTGTTCGGATACGTATTTATTTTGAAATTGTTGAAACATTAAGCAACCCGTGGCAAAATACCGGGACTTTAAGAAGATGACGGATAGTTGGTCGTTTCAAATTGTATCTTCACTAACCTAGGAAGTATTTTTGCGCCAACTTACCGAATGTAAACCATGTAAACATGTAAACTCGCCGAATGTAAATTTAACGCAAATAGAGAACACTTCTATGTGCACAGCATGTTCCGCGTCCGTGTCCATGACAATGACTTTAAAATGGCGATCGCAAAATTTGCGGCTGAACAAACTATATAATTTGTCGAAACGAATTACTGAATGCGTTGTGTAAAAATCACGCGTTCCTGTATTATGTCATAGTTACTTATAGTTTGAGTCAAAAATTGAGGTAATTTCGCTGCATTAAAAGATCTTAAATAATAAAGCAATCCTATGAAAGTTTCTGCAATGTGAACTAACATCTGAACCCTCTTAGCTTCTAGAAACACGAAGTTTGCCGAACAGTATCTTTCATTTCCGAAGCAATGCAATGGAATAAAAGTTAACTGTGCGCTGTAGTACGTTTTTAACTCGACTATTGTGTTCCAGTGTAACTTGGCCCTAAAGGTTAAAAGTATTATTAGTGCGTCTTTGGAAGCTATGGTTTATTCTTGGCCATGTTTTGCTCACGAACCTGACCTCGCACAACCACTCCGCCTAAATAAAGAGCCTCTGATAAACTGCATCCGGCCGTTTATTTGCACTATCATACAAAAATATTATGCATGATAGCCCCTCGGGTTATCAGTTAAAAATGTCGCAAGGTACAGTAGCGGTCAAGTTTAACTTTCTCACGTATCACGAGACAAATGGCAACGTGCATTAATCGTTATAGGTGGTCAAACCAATTTGTCAATAAATAAGAACAAAAAAACTATACTCACCCTTTTATTTTGGGTGCTAGTACTAGTGTAAGACAAATATAAATAAGTATGATTCTCTCAGTCTATGTTTGAAATGAGTCATTTGACAAACTATACTTCTATTACGCTACTCTAAATATGATATAGTGCAGGAAAATTCGTAACAGTCACAAACGTATATAGTTGGACAAACCAATTTGTCAGTCACTAAGAACCAGGAAATCTATACTCATCCTTTTCTTTTGGGTGCTAGTACTAGTGTAAGACAAAGATAGTATGATTCTCCTCTCTGTCTATGTTTGAAATGAGACAGTCCTTGGACTAACTATATTTTTATTTCTAGTATTATGAGTACACAGAACATGAAATGGCAATTGATCGTTATTTTAAACTCTTTACACTTTGTCTTAGGAGCTTGGCTGAATGATCACCTGCCGTAGTCTTGCTTGACTCTAAACTCCGGTTTAAAAAAAGTTATCTGACAAAATGGATGTTGCCCAAGGCCCCAACGTTATCATTTCTCAGTACAAAATGTATCCGTCAAACCGTTGCCATTTTGTTGACGTTTTTAGGGAATGGTGAACTTATCGATTTTAATCATGTTATCTAGACTACGTAGTTATTAGTTTGTATTTTAGCCGTAAGTAATACTAACATTAGTTTTAATTGCTTTGTTTTGTTTTGATTTTTGTTACTAACCAATGATATGGACGATATTATGTATGAAATAAAAAAATTCAATTTCAATTTCAAATATATCGATACTCTACACAGCGGAACGGAATAGCGATTAATTGAAGCTTCGATATCTTCACTAAAAATAAACACCCTGGAAATGCTAATGGATAATTAATATTTTATAAAATAATAATAAACTCAATTATTGCAAAAAAACCTATTTTATTTGGTTTTAATGTAACTTTTATATATTTGGCGTTCCATGCCTCCTGTAGACAAGAATTCAAATAATTATAACGGGGTCATAATAAAGAATAACTTAAAAATCTAAATTAATGTTTACAAAGATACATTCTATATCTGGTTTAATTTATCGCCCGTTTTGGATTTACACACTGTATATAGAGTTATGTTATAATGGTTATCTGTTCATTTTAGGTAGTTTAAATCCTTTCAAGTAAAATTTAAATTATAAAAAAGCGGCCAAGTGCGAGTCGGACTCGCCCATGAAGGGTTCCGTATTTAGGCGATTCATGACGTATTAAAAAAAAACTACTTACTAGATCTCGTTCAAACCAATTTTCGGTGGAAGTTTACATGGTAATGTACATCATATATTTTTTTTACTTTTATCATTCTCTTATTTTAGAAGTTACAGGGGGGGGGGGGGGGGACACACATTTTACCACTTTGGAAGTGTCTCTCGCGCAAACTATTCAGTTTAGAAAAAAAATGATATTAGAAACCTCAATATCATTTTTGAAGACCTATCCATAGATACCCCACACGTATGGGTTTGATGAAAAAAAAAATTTTGAGTTTCAGTTCGAAGTATGGGGAACCCCAAAAATTTATTGTTTTTTTTCTATTTTTGTGTGAAAATCTTAATGCGGTTCACATAATACATCTACTTACCAAGTTTCAACAGTATAGTTCTTATAGTTTCGGAGAAAAGTGGCTGTGACATACGGACGGACAGACAGACGGACAGACAGACAGACATGACGAATCTATAAGGGTTCCGTTTTTTGCCATTTGGCTACGGAACCCTAAAAAGGCCGTATAGTTTATCGATATGACTTTATCGACATGACCACATGCCTTTGGTTCCGCATTGTAAATCGTATATAAAATGCGTCTGTGTGTGTCAGGCGACGGTGACAGATGGTTTGGGCTTCATCTTTAAAAATAATACATAGATCTTGCATAGATCTATGATGGCGCCATGTTAAGAACAGATATCTTATTATTACAAGATAAATAAGTACGTTTTAAATACTTAAAAGTAATGAGCTATTATTGTTTTATTTATGTATTATGATATTATTAATATGATAAGTATTCATTGTGAAAGTTTTATCATAGCGATATTATTTATAATCCCTAGTGATTATCGCCTAGTGACAGACGGACGGACGGACAGTGGAGTCTTAGTAATAGGGTCCCGTTTTACCCTTTGGTTACGGAACCCTAAAAATCTACTAAAAATCCTCTACAATTGAATTTCGTTTGCGAGACGACATTGTTGCACAGTGAATTGCGACCTATCGAGTCACTGGATAACTGAAGCCTATCAAGCCTGCCAGCCACACACGTTCAGTTATGCCTGCGCAAGCGAAGTGCGCAAGAACAACCGACAGGCAAAAAATATAAAGCTGGCCACACACACTAGGTTTTGCGTGTCGGTTTTGCTTGTGCAAGCAAAACCAACTGGCACGACCGAGTTCCATAGGGCACACACACGTAACGACAAACCTGCACAAACTCTCAAATCAAACCATCATGGCACCGGTAGCGGTCGTTGACGTCGATGCAATAGCGCTATTAGGTTTATATTTCGTCAGCCATACACGCATACAAACCATGAATCCACTCCACACTTAATAAAATAATAAAACTGGCCAAGTGCGAGTGGGACTCGCGCACGAAGGGTACCGTACCATTATCTATAAAAACGGAAAAAAAATCATGGGAGCCCCACTCCGACTCGCACTTGGCCGGTTTTTTAGTATTTGTTGTACTAGAGGCAACAGAAATAGATCATCTGTGAACATTTCAACAGTCTAACTAGCATAGTTCATGAGATACAGCCTAGTGACAGACGGAAAGACGGACAGTGGAGTCTTAGTAATAGGGTCCTGTTTTACCCTTTGGTTACGGAACCCTAAAAATCTACTAAAAATCCTCTACAATTGCATTTCGTTTGCGAGACGACATTGTTGCACAGTGACTTGCGACCTATCCCCTCGGCAATCACTGGATAACTGAAGCCTATCAAGCCTGCTAGCCACACACGTTCAGTTATGCCTGCGCAAGCGAAGTGCGCAAGCACAACCGACAGGCAAAAAATATAAATTTTGATATTTTCAATTTTGCTTGCACAGGCAAGGAGTTTGCTTGCGCAGGCAAGGAGTCATGTCATACACACGTTCAGTTATGCCTGCACAAGTAAACTGTGCAGGCATAACCATCGGTTATAACCTAGTGTGTGTGGCCGGCTTAAATTTTGATATTTTCAACTTTGCTTGCGCAGGCAAGGAGTCCTGTCATACACACGTTCAGTTATGCCTGCACAAGTAAACTGTGCAGGCATAACCATCGGTTATAACCTAGTGTGTGTGGCCGGCTTAAAGCCAGTCCCTAGATATCTGTGTCAATGATGTAGGCGCGATTGTTCGATCTCCCGTACAAAATTAGAACATCGCGCCTTTTTCTTCTAAGCTGCTTGCCTAGTCTAGCATGACAAGTTTTTTTTTTTACTTTAAGTAACAGCCTGGGTACAAGTCCTTTTGCCAAAAGGATTTTATTGTTTTTTTTTCAAACAATTATGGCCTGGATGCGTGGCTGAGCCGTTTTTCAACTCTTAAACTGTTCGCACCGAGTTAGTTGTGAGTTATGATGATGTTATTTCGTTCATTTCCGTAGTTTTGACTTTCCAGTGTTTGTCAAGGCACCACCTATCGACCATTTTAATCGACACCGCGCCCCGCGTTTCGTTTCGGACGACGAAGGTGATCCGAGTTCGAATACCTCGTTTTACGTAAACACTCGTAACTAACAAAATAACACTATCGATTACAGTTTCTGTGTGCAATATATTAAACAACATGCAATATTAATGTACATATATAGGTATGTACATTATTGTCGCAATGTGCAGAGGTGTTTTGAAGCATAACACTAAGAAAACTGACAAACAGCCACGTAAAAAGTTGAAAAAGTATGTATAGCTGGTCAACCAAATCTTGTCAGTAAAAAAAGGCGCGAAATTCAAATTTTCTATGGGACAATATCCCTTCGCGCCTACATTTTTCAAATTTGCCGCCATTTTCTACTGTCAAGATCTGGTTGACCAAGTACCTATACCTACATTTAATGATACAGGTACGTGTAGGTAGGTATAAGGATAGTTGAATTCTGGCAAAGATACTCCCCCTACCGGAATTTAAAGACTTCATTGTCGATATAAAACATATTACATATTTAAAAGGAAAATTCCTACTGATATGTTTTTGCCAAAAGTCATATCGGTCGGCGCAATGATATTTAACTGCCTACTTTGTAAAATTGTGTAAATACTCGAGATAACATGTTGCAACATGAAAATAGGCTGAGCTTATCGGGACGAGAACTAACCTAACCTAACCTATATCGCGTTACGTCCAAAACGACGTTTAGCTACACACCGCCTAATTTCAATTTAAGTGTTCAAAATAACAAACAGATGACTCGTGAATTTGAAAATGGAATGCTCTAACACAATTAAAACATGTAGGTACGTCTATTCAATTGCTTTCGGTTTCGAGTCGAAATCGAATGACAGACGTCACCTCTACTCTAATATACGAATTTGTACGTAATTGCATACGGAGCGGGCGGAGGGGCGATAGACAGCGCGCGGGGCTGCTTGCGCCTCGCCGTGGTCAATGACACTGCGACATTGCATCAAGCGCGAAGGTCACCCCCCCGCGCACCCTCGCCGCCCCCCGCTGCCGCCGCGAATTCCTGCACTTCCCAAGACGCCATGTTTGATCAATCAGACGTCTTTTGAGTTTTAAAAGCGCGTGGGTTTGCGGAAATCTAACATTTATTGTTTCAATACCTACAGGAAACTCAACTTCAATTCTGATTACAATTTTTATCAATTTAATCTAAAAGTTAGTGGCAGTACTTATAGAAAGAGAAATTTAAATAATATTCGTTCACCTACATTCTTGAACGTCTAGGCTAAACCCGATGTATCATAACATAACATTTTATTTGCACAGAGGGCGCCATATTTTAAAAGCAAAGACGTCATTTTTCAAGATACCTTTTCAAATGCAAATGTAGGACACGACTTTGCAGGTTCTTTACCCATATTGTTAGTATTGCGAGGAAAATACAACTGCAGTTTTTCGACGCGAAAGAAAAATGACATAAAACATACAAACACATAAACCTTATACACCCTTTCTGATCGCCGCGACTGACTAAAATCCTTTACGTCAATTCCGTTCGGTTAATAATTATTGAAAATAACGAACAATTAATATGCAAATTCTTTTTCGCGGCCATGTCGAAACGGGTTAAACCGTTTTCATAAATATAAAATATCACTGCGTATTTTCGACAGTCGATAATTGATGAGTCACGGTAATATTGGCCAAAAATTAAATAATTTAGTTATTTACCGATATAATGCTACAAAGTGTTAATTTTTTACGGCTATATGCATTTATTGATATAAATAAATTTTATATTGATATAAATATGACATGCGATACAGTAATGGTGTTTGCACTAAATTAATCGGAACTCCATATCCGTAATAAACCGACAGACAACAAACATTGGAAATTAATGACATTGTTTAGGTACCTATTTCGTTATTTGATAGATGGTCATCACATTGTAATCATATGTCAGTCATATTATTATGCAATAAAATTTCTTAAACTAAACTGCTTTGTATACTTTTCTGTTAACAACACCAAAGTATATACCTAACCTTCGCGCCTTAAATATAGAGGAGTTTTTAAGTGGTTAAACTTTACGCTGCGTATTATCTAAGGTTTAATTAAACCCAGAAGCTGAAATTCAAGATGGCCAACCTTGTTCATAAAATTGTTTTAAATCACGTTCGTGCTGGACTTGTATTCAGGCCGGAGGAAACGTTACAGGAAATCGATAGTAGAGATAAACGGAAAGCAAAAATATGCGCAAAGCACGCAACTAGGAAAATGGGTTTCGGCGTTTGATCTTTTTTTAATGAGACACCGAGAATGTATTTATTAGACGGAAAAATCAACTATAGTAGAGATAAATAAGCAACATTCTAAAAAAATACAGTTTTTTGAAATAGGTGTATAATGAGAATTCTCGTGAACATAACTAACTGGTCATGCAAGATCTGTTTGCAAACAAAGCTTTTGGCAAAGCTTAGCTTACAGTTCTGCAGTATTCGACAAACTGAACTCTACTACACTACTACTCTATCATTTACTTTACCAAGCATTAGCACTGTATAACTACTAAATTTCGTACCTATGTAAGTTTCGAAACTCGAAAGTTTTAAAGTTCGTGTTAGGTTAGAGATACATACTTATTAGTATTCGAATGTTAATACTAATAATTCAAATAAAAAGATATATGTAGGCGCTCTGTTTAGTTTTAGATCGTTGCCTCTTAGTTCTCAGGTTAAAAAAAATAGAATTAAACAAATGCGTACATCTACGAGCAAGCGAAATTATGTTGAATATTAATAAAATAAGCCACACTTTACTAAAATAGGTATATAATACACATTATCTCATTAATATTAAAAACAGTACACATAAAATATACTCCTCTATAAATGTGAATATGTTCGATGTATAAATATATACGATATATGTATTCAAATTCGAAGATACCAGCGACATCTATCGATAAAAACATGTGGTTAAGCGATTGAAAAACGCCGTTACGGACTGATTGACCGAGTCAAGGGTGATTGGGCAACACTATCGAGCACGAGGTCCCTACAACCGCCATCTAGCATACAGTATAGTAAACTGTTTACTTTAAAAACAGAATGTTTAGCCGCTGCTCATCGCTATTTGTTTGTTTTCTTCATGTGCCGCATACATTCGCAAAAATTAAATATAGTTACACAGTTTTAAAAAATGTTTGTCATGTTTGTTATTTTTCATCAAAAGTACCTAATACATGAGAGAAGTTGTATAATAATGGCTTGACTATAATAATGAACTGCCCGCCCGTCTACGATTGAGGGCAGGTTTACACGATTGTCAATTCCTTTTCAGAACAATTGACTGAATATCGACACGATGATACGGGATTACTGGGGCACTAATTTCAATATCCAGCCCAGGTGGCGCTCTCGAATAACTTCCATTATAAATATTTCGAAACGTAAACTATATTTAAATGCTCTAGTTTCCCACGGCTCGGGAGGTTACGTCAAGAATGCTGCAACTATGAAAGAATCTCAAAGAAACTTGTACTGCTTCCTTTTCATGTGCTTTTTTTTACTTAATTACAGCCGATTTTACTCCTTATATCTAGGGACTTATAGCCTAGAATGTGAAGATACAGTAAAACACTAGAGCTTTGTGTTAACCCGCACGTAATCCTTTAAACAAACAACGAATCATCTTTAAAAACGAATGACACAAAAGTTGTAAGTGTCACACGAGGACTTCTTGAAATCAGGATGGCCGAGTTGTGCGTAGTATAAAAAGAGGCAAGTTATACAGGTTACGTAAGTTATAACCTTCGACCCTGAGGCGTGCCAGCGCGGACCAGTTGTCCGGAAGCCTCCCTTCCGCTTGTGGACCATGCTCCTGCACGCTACAATGCCTGCTAGGGCCGCGAATGTGTACCGGATTTTTGGGGCGGAGACAGCAAGGGTCCATACCCTTTACCCATGTAACTATTGGGAATTTTTTTCCCACCTTTTACCACTGGTAACTACTGGGAAAAATTATTCCCAGTAGTATAAATATAGAGTGATTTTGGATTACCCAATAAAATCACTTGAAAAATAATATAAATGGATTATTAAATTTATCCTTACATATATTATAGTTTTTGTACTAGTACCGGTTAAACTGTTTCAATATTTTTGGTCACTTTTCAGGCAGTTTACTAAAACACTAATCGACTTATAATTATTTATTATCACTCTATATTATATATACTATACTATTTTTTTACTGTTTTTATTAGTATTTAACTCTAACAAAATTTTGGTGGTAACTACTGGGAATTATTTTTCCCAGTAGTTACCAGTGGTAAAAGGTGGGAAAAAAATCCCAGTAGTTACCACTGATAACAACTTGGTGGTAACTAGTGGAAATAACCCGCGGTTAGGGTTCGCAATCCGGATCCGAAATGTATGAAATTATCCGGATCTGGATCCGCGGATATTCCCATACATTTCGGATCCGTCATGCAAACTCTACCCGCGGTGTTTCAACAATTAAGTAGTGGAATCTGTATAAGATTTCAGTTTATGTATTAGATATGAGCGCCGCGCCGGCGCGCCGCCGCCGCCGACAAAATTTTCGCGCCGCCGCCGCCGACGCTGCGCTATCGGCGTGGCATCGGCGTGACCTTGGTAGTTACTACTACTTTCGGAATTAGTTAATATATTTTTAATCGAGTTTAGATCATTAACGGCGCCACTTCAAACAGTTTATAGGCATTCACAAGGTATTTTAGGCCCATATAATTCAAAAATATCGAAGGCAATTGCAAACTTATCTGTCTAGTAACCGCGCTACTAGTCTTGGGGAAACGAAATGATTTAATATCAATTTTAACATCAATATGCTTGTAATAAACATACTGATTTCCTTCCATTTTATTGTGGAACGTTCCACATTACAATTTATAGATTGTATATAATATACACTACACATATGTCAATCACAATTAAAAAATTAACTGTGATCAACTCTGGCTAACGTGAGACTCGAACCCACATCTTTGGATTACCGATTAACCGATCCAATGCTTGACTAATTTTGCCAGCTAACCATCCGTCATTTACCGCGAATTTAACCATTGCAAGCATGGTTAAAAGTCTTTAAAAGGCATAAAAGGGGGTTAATTTTGAGATATTAAGCGTTTCCACGTCCAAATGTCCGGCCGTTGGCTTCGCACGGAAGGGCGTCGGAATCCGGTCTCAATTAAACTTGGCCACTGTTTAAATTTCAAGCTTTGCTCTCTCGCAGCTCAATCTTTGGCCTTGCATCGCTCGCATGGAATTAAGCCGCTATCTGAACCTGCAAGTTTTTGGCCCTGTTTGGAGCTCAACTTTCGGCCTGTTTTAAAACGCTTGAGCATTGGTCCTTATCCGATCTTAGCTCCATTGCAGCTCGGCCTTTGGCGTCGCACGAATGCGCCCGCAGGAAAGCTCCAGATCTTTAACACTATGGCTTCAGTCTTTATCGGCCTGCGCCCTCGCTCTGCTCTCTTGCAGCTCGGCCTTGCACAGAAGCGCGCCGCAATCGGCGCTCCAGGCGTTCGGCCGTCAGCGCTTGGCTTGGCTTACACTTGGCGTTCGATTCTTAGCTGTATGCTTACCTGCAGCTCATCCTCTGGCCTCGCATTGGGAGGCGTCGAAATCAAGTCTTCGGTGTTACATGGAGCTCGGCGTTGGGCCTCACTTTTTGACATAAATCGGTTTTGTTGAATCGATATTGGTTAATGACGGAGCTCGATTTTCTTTGGACTGTCGACAAGACGTTTCCCTGATACAGTCATTTCGCAATTTTTAACTTAGCTCAAAAGATAAGGGCCTCGCTAAGATCTTACGGCCAGAGCCTCACCAAGATTAAGACCGCCTCTGATGCCGCGCGATACCGCCTATCCACAGTTTATACGATATCATTTTTTTTTCGTACCATTATTCAATAAATTATCATTGAAAATAAAAAATGCATTTATTTCATAACTTTCCTACAGCAAAAACATGTTTTTTCGGTAAAATTTTGGTTTGAATTCTTTTTTCATTCATCGAAGGTGTTTCAAGGCCACGCCGCCGATTCGCCGCCGCCGCCGACCAATTTTGACCGGCGCGCCGCCGCCGGCTAACTGCCTATCGGCGCTCATATCTATTATGTATAGGTACTGTATTAAAATAACGAGACAGTTTAGATAAAATTAAAGTCAGGCCGTATAGTAAATAATAATAATACTTATATAATGCTTTAAGTGTATGTGAAGTGGTCTGACAGAAAAAATGTCATAAACATTTTGCCGGGTGGTACTAATATATATTTAATACGCGTCAAAAATCCTTAATGTACCGTTAAAACCGGTACACATCCCTAAGTGTGTTGGAGCGTCAAAGCCGCTAAATATATCCTGGTAGACCCAGCGGACCTAAGGGGGTCAGTGTTAGGTCGCCACTTGTTATTTATATTCAACCCCACAGCGGACTATATTTCAATTTTCCAATTCAAAGAAAACAGGCCACAGAGGATTATAGGCGTTAATTTTCCTCTTGGAAACAGATCGACCTATTACGTTCGACCCCCACCCGGTGGACTGTGAAGATCTTGCGAAATTTGGCTCTTTATATGTCATTTGCATAAATGGGGGTTTTCGTGCGGGAATGATTTCGTGTATTTATTGTAAAAATAATTACCAAACTATGCAAAAATAGACAGAAAGTAAACTGTAAAATGTGCTTAAAATTGTTAAAATAGTACCGGATTTTACAGTTTTTACCTATTTTTTGGCTATTTTTAAAACTCTCCCTCACCTAAAACCCCGATGTATGGTCACGTGAGATTATTAATAATGAACATTACTTAATAAAATAGTACATTACTACAGAGGCCGGGACAAAAGGGGTTGCCGGCCGAAGACATATAGATGGGCGAGCGAAGCGAGGCCGGATAGGTCTGAGGCGGGCAATCCCATATTTCCCGCCGAGGTATGTATAGTGCTTTTCTCAAACATGCAATGAAATAAATAAAATAAAAAATCCACGGAACCCAAGTTTTATTTATAGAAAAAGTAAAAGTAAACTACACCCAAAATATAACTAACACGTACCTATATCTTTATCACGCGTATGTTTTACACGAGTCGTGTATTTTTACTACCCGTATATTTTCATGTAAGTATCTTTGATTTTTTCGCCTTGTATCCGTCTGACTGTCGTTTTCGTCACATAAGTTTACATGTGACGTTCCACGGCAAAAGGTACCTTATGGCACTTGGCGCTTACGTCGCATAGCGCCGCAATAATAATGGCGCGCGGCGGCGGAGCGGCGTTAATAATAGCGTAAGCGCCAACGGCCATAAGGTACCTTTACCCGTGGGACGTCACACATAGTCTTTCATGTTGATATCATATTTCACATACATCGTTGCTTTATGCATGGAGTAAATAAGTATAATTTCCACAGTGTTGACGATTTTGTAGTTACGTTCATTTCTTTAAAATATACCACAAAACTGTTTCTAATAAACTGTAAGCATTTTTCTTAGTTTCTCAAATAATAAAATTGCCATAAGCAACCATATACATACTTCGTCTTTGACTAGGCGGCAGAGGCAGCAAGTTATTTAAAATCAATTCTGCTTAAATACGCTGCCAATTCCAGCTCCTACGATTACAATTAATATTAATTTCATTATTTCGTCGGAACTCCTTTTTTTATTTTATTTTATTTTATTTATTTGGGGCATCAACAGCAATACAAAAAGTACATGATACATAGCACAATGAACAGAAAACAAAGCCAGTAACAGATGTCCACAATAATACAGCTAACATGCAATAGCAAGTGGCAATAATATAAACATCTTTAGGAAAAATCGGCCAAGTGCGAGTCGGACTCGCGCACGGAGGGTTCCGCACCATCAACAAAAAATAGAGCAAAACAAGCAAAAAAAACGGTCACCCATCCAAGTACTGACCCCGCCCGACGTTGCTTTACTTCGGTCAAAAATCACGTTTGTTGTATGGGAGCCCCACTTAAATCTTTATTTTATTCTGTTTTTAGTATTTGTTGTTATAGCGGCAACAGAAATACATCATCTGTGAAAATTTCAACTGTCTAGCTGTCACGGTTCGTGAGATACAGCCTGGTGACAGACGGACGGACAGCGGAGTCTTAGTAATAGGGTCCCGTTTTTACCCTTTGGGTACGGAACCCTAAAAATGAAGGGAGGGAAAAAAAATATACAAAGTAGGTGTGGGCTTGCGTAACGTGTGTGTGTGTGTGTGTGTGTGTGTTTACTTTGTGTGATTGTGTTTGTGTATGTGTGTATGTGTCTGTGATAGTGTGTATGATGTGAGACGAATGAGGTGTATGATTTACTTACCTAATTATCAGTGATCGGAATTGGTAGTGCCATTTCACGGGACTTCGGTGCGTAAGCTTAGTATGGATATACCTTTTCACCCCGGGTTTTCATATCACCTACTTCAATAGGGATGATGACACATGTTGAATTTTATAACAAAATATAGTAAAATAGTTAGCAAATGAGCAATTTAAAATAATAATGTGGATATTAAAATAAAATACGGAAATGTTACAAAAATACAGGACCTGAAAGTTTCGAAATTTAAGTTTTTTTTAACTTCCAAAAACGATAAAAGTAAGGGTACCAGTCGATTCCTTACATTTTATCCAAAAAATATTGTATAGTAACTATATACATATAAACGCAATATTTCACGGACAAAAACGCAATTTTCTTGTTTTGCCCATACTTCAAGATGGGATCTCAATGACCTTGACGTCACGTTCACTTATCCTTTTGTGAAGGGCGTTTCGCGAGTGAAGTGCGACTGTCGGACTTTGACTATAATTTCTGACTTTTGTGTTGCTTTAATGCAATGGGTCCCATATAAGAATAAGAATAAGAATAAGAATTCGTTTATTCATGGCAAACTAAACTACATTCAATACAAACGTATTACAAAAAGTATATTTTAAACAACAGAAATTATAGTTTGCCACGAAATGGTCTCGCCTCAGCATAATGCTAACCCGAAAGTCAGCGCTGGTCTTCCGGCGAGACCATTTGTGGGCCACGAACGCAACCGTACAACACGACCCTATAAGTAAATGAACGCGAACGCGTCCATTTTGCGCTCTGCGCCGACTGCGCCTGCGCGTACGTGTCAAAATGTCATGATGACTTACAAGGCCATGCCGTACAAGTATTGTTGGATATTAACATTCCTATATTATAATATGTTACTTAAACATTTGACAAACATTACTCAAACATATAGACATTTGATCCTAAAATAAATCCGATCGATTGATACCATAAATGAAATATAGTCATGTAGCCTATTAAAGACATGCCAAGAAATATTTTCGTGAAAAAATAAGAGTCTTGGAATCCCGAGTCTTATCCATGTTAAGTACAATGTTTGAGGTCATTCACCCCAAATGGCACTACCTATTCCGATCATTGCTAATTATATTTATTCAAGTTGTCGCTCTTTTTGATTTCAGTAACAGTGATCGAAGACGATTTTTTAAGGTTGATTTTGTGCAGTCGAACAAGTCGATGCTACTAAATTGTTTATTAAATTATTATATAGTTTAAGGATACGATTGATGGACGAATTTTAAGCATAATTGGTATGAGTTCTGAGTAGACTAAACAGGCAACGCTCTGCATTCCGCGTTCTGATTGACGGCACTGATAATTTGATCTCCGATAGCAAAGGAGAACTGTCAATGCGCCCCGAGAGTATATCGTACAATACAGAGATGTCTAATAAAACTCTTCTATCCTGGAGACTTAGTAAGCGGTGACGAATACATATTAAAGTAAAAAAATCATCAACGCACCATAAATCCAATAAAACAGAAATACAGAATGTTTTTTTTTTAAACTTTTCCTCCATAACAATAAAAAAAAAACTACGCGTGTTTGAGTAGACCTTTTTACCGCTAACGTTTAGATGAAATATTTTAAATGTTTTTATTTGTGGAGTTAAATTTGTAATTTAAAATTATATTAATTGGTTAATAATGTACTATTTATTATGTTTATGTTGATACAAATAAAACTGCAAATTATTTTTTGTTTAGGCGTAGTGGCAGTGTCATTACGAACCATAAAGCAAATACTGCCTCTAGTTTTTTTAAATGTATGAATGCGACGATGCTGTGTCACAAATATCTGTGAAATGGAAATTAAAAAAGAGGACTTTGCCGGCCTAGGCCTGCAAGATTTGTATGAAATTCCATTAACGACCTCTCGTCCTAGCCACACCTGAAACGTCATACTTCGCAGCCTTTTATAAAGAACATAACATCATTATTTCATTGCATGTTTGAGAAAATACTTTAATTTCGAGTTATGAACTCTTAAAATAGAAATAAATGAAAGGTCCTAATTCAAATTGGCTTGGGTCTTACGAGGTTAATAAGTTACGTTGGTTTTGTGGCAAAAAAACTCAAATATGTTTATTTATAACTTCAATGATATAATGACGGTTATATCACAGGAATGACAGGACAAACATCTGTCAAGCGGAGACATGTCAAGTGCATTCTGCACGGACTTGGGCGTGGTTTCCTATCCTCAAACACATCCCTTCACTAGCACGCCAACTTGCACTGGCTAGTACATAATCTATGGTGTGACGACAAATTGTCCATCATCCTGGTCCAACATTAAGAAAATTGAGCTTTGATCTCGCTGTTTTTGATACGGTATGGCTCTAAAACACGATATTTATTTAGTAAACCAGTTCATTAGTGGTTGATACAGTAAAAGATGCCCATAATCTTCAAATCCATATGAAGGAATTGCTGATGTGCTTAGGTTTTCTACAGTTACAGTGAAATATCTGATGGCTATGGGACACATTAGTGACAGATGTCAAATATTGTCCAAGATTGAGCTCACGAAACTTTCTGCAGCTTCGAGCGATCATTAGTTGCTTCAAAGCTTCAGACTTAGCCAATAGCAAGTACCGTATTCTGTACAATGAATTAAATCCACAATAGTCTATGGTTAGAGAATAGCGTGTCAGTATTGCGTGGTCGCAAGGCCGACCGTTCAACTCGCACTCGGATGCTACGGTTGCGACATTACAGTAGTTGTTTGTCCAATCCGTTCTAAGGTCGGCTAGGTTACGGGGATCGAGCTGGGGTTTTGTGAAGTTTTTTAAAGAATCATTGGAAAAGCTTCAAAAAAGCCAATTGAAAGTAAAATTATACAAACTTTGTGGTAAGGTCGGCTAGGTTACGGATCGAGCTGGGGTTTTGTGAAGTTTTTTGAAGAATCATTGGAGAAGCTTCAAAAAAGCCAATTGAAAGTAAACTTATTCAAACTTTGTGGTTGGCGAAGTTTGAAAAGGGCTTATTAGCCTTATTTTTTTCACGTTTTTAGGGTTCCGTAGCCAAATGGCAAAAAACGGAACCCTTATAGATTCGTCATGTCTGTCTGTCTGTCTGTCTGTCCGTCCGTCTGTCCGTCCGTATGTCACAGCCACTTTTTTCCGAAACTATAAGAACTATACTGTTGAAACTTGGTAAGTAGATGTATTCTTTGAACCGCATTAAGATTTTCACACAAAAATAGAAAAAAAAACAATAAATTTTGGGGGTTCCTCATACTGTGAACTGAAACTCAAATTTTTTTTTTCATCAAACCCATAAGTGTGGGGTATCTATGGATAGGTCTTCAAAAATGATATTGACGTTTCTAATATCATTTTTAGGGTTCCGTACCCAAAGGGTAAAAACGGGACCCTATTACTAAGACTCCGCTGTCCGTCCGTCCGTCCGTCCGTCCGTCCGTCTGTCACCAGGCTGTATCTCACGAACCGTGACAGCTAGACAGTTGAAATTTTCACAGATGATGTATTTCTGTTGCCGCTATAACAACAAATACTAAAAACAGAATAAAATAAAGATTTAAGTGGGGCTCCCATACAACAAACGTGATTTTTGACCGAAGTAAAGCAACGTCGGGCGGGGTCAGTACTTGGATGGGTGACCGTTTTTTTGCTTGTTTTGCTCTATTTTTTGTTGATGGTGCGGAACCCTCCGTGCGCGAGTCCGACTCGCACTTGGCCGGTTTTTTTCTAAACTGAATAGTTTGCGCGAGAAACACTTCCAAAGTGGTAAAATGTGTGTCCCCCCCCTGTAACTTCTAAAATAAGAGAATGATAAAACTAAAAAAAATATATGATGTACATTACCATGTAAACTTCCACCGAAAATTGGTTTGAACGAGATCTAGTAAGTAGTTTTTTTTAATACGTCATAAATCCCCTGAATACGGAACCCTTCATGGGCGAGTCCGACTCGCACTTAGCCGCTTTTTTTATATATAGAAAACGGGAAGCTTGTTTTCGCCGTGTGGGATTGTATCATGAATCATTCTGTATTGCACCTTCCCATTTTGACAATCCGTTAAATATGGTAGGTTGTTACGTCACATATAAAGTCTGATCGTGACCTGATGAAAGGGCCGAACCCCTAACACAATTATTTAAAGGAATCGTATCCGAGTTGGCCGCAGCACAAATACAAAAGAACGTCATAAATCCCTCATTTTTATCGACGCGTCCGCCATTTTGGTTCTAGCGGCGCTTTTGGCAGCGCGCGCGGCGCATCTAGGTCGCAACGATCGCGCAACTCACGGCAGATGGAGGCACCGTACATGGTCAAGCCGCTATTGAAATGTTACATCAACGCGGTGCAAGCGCGATGCACTTTACTGCAGTAGAATTAAGGTCGAAATTTGATAGTGTTTACAGGTCATGTAGGGATTTGTCACTTTGAGTTTCGGGAGATTTCGCAACTATGGAAATATAGATGGAGTGAGTGAACATGTTTTTAAAATAGGTGTCGCAAGACTCGCAAGCGATAATGATTTTAGTTTCAATTATGTTTGTTTCATGAAAACATTCTTCAGGTTTCGAATGTGTTTTATAAGTTGGGGATGACTTAGTTTAAAAAGCTGAGGGATTAACAGTTGAACGAAAGTACGATATTAAAGATGATTTCAAGAAATAAATCATAGACTTTATTTGCAGGTAAAGACGATTTTATGTGGGTAGTAGTAGAAAAGGCTACCGCCCGTATTATTATAACCTTTTACTTGGGTTTTTCTCCCATTTATATATCCCACTGTTCACTACTTACTTTAGAAACACTGTGTAACAAAGTGTTTTTGTGTAGTTTACTTGCTACTTTAAAAATTAATCCTTTTCGACGTTAGTCTAATGCATCATAGTAGTAGTATAGGTAAAAAGGAGATATTATCCCCATCAGAAATCCATCTAGCCTTAGTATAACTAAGCGGAAAATCGCATGCATAGATATTAGGGCAACGGGTAAAATCCTCCAAAGGGCGGTCGTGCGCGCGCGCCTCTAGCTTAGGATCGCGCAGAGGTGATCGCACGTATTCAAGGGCAGTGCAGCTAGCATCGGGTATTAATAGCGACGCTATTCGCGCTCCACGGATTGACATTCGTCGGTTTACGTAACTACAAATGAATCTAATGAAAATAATGTTATTATTGGCCTGAATTTCGTTACGCGTGAATTTATAAATCCGTCAGTGCGTCAACCTTATGCGTATGCATTTAGAGATATGTAATTTATTAAATTTAGTTTCTTGTGATAGCATAAAAAATAGTATACTCGTCTCATAAATTGCTATACCGATGGAAATACGTTCTTAAGACAATTTGCCACAGCTAATGATGTAGTATACGAGAGTAAAAGTGATCACTTTGTATTAAGGGTCTATTATAGTTTGAATTTGAGTGACTCTCACTGTTGTTTTATTTTAACGAATCTTCTAACGAATTTAGAAGTAATTTGATATACCTGTAACATTATAATTTAGAATAGGTACAAAAGTCGCCATTATTTGTAATAAGACAATTATATTTATAATAATACTAATAATCCTGTAAAAATGGTGAGGAACCCAAATGATAACTATTTTGTGTCAAAAGTTTCTGACAAACTTATTGAAACGACAGTGCGTCGAATACAACGCTGCTTCACGTCACTAGACATTCCGAGTACGCCTCACCGTGGCGTGGTAAAAATCCGCTTTATGAAACCATTGTGGTGTCCACACACGCGGACAGGTTTGGTCTGCCGTGGAAGGTCGTGTTGCGCACTGGTTACGAAATGCGCAACACCAATTTCGTGTGTTAGGCCCGTGTTCACGCTCCACCGTCTCTCTGGCCTAGCGAATTGCTCGGAATGATATGAGGAAAACGCTTATGTGAACAAAGATGAAAACTCTCGTAGGCTATTTTACGTGTCAACACTATCAAGTAACTAATGAGTCCCTATTTCCGCTGGAGGGCGCCATTCTTGGGTACAAAGTAAAAACAATAAAGGCTTAATTCTTGGGTACAAAGTACAAACAATAAAGGCTCAGTATATACGGGATACGATGCTACCACATTAAGATGTTTCGACTCGACATTTGCTAATTTATAACTTTTTATTTGAACTTTTTGGATAATTAAAATTATGTAACTTCTAATTGTTATAGAAACCGTTTAATAAACCTATACCTACTTAATTGTATAACAAGAATAAGACAAATAATAACTTCATGGTATTTCCCTGTCAATAACATAAATAAACAATGTATTGTGGTAAATGAGTCGGAAACTCATTGTATTTGAATCGTAAGATGTGTATATAAACAGTATTGGGTATTTTAGCTCTAACAATGAATAAGCATATAAAATAATGTATTTAATTGTTATTTGTGTTCATTCATAAATTTTATCGGGATGACGTCAACAAAGCAAATACTTAATTTACTTATTAAGAGCTCTTAGGCAAGATGTTTCTTAAATTACAGTTTACTAACTGAAATAATGGATAGGTACCAACTATTTGGCCCACTGTACTTTTTCTTATCTATTATTCATACAGACCTATCGGTAGAGTCAGTCTAAGCTAACTTTGCACCGATTTGAATAGAACAAAGTGAGGTAGTAGCATTATGAACGTCATTTTATCTATAGAATTTCATATTTATACCGGGTCCTGTAACACAGGGTTTCCTAGATCAGGATACAGGGACGTAATTTACTGTATGTCTAAATTTATACAATAAACTTTTCATTATTATCACATTGCCACACTTTGTTATTGCAAGTGCAATGAAGGGTTAGCCAGGTCCGCCTCCATCAGATTCGAAAAGATTGACATTTTACTAAAGGCTTGTTTAACCTTCGGCATCCATCATCAGCCTAGCTTGATTGTACGAGTATAATATTGGATTGTCACGGTAGTTACAGGCATGCTAAATCAGTTTAATTGGCCTTGAGAACTTAGAAATTAGAATAAACTAAGGTTTACGGGCGTCTATGTATTTAATGAGATTACCCGGTTACCTACAGTAAAAAAACTCTTATTTTCATTGTTCACACTTTCTTATTGTACTCGTAACATACTGTAATTACTGTATTTTTACACTAAGCTAAGCGCATCGAATTTGACGTGACAAAGTGTGGGAGTGGTCATAAACGTTATATTTTCGTAGTAATTAGACGTTTAGAATGACACTTACACTGTCATTGCATCTTTGCATAGTTAGCTCGGTCCGACTGGTAAGTTTGTATCCAAATAAAAGATAGGTTTTGACTTCCAAACAGGTTTGAGGGTCAAACCAAGTCACTTCCTCACGATAATACGACGCGGAATCTTTGGCAAAAACGTTGGGTGTATCTACGTGTTCAGAGGCTTATGTTTTCCTGCCTATATTCCATTACAGATAGGATTAGAAGGCAAAATGGTGTTTTATAATGCAATTTTTACAATATCATTCAATAAGTAACATCTTTTAATTATATGGAGCGTATCTAAGCGTTCTACATAAAATATCGAAGAGAAAATACTCCTCAAACTTCTACCCAATTTATTCATTAATCATTTTAGCGACTTTCAAATATTTGATATAGTTTGCCACCAGTATAATAATGCGGCAAATTTAAAAAGCGGCCAAGTGCGAGTCGGACTCGCCCATGAAGGGTTACGTATTTAGGCGATTTAAGACGTATAAAAAAAAACTACTTACTAGATCTCGTTCAAACCAATTTTCGGTGGAAGTTTACATGGTAATGTACATCATATATTTTTTTTAGTTTTATCATTCTCTTATTTTAGAAGTTACAGGGGGGGGGGATACACACATTTTACCACTTTGGAAGTGTCTCTCGCGCAAACTATTCAGTTTAGAAAAAAATGATATTAGAAACCTCAATATCATTTTTGATGACCTATCCATAGATACCCTACACGTATGGGTTTAATGAAAGAAAAAAAATTTGAGTTTCAGTTCGAAGTATGGGGAACCCCAAAAATTTATTGTTTTTTTTTCTATTTTTGTGTGAAAATCTTAATGCGGTTCACAGAATACATCTACTTACCAAGTTTCAACAGTATAGTTCTTAACTTCTTATAGTTTCGGAGAAAAGTGGCTGTGACATACGGACGGACAGACAGACTGACAGACAGACAGACAGACAGACAGACATGACGAATCTATAAGGGTTCCGTTTTTTGCCATTTGGCTACGGAACCCTAAAAATGTAGTCGCAAAGGGTTGTCCTTAGAAAATCCGAATTTCACGCCTATTTCTACTGACAACGTGGGCTTTCCAGAGTATAGTTAAATTATTTGATTCCCTGACAGACACACTGTACAAAAGAATTGGAATTGGAAAGAATCACCCGCCGTCCATCTTGGCCAAAGCTATTTGACATTGTGCAAGGGCAGTACTCCTAATAAAAATGAAAAAAATGCCAGAAGCGTATGCTCGTCGCGTTCCACGACTCGATTGTGCATTTTAAAAAGTTATCTATACTTTATGGTTTATGTCAAAGGCATTGTTGATGCGAAACGACGGACGGGGATCCGGGTTCCACAGGGCGCTATCATAGGGCCGACTTTACATGGTTTCATTTTAAATGACATCATACATTTCGTATTGATTTTCGTGAAATTAATAGTACACCCAAAGATTATTAAGTACGAAATACGGATGTGAATTCGTGGTTTACCTGTTTGTCGTCGAAAAGTTTTCGTATACTTACCTACGTAACAATTATCGTTATTAAAGCGTCTTGAGAACCATTCGAGGTATAATTTGCTCCAAGCTTATTTTCTTGTTATCTTGCTAATGGCATATTCATATTGTTCCGTTTTCCATGAAAACGGGATATCCGACCACTTGGTTGACAATGACTTAAGCGCTTGCATATAGACAATTCTTATAACTTTAGTCAGACTTAATATGTCACACATTATTTTATTTACTACAATATTTATTTATAAACGTGATCATAATATTAATAGCCATAAAATGCTTTTAGTTGAATTCAACGCAATAAATACTGAAGACAAAACATAATTACAAAAAAAAAAGGAAACAAGCTAGCTGCTAGATGCTATCTTTTGATCAGGGACCTTGGTCAATGATTATTCAATCATTTTATGATTGGCCGTTTCAGCCAAAGAAACCATCCAAATTCCAACTTTATCAAATAAGCCAGAAGATCAATAATGTAATGACAGTATTTTTTTTATAATACTTCCGGAGGCGCGACGCATTCTGGCCGAAATCCAAGTTGGCGTCCGTAAAAATCCCGAATTGCACTCTAAAATGCACAAATTGCTCGAATAATTCACAACATCTGCTCACTTTCGACTGAGGAACGTTTAAAAACAAAACAATTTATTCGGATTTACAACGATGACATAAATAAACCTGTTCCTGGTGGTGAGTAAGGTCGGGACGATGTTTACAATGATCTTCATTTGTCTTTTAAAGTACAGTTTGTAACGCATCAACAATTAGAATAAATAGTAAATAGTATTTTATGCAACCGTTGTTTAAGAGAGGTCAAAAAAGGCGAGTGGCGTGAGTAACAATTTGAGGCGAAGCTGAAAATTGTTAATAAAGACACCACGAGTATTTTTTGACTCAGTTAAACAACGTTGCATACAATACTTTTTCTACGACTAAGCACTTACTTTGAAATAAAACTAAATTTAACAAATATTTTTAATTGAAGAAGTAGCAAAAAGCGGCCAAGTGCGAGTCGGACTCGCCCATGAAGGGTTCCGTATTTAGGGGATTTATGACGTATTAAAAAAAACTACTTACTAGATCTCGTTCAAACCAATTTTCGGTGGAAGTTTGCATGGTAATGTACATCATATATTTTTTTTTAGTTTTATCATTCTCTTATTGTAGAAGTTACAGGGGACACACACACACACACACACATTTTACCACTTTGGAAGTGTTTCTCGCGCAAACTATTCAGTTTAGAAAAAAATTATATTAAAAACTTCAATATCATTTTTGAAGACCTGTCCATACTCCACACGTATGGGTTTGATGAAAAAAATTTTTTTGAGTTTCATTTCTAAGTATGGGGAACCCCCAAAATTTATTGTTTTTTTTTTTCTATTTTTGTGTGAAAATCTTAATGCGGTTCACATAATACATCTACTTACCAAGTTTCAACAGTATAGTTCTTATAGTTTCGGATAAAAGTGGCTGTGACATACGGACGGACGGACAGACAGACAGACAGACAGACAGACAGACAGACAGACAGACAGACAGACAGACAGACAGACATGACGAATTCATAAGGGTTCCGTTTTTTGCTATTTGGCTACGGAACCCTAAAAATGGAGGGTACTGGCGGGAAAAGAATGAATAAATGAATGAAATTAAATAAAATGTCTGTGGTTCACTTTTTTGTTAGAGATGACATTTAAAATAAGGTTGGCAACACTGTATTTCATTCAATATTTTTTAAGTGGTCAATACACGAAGTATCGTAAAATCACGAACTATCAAAAAGATACTGCGTGTATGCACAAATTCTTTTTTGGGGAATAGACTAAAGACTTGTCTTGACAACTATGAAGTAGGGTTTTAAAGGTGTGTGCACGACCCTTTAAATGACAAATATAAGTACGGGAGTAGAATAAATAACTTAAGAGTCACACGAAACTGCCGCCAAAAAGCTACCGAGCCAACTTAAATTTTTTAAGGTTTTGGTTGGAGTTTTCCCAATATAAAAACTACAGTTTTGCGTTGCCCCCGCTTAAGAAAAAGACCTCATGAGGGGCTGGTGAGCGGTTTAACGAAAAATAGTAGAGATGCCCCGAATAGTGGTTTTGGCCGAATACCGAATACCGAATATTCGGCCTCTCTCTCGGCCGAATACCGAATATTCGGCGACCGAATATTCGGCATGACATGCGAAAATTTTGAGTCACAATTATTATGAAAACTGATTGCTAACAAAGCTCAACGTTAGATGACTTTGATTGAGCTAAGATATTATATTTTTGTTGAACAGCATTAATCAATAGGGTCACACAAAACAGACTCATGATAAAAATAAAATGTTTTTTAATCAACAAATGCTCAAAAAAGGGTCTTCGTATTTAACAACTTTCCAAGAACACATTCTAAATATACCTACATAGTTTTTGGTTATTTTTATTGTGCAATTTTTCTTTTTAAGTAGGTGCAACAGATATTCGGTATTCGGCCGAATAGTAGGCAACATTCGGCCGAATACCGAATATTCGGCAAAGTGGCCGAATACCGAATAGTTGCCGAATATTCGTGGCATCTCTTAAAAATAGTATTAGCAACGCTAATTTGCGCGGACGCGGGATTTTACGTATACATACTTACCTAATGGCATCCGCATGCGTGCTGCGTGCGCCTGCGCTCGCTCCGTGCACCCGCGCCATCTATTAGCGGACGCCCTAAGATAAGTCGCAATTTTGACTGTCATTCGACCTTTCAACTGCACTTGTCTGCCTACTTGTTTGCTATATACGTAGTACATATGTTTTTATAAAAACATCGATAAGTACAATAGTTGTAGGTGACCCGTCGGGTCTACGACCGAGTCACCTCTGTGCACGGCGCCCAAAACGTGACATGTAGGAACTATATGATAATGCGAACTGAGATAAATATTGTTTATTGCACAATGCATTTACCGTTTCAACTGTTACCTATTTTAAATTATATAAACTAGATATTAAACATTCAAGCCAATTGAAGATAGATCAAATCTAAGGCACGATGGCTCCTTCTTAAGCATGCCTATTTTTAAAATGTCTTACTTTCATAAGTGAGAATGAGTTCATGTTCGCTAGTACCATAGACAAAACTAGAAGCTGACACTTAAAGATACAAATTAATGATCTTAGATATGATTTGGAATTGTAGTTAAGACAGTTTAGTAAAATTTTGCGTATACATTTACTCGTTAGAAACACCTATAGTCATACTCCAATAAGATTTAGCTGTTGCAATAATAGCAAACGGAAAGCGAGTCTTATACGACCTAAATCGCAACACGGCTGACAGTAGAATGACAAACGTCAAACAGTTCATTCTCACCGCGTCTGGGTCGACACTGAACTATCAATACGAGTACCTATACATGCCAAATGATGTAAAAGTCTTTCAAATGATCTAGTAACACGCTAAAGTCTATTTTTTCATTCGGTAGACTAAAATGACATTTCATAGTATGAAATGACATTTTATGTTCATACTATGAACTCTCATTTCAGTCTACCGAATAAAAAAAAAATAGACTTTAGGTCCTTGGCATTGTCAAAACAAGACAGGCTTTCAGTCGATTTGAAAGCAGGGTTCCCATTGCAAAAAAATGAATTAAAAAGTGTGAAAGAAATTTGCCTTTTGTGCTGGCAAACCACATTTTGTCATTGCGAACTCTTTGCAGAATTAGCGTGGTCCGATTCTGCGCGCGCGCATAAAACATCAAGAGACTCACCGGGTGGTCGTGGGTGCGTCGCATGGTGCTGCAGCGAAGCGATCTGGTGGTGCTGGTAGAAGGGCAGGAACGGGGCGTACGGCGCGGGCGGGGGCTGCAGTCGCGCCTTCAGCTCCTCCGCGGATCCGGCCCCTGATGAGGAAGACTCCACGTCTGACACACCAGAGTCCGCTGGTGACGGCGGCAGGGAGCCTGCGGAAGAAAAAAGAGACTTAGGATTTTGGAAACTACTTACGAATAAAATATGGAGAACTAAGCTTGAGAGTTCCAAGATCAGATTGCAACCGCTTTTGTTAAAACGAAAGCATTAATTTTTAAGGTACATGTTCACCTGTGTAATACAACGGTTAATAAAGCATTGTCCAAAATTTACATAAAAAACTCTTTAACTAACACTCCAAATTTGCATTTCTAACGTCAAGATTTCTCACGATGACCAACGGTCAGAGGTCGCAGCACTTGTTAGTGTTACTGCATCTAAGATGCAATTATTATGCAGATTATGCAAAAGGTGCAACGTGCAACGTTAGAAGGGGTGTATTGTGTTTATATTATAATTTGACCACTGGTGTTTTTTAATCTGCAAAGATTCGGACCTTTTATTCGATGATTTAGTAGGTTTTCGGTGGGAATATGAAACGTCCGTTAGCAGTTTGAATTTAGAAATACGTTCAACGTATTTTGAATCCGTTTTCGCTAATCGCTAACTGTTGTTCATGATTTGTTTTGCCCTCCAATATAAAAAAGTTATATAAAACCAATCAAACATTGGTCAAACCAATTTGTCAGTAAATAGGAACAAAAAAAGCTATACTCATCCTTTTCTTTTGGGTGCTAGTACTAGTGTTAGACAAAGATAGTATGACTCTCTCTGTCTATGTTTGAAATAAGACAGTCCTTTGACACACTATATATATTACTCGTATTCTCAGACAGGCGAAAATAACAAACATTTATGCAACTTGAAAAATTTCGGACTTAAAAACATACCAATGTTTTTTTTAAACTTTCTCATGTCCCGTTGACGGGTAACCGTCGTTCGGAATTTAAATAATATAATAAACTCTTTCATTTCCTTATGGAACTGACCATTTGACCGTCTAGCTGTCGACACGGCTTTGTGTACATTGTGTAGTATTGTCCAGGGACAATCCATGGGAAACGGAAGACTATTCGGCCGTACCCCTTTCACCGGGGCAATTAAAGTCACACGATGGTCAGTTCGGAAACAATTGAAGGGGGAAATAATCAAATGCGTGATTTACGTTATCTGTGGATTAGACGTAACGGTCAGAGTAAACCAGTTGGGTGATTTTAATTCTCTTTTATTTCATACATTTTAGACCTATTGTTGTTCAAAATTAGTAGGTGTAGGTCTGTAGGTACAAAGATTGAATTCTAATGACGTATAATGCATTCTGCCATATTCTGCACACGATTGTATAAAAAAGTATTGTCATCTGGAATTGTACGGAAGTGGGTATCGAAAGTTTGCAACTAGATAAGAGTAAGATAGCGATCTCACGGATTAGTATTATCTTTCGATTGTTTACGTTTGGCTTCGAGCGTGTGTTTTGATAAACTCGTAACCGAATTTCAAATATGGAACACGTCACCAATTTTTTTCGAGCCTCGCTTTTAGTCCAAATGGTTCAAGGCATTCTGTTCACTAACACAGGACCGATACTCTGGCAATACAGCTTTGTCAGTAAAAAAAGGCGCGATTCACAATTTGTATGGAATCGATGATTCTCGCCAAAATTTTTCAGTTTCACCGCCTTTTTCTACTGAAATTGCTGGCTTGCCAGAGTACATAAAACACATTTAAATTGACGTTGTTAAATTAGCACAAACGAAACGGATTTATGGTAATGTATTTTTTTTCGAATAGGAATCCGATTTCATTTTAGGCTTTTTTTGTTTTATTTTAGGACCCAAGGCACACGCACATTCTGCCAATTAAATAAAACATTGCCTGATTGTGATTATGCCACAAAGGCTCACAAAAGTGGTTTTTTGCTCGCATGACGATATCATTCTCTCCATTGTGGCGACCCCAGAGTGCTACCCCTAAATAAATTATACGCACCCTTCACAGTATCAAAATAATAATATAATGAAAATAAAGAAACAGGTCTACTGGTCAGCATTAGTCGAACAAAGGGGGTTTTATCAATCATCTTTATGGAGTGACCGCTGAGATTGTTGTACTGCCGGTGTTAGACCATAATCTGTTGAGTTAGATATTTATTTGCAATGATTTTTGCATTTGAATGGGGAATTTACTTGCTGAATGCTTGGACGGTTGATAATAAGATTTGGGAGAAGATTGTTGCATGTTGAACCCTTTTGCTTAGGTATTAAGGTTGTAAGTTATCTCATTAAATTATCCGAGGGAGTCATCAGGAAATATCAAAACAATATAGGTACCTATAGGTAGTTTAGATTTTTGATCGCTGTCGCATTTTCAAACGTTTAAAAAAGTGGACTAAATCTACTTGTCTATGTCGCAAAGTTGAAACTCGTACACTCAGGGAGTGTCATTATAACCGCCATATTTTTATGGAAATTTGACACTAATGATGACATTGTCCGATTCTATTACATTAAGACACGTGTATTTTTTTAATGTTCTCTTAGAGTCTAAGTCCGCGAGTCCAAATTATGTATAAACTAGTCTTCTAAAGTCTAAGAAATCGTCTTGAGGTCTGACTTTGAATTCTTTCCGGTTCCCGAAGCCCAACGGCCGACAGATCATGCTAATATACATTAACATCAAAATGGTACAAAAGGAAAGTTACAAAACGGACTACCATTAGGGCCCTTAATAGATAGAGGTTAGAAACAGGTTCGGACCCTTAAAGGTCCGTCCACACTGTCGTGTTACATAAAAAAAGTACCGAATTCAATGGTGTGGACGCACTTATAAATCTGCTTATGCTCCTATAAACGCAGACAGTGTTTATACGCTGCGGTATCCGTAAGAGGTAAGCTTACTGCCTATAAGAAAAAATAACCCTACCAAATTTTGTACCGGTCAGATGAAAAGCATCCATGACAAACAGTTCCAATTTACGCAATACCAGATGTCCTTTGAATAGGACAAATGGCTATTATGATTGACAACTTTCTGGTCCTTTGTGTAGCCAGATGCAAAGGGTTGCAGATTGTGCAAATGCATACTCCCACATGTCCCGAATGTATCGATTATGGACCGATGCGATGTGGCCGGCCGAATAACACTTTGTTGCTAGAATCGATAGAATAGGGGACCTTTGTCTCATGTTTATATGTATGTTTGTGTATAAGGGGGCAAATTTTAGTTATTTATTAACATTTAATCTATAATATCTGGGAGACCGAGCTTTGCTCGGAAAATATATAAAAACTAAAAAATGCGCGTATTCCCAGAAATAAGACCTAGCTAAATACATTTGCTCATTTAAAGGTAAAATATACCTATGGCACTAAATTTCGACGGTCATGTCATAAGCCGTCACAATACCAGCGGCCGAATTATTTGTTTGCAATTTTTTTATGTAACTTTCTATCATTGTAAACTATTACGTCAAAATGCTTCACAAAATTGTAACATTCCTTCCAGGTGTCAATTGAAACCAAGTTAATACCGCGATCTATACGCAGAAAAATAATCCTACTGAATTTTGAAATAAGATCTATGTTAGTTGTAATATTAAAGTTGTTCACTTCTGCTGCGCAAGGTGTATAATGCTAACCCATTTTGCAAAAAATCTAATCTTGGTTTTTCCTATTTGAACCTTCTGTCGTAGACAGTAAAGTTGATTATTGATCGCCCCGTTGCTAATCGGGCCAGTCAAAGTAAGCCTTTTTGCAAAAAAAATCAACCTTTTTTTTTGAAGTTGTCACTTGATCGGGCGCAAGCTGCATTTGTTTAGGATGACCCATTGATGCAAGGGTTTAGGATTCCGATTTTTTGTGACACATGGTTCTTCATATTATTAAGATCTTCTCATTTGCCTTTTATTTTATTATGCATTAAGAAAAGTGCTTTACTGCCTTTAGTCAGAATTATAAAAAAAAATATTAATTTGTTTGTAGAATTTTTTTTATTAACTTGATTACCTACTTATAACGTTTAATTAAGATATATTATTGTCACAAAAATGTTAACAAATTTAGATTAACTATACAGAAACAAAAATTTTTGGGTTTTGTAAGCCTAATTTACGAACGAAAACTAAACAAATTCGTCTCGTTCATACCAATTTTAAAAATATTTTTGTAACATAACATGATTTAGCCCTATATGACAACCCTTAAGGCGCCATCCTTTTTCAATAATATAGCGGAGTTCCTCCATCTCGCTCTCGCGGACTGCCGTGGTTGCAATTTGTATTGTCAGGGCTGTCAACGCGGACGTAATTGTTCCCAAATGTTTAGTGGACAATGAAGTGGGGTTGCTGTGTACGAAGTATTATTGCATATTAGGAATGTATAGGTGTAACTTAATATCAACTAAAATGAATGTAACAAATGTGTTATTACGTTTAAGAAAACTCTAAATTTGTAGTTTATTAAGATATATTTTAAAAAGGCTTGAATGTTTTGCAGAATAAATGATTACCATATTTGCTTCAGTGCCCTAAAACCGGGTTTTATTTTGACTAGAGGCTACATAGGTACATATCTTAATACATAACTATGTATTAAGATATGTACCTATGTAGCCTATGTATGTATATAACTATATAATATCCAAAACATTAAAATATCCCAAAAGTTACTTTTAGGATTAAAGAATCCACAGCAAAAATGTACTTGAATGTATTGCTTCCCTGCTATATTTATCCCGATTTCAATATTGAGTTCTAAAATTCTCGAATATACTTACATTGCCCGCGTTTTCATATATAGCTGGCAATATATTTAGGGAATTTAGTAAATGCATTTAAAAACTTCAGAAGCCTTCCGCATAAGATTAAATTTCTATTCAAACAAATTTTGTACTTCCACAAGTACACAAGGATTCGCGAAGAAAGTCCGTTCCAATAAGCGTAAATTCGGTCAACCAGGAACAGACCGTTTTACAAGATCTCCAATAAACGCTACAGTTTCCTGCTGACGTTGCTAACCCAGTTTTATCAACTCAGTACCTATTTAGGAAGTAGACAGTGACACAGATTCCTAAAATGCTGACTCCCAAACTCTAGGCCGTCCAGGCTACCTATTTATCGATTCTGTTATCACACTTGTGTTGGTATTAAGCAATGCGTGGGTGTGTGCGTGCGTGTGTAGGTGTTGAGGCTTTACTTGCCTACTTCCGTATTCTTATTGTTGCTAGGAACATGTGTCGGTTTTGGAAGGTATTAAACGTCGATTCGGCTAACCTAGTAAATACTGAATACAAAGACTTAATTTGAACTTGTATTCGTGTATTCTTAATGATTTATTTGTTTCTGATTAAATCCGTAATACACTTAATTTGAAAAGTCATCTAAATTGAAACAAATTTGACTTTTTAGACAGCTGAATACTATTGTGTAATTATCCGTCAGGTAGTGTTGGCAGGCATGATGAGATGTTATTAGAAATCGTACTAAACAAGAATATTATTTTCCCGGAATTGTGTCATATTCGTAAACTAGAAACCATGAAATTAACACTACACAGCATGAGCCCCAGTCGCACCCAACTAAGCATAAATCTAGACAAAACCACGCATTCTAGTAAACCATTACAAAACACTAATTGAACACTACACGCCCTAATTTTAACTAAAATCGTAACAGTCTAAAAGGCGTTTGTGACTTTTAGACACCGCTGAACTCTTTAATGTGTGCCCAGTGCGTAATGTCTGTGTAAGGCGTATCATGCGTCTCACGCACACCGCGGTGGGGCGCCCTGCTCTGGGGTGGCTCTTTGGGGTGGCCCCTGACATTGGACATCAGCTGATAGCCGCGATCGATAGCCGTATACCGCCATGAATTTTTCATATTATAACTTGTTTTGACGCCAAAAAATGTGTTTCCAGGAGGGAAAATGTGATTCCCGGAAAGGAACTAATTAGATAGAATCACCTGGATGTCTTGCGAAGTCGAGTTTCACTGTGAGCGTTTAAAAAGGAAACGGGAGAAAATGATAAATAAATTGTGCTTTTGCACAGTTTAATTGTAGGTATTGATTTGAATGAGAAACTACGAACACAAGATTATCTGATAAAACATTTCGTATATTATTATATGTATTTGAATTACATTATAATATATGTAATACGTTACTCAGAACCTATGATTATTTAGGTAACCTAAAATTCGAGACGGTACTATGGCTATGTATGTGTTGCTAGGCGGACCCAAATATAAATTGAGTCTCATTGGGAATATGGTACTAGAATGTTCTTAGGTAATATTTCTAATCTATATCCTCATTGTATAGAAATCTGTCTTAGGTAAACAATTATAAAATAATTTCGCAATTATCTACAAACAGCAACGAAAGTAACGCAGGTTACTTTCGTTGCGATAGAGAGATACCAAAAAGTTGTGCGAATATGGCAAATTGTAAAACAATAATCCTCAATATTTTCTATTTAATAGTCCATCATTGTTCCGATAAACACAATTTGCTATAACAGCGACATACTCCGAATTAACTTTTTTATATAAATGACAGTACCGAAGCTGCTAGTAACACCAAATTTTTTGCGCATTTCCATTATGAGTATGACAGAGACGTTTGACCCGAGCGGTCAAAACATTTTCAGTATTTAAATTTATATGTACCTAAGATTGTATATTTGTAACTCATCGCCGGAAATTGCTCCAGCTCCTAGCGGAACCATCCCTTAGGTAACAATTTCTCCTTCTACAAAAACAGTCGGGTCCGTTTCCGTTGGGCACTAGGAGCTACAATAATATACCTAGATAGAAATTTACTGTTATTTTAGGTTATATTGTTCCGGTTCATTGGTCTATATGATTAGTGTTTGCTCTATGTTATGACTAGCTACAAAATGGATAACTGTAGCGCCTTTACATAGTACAAATTCAAATCGAGTTCTTAATAATCTCTTGAGGTTTTATATGATAGTTTGATAGTACGATACTAAAATACATTAAAGTACATACGGTCGCAGTGCTTAATAATATTGATTGTAACTACTCATCTACTAAATACTTTTGCCCTAAGTCCCCGCGTATTACAACCTACATTTTGCAAAATATTTTAAACTGCAAATATATTCTAATAAAGCAACGATACTAGATCTCGATAAAAATACTGATGTTATAATAATGTTATAAAACGTTTTTTTTATAAAATTATAATTGTCACTGAAGATACAAAAAGTTCTGTACCGTAAATCGACATGCATTATGTTATGTGTAATTAATGAGTTTTTTTTTTAAGTTTAAAAAGCTGATAGGAAATTACAGTTAAGTATTACTATCAATAGTAAAAAAATATTTAGCAAACGATTCACAATCCCTTTGTTACGACGTATTTAATTTACAACCTATAGAAGCACAGATTATTTATCAGTTATTTACGAGAAACTAAAAACAAATTTATTTTAACTAGGTTTTATTAACAATTTCAATAAATAGTGCCTTTTTGCCTACAATTATCATGCCTTGTCTTTCAAATTTCCTGTCATTATCTAGAGACGAGTAGTTCAAAATCTTTCAGGAAATCGGGCGTCTTTCCTCTGGACACTTTAACCTCCTAAGGTCCAACGAAAAATTGAGTATGTAGTCAGTACGGCCCGTAGTCCTACCAGTAGTGCTATTGTTTTATACTCATTCAGACCCAAGTACTTTTTTTAATGTTATTGTACTTATACAGCACCTTGTACAGCACTTTGATTTTTTTTACGAACTTGTTAAAGGGCTCACCGACAAAACAAAACAGTCCTTTAGAAGTTCGTACACGCCAATTTCGATAAGCGCAAAATTTGAAATGGCTTTTCTATTAAGTCCTACACTGGTAGGACCCTGGTACGCTATGACTACACAATTGTTGTAGGAGCTGGGTCTGAATAAGAAAGTTAATAAGTACTATGGGTAGGACCTTGGGCCTTAGGAGGATAGTTAACGCTTTGGGTACTTTACTAAGGCTTTAATCAATAATCATACAGCTTTATGAAATAAAAGGTTTGAATTGAACATCCCACCATGAATCAAATACCCTTAATTCTTTATATAATGTCCACAGGAAAAATGCATAACCTTAATTCCTACTAAAAACGTTTTACACTCGTATCGGCTTACCGATACATCGTCCAAGTGCTCATCACTGTCCCAATAGATGTCATTTTTAAACTTAGAAAGACCCAGGCCAATTTTCTTTTATTACAAAACTCTAATTTAATTTGTACTTGTACAAGTACGCCGGGTTTACGAGGCTAATTATCAACATTGGTGTCATCTAAGCACTTGGACGCTTACTATAGTGTATACTAGAATTCGCAGTGTCATTACCAGTGTTAGGGGCCGTGTAGAGCGGGTGCCGCGCCGCCTGCGCCGGCGCAAGGAGTCCGTGCAGCAGCGCGCGTCCCAGCCCGCGGGCGCCGAGCGGCAATCCGGCTGGCTCGCCGTCCACTGAGAAGGAAATACATGTAGTCAACGAAAAATAAACATAAATATAATATATTATATGACATTATGTTCGGCCCCTAATAGGGATATACAAGACCAAGCTAACTCTACACGGCATTTGCTATGACAACGTGTGGCGTCATTAATGTTAAATTTCTTTGAAATTATATGACACTTTGCCGTGTTCAAGTCGGTGCAAAGTTAGCTTAAATGGCCTCAGATACGCCAGTCAGATCTCTCTGGCAGTTGTGACTGATGACAGGCACATCTTTTCCTATTTCCCGCCATACATTGACAGGCTTTTTGTAATAAAAAATAACGATCTACCCTCTAAAATTAACCAATAAAAAATAAAGAATGTTTTGATAGAAGCTTATTATTAGTAAAATATTACTTTAATAAGAGTAAGTTGTGTAAGTAAATTGATGACGACTCGTTTCAGTTTTCAGTTTCAATCCCGGATAATAAACTTAATTAAGCTTTTTAACCGATCAATAGTAGATCACCAGTAGATCAGCAGTAAGAAACTAGTTTAAAAATTATTGTAACTTTGTAACTTGTTTTGAGTTTGTCAGATTAATTTAAGTATGGAAACATTAGTATTTTCATATTATTCATGAAACCTTATCTACCGAGCACAGGGATACCTAGACAGCAGACACGAGCTAAATCTAGCCCTAACTCTTTAACGTTTAACATATTTGAACCAAAAACGACGCGTTCCATACGCAAAAGTACATAGTTTAGTACATTTGGTTATGAAATACATAATCATGCCTGAAATACCTTTGAAGTAAAATGCCATTCAAAATTAAAGCCTAAGGTTATCGTTATAAGCTTGATAATGGTACTAGCATTATGGGTGTGCCTCAGGGTAGATAACTAGGGCCGCGAGATTTGCTTTGTACCTATATTAAATATGATCGGATATAGTCCGTCAACCAAATCTTGTCAGTAGCAATGTAAAGCAAACTAAAGTAGGGCAACACTCAATGAGCAGTATTGCGCTAAGAAAAGCAGCAATGTACATCGAACCAAAAGATTTTTTTTTCCGCTGAGCGCGCCCTGCGTACGTCAATTGTCACTCGCGGTTTATTGAAAAAATTTGAAACGGACGGACAATTTAAAAGCGATGTTAAAACAATGTTAATCAAAATGATGAACAAATTTGAAGATATCAAAAACAACTCCCTATCGTAGTGCTTATATTCTCTTTGTTCCCTATCTATGTCTTCTAAGTTTACTAAAATAAAATCATATCAAAATACAGATAATTAGATAGTGCATATATTTGTTATTTACAATATAATATGCCACTTGTTAATGTAAATTAGTGTACTCTTCTGGATGAATATGACATACCTGTGTAATTTTTTTGATTGGTATATATTGTAAAATAGGATTACATATTAAAAATAAAACAACTGATATTTGGGTGTTTATTTAATTTAAAGGTAAATAAGATAAGGGTCACTTTAGCTTACACTATAATTCAGGTCATTAATTGAAAAAATATAATGAAGTTACCAATGTTACCGGGTCACTTCAACCAAGCATAATACTCTGTAGTATTCTATTGCATCTTAGTAAATAGTCACAACTGATTGCTGAAAATATTAGACATGTGGGCCTATGGACGGTTTCCAGGACACAATTTATGGTCTTGTTGGATAGATTTAGGCATACGTTTTAATTTTATTTATGCCTTTTAACCCTAAAACAAAAAAACTGAACATAATCTTAAAAGTTCGAAAGAGTTCTTCCAGTATGTACTTGTCATAACCTCAATTTTTAGTAATGTTTACCATCAACGAGCATGATTGTACATTGTAGGCCCCTTAGCTTTGCTTATTCTTATTTAATGTATTGGTATTTAATGGTGACAGCAGAAATATCTCTTGAAACAGAAACGATTCAGAATGAAAACCAAATGAAAACAAATAAGGTGACGGCTGTCGTTCACGATCCACATTCCACAGATAAAACACAGATGACACGCATTTTGGAATTATTGGAACACAGTGTTGCTAACCCGCGATTTTTCAAATTTGCCGCCTTTTACTACTGACAAGATTTGGTTGACGCACTTTAGAACCTTCGTCAGGTATTCTTATATAATGTGCCTAGCTCAGATTTTCAGCTAAATATCACTTAATTTTGCTTATTAACAAAATATATTTAAAAAACCAGTTACCTATTTCCAGTTGTGTTTAAGATTAAACAAATGTAATCTCATATTTTGTCAGTTTAGATGGTTTAGTGACACTTTTTCAGATAAATCTACTTTTTTGGGTTCGTGATTTTTATTTTAATATATATTTTTTTGTATAAATTTACAAATGGTCATTTTCAATCATAAAAAAAAAGCGGTTTTTTTAATAAGTCTAACTAAAGTGTTCATTATTTTTCCATTAAAACTTTTCGTATATTTTGTAAGAATACGAACCGGTCATAAACTGTAATTTTTTTTCGATTCAAAATTTTATTAAACGCGATGAAAACCAAAACCTTTTCTCACCGGAATACGGCCACGCGCCAAACAAGGATATCAGAATAAGGATTTCCATACCAGACGTTTTTCCTGACCTTGCCACCGCGAGTTCCCCGAAAATCACCCGTCCCGTTCCCCCCCGTTTGCGCATGTGTAAAAGACAAGGACGCAAAATTCCGCTGGTCGAAACGTCTAGACGGGAACTCTTTAATGTTAGGAATGCAAAATGCGCTCGTTCCGTACGATAAGTTTGAAATTGGTATATTCCGTTACGTTTTACGTTACGTGTAAATAAAATGTAATGTTCTTTGTACTATCGTCCACACTGCTAACTGTACATCGGTGGACCTTATGCCTTTTGTAATAAGGCCCACCGTAGTACAGTTAGGAGTGTTGCTGTTTGTACAGCCAGAGGGGCTACCGCGAAAACCGAATTTCGCAAATTGCGGGCATTTTTCTCTGTCACTCTAATTACGCCTTCATTGGAGTAAAAGAGAAAGATCACCGCCATTTGCGAAATTAGGTTTTGGCGGTAGCCCCTCAGAAGCAGTGGCTTAAAGGCCTCGCATCCAGGCTATAATTATTAAAAAAAAAGTCAGAAGGACAAAACCTAAGGTTATTGTGTTACGTGTGTGTTACTAACGAGTACAATTTTGCTCAAAATGAGTAAAAGTATGCAGATTATTATGGCGCCTGGTCGGCTTAGCTAGTTTGACTCGTATAGCCACGTAATAAATTGTAAGAGCTATTATTTCAAATAGTAATAAAATTAATTTAGTTTCCTTATTTTAATGCTTTCATTATTTTAACCGTACCAACCGTACTTACAATTAAAATCTAAAGAGGCCTGTTCAATGCAATTTCCTTTACTGACGTTTCAGGTGACGCTCAGGTGGCGACTGCAGTTGCATTACTGTTGCGACATTACTGCGCTGTCGATAAAATGAGTGACGAATTGAACGTCATAATCGCAGTAATGCGGCGGCGTACGTCACTCATTTTATCAAGGAAATTGACAGATACAGCAGTAATGTCGCAACAGTACAGCTACAGCTGACATCACTTTTCTTCAGCCACAGTAGACGATTGTGAAAAACTGTTTTACAAAGAACAGGATAATAGAAATTTCCCGTTCAGAACCGAAAGGACTTAAATGGGCATGTGTTTTAAAGGAAATAGGACCTTATTCCGGTAGTGGGGTGGACTAGAGTTGTTTGCGAAGGGTTTTAATTTAGTAAATCGAGCGAGCTGAGTGGTTGGACTAAAGCAAGCTGCTTGAGAGGTAGCGGGTTGTGAATCGCTTCCGCTTATGAATTTGGCTACAGATGTAGCGCATAATTGAAGGTTGTTGGTAACTATATCAAATAATAAATAATAGTACTACCGTACAGAAAGTACAGAAAGGACAGACACTTCCTACAAAGAAGTTTGACAGCGATTCAGGGACGAATCACGCTGTATCTTTCTAATGTATGGTAATACTATCCCTTTCGGCTATTTAGGGTTGTCAAAATTCTAGTCATTATCTTATCTGTGGTCGTGCACGCAAAGGGACGTATACTTGGTCAACCAGATCTTGACAGTAGAAAAAGGCGGCAAATTTGAAAACAGTAGGCGCGAAGGGATATCGTCCCATAGAAAATTTGAATTTCTCGCTTTTTTTACCGAACGGAGCCGAGAAAGCACGAAAGGGGGAGTGTCCCCCACTGACTAACTATATCCGCTCGACTCGGGCCTAGCGGAAGCGATCCGTATTGTGGTCACCGCCTTATCCGGATGCAGCGTTCAGACGGTCTCAGCGCCATTTCTCGGGATCAATGCACCTTATCTGCATTTTACACTGCATTGTACATTCTATACCTTCACTCTAAGGGAAAATTGCTGAAGGAAAAAAGTGGAAAATTGCATTTAGGAAAAAGGTGTGACAACCCTGGATGCAAGGGTTTATTCGCTACGGTAACCGCTTACCATCAGGCAAAACGTATTTGCCATAATGTTTGTATAGGTTTAAGAGAGGAGGCCTGCTTTTGGCAGTGAGACGTATAAGTATAAGCTATTATTATATACTTACATTAGTAGTATAGTTGTTGGCTTAAAATTATCTAGAATTTGAAGCAAATTAAAAAAAACTTTGTATTTAGAGTTCAGTCTAGTCAGATAACTAAAAACAGTCCTTACGCTATGTTTGTAAGGTTTATTTCACCTTAACCGTTGCATTGTCATTAACTTGCTTTCGTAGATTCGTAGCAGTGAAAGTGCCTACGGCGTAGCAGGCTACGGTCGGCGTAGCTGTTAAAACGAGCCCCCATAACACACTGAGCAGATGTTTATAAGTAGTTGTATAGTGAGGGTGTTTGAAAATGGCAACTGCAGCTGTCATATCGTAGAAAAATTACGATTGTCAATATTACCCCGACTGAGGCAAAAAATGTGATTCCAAGGCTCGAATTCTGTACATTTGAAAATTTGACATATTGTGTAGGTACCCGTTTACAGCTGTCAGTGTTATTATAAAAGGTCATATTTAACAAAAGTTGAATGCGTATTGTTACTTCCTACGTAACTATTAACACTCGTACTCATATTTTCTTTGTTTGATTTGAGTAATGCTTAAACCACAAGCCCACGTCCTTGAGAACACTAATTTATTAAAATAAAATGGTTTAAGTGTTAGGAAACATAATGATTATATTCCTATTTTGAGTGAGAGAGAAGGTAGACGGTTGCCTGTTTCGACGAAAAACTAAAATATACATCTATAAAAATATCCTAAATATGATATTCGCTGAAACCATAATACTATAGGTACATATTACAACGGAATAAATATGTATATATTTTTAAAGGGTTATGATGTGTTTTTAAATGTTTTAATGCTTAAAAGCTTTCCACAAAAAATCAATATATTAATAGTTTGTTAAAGTGTTCATATACCTCGTCATTAATTTCGTGATGACGGTTTAAATATTACCATTAAATGACATATTTAAACTCAAACCTTCTTCACAATAAAATATTCTTTAAAATAAAATATACAATGCCGCCAAAAGGCTTTTCATTGCTACGTAAAAGCATAATTAAATAAAACAATCTTGTAAAGTAATTTGAAAACAACTGAGCATTTCTAAATCAAACGGGAAAAGAAATTGGGAATCGTAAGGAATAAGCTTATTACAAAATATGTACCTATATAAAAGCTACATAATAAGTTCTGTTGAAACCACTCTCTCCTGATTTAAATATTAACCAACTTGCATAAGCTCCCCCCTCAGGGTGAATGCACGAGCTTATAGGGGTAGTTTACCCCCCTCCCCTACCCTTTTGGCGGGCGCTGCACCCGCGAATGCCGAATAATCCTGTTTCACCGAATTTAGTTGTTCTGTTTAGTTTTAAATATTGATTGATTGAATTAAACGTTTAAAAGTGTAAGAAAAATAGTGTTTTGAGTTTGATGGAGATACAACGCCATATGTTTTGTGACTGAATTGTCAAACCTCATCTTTTGTCAGTCATGATATATATAGCCGCATAAGACCATATACAGTAGCTGGCAATTTGGCTTAGATTAAACAATCTATTAAGAACAAAAATTTAATATTTGATTTTCATAGAATTCCAAAAATGCAAGTAGCCAATTTAATGTGGCCATAGTATAAGTGGATCATTGAGTCGTCATTTTAACCCGACTACAGCAAAAATAATTATGTATCTGTCTTTGTATCCAATTGTTAAGTATTGTTAATAAGGTTCATGATGTTTTAATTAAATGTAATGGAGTAATGTGATTAAAGGTAAAGTGGGGTAAAAGTACCTCTAAAGGTAAGATAAGCTCTTCTCACTACCATCCTCTTCGCCATTTTGAGTCAAAGAAGTCAAGTCAAAAGAAGGTATAAGCCTCGGACCAAGATAACCCTACCTGCATGGCTTTTCACAAAGTGTGGCAACGCCATGAATAATGTCAAATTTCTATACAACCTCACTTTGTTCTATTACAATCGGTGCACAGTTAGTTTAGTCTACCAACTTTAAAGGGAGACTTTCTGCTTTGAAGAACGTCACTACGAACAATATATACGCTATATACCTCTACAAGTATATAAGAAGCGGGGCAACGTACGTTTTGTGCACTAGGTACCTGTGCTATGTTGCGGTGGGAGGTGGCCAACTCTAGCCACAGTGCAAGGATCGCAGTCATCCACCTGTGAGTTAGAAACGTTCGTCGTTGAGTATTGTGGCCGCCAAACTTGATACAACCGACTTGAGGCCAACAAATATAAACAAAACAATCTTATACCAGAACAGGTGACGCTGCAAAAAACTGTTGTGTCGCCAAAGCTATTTTTAGTTTTTAATATTTTAATTATTGCATGTATGTTAGTCTGTAAGGTATGACTCTACACGTATTGGCTCGCCTTTCCTGTGGGTTAAGACAGTGAAGCCGAGAGGGTAATGCAGGTGCTGGGCATCCCTGCGTTTCCTTAATTCCGTCCCAGGCGGTGTTAAGTCTGGAGAGGTCATTGTCTCTCCGATTTGCACCATAAATCGTCTGGAATAGACGCCAAGGGCCAGTGGATGGAAGGTATGTATCTATGGGCCTTATTGCCTGACAATAAAAGAGTTTTGATTTTGATAAGAGAAAACTCACTTATTTAGTGCCCCCGCCAAGACGAGCAAAGCGAAGCGCAAGGGCACTACCTACCTTTTCTCGAAGCGCTTCGTCGTTTTTTTGAACCCTCATAACTTGGGTTTGGATTATACCAGATAAACAAAATTCTCGGGATATGATGTCAATAGTGGACTTATTAAACATAAAAAAATTCAATTGCATAGCTCTTATAAAAAAAAAAGCTAGCTCTTATACTTAAGATTTTATTCATATCTAAAAAACCCCAATTTCGTCACTGACTCACTCACTGTTGATCATCAAAACCTCTAGGGTACTTCCTGAAGTCCTAGGAAGCTGAAATTTGGTATGTAAGATAGTATTAGTACACAAACAACAAAATAATTCAAAAACTTGAATTTTTTTGCCCCTAAGGGGGGGAAAGGGGGGGTGGAATTTTGTATGGGAAATCAATAACCGCTGAACCGATTTAGTTGAAATTTGGTATGTAGATAGTTTTTGTAATGGGGAATGGCATAGAATAGTTTTCAACCCCAAAGGGTGAAATGGGGGTGGAAAAGGGCGTTAGGAGAAAAAGAGGGTTGAAGTTTGTATGGGGAATCAGTAAAAAGCAGATGTATAAAAGATGCCCCGAGGTACGTATTTCAGGATTTTTAATAGTACCTTAAATCACACGCGCAACCCTTTAAATTAGGGGATGGAAGCAACTTACAAAAAGAAGTGAAATCCCACCAAAAACATTTTCATGTAAAATGTTGCCAAGACGAAACCATAAGGCTCGCACTGACAAAAAGTTATCAGATCTCTTGTAGAGCCAAGCTTCTAACTCTACAAGCCCTAACTTCACAAACTCTACACCTTAGTCAAACTATGTGGCTTGGCCGTTTCGTTACTCCAAGAACTATTGTATTATAAAAAATAATGAATAGTGAATACATTTTTCACCTTACGTCCATGTGACAGTAGCGAAACGGTCAAGCCACATATTTTGACTAAGGTGTAGAGTTTGTGAAGTTAGGGCTTGTAGAGTTAGAAGCTTGGCTCTACAAGAGATCTGATAACTTTTTGTCAATGCGAGCCTTATGGTTTCGTCTTGGCAACATTTTACATGAAAATGTTTTTGGTGGGATTTTATTTTGACAGTTTCGTTTATACGTCCTGTAAAGATAAACTACTCTAAACAATTCTACTCTGCTCAGGGCGTGGAGCTTTCGCTTTTGTCTGTGCTCCTTGTAGTTTAATCATATGAACGTTTACTTTACTTGTGTGTAATTATTAATTACCATTTAATTTACACGATGAAATGAGCATAACAAAACAATTTACTTATGTGTCTCAGACACATCGGGATCTGGCAGACTCCACCGGTTATGGCGGGATAAACTGGGTACCAAGATGCCAATCGTTAGCGTCGTAGCGAACAAAACGCTAATTCCTCTATCACTCTTCCATATTCGTACGACAGAGAGAGAGGAGAGAGAAGCGCACCGTTCGCTATATCACTTCGAGCTTTTAAAAAATGTGTAGAATTCGTTTATTTGCTTCTAACCCGATATAATAGGTATTTCTTTCTAGTATGTTGTCTGTATATTTACAAGTGTAGCTAAAAGTACACACATACCGAACGCCAAAATCGATATTTCTGTCTCCACTGCACATGATTGTAGTCGCAAACAAAATGGCAGGTTGCATTATGATTGTGAAAGGGCTATTATATATGTATAACATATCTTATCCTATACCTTTAATCGAGCAGTTCATGTATATTTACTCGTATATTTCGGGGATCTCGGAAACGGCTCTAACGATTTCGATGAAACTTGCTATATGGGGGTTTTCGGGGCCAAAAATCGATCTAGCTAGGTCTTATTTCTGGGAAAACGGCCATTTTAGAGTTTTTATATGTTTTCCAAGCAAAGCTCGGTCTTCCAGATATTATAATATAATAGGAGAAAAAAAGTAGACAAATCATTTAAACGTTTCCGTAGCTTTCATAAGAGTTCTTCAAAAAAAACTATTTGAAATGTCACTCAAATACGGTAATGTACACCGTTTAAAAAAAACAAAGGTATCCATCTAAACTGACATTTGGCTGCACTCGTATCTCGACTCTATTAATTTTGACGATTTATTTTCGTGCACAAAGACAATTTTCGCGGGTAAAAAAAGTATCGTTCGATAATTGAATTTTAAAACGATTTGACAGAGCTGCGTTTAAGAAAAACGCCTCATACTGTTAGTACTTATAGCTGGCATTAATGATTCGCATCCAGGCCTTAATTGTTTAAAAAAAAGGAAGTAGGCTTCTACAAACTTCAATAAGTGCCGGCTAAGTAGGAGCAACTATAGCTGGTCAAGCAAATCTTGTCAGTAAATAAAGGTGCGTAATTAGAATTTTCTATGGCCTGATATCCCTTCGCGCCTATATTTTTCAAATTTGCCGCCTTTTTCTACTGACAAGATCTGCTTGACCAAGTATAATTCAATCGATTATCGGTGACGTTTGGAGGAGGAGATCCAGATCCAAGAAATGAGATATGCCAGGAATCTAAATACAGATGGCGCTTTTCTAAATTTCATATGTAGGTAATATAGAGCATAGGCATCGTATACATAGATGGCGCCAGCCATATAGCTTGTTTCTATAAGATTTGGCTTAAAAGGCTAGCATACAGGCCATAAAAAAAAGGTTTCGCACTTTTCTTAGGACTGACAGGTAAAATAGGCTGGCGCTATCTGTAAAATACTTTGACCGGACAACCCTTTTGCCCCCTTACGTACTATGAAATACACCACAGAAAATCAAGTTGGCAGTTGCCTCTACTATTCCAAAATTTAAATATTATTCGTAAGTAATTTTTAACGTTTTTCAATATCATGTAGTAAGACAAATTTAAAAGTGGCACTAATTGTTCTGTCTAATTTGAATTTGCGATACGGAAGTCTGCAATGTGTCATTTTTCATCGATTGCGTAATGTTTTGACGCAATACGTACGGCACAAGTAACGAACTCCTATTTTCATATTAGGTTAATATTAGACAATAATATGGACAAAAGTAGAGCAACAAAAACTCAATTGAACACGATGAAATGTGGTAAGAAATTTAGTAGGTAAATTGCTAGCAATAAATTAATGATTCTGGATTTAGAAAACACATGCTTTCTTTGTAAATATTAGGTACTTATTGCTTTCGATAATGCACACGAAAAAAAAACATGAATAAAACTCAAATGTCTCTTAAAATCATCCGTAGAGTAACTTTTTATAAATATTCCACAAAATCAAAGAAATGTTTGTACCACTGCCGTAATAAATATGCTAGACGACACTTGAAAATCGTCTCAATTCTAAAGAAAACACGGTTGAATTTCCAAGGAAGAGCTCTCAATCGAGATTCTTGACGCCAGAACTACATCCGGGAAGTCATTACAAAGACGTCCAGCTAACGAGGTCCCTGGACACCGTATATTTCTATTAGCGGAGAGATCTTGTTAAACTGGCAAAAGAAATCTGACCAGTTTTGATGACCCCCGGTTCCTTCCAATGTTCACGTACAAAGAGTTGCACTTAAAGTGGTCGGCGTCTTCCAAAGATAGGTACAGGTTTAGTTGCTAAGGTACGTTGAATTGAAATGTTAAATTAGACTTATCTTTTGGGATCCTGTTCACAATGTACCTAAGATGTAAGATCTTCAGATGTCTAGACGTTTGGTAGACTACTGACACGAGACAATACGGTAAGGTTAAAAACATAATAAAGAAAAACATTGTGTCAAGTCTATGATGCAAATCAAAACTTAGGAACATATTACGACAAAGCTAATTTTATTGTAAGAAACTGAATTGTAATTGTAAGTTCGGTCGACAATATCTGACACAACTTATTTGCAACGTCACAGTGTGCCTTATACATATTTTTCCAGCATTTTATTCGTACCTAATATGGACTAAAAAATGGCCTCTGAATAACAGAATACAAGAAACGAACAGTACGAACACCCATGATAACCAATAAAACCATAAAAGTACTGGCTGGTAAATGAAATTAGAAAACATTATTATATGTATTAAATATAAAAAGATGCACTGAAAAAGTACTGAAAAAACTAATACAACACATCCATTGTTTGAATTTAGAAAATGGAAAAGACCCGAAATCTACGGAATACCTAAAGGAAGGATACGATAATACGATCCATTCGAAACTCCAAAGACACGTGACTTATAAATTTGAAAATGCAACAGATTAAAAAGCCACCGCTCAAGATGGCGTCAGGAAAAGCGCGGGCACTTTCCCTCTTGGGAAACGGAGGAAAGTTGCTTGGCGAAATGGAAACCGCGCGATTATATTGATAACACGTTCTAGTGGCACGCACTAGGTCTCCCAGTTAGCTATCTTAGCAAACTGGTCTGTGAGGTTAGAATAGAGATGCTTGGGAACGAGAGTACTTGAACGTCAAAATGCTTCGGGATGCGTTCCAAAACAAATGAAATATTGTCTATCTGTAAATTGTTTTTAATCATTCCGTGCGCTCCGTTGTTAAATTAGGTTAGCGTCTCTATATACATATATGTTGTTACTAGTACCTAAAATATTTATTCTGAATGTCATACTTAAATTAATCTGAAACTTGGAAGTGTGTACGTGACCAGAGCACGAATGCGGTCAAGTCAACCACAGGAAGGGTTTTGCTGCATTACTAATATAAAGTTGATAACGCCAGTCCTATGTATTTAGTATTTACCCAATACTCATAGAGGTTAAAGTAGGTATTAGTAGGTATCAGCTTTCTTTGTTGTAATCCTAAATATAATTTAAACTTTTTCGACTTTGAAGTCGATCATTTTATACTATGCTTAAAGAATTGTTTCATTTTGAAGATTTTTTTCTTTCAAATGGGACTTATATATATGTGTATTTGTATATATATAGCGAGGCGTCTAGATTTCCGTCCGGTACTTAGTTACCTATATTACCTATTATAGAAGGTTTGTTAAATAAGTAGTAAATCAAAATGGCTAAACATCTTCAATTTAGCATATTTTCAAAGAATTGTTATAAATAAAACATTATGATTTGCTACTAAGATACGTTTTAAATACCCATTATTCCTTTTTCAATATCTCTGGCAGTAAGTACTTTTTTTCTACTTTTTTTTCTAATATACTTTGATGTTAATTAGATCGGGAAATGTCGGATAGAGTCTGTGCGGAAAGAGAAGAGTTTTTTTATTAGAGTAATGTTTTTGATTGTCACGTGCCGTAGATAAAATGTAAGCTGATTGGGTTGGTCTCGGACTGTCTAGAACACAAAATGACTAGTGTAATATTTTGCCTATATCCCTTTTAGTCTACATCGCAAACGGTCTAGAACACAAAATGACTACAATTATTTAGACCTTTATTTACCTACATTTCGTCGGTTTATCTTTACGTTAGCGATGTCGACGGAGCCCCGCTGCCGCGGGGCTCCTATTTCTGTGCGGTTTGGCCTTCGGCCATTTGAAGATACCTAACGAACCTAACCTACCTATATGTGGTAATTTTGTGTTCTAGACCGTTTGCGATGTAGACTAAAAGAGATATAGGCAAAATATTACACTAGTCATTTTGTGTTCTAGACAGTCCGAGATCAAAGCAGCTGATCCCGGACTGAAATGGAGTTATTTCCTAATTGTATTCGAGCAAATCCGCTCATAAATTGCATATTTGTTATCATACGTAATACCTGTAGGTAATATCACCGCCATGTCATATTGTTATTATATTTTCCCGGAAACATTAAATCGGGAATGTTACTGACAATTTATTTACAAATAATATTAAGCTGAAATATACTCGTAATTAATGAGCAAAAATGTTTTAACCACCTGAATTTCGATGTTTTGGTTGTAATTACAATTAAAATTGTATTCGCCCAAGGTAAAAACAATAACTGTCATATATACATATACATAGTTGACACACGAAGTAAACAATAAAATTATATTTATCAGCGCAACGAATTAGCACCTGATGCAAGGTCGCTGAAAGCGGTCCAAAACAACCAACGGCCTTTAGGAACATGACTAATAGACAATCGATTGCGACAGACGTTCGGAACGTACTTTTAGATCGTGATTTTTCCAGCCTAATTCGTTTTTTTTTGCCAGGACAAGAATAATAGTACATTATTGTCGAGGTTCGGAAGTAGCTACTTGCAGGCTGAGGATTCGTTTTAAACGGACGACCTTGGGAGTCCGTTTAATTGAATCCGAAGCCAGCAAGTAGCCTTCCAGCCGAGTCATATACAGTGCTTTTCTCAAAAATGCTGCAAAAAATAGAAATATTTTACTGAAGCAAAGTTCTAATTTTCACAGAAAAAAGTAAAACCATTAAAAAGATTTGCTTGCCGCCTTTAAAAAAAAAAGAAGTGTATTTTTCTGCTGAAAATGCGCCAACTTATAGCTGGTCAAGCAGATCTTGTCAGTAGAAAAAGGCGCGAAATTCAAATTTTCTATGGGACGATATCCCTTCGCGCCTACATTTTTCAAATTTGCCGCCTTTTTCTACTGACAAGATCTGCTTGACCATCTATATTTGAGACACCTAAATAGTCGCGGTACCAACATTATAATAATAAGTGCTGATCATCTGTTTGGCTGTTTAATGGACCTATGCCTTCATTTGATATGGCAATTTAAAGTTTTTAACTTTTTAATTTTTTGAATGACCATAAACTACGCTTTTCGGGACCTATTTTTTAACCGGCAACGTCGACGTAGCCGTCCATTTGTGAGAAAAGGTATTTTAATCAGCTGATATACCAATGATGAATAGAGTTTTTCAACAACGCGTTTTGTCAATATGTGTTTACATTGCTTAACGGCTTATATTTATGTCACAATACCATTTGCAATAAGGTAATGACTGTTATTATGAAACGTCCTTTTAAATATACAAAAATGTACAGCCACCAGAACTGATATAATAGTTTTGAATGATTTTTTGCAAATGAATCTCCTTCCTTAGATATTCTGCCGTTCGAAAATGATTACAAAATCAGAATTCTGGATAGTTCGGCTCCGGCGTCGAATAGTTGAAAGCTTTATCCGGATGAGGTGCGCGCGCGCATCGGCGGGCGCCCTTCGCCGCTGACCCACTTAATGTAGCCAATCCAAGACTTATACGCAATACTGAGCGTCTATACAAACCTATTCCCACCGCCTTAGGCACGTTTAAAAATCTTTATCTGTGGACACTTTAAGCCTAAAAATATTTCATTATCTGTGGAAGGCTGTATGGTTTTGTTTGGTCTGTGGACAAGAAAAAAAGCTTCCAAAGAAGATTGGGAATTGTTATAGAATTTACTAAGCTGTTTACTCTATGGTTAAAATATGTTTAAAAGTTTCCATGTACTCGGAACTTGGAGGATATAATCAAACGGAGACGCCATGTCTGTAATTTTCTGTACAAAACAGTCTGCCGATTTTTGCGGGGGAGGGGAACGTCAAATGTATGCGTAACGTAAAAATAGCCATGTCAGATAAACGTCAGTCCATACATTGTGTTTGACCGTTGGCCGCCTATTTTCGACAGAGGGGAAAGCCCGTTAATGGCTACTCCGTTTAGTTGTATCCTCCAAGACTCGGAATACAGTGTTGTTTTCTTGTGCTATTAAGTATTTTTATTGACGCAAGCAAGTTGAATCAAAGCTGCTATCGTCCATTACGATAACATATTTTACTATCACGATTATGAGCGTAATAGAAATAGGGGCAAGGATACAGATAGCCTTGTTGACAAATTACACACGTGTGTCATTACAACATGTCTTTAAATCCCATAGTGGCCTGATTAATTATTTTGAAACTTTCGGTGACGTTTAACAGTCTGAAAAACCGCCTAAGACATTTCAAGTGGCGATTTTTTTCTTAAAGGACTCGCATTCAGGCGAAAATTGTTTAAAAAAGAGCCGGGTGCCGGGAAAAGGCGCTGTCACTTATTTCTAGTAAAAGTTAGCGCTTAAAAAGTTTGCCGCTACATCTATATAGTCTGTGGAACCGGAAAACCACAGGCTACGTCATTGCAGTGCGAAAGTGAGATCTAGCGATGCACCGCACTCCCTTGACCCAGTTGCGCGCCTGTGTGCGTTTGGTCTATGGTTTCAGTTTTGTTTACGTCGCTGCCGCTAAGGTTTTTATCTGTCATTTGTGTTCGGTTATTTTTGTCTGTAATATTTGTATTATTTACGTTGACTTGTTATTAATTTGCGTTTTTATTTAGCTTAATTTAATTATCAAATTGTTGCACATGTATTTTGTGATTTACATACTTAAACTTCTTAAAGTCAGATTCAGATTGCACTTGTAACCTTACGTGTTTTTAGACAGCTAACGATCCGCCATTTACATTTTAATTAAAAATCTGCAAAACTACTAAACCGGATCCGATAAAGCGTTGCGTAGGCCGATTGAACTTTACATTGAAACATAAAACGAGTTAAAGTAAACTGTGACATAACTATTGCATTCTAAATCCGCGACACTTCATAATAGTAGTCAATCGAGCAATTACAAAACAAGTTACTTAGTAAGCGGTCACAGTAGCCTATAAATCACAGGAATGTAACATACTTATATTTTGATAACTTATTAAAGCATCTCCGGCGTAGAAACACAAGTAAGTCTTCCATCGAGGACCATTTTCCCTTGCGCATCAACTCCTACTCATCATGAACCTTACGTCGTCGCGATAAGGGTTAAGAACGGTCAGTGGAGAGTGTGCTGGTAATTCCCTGGCAGGGCTGACCCACTGTCGCCCACCGGCTGCGTTTGCCAATCGTTTCCGTTTCCACACACACCGGTTTCATCGCGAATTTTGTCATCGAACGGGTGAATTCGGCAAAGAACTAAACTAAGGAAGTAAATCAATGGGGTTGGCTGGTCCAAGCTGGTCGAAGTATATAGCAGATGGCGCCAGCATAGCTTGCCCTGTCAATCCCTAGAATTATGTCAAACTTTTTTTTTTAGGGAATTTTATGCCCTGGTTGCCATCCCTTTAAGCCAAATCTTATAGAAAAAGGGGCAAACTATGATGGCGCCATCTATGCAAACCTTTGACAGTTGCCAACCTCATTGTTTGAGCTTATTCCCTATATAATATATAAGATAAGATATCGTTTATTTGCGTGAATTATGGTAGTTAACAGATGTTAAATAGGTTTTATAGGTCACGACATAATTCAGCCGAATAACGTCATGCAAATATTACAGCCTTAAACACTAATTATCAAGCTTATAAAGCTTAATATATTTATTATTAGGAGTAAGCCACACCTATACCTCTTAATTACCAACTATTTTAGAATGTGCAGGTTTTTACTCTGAATCCGGCAGGATTCATTTCTCCATTCATAACATGACGTGTCATGAATGACCGTATTCAATTTTCCTGTTGTCGGTGTTGTATAAGTTGTGTAACTGGGCCTTGCTTGGGCGTTTTTCGAGTTTGCTATTGCTACCGTACATGTCGAAAGAACTCCCCTTTAATACTCGTACATATACCGGTCAGAAATTTTGACATCGAATTTTTGCTTTGACACATTTTTTTTTTCAAATGTCTCTTTGAAGCGTGCATGCAAATCGATTTTCAATGGCCAGTAAATAATGACTAATAATGTTTCGTGTGTATGCGTTTTATAAGTAATATATTTTTCGTAAGAAATTTTAGGAACGTGCCGAAACATTCTATTTACAAACAAGAAGGATATGTTGCATATTTGTGGTAAACACGAAAACATGTGGAAGACAATCCCTCTGTGTTTGTTTGTTTATGCGCCCGCGCCGGTATTTTACGACTTCCGAGGCAACATGGCGGCCAGGATGCTGCGCTGTCATTGGTGGAAACGGTGTAAGTGCAACTATTACAGATAATTATGTGACTTTTTACAATTGAGATGTTTAATGGTACTGATATGGTAGGTAGATAATACTGTCATAACATAATTAAATTAAATTAATTCTATGTAAGAAGTACCTTCGATATACCAATTTCGCGCCCCTGACAAATCGTTCACGATTAGAAATTAGTTTTTTTTTCTTTTTCGTCCGAATTCGACTATCTGTGGTTTCCGGCCAGCGCTGATTAGCGCGAGAAGTTAGGCGACATTGACACAGTTGCCGGTTTCGTAAGCGATTGTCTGAACCGGCCGTCTTTTCTCGAACTCGAATAGTGCGATAAAAAACAACGCGATTACGAAATACCGAGTTTTGGTTACGGGGAAGTATTTTACGTGATCCAGGTGTAAAAAAGATGGCTACTTTTATGTTTTTTGCATACTTATATTTATATTGCTTATCTGTAATGTCTTTGGAAAACAAGGCATGTCTTACCTGTCATTGTTTATATCTTAGTGTTTTTAGGTTATAAAATGACAAGTGTCATGATTGACCTGTGGGCCATTTTACTTTTACGCTAGTGAATTAAAGGTCAATGACACTCGCTTGAAGGTTACCAACATAAGAATTCGAACGTTTGAAGTAATCTCGTTTGTCCATTCGAGATTTCGCAATTTTGTGTTCGAAATCCGAAACAGAATTTTTGAACATTTAACCGTCAGAGACAAAGATGATTAAGTAGCAGTCGGCCCTTCAGACTTTTTAAAATATTTTTTTGGCCTTGCTGAGTCTAAAGTGTTGCCAGCTTCGCCATCTGACAGCGGACATTGCAACACTGAGATTTTAAAAACAGGAAATCGTTTAATAAGAAACGTTACTTCATAAGTTGCTCGTGTATGAGCTATTGCTTCACGCCGCTTGGGATCGGTCGTGAGTGTATGTATATGTATAGCGAAACCACGAAAGCAAATACTTAACTAAATTGGCGTAGAGATCGTTGCTTAATTTTTGAGCAAATAACCTTTTTTTCTAAGCTTTATTTCTTGAAATTTACTGTATTTCATAGAGTATTTTTGATATAAAATTCCACATTTCGGAAGATTGTTATTTTAATTGACGTGACTAACAATTTATTTAAGATTATTTTATAAGTTTAAGAAATGCGAATAATTTATTATTAGTAGGAAGAACCAGAAAATTAGGAAATGGCTCTTTTCCTTGATCGTGTTGAAGTTCCATTTCTGACGTTCTTTCATAAATTAGGGAAAACCAAACCAAAACTGGATTTCTCAAAATTTGCGTAAGCCTAGAGCTCGGCGGGTAGCCACTAACCAGCCCCTGGAGCTTTTGAAATCGCGGAAACAACTCTGCAATGTTTACGCAACAAATCCTGATTCCACTTATATCTTGAACCTTACGAGGACATGACATCGAAAGAGTTCGCAACTCAACCTACATTCATCCAAACTTACTAAAAACTTTTACCGTTCGAATTTCTTCCTTACAGTGCAAGAAATAAGAGCGCCGGGAGACGCATTAATGAGCCGGTGTCGTTTTTGCCTGAGGCGTTTTTTACAAAACAGCTTGCCCAATATCCGACGTGTGACGCAATGCACGCACGTTGACGCTCGGTGAGCCTTGAACACCCACTGCCATTACAAAATACGCCTTTCAAACTGTTCCGTACTAAACGTATTTTTTACCGGCCAGTATACAGTTCTGTTTTTAAAAATCTTAAGAAACAAAGTAGCGAATACTCGCGTGTCAGACGATATTATACTTTGTGTTAATAACGCAAGGGTGTTGACAGTGTTTTTGTTAACGTTGTCAGTTATAATTTCTTTCTTAAAACGTGATGTGACATTCTTTATTTGAATTTTAGAACTTTAATTTTATTATGTGAAATGTGTTATTTGAAACAACCAACCAATAACCGTAATACTAGCTGGAACACGAAGTTTGCATTTCACGTTTCATAAATATGGATTACTAGTGCGGAAACAAACTAATCTCTTATCAACAGAGTTGTTATCATGAAAAGAAATGAAACGACGAATCACTACCGGCAAAAATCTTCGATTTGTCATACCTATAATACAACAGTTCCATTAAATGCACTGCGTTTGTTAGCGGGCTAGGTTTACGATAAATCTAAGCAAGGTGCATGTAAAAACATCGTTTTTTTATTTTTATGTTTATAAATATGTACTATTAAATACACTAGTGGCTCTGTGAGCTGTAGACCTCGCGAGCATAGCTTATTGGGACCGTGCACGATGACAGCGCCACACAGCGGTTTGATCAAACAACAATACAAAGATTTTAATTTATAAAAAAAATACGAAGTTTAAGTGAAAAAAAATAATACAAAAAGTTGTCTTACTGGGGATCGAACCCAGACTTTCTGTGTGCAAACAAAAAAAGCGATTGTTTACAAAATGCGCCATGATAGTTCTTAGCTAAGCTGACGAAATTCGGCTACTCATTCTCGAGTACAAACTAAATATCTAAATACCGCCTAAACCAGCAATACAATTTTTCTGCATTTTTTGCCATTTACTATGTAAATATGTCTCAAAAAGAAAATACTCTTATGATATCGATACGACTATTTGTTTAAGCGCGAGGTATCACAACTCCTCCATTTTTGAAAATTTCCAAAAACGGGACCGACAAAAAAAAATTATGAACTTATAGAATCTGGTCACAAAATTTCACATGAATCGGTTGAGAATTGTGACCTGTAGAGGAGAACATCCGGACATACAAAAGCAAAATGCCCGAGTCAAAACGTAGACCTTCGCTACGCTTCGGTCAATAATGCTAAAAAAAACAGTTTTATGTTGCAAAAGACGTGTCAAAGTGACCGACCCTAAATTCTGAAGGACGTGCAATGTTAGACACACTAAGCCATTTTGGGATTGATATAAAATGCAACCCAAAATGACGTAACAACCGAACTTGTTCAGATAGTTAGAACATTTTCAAATTTTATCCTTGTTTGTGTGGGTACATTTGACCGGAAGCCAATGACATCACAGATATCTCCTGTCTGGACGCCATGACGCATGCGCGCGCTAGACGAACCTGATAACTGCCATTGTTTAACTAAACCACACCAATATCGACCTAATTAAGAAGCTTCAAGGCTCAATTTCAAATGGCCTGTCAAGCAGGAAATTCGAAATCGGCTTGTCAACTGTTTTGTTGGTTTGCAACATTAAAAGGTCGAAGAATTGGCAAAGTTGTAAACATTTTTAGGATGGTTTTTTGAGGGATTCGCAACAACAACAATGGGAGAAGTACCGTTGGTTTTTAACCATAAATAGAATGCAATTGGCGCGACGCAAAAAACGGCTGCCATTACTAAGGGCGTTTTTTGGTTTTTAAACTACAGTTAGATTTTTTACGCGGGGGCGCTACCGGAGGCAGGTAGGTTTTTTATAGTACACTGTTCGGAATTGGGTTATTTTTTTTCTGACAGACGATATGACCAAGGTGAGCGGTTTACGGTTACGGAAACTCTGGTTTTTACTACGACCCTATTAATGTTTTTTTTAATAATCAGTTCACATGTTTTCGGGGTCTTAAGGTTAGTTTTTATGAGGGTGTTTGAGTTTTGGTTTACGATTGATGAAAGACTGGTGGTAAGTGCTTATAAGCCGTAAGTTTGGTTTGTAGTCAAATTGAACTTATGTTTTTAGTTTTATAAATAAACTAGCTGTTGCCCGCGACTTCGTACGCGTGGATTTGTACATTGGTGGTTATACAGGATGCTTCCTGTAACAGGAGCAATAAATTAAACTAAAGGCTGTCCTCCTCAAACTGACCAACATTTGTTCAGCAACTTTTTAAAATTATGAATTATACAAAGATTCAAGTCCCGCACTCAAAAAAAATATTTGATGTGCATACAAACTTTCGACCCCTTTTTCACCACCTTGGGGTATGAATTTTCAAAAACGCTGAAATTAGTTTTCTTCTCTTTTATTTTAATACCTTTTTACGAAGTTTCAAGTTCCTAGCTTACAATAAAATTTGTACCCCAAGACAAACTTTCATCGCCTTTACCTTTTTTTGAATTTTTAATAATGTTCAATTAACGTTATTTTTTTATTTTATGTTACGCGTTTATAAGAAGTTTCAAAGAATTTGTAATGGATTCCATCTTTCAACCCTTTTTTAATCCTGTTAGGGGATGAATTTTTAAAAACGCTGAAATTACGAAGTTTCAATTTCCTAGATCAAAATAAAACTTGAACCCCGTACAAACTTTCATCCCCTTTTTAACCCCCTTAGGGGTTGACTTTCTCAAAATCGCTTCTTAGCTCTTGTACACTTTATAAATACAACATAATGTGCAAATTTCAACTTTCTAGCATTTGTAGTTTCGGCTCTGCGTTGATGATTCAGTCAGTCAGTCAGTCAATCAGTCAGTCAGGACACGTACATTTATATATATATATATATATAGATAAAGGGTAATAATAATACTCATTTAAGATTAATTTGTGTACCTAGCACATTACATACAGGTACCTACCTACAAATTACCTATATTGTGTTTCTTCATTTCTTCCTACTCCACTAATTATTTTTTATGTAGGTACTAAGTACATACTTTTTTATTTATTTAATTTTGATGATTGTAATTCGTACTAGGATAACACGTAGGTAATATTAAATTTACTATTCATCTAATAATAGTAGTTTCCCTACTTCTCCTCCGCGGTGTACTTCCGTTTGGCCCAAATACATTTCGCCAAATTTCACTTCCCAACAAACTTATCGCAATAGTTTCATTTCCCAAAGGAGCCGTTAGCAAAGTTACACTTCGCATATACTTATTTGGTCAAATTATCATTTGACATGATTTTACTTTGTCAAATGTTATTAGGACAAAAACTTATTTAGCAAACGTTTTTTATTGGCTAATATTATATTCCAAAAAGATGTTTGATCAAATTGTCACTTCGCAAATTTGGCAAATAGGCATCATCTCTATTTAAATTTGAACCTAAATTCGTTTTGTTAGAATTTTGAATTTATATAATATTTCTACTCAGAATCAGTAGCTTTCTCCATTCTTACTGAGAAAAAATGTCCACAAGTTTTTGGTGCATTTGTATGAAATTTTGGGGACACTTTTTTACGTATTAGGGTCGAAAGAGCTCATGATTATGACTGGCAATAATACATAAATCATAGTTCTGTGTAATGCAGATTGGGGGTAATCTTCATAAATTAAGTTATAGTAGCTACAATGCAGTACCAAAAAATTACTATGTTTTTTAAGTTTTTTATCATCAAAATGTCAAAATCATAATATGTATATTTATTTACATCAATTGTCGTATTAGTTCGGCAAACGTGAAACAACCCACACATAAATACGTTTTAAAATTGGAACTTTACGGTTACCATCAGTACCCCGAACCATGAGTCACTGACAGTGTCAACACTGACATATACGTAACCATGTAATTTACTTTCTGTAGTACCTACATCTCGCTCGCACTAATATGTCAGTAAGAGCGAAATGCATAGAATTAAGTAAGTTACGTAGACGTTAGCGTATATGTCAGTTTTGACACAGTAACTCGTGGTAAGGGTACCTACTGTTGACGCTTGACGTTTACGTTTGGAACTGCGTAAATTTTGGGACATGTAAGTTATGCTTAATGATACATTTGACTAAATAATACTTGGTAAAATGAAACTTGACCAAGTAATTATTTGCTAAACAATAACTTGCCAAAAAAGACTATTGCTAACTGAAAAATTGCGATAAGTTGTTTTGCCAAAAATTTTTTTGGGAAATGATAATTTGGGAAACATAGTTTGGGATGTGATACTTTGGGAAACGTTTTTGGCCCATTCGTTAGTAAACCCTCTTCCGCTTCGTTTCAAGAAACCAGCGCTATTAAAAGTTTGTAAAAGATTTATTTGAAAATCATTAAGACATATTAAATATATTAGAAACGGGTCACTCACGTATTTTAAGTCGTATTTTAATATGTCTTTGTCTCACGGAAGTTTTGTTATTAAAATCATTAAGAGATTAAATTGGTGTGGTTGAGTCCCGGGGAAGATAGTTTTTATTTTTATCAGAAGAAGCCGCGGGCAGAAGCTGGGTAGTCAATGCTTGTATTTTATCACCGCCGCCATCCGCTGCGCGTGCGCGGGCGGCCTTCGATGTTTCACAACTTTGGATCCCCTTTCAATAAATAAATAATAGTTATTCGCAGATCGACCTAGTAGACCCACGACGATATAGAATTATAGATAGTATAAAGTTACATATTTAAATAATTATATAAATAGAGAATATCCCTAACTCAGAAACAAATATTTGTGATAAGATAAATACACAAATAAAATATTACAACATAATATTTTTTATATAAATACAGATTTTTTAAAATTTATGTACTTTATAAAATGCTGTTATTGCTAACCCAATCGAACACCCAAAATAATAAGTGTCACAATTTCAAAGTGCGGAAGTTGTAAACCCGCTTTTCGAGAATTCTGCTCCGAACGCGTTTATTTATTTTTGAATATTCTAAAAACGGATACGCTGTCATTTGAATATCAGAACTTATTAAAAAAAACGTATCGCCGTCACATTCCGCCGCTATTAATAAACGTACGTGTGAAGAAGACAAACATATTGCAGGAAGCTATTCAAAAAAAGAACAACCCTTCCTCACCCTTTCTTGACATTCTATTGTTTACGTCAACACTAAATGTCATATTACACGACCAATACAATTAAGTTTCGACCGAATAAAGTACACGTTAAAGCCTATAATCAAACGACGTAAACTGACTTTTGATTCAAATAAGAATAGGCCGTGGATTAATATAAATTCAAAATACTTTTTTGTTTTCAAATTTCGAATGAACAGGTAGCTAGCCAGTATTCCGATCGTACCAATTGTAGGTGTTTAAACATGCATGGCTTGTTGTGCATCTAGCGCTAAACTAGCTTTCAATATTACTAGTGGCTCTGTGAGCTGTAGACCTCGCGAGCAGAGCTTAAAACTAAATAGATGTTGTTGTTTAGAAAAATTTAGAGAATCTAATTTGACAATAAAAACTTAACTATCGAACCTGCTTACAAAATTCGGGAATTGGTTTAGAAATGCGACCTGTAGAGTAGAACAGATGGACATACGAAACAATTTTTGGCTAACAGGCCAATTCAAACGTACACTGATATCAGAAAGACATCTGACTGATGTCATTTAGTTATCGTGCATTTCGCTCGTTCTTGTCCGTATATGTATTGGTGCAAGCGAGACGAAAATTATAAACTAAAATTAAAAACTACGTAAAGCTACAAACAAAAATGAAACGAATTCCTTAACCGCGCTTGATAAATAAAAAATACGAAATTTTAATTTTTGTCAAAAAAAAATAACTATACGATATTTAAGTATAAAAAAATACAAAAAGTTATGTAGCAGTAAACAATTACTGGGGATGGAACCAGGGACCTCCCGATGCAAACAAAAAAAAGCGAACGTTTGCAAAATACGCTATTAAATAGTTCTTACTAAAGCTGACGAAATTTAGCTACTCATTCTCAAGTAAAAACTAAATATCTAAATACCGCCAAAACCAGCGATACAAATTTTCAAAATTTTTGGCCATTTAATCTATAAACATATCTCAAAAAGGAAAAACTCTTATGATACCGATACGACTATTTGTTTAGGTGGGAGCTATCACGACTCCGCCATTTTGAAAAAATTCAAAAAACCGGATTGACAAAAAAAATTTATTTAGTCATAGAATTCGGTCACAAAATTTCACGAGAATCGGTTATGAATTGCGACCTGTAGAGGAGAACATCCGGACATACAAAAGCAAAATGCTCGAGTCAAAACGTAGACCTTCGCTACGCTTCGGTCAATTAACGGAGATATCCCATGATCCATCGACCTCTAATCCCGCATTAAAAAATACCTAATTGTAACTTTTTTTTAGTGGCATTTGCGGATTTGCGCAATTTGAATTCAGCCAGTAATGTAGCAAAAGTTTTTTTTTTTAATTTCCCATGATATGCAATGCAGGATATTTAGGGCAGCTGCTAATATTGATCGCGGTGAAATTTACCTGCAGCCTCAGGAAGTGAAAGGTGGATAAAAAAGATTCCCTGACGAAGGAAGTCCCATAGACAATACGTGATCGGGTTAGTTCGAAACTTTTTTTGGGTATTTTATATGATATGAAACTATCTAAAAGGTGTTTAAGAAAGTCTGTTCTATAACGTTAAGAGTTATGCAATGTTTTAGTTGATTTATGCCTTATTTTTAATTGGTCACCTGACACCATTATTCTTCATATGTATTTAGAGTTTTTTAAAACCATGTCAGTGGCAAACTAGAATACGGCCCGCATAATGGTAAGTGGTGTATACCTATAGGGTTTTAGCAAGGCTAATAAAAATAAAGTTTTGTTGTTGATGGAATTGATATGAAATATGTAACCTAATTAAAAAATTGGACGTTACCTTAATGGCGCGCTTAGCCTATATCTGTTTATAGTCTATCTATGTTATACCTTGTATGTATGTTTGTATGTTCTTTATGGTCACGGTTCTCAGTAGCGAGGTTCGATGCCCGGACAAAAAAGGATTGCTGATTAATCGGAACATTGTCTATGGTTTAATTTGATTTTAATATTCTGCATGTAAAACCTACTACGAGTACATACTACTACAGTTTTGTTGAAGAAACTAGATTTTACGCTAACGCATTTTATTTGCACTTAGGTCATACTGAAAGTTTCTGTAATCTCAAAAACTAGTAGGTAGGTATGTAATATTTTCTTTTATAATCCCTTTTAACTTTTACTGGCACGCGTACTAATTTTTATTACGATGGGTTCAACTTAAAATTTACTGCCCATTTTTGATTTTTTGTATGAAATTTGAGTCCACGGATGTTTTGTATGGCATTTGTGGGGATATTTAGATTAGGTAATATTTTCTGACTTACACGTATAGTCGTTCGTGTACACGTAAGATTTCTCTCGACTGAGGGCACAATTGAAAGTCGTAAGTATGAAAAACAACCGTGTTCTAGTAAAAAAAAAATTTTTTTTGAGATCAAAATGCGACAAAATCACACCGGAAACTGTAAAATGGTACCGCTTTTTAATTAAATGCCGGTACCGTTTTTTTCAATGATTCAGCGTCACTAGCGTCAGGTAGGCATCGTATAGCGTCCGTAACTATGTCATATCGTTGAGATCATGAATCATCGGGTCAATGACCGGCAACACCTAATTAGTTGACGCGTGTTTATTACATAAGGAAATGTGTAAACATTGCAATTGTTTTGCATTATATTATTCTAAGCAGGGATGTTACGAATATTCGCATCCGCATCCGCAACCGCGGAACTTCCGCATTATTTTCAACATCCGCATCCGCATCCGCATAAAATCGATGCGGATTTAATGCGGATGTGGACCAGGTCGGTACAGGAACGTCTTAGCATCGGCGTAAGTGCTAGACTTCTAGGTAATTTAGCCATTAGCCAAAAAAACCTATTAGAAATTAGCAATCAAGCGTGAGTGCGACTTGGGAGTGGGAGTGGGGCTTCCGCTTCCGCGGATGTCAAATAATCGGCATCCGCAACATCCGTGATTCTAAGTATACGATAAAGAAATCGGGAAAGCGTATGAGAGAAAAAGTACCGAGAAATGTATTTATTTTATTTACTTATTTTCCCGCGACGGTGGAAAAAGTACTAATTGGAAGCGGGCACTATAGCTTATGGGCGTATGAATTTAAAGCCAAGGGGCGTATTAAAAAAATAATATTAAAAACTACGGTAACTGGCAGAAACTATTTATATTAAACTTTATTGCATAAAAAGAAGTGATAAGCACAAAAGGCAGACTTAATGTCTTAAGGAATTCTCTTAAATCCCTACCAATCAACCACTGGGCCAAACAGAAATTTGCTAAGAAACTACACGGGTAGGTAAGGGTAGTATCATAAGCAGCCCTGTAATTAATACTTTACATACTTATAAAATATTTTCTCGTTAAACAACAAAAAATCTCAAAAAGTAGACTATCATTCAAATTTACCCGCATTTTTATGGTATCTTCAAATTCTCCGTATTACCTTTAAGTATCTTGATTATATTTATAACTAAAAAATAATTTGAAACGTATAAATGAAGATGTCAATATTATAGTACATTAACTTTTCATCTTAGACGTCCCAGCAGTATTTTGAAGCTTGAGATCCTCGCGGTGACCTAACTCCAATATCGACAATAAGGTGTAATATAACTTCGTAAAAGGGGTTATTTTGAAAATAACTAGAAGCATTTTCTGCTCTAGCAACAGTAAGCGTAAAGTGTTGCCAAAGTATGAAGTGCTTCTGGTTAAATAAGATATTAGCGATTTTCAAAATTATCCCGTTTTCGAAGTTACCCCAGTGTACCTAACAAAAATGCGCCTGTGCCTAGTAGCAGCCTACCGTCTGAAGCAATTATTTTGCAATTTGATAAATAAAACGAAAACAAGAGTTTTTTTTGTATTCTGGTCAGGAGTATTTAATTAAATGTTGTCTATGTGTAGCCTTTAGCTAAAATACGTTTAGCATTTACATACATACATACATATAATCAGGCCTATTTCCCGGAGGGGCAGGCGTTCCATTTGCTACGATCCTGACATACCTCTTTCGCTTCCGTTACCTTCATAACATTCCTCATACACGCTCGCCGGTTTAGGGTGCTCTTGACCTGGCCTTCCTTCAGGCTTTCCCCGATCTGATCAGCATCCCTAGCACATGATTGGCGAGACAGTATCTCGCGGCGAGATAGACAACCCGTCTTTTTCTAACTATGTTAATAAAAGAGGAACGGGTAGTCTATCTCGCCGCGAGATACTGTCGCGCCAATCATGTGCTAGCCCGGCAGAGAAAGTCCGCCGAGGTCTGCCCCTTCCAGCTCCCTCTTCTCTTCTTTTTTTCATTTATGTGTTTAAAAACTCATTTGAGCTTAACCTTACTCTCGATTTTCAGTTTCAGGAAGTAAATAAACCCAATATCGGAAAATAAATAAATATTATAGGTATGGACATTATTACTCAAATTGATTAATTAGTCTCTAAGTGGGTACTAGACTATCATATATGTATTTGTAAATACATAGAAAGCACCCGTGACTCAGAAACAATCCGTGCTCATCATACAAATCAATGTTCTATTGTAACTTTTTAAATTTATTTTTCTCCGCGAGTATAAAAAGTATACGTGTAAACAAATTGTTATCGAAATCGCGAACAGCTTAAGGTAGACTTCCGAGCAAAGCGGCTCCGGTGTCACTAACGCAGCGTCACTAACGCAGCGACACTGAGCGACACTGACGCGGCGACAGAGCGATAGTATTATGCAGTATGGAAATGTATGAACTTACTTCCGAGCGCAGCGTCACTGTCGCAGCGATAGTGCCGCCGCGTCAGTATCGCCCGGCGATAGCGGCCGTGCTATGTCTGCGCAAGCACTGTCGCGCAGTCGCTACTATCGCTCGTAGTTTCTTGATGTTTTTGGCGTAAGTTCTTCATGTAACATTGATAAAATAACTGACAAAAGCTCCTGAGTTTTTCATTGTTATAGTTTTTATTTATCAAGATGCTAGTGCCTTCATCTTTTCTATTTTTGAAAATTGAGTTGGGTAGGCTTCGCTCCATACTATAATAAAAGCGAAGCAAAAGATCGTCATCCTCCTCTTTTTCTAATAATATTTTCATAATTGATCGGTTCATCATATACCAACACGTCTGCACCGTATAGAATAACAACTGCGACTGTCGCCGGTGTCGCGCCGCTCGGAAGTGTATCTGTGGCGCGTCAGAGCCGCTGCGACACTGACGCAGCGGCTCTGACGCGCGGCCGTTGCGACAGAACCGCTTTGCTCGGAAGTCCAGCTTAAAGCAAAACTATTCGTTTAATTTGTTTAGTAAATATCAGTGTGAGATACTACGTATTGTTCTATTCTGTACAGTCGCCATCGGATATATCGGTGCGATCGCGTTGGCTACAAATATCTGAACGCGTCTCTATTGTCAAGGCGTTAATGCGTGTTTAGATATTTGAGAGCGCCTCGGCCGCTCCGATATACAGGGTGGCCAAATAAGAGGTATACACTTTATTTTTGAAATTTTATTCTATAAAACATAAAAAATATTAAGTATTCCTTGTTAAATATAATATGTAGGGTCAGCAATTACACATGGAAAATAATGTCAGACAAATGTCCACCTCTAGCAGCATGGCAGATGCGAACACTTTTAATCGCGTTTTTCATCACTTTTTCACACATTTCTGGCGTTATCTCAGCGACAGTGTTTCGAATATTTTGTTTTAATTGCTGAAGGTTCGTTGAACTATTAGCATAGACACGTCCCTTTAGATAGCCCCACAGAAAAAAGTCAGGAGCTGTTAAATCAGGCGATCTTGGGGGCCAGTCAATGTCACCGTTTCTCGAAATTAATCGACCGGGAAGCGTTATTTTTAATGTTTCTATTGTTTTTAATCATTAAAACACGTTGTTCCGTCGTAAAACGCTCCATAATAAATTTGCCGTATCTACACAAACTAATTTTCATGCAATAACTGTCATATTTACTGCCAAAATAAAATGGCGGCAAAAAAAAGTTGTATACCTCTAAGTTGGCACCCTGTATCTAATGGCGTGTACAACCGCTTGTTTCTACCCATATTCCTGTCTAGACAGACTTTGTAAACTATCTCAAAGTAAATACCTAGCTTAGACGTGTTTTTTACAGCATCCCTTTGGGCTCCCTTGAGAGAATATCGCTTTTTGAGCTTTTATTTTTTGCTGTGCTCCGGACAGGATTCAAAGATATACCTAATTAAACTTAAAGCTTTTAACTCCAAAGTAACTTTACAGGATACTTATTATGTAGAAATATTTTCCAGCGTTTTCCAGAAGAAAATCAGGCTCTACGTGTTTTCAGAATCAATTTTTTTTTAATTGTTTTTATTACTATTTAGAATTATTGCATGTTATTTCCTGTGTGTTAATGGTAGAATGGTTACCATGGCATACATAAAATGTTATGTTTTAGGAACATTGATTAAAATCTTAATATTAGAAATTTCTTATACCCGAAAACAGGTTTTCCGCTTGTTTACCTAATCCCAAAAAGAACCAGTATTACGAAACTGAACTACCGATTCCATTTCATTTGGCGTAGAAGCCAAAGCCGATTAAAGTCGGAAATCCCGTAGAGATAAGCTCCGACAGGCTCTTGTCTTATATCATACGAAGTTATGAACAATTTTTATAAATACAGAAAATAAATCAATGTTATTTTAATAAACAGAAAATAAATATATAATATTTTTCTAATATAAAATATTATATTAATCTGTTATTGCGTCTATAAAAATTATACCTAACAATTTTAGATCAGCCAGATGATACATATTTTTTTTCGTAAAACATGAATAAAAAAAACGTGGCTAGAGCTATAAAAGTAATTTCAAATAAAAAATAAGAAATAACGCAACGAAACCAAGCAGGAAAACCATGCGGCCGTAGTCGAAACATACCAACAAATAAACGGTGCCTATTGAAAAATGCCCGGAAAATCCTGAATACCAAAAAAATAACAGGAACAACCGGCAGTATTAACTACTACTGATAAAAAAATCCTGTCAGTGATCATGCATAAGCATGACTACTGACAGAGTTGCAAATATATCTATAAGTATGTGTACCAGCATAATTCCTTGAAGTCCACCGTCAGGAAAATTGAGCAGGAACTACACCTAAATCACCTAAAAACATTTACAGGTAGAACATTAAGTTCGCTCGCGTACTCGCTTAGCAGAAGACATTTTGAGGAAAAACGCGGCAAAAAAAAACTTTTAATCCCAATTTAAGGCATTATTTACCGGCTCAAAATGTCCTGAAGCGCAAGCTATATTTACACTAAAACTAACTTACACTACCTTAAACTAATCTTAAACTACTTAAAACTAAAAGACCAGTTAAAAAAACCATTTTAACCAATCTTCGCTCGCTTGTGGTAGGTCAGAATCGGAAAACTCGCTCTGCTTAAAATTCGCCGCTGAAATTCGAGAAAATCGCTTACTGTATCGCTTCATCAGTGACTTCTTGTAGGCTTTTCCGGAAATGCCATCCTCGCCGGGGCTGAGGCGGCCGGCGGAGTCGTCGGAGTCCGTCCCGGAGTCCCTGCCGGCGGCCAGGTAGTCCCGAGACTGCCGGAGGATCACTTGAGCCCTAACATAGTCCGTGGGGTCCGCGAAGGAGTGACGCGCGAAGTCTCTTACAGTGATCTCTTTACGCGAATGTGTGGTCAAGTCCAGGGGAGCGTCCTCGAGCTCAGGGTACACCTTCCGGGCGGCCAGGGTTCGCGGCTCCGGGGAGCGGTCGGCACGCGCCTCCACTGCCATCATGGTCAACATGAACACTGTCTAACACATCACAATACTATTATGTCATGAGGCGTAATCTCAACGCGACCACCGTCGTTCGCATCGGTTTGTAGACTGATGTCCTACTTTCGAGCGACGGCGATGAGTTCTACTGACTCCGTAAGGCGGCTTCGGGCGCGCTCGGCGCTGTTCGTACACTTTCGTTTTCGTACCGCACGCTGGTGTGCGTGGCGCACACAAGAGGGCCGATGTGGTGGTTTTGCGCGTGTGTGCATTTTCCACTTTCGAGCTTTTCTCAAGTTTTTCAGCAACCTGTCGGCGCGCCGCCGAACAGGACGGAGTTGTTCTGAATAATTGACTTTTAAGTCGCTTTTGAAAATAAATCTTGTTTACGATAAAATGCAAACACGTAATCCTAAAACTTCAATTTGTATCGAGCCGTAAAAAACTAACTCAAGATACGTAGCATATTTTGTAAAATAATACAAAGCTATTACATAATTAATAATATAATTTATGTACATTATTTATCAACATAAAATAAGAATATTTTTAGTTACAAAAAAAATAGGGATACACTTAAAATTAAATAATTACATATAAAATACATAACTTACAAAAAATCTCCACATAACATAGGTATTAAACAAATAAAAACTCAAACCAAAACCCAAACGCGTATTTCGCAACAAAAAACAAACACAAATTATCAATAACCGGAACCGCACCGATCTTTGCGTAATTCAACATTGTTTTTTTTTATCTAACTCAGGGCATTGACCGAGTTTACAAATACATGCGCCAGCGACTGACCACGTGACATACAAACAGCGGCCAGCGCAAGCTGCCCTCCCCTCCCTCCCTCGGCTAACTTTTACAAGACCACTCGCACTAACAGCAACGCTCTTAACTGACAGTAAATGGACCTTTTGTGGTCGTAATAAGGTTTAGAAAACGTCGGTTAATTGTTCGGACGATGGTACGCACCGTACCGAGCCGCAAGGGTCACGGTAAACTGGCAGCTAAAGATAGGGCGCGGAGAATGTAGGACCAATGTCACTTCGTTTAGACGCAGATTATATTTTTATTAGGAAATTGTTGTTTACGCGGTTTTTTCCTTGTTCGCTATTACGATAGGTGGTTATGTTATAATCGGGAATATTATTGCAGTTTTATTTTAAAAAGTCTACAATGTTAATAATATGTAATAGCAGTGTTATTTATCATCGTTACTTAATTTTTTGCGCGCAAATAAAAACAATGTAACTACCTACTTATATTTAAACAAATACCTTTTTGGGTACAATCTTACACAGATCGACCTAGACCCAAAATATGTACTATGCAAAGCTTGTACTATGGGTACTAGGCGACGATATACATACTTAAATAGATATACCTACATACTTAGAATGAATAATAGAAACGCGATATATTTTCATTGTTTTTGTAATATATCGCGTTAGACCCGTTTGTGAAATTAAATATAAGTACTTAGACAGAAACAATCGTAGGTATAGCTAAACACTCAAGTAAATGCCCTTACGGGGATTCTTTTACGGATTTTATTAATGTTTTCATTGCTTTCTTATGAAAATGACACAACGATACAAAATGTCATATAATTATAAACCTCATATTTACTAATTTACATTATATACTGAAGTTTTAAACAGTAGAATATTTGTTTCGTTCAAATGCAGTTTATTCAATCATATACCTAATAAACCACCGGTTTTCCTGTTCAGATATAAAATTAACAGAAATGATAAATACAAAACATTTAATAGGATAATACAATGCAATAATTGCGAACAATCTTACACAGATCGATCTAGCCCCAAACTAAGCAAAGCTTTTACTATAGGCGACGATATACATACTAACTCCATAACTCAAGAATATACGGCACCAGTCACGGGACATTTAAGAGGAAATTTGGAGTTTTTGTGATATTTTCCTGATACATGTAAAAGTTCTACCGCTTAGCTTGTTAAAAGATGAATATCCTATCCTTCTTTCATGTTTCAGGCGTGTTGTATCAAAGATACAGCAATTAGTTTCCACATAATTAATAAATTAAAAGTATGTTTTTTTTTCTTCAGTCATGGACACCAAAGCTCCAGTAATGGAACCCCGGTAATGGACGTGGATCCAGTATTGGGCCCTCTATAATGGATATACCCTATCAGTATAAGATATTGGAATAGGGAATAAGTTTTTGGCAAAAACCTACTTATTAGTCATTTTTGGTATAAGCTTTTTTGTAATAATGTATTTTTCTTTCGACAGCCAACTAATACTCATTGAGACAATTCTAACAAACCCAAACGCAATTAAACCTAACTTTATCACAGAGTTCCTATGGCCACCTCCTGTCTCCATCATGACATCAGGTCCATGTTATCATAATATTGCATTGTCATTCGATTTGCATACGTATCCAAAATAATAACTCAATCGGAAATCCGAAAGTGGCTTAAATGCCATTACCAAGATTTGAACCACACTTATAACTTACATACAAATTAACAGGGCAAGTTAAATAAAATTTTGTAAAAACGATATTAACTAATTTATACGAAGTCCGAGGAGACCTCCTGACATAGTTCGTAACTACATTATACTTCTGTATTGTTTAAACATTAAGAGCCAACAGGAGTGGTCATTTCTCCATACAAACATACTCGACTGTTTCCTCCGTGGGTTTTGAAGCTAGAGCAATGATTTTTTTAACACAGATTAATATTGTCAATATCTGTGTCGGACCGTTTTGATCTTTTTGATATTTTTGTTTTTTAAGGCGCTAGAGCCCTTCAAAAATGGCCAAAATGGCCTAATTGACTATGCCGCAATGAGAGGCGTGGTATTCAAAACTGATATCAATTAGCCAAAAAAGCAAAACGGTCCGACACAGATAATTTCATAATCATTTAGATTTCCAAATTTGGTTACGATTGGTTAAGTTTTGGAGGAGGAAACAGTCGAGTACGAAACCTCGATATTTGAGATTTTTACGGAGGATTTTTCGCCTTGTCCTTATCGCACTAGTTTTAGGAGCCGCTTCCGTTAGCGAGAGGGGTATATTTACCTAAAATATTTAAATCTCAGCTCCTGTTGGCTCTTAAATTACGCCATGGCAAGCATCATTATGTAAATTGTCCCATCATAGGAGGTATGCAGTTTTACAGCTCCTATAATGGGATTGGGAAAAATACCACTATTTTTTATACATCTCTAGAATCAGAACATAGTGTAATTAATTAACCAAGTAATAATTAATTACAATTGAATATATGAACTCACCTCTCTTAGCGAAGTTGTTAAGAATTCTTACTGGTTATTTTTTCCAGTGACACGACAACTTTTGGGTTTGCGCCAATTTCTTAAAAAGTAACCGAAATTAATAAAAAGTCAAACTTAAACAGCTCTATGACTCTCATTTATGGTAAAATATTGCCAGTGTTTATAAACTACTTTTACATAAGTATTTATTTTAGAGGATTTGTGGTTTTATGTCCCATTACCGGTTCCACGTCCATTATAGGGTCCATTACATAGAAATGCTATTAGAGGTATTAGAACAGAATAAATTATTTTTTTTAGAAAGTAGTTTAGTTTGTTAATTTTTGGCAGTTTATAAATAGAAATATTCGTGATGAACACATTTCAAACGTAGTGTACCTAACCCGCAATTTTTCAAATTTGCCGCCTATTGCTACTGACAAGATTAGCTTGACCAAGTATACTTTAGTTGCTGTAATCCAGTAACTAAACCTTTTTTTTGCGTTCCTCTAGATTTGTCCGTGAGTAAGTAGGTATATTTTGTTTCCCCGTAACATATTTCTAGAGTACCTACCCAGGTATTTTGATACTATGTTGTGGAATCTTCTCGAATTTGTGCACTTTAAGCTGAATATCTTGTCGAGAATTCCTTTAGCTCGCGGAAGTCCAGCTATTTTGCAGCGTAAAAGGATAAATTGGGATAAATAGGAAATTCAAGAAGAGATATAGTTGAGAATGCGGATGTTTCATTTCCTCATTGACTGGTATTATATTGCACGTAGGTACCCAGAAAAGATTTTTTTTCGCCTTCGCCATGTTGCGGATTTTCAGTGATACTTATTTAAGTATTTTACTCAAGGTAAGATACTCATTGACACATCATATGTTAAGTCATCGAATGTCCCGATGAGATCCAGAAGAAAAGATTTCGCAATTATAATTTCGATTTTAGATTTCGCAATTTTATTGATCCGAGAGTGAATTTGCAAAAGTTTAATTGTTTTAGTACTGTTAGTGTTAGAGACTTGTAGAGAATGCCATTTGGCATTAAGTCCGCCATTTGTACATTGTTGTATATATTTTGTGCAATAAAATTTAAATAATTAAATACATTTATTATTTAATTAAAAAACTAAAAGATTTTACCACAAAAATGCCAAAATCCAAATAGTCAAAGATGTTACTTACTTACCTACATCGTAAGAAGGAATGCGTAGCATTCCTCAATGTTTTGAAATTAATCGTTGACACGACCGGTAGGTACAGACATTTTATTTGACAATAGGTGGGTATAAGTACATGACGCACATTATTGCCAGTGAGCATGCAGTAAACAGATTGTAGCGACACTATCTCAGGGCCAAACAGAATCTTGTCAAGCTTTAACTAGCGAGATTTTTACATGTAATTGCGATCATGTATCTTGCTTAGTTTACATGTAATTGTTATCATGTATCTTGCTTAGTTTGTGTCTTGTTACGTAAAACGAGTTCGTCGAACGATGCGATGGTCGATCGAAGACGACCCCCGATAAGCGTGTCAATGCGTATCGCTTTATAATATTAGATTACTTAAATTTGCTTCGTTTTACACGCTTGTTACTGAAAAATTTGACAAAAAATACCAATTTTGAATAGGCTAAATCTGAACAGAATTTGACGAGACGAAGTCTGCAAATTATTATATTTTGGTTACGCTAACCTAGCACAAACTTCGTAGTAGATAAGTATGCATGTATATCTCTACAAGCGTTTTACTTGACGTAGAACTAGGCATGAAAACTTAGGGTGGTACGACTCTAATATTTTTTTATTAGTATCTGATCGAAATTACGGTTCCTGTTTCGGCAGGTTTCAGTACTTATAAAAATCATGTTTCGGCTGAAGGTTCGTTTTCGGCCAAACTGCCAAAACTTTCGGCCGCGCTGAAACTTTATTTTCGGTAGTGCCTGACCGAAGTCTTCCCCGGAGCCTTAAGAATAATCAGCGGTTTAAGCGTGATGAGGTAACAGACAGACAAACAGACAGTTACTTTTGCTTTTATAATACATATTAGTATTCCAGAGAAAACTGCCTGGTGAACCAGGACCTATTGAGGGTGCGCCATGTTGCGGAATTTCACTGGAACTAATTTTTTCATACTACACTGAATTGTCACCCTATACATGAGAATAACAGCACCCTCTTGACAATTATCATATATTACTGGTCAGGCTATAATAAACTTAATCCTAATAAGAGCTAAATAGATGAGAGTATTGACAGTGCATGTATTTTTACACAATTAGGTAGCTACAAAGCTATTTTTTATTATAAAGGTCACACGTGGGGATATGACAGGAATTTAATATAAAATCCATTATCTCTGTGCAGAATGGGAAATACTTGCACAGATCGATGTATTTAATTTAAGATTCCTTATAGGTACTTTGTACACTTTCTTATTAGAATTTCTAACACGATTCGAACTTTAAGATACGTCAAAATTTGGCTAAAGATACGATATGGATCGAATATGTCAGTGCCAAAAGTGACGTTTTTGTTTGATAAAAAACGTCAGTTTTGATACTGACATATCCGATCCATGTCGTATTACAGCACATTTTTGACGTGTCTTAAAGTCCGAATCAGGTCGATAAATTCGATAAATGCATACAACACAATCTCTGCTTTGGCACTTTGTCTTAAAGTTGACTGGTAGAGAATGCCTTCTGGCATTAAATCTAATTAGATATAACATAAAAATCCCCAATTAGAAAAAAAAGTGTGGTGTACCTACAAATTTTAAAAAATTGTCACAAGTGCCGTTTCTGTGTCCCGCCATCTTGGAACGGGACAATATTCTCTCAAGGAAATGTTGCACTGAAGTTGCAACAAAAAAAAATCTAAGCGTTTAGATCTTCGCTTCCTGCGCGAACGCTTGTGCGGGATGGAAGATGTTAGATGCTTGTGGGGGAGGGACACGGCAACATCACGGGCATTCACGGGGCTGACCAATCGCGGCGCTTCAAAAATCCCGTTCGGATGCATGCTGTACGGGTTAGGGATTAGCTTGTTTTTACTGACTGTACAAGTGTAGGAACAGCCTTATTAGAAAAAAAAAAGTTTTTGTTTGTTTATGCTGATTTACTTTACGTACAGTTTGGAGTAATGTTTTAAGAGTTGTTTTTAGCTAAATAATTACATTCATCTGAATGATTTTTGGATAGATTAGATTAATTTATTTCTCATTGAAAATGTACATTATATTTTACATATCTAAATAAAATGCATTCACATAAAGATTGTCGCAACAAAATATCAATAAAAATAATAATTAACAATCAAATTCCATAAAAAATAATAATCCAAAAATAAAATAATGTCCGTTATTAAATAATCAAAATAACCGAAAGAAAATAAAACAGTAAAAACCACTTTCTATAAATAGAAAGTAAACAGTATAAATAATTAAGAATATACAAAATAAAAATGACAAAAATAATTGTAAAAACATATGATAAAATAACAACTAGTAGGTAAACGTTTGCTTATTTGATCAATAAATAAATAAAAAATAAATAAATAAATATAACTTAAACAAGTTTTTTGCAAATAACATATTTCCTATATCATTGTTTTAATTAATATTAGATTAATTAAAAATTAAAACAATTAGATTAAATGTTTTAAATAATAAGATATTATTTAATTAAATTAAATAAGCCAATCAAACTAATGCCATTAAGGAAAAACATGGAATAAGTAAATTAAATTTACCATACCATTTGTATGCGGATGACCTGCAGCTGTATGCTCAAGCTGATGTGAATGATGTTAACTCTGCCATTTCATTGCTAAACGCTGATCTAGAACACATCGCTGAATGGTCTAGCATCCAGCCAAGTGTCAAGCCGTAATTCTGGGCGGCCAGCGCCAAATCTCAAAGCTCAGTTCAGTCGCTATCACACCAATCCAGCGGGCTCAGCACGGTTCCATTTTTATCCACTATCACTATGCCCGTCACTTTCGCACTTACATACTTGTTAGAACGTGACAGGCATGGTGATAAGTGATAAAAATGCGACCGTGCTACTAGGGCTGTTTGATGAGTCTGTCATTCCCGTGTGCACTAAGGCTAAGAACTTAGGATTAATTTTTGATTCTACCCTTTCCTGGAGCGGCCAGCTAGGTGATGTAAGTCGTAAGGTTTCAGGCACACTAAGAACTCTGTATAAATTCAAGAATTTTCTCCCAGTAAGTACAAAAAAGATGTTGGTACAGGCGTTGATTTTGCCAATTATTGATTATGGTGACGTGTGTACAACGAATGCCACTCAAGAGTCCCTCAACAAACTTGAACGTCTCCTCAACAACGGCATAAGATTTATCTTTGGTTTGCGTAAATACGATCATGTTTCCTATTACCGTCGCCAGCTCAATTGGCTCTCCATCCGTCGCCGTAGATCACTTCGAATATAAACTTATACTTTGTACCCTATTTTCAATCTTGTTTGAGCCTTCTGCTCCTGGATATCTAAGAAATAAGTTCCCGTTTGATACCCCTCGCCCTGGAGTTGAGCTGCGTACATCTCGTGTTCTCAAACTATCAATTCCCGCTCACCGCACTGGGTTTATGACTAACTCCTTTGCTGTCCAGGCGAGTCGTCTCTGGAATTCACTCCCTCTCAATATAAGACAAGCCCCGAGCAAGTTAGCTTTCAAGCGAAGTATCTGCTGAAACAAGAGTTCGAGTAGCGTTCATCATTATATTATATATTATGAGTATGTATGAAATATGTAGTAGTATATTATTTATATATATTCTAGTCTTTTTATTTGTGTATTCTACATGTAGTTTATCAGAATTATTAATTGTTTAGTTGTTTACTAAGTTCTAATAATTAAATTCCTTTTTCTCCTTGCACCAATTTTACATGTCTCTGTTTGGCCCGATGGTTGACTTGTAGAGAATGCCATTAGGCATTAAGTCCGCCATTTGTACATTATTTTTGTGAATTGTGCAATAAAGTTTAAATAAATAAAAATAAATAAATTAACGTAGATTATTAAAAAATATAATAAAGCTTTGTCTTATCAAATAAATTTCTCTAGTGCCTTGACTTGACAATAGAGGCGTGTTTAAATACTTGTGAGCACCCTGGCCGCTCCGATATATCTGATGGCTACTGTACATACATTTTGCGCTTGTTTATTTGTTTCTATATTTAAGACCATGATGTAATCGCATGCATCTGTGTATTGACTTAGCGAGGCACCCTACAGACCTGCGTACGTGGTTTCGTATTTTTTTAAACCTTGCTATTCGTATGCCAGCCACTACGCACCGGCGTGAGCGCAAAGACAAAACGATTTCGCAACAAGCTCCCAAACAATCATTGAACATAGATAAATAAGATTAAACCCAAGTAGGTCGATCATGCCCGAGCGTTTCCGAACGCTCCCGATGCCGACCGAGATGCGGCGTCGATGCACGAATTCAAGGTTGCCACTGCACACGCACACACCACCGCGTGCGAGCGCAGCGGAAAAACGTCTTAAGCAACCATAGAGTTGCACCACCTCCCGCCATTTTGGATTCGCGCGTTTGTAATTGACAACGATTAGCACAGGAAGACTGGTTGTCTATGCCTTTTATTTTTAGAGTTAGCATAGGTTATGGTCAGTGCATGGCATGATTGCACGGCCTGTTTGTCGAAGTATTACGTGTACGTGTATGTCGTTTATTAAATCGGTATTTTGTATGCTCGTTATTGTATATCGCGCGGTTGATTAGAATGTTTTTAAATGCTCTTAATATTTGAATGGGTATACGAGACTTTCATTTCAGGACATATCGTATAGGTATGATGACGTCAGAAATACTGTTATATTTATATATTTTATAATAGCATTATATAATATTATAACAACATGGTTTGCACCCACGTCATCGTGCAAGTTCAATTAGACGCCACTTCCCATTATTCGATTGAGCTGAATCTTTAGACTAAGTTGGGTGACAATACCATGTTATGGTACCACACAGGAGGTGGCCATAGGAACTGTGTGATAAAATAATGCAACCTAGCTGGGTTTGTGCTTTAGTTGCCTGTTGAAAGATAAATTCACTCAGCGATAAAAGTTAGTATCCAAATACCTAGTTATTTTTGTTTTACAAGGGGGCAGTTGTTGTTTAACCGCTCGTGCTAACATTGATACCCGAGCAAGCGAAAAATTCCAAAATTGAACCAAGAGCGTAGCGATTGGTTCGAAAAATAGAATCTTGAGCGTTGCGAGGGTTTCGAAGCACGAGGGTTAAACAAAATTTGCCCCCGAGTGAAACACAACATTTTTCACCACACCAACCCGAAGAATATATGAACTATAAGATATCAAACAAAATCAAACCAAGTTAAATCCAAATGAATGATATTAAATATTTACCGTTCAGGATCATTAATTAAAAGTCTATGCTACCAGCAAACATAAGAAAACGAACATGTGAATAAAATGCAACTTTGCTATCAGTTTTTGAACAATCAAGAGAGCCTTTACCAGTTGGTGTGGTGAAAATGCTTTTTTTTTTAACTCATACACTGACAAAGTTGGTTTGCCCGTGTATTCTAATAACCACAAGTTAACAGTAAAGTGGTTCAAGCGTATAATAGAGTGCCATTAGCGCAGGACTACGTCGCATGACCGTGGGTATGTCGATTCATGTCATGACAATCCTTAACTAATATATATGATGTGAGAAAGTGTTGGTTTGTTTACGCTTTCGTGCCTTGACTGCGGCATTTTACTTTAAAGAACCACTTCAGCGTGTAAGATGCGTTTAATAAAATTTAAGAAAAAAAACACTAAATCGATAAAATATCTAGATGTCAAAAAGACATTCCGATTTAGAAAAATAAAAAATCGACTCGGTTTAACGAGGCTATGCTTCTCTGGATAGATATTAACATTATAGAAAATATTTTTACGCGATTTGATATATTTTAATCATAGCTATGCCCCTTTGTTTGTTTTTATTTTTCGATTTTTTTAATGTTATAAGAGTAAGGAACTTTTATAATAACCAAGATATCGAGTAGTTATGGGCGATGTACAAAACGTTGTGTAGAAATACTTTCATAAATTTAATAGGTATTCAGGAAGGAAATTAGTGACTACGTATGTATGAACGCGGTCGTCCACTATCCCCTTATAGGTTAGATAGGTTATAGGTACTCATTTCTATACTTTACCTACCAAGAAATGTGTTATTTTTGCATTCGATTATGATTCCACCTTTGTCATACTCGATGTTAAACATGAGCTTGTCTCTTTCGGGGAGCTCGTTAGCACGTGCACATTTCTCGCTTGCCCAGGTGCGACTAAAGGCAACTTGTACAATTTGTCACAAGGTAAGCGCTTCAATTTTGGAACGCCTATAACATATCTCGAGTTATAATAAATCATTGCCCTTATATGTGTTTTTTCCCCGTGACGTGCGAAACAGAAGCACCGCAGATGCTTAATAGTAACCGAGGGCCGATAAACGCCCATTTTGCAAACACTCCAGTCTATTTGCCATTTGGAAACAGTCACCTTGGTGGCCATCGAGTGTTGATAGTGGTATTTGTCAAGTGAATATACCCGTTAAAGGACATACTGTGTAGATACGAGTAGCAGATATGGGGAAAACTGCAGGACTGTGAGCCCAATAGTAAGTCTTGAAGGCCCTACCGCGGTATTCGGAAAACAAGATCCGTGCTAGACTAGAGAACGATACGATATGTACTAGATACACTGTAGTTTAGATTTCAACTAGTTCTCTTTTGCAGCTCAATTCGGGCAACAAATATCACTTTTATGTTAAAATATCGTAATCATTTTTTTTAATAATTAATGGGCTTACTCATGGCCACAGACTAGCCGCGGCGAAGACGTGGCCTACGATGGAGCGAGCCTGCCCAGAAGGTGCCGGTTCATCCTGATTTGAAGGTTGCCGGGTTATATGTGCTTGGAAATATAGACGCCGGCAAGGAATATCTTGTGGAAATCGTTCAAGAGTATCTCCAAAATCGCACAAATGTCAAATTTGACAGGCAAGATCTTAAACATATCGTTGTCGTATCTTGGTGATGTCTAATAGACATCTAATAGATGTCTAGTTCAAAATCCGAATCGGGCCCCTAGTTAAGACGAAACGGGACGACCGCCTCGAAACCGGTTTTCCTTGCAAACGCATTGCCCATTTTCCTCTCTCATCATCATCATCATCATCATCATCTTCCTCGCGTTGTCCTGGCATTTTGCCACGGCTCATGGGAGCCTGGGGTCCGCTTGGCAACTAATCCCAGTAACTGGCGTGATTAATTCCAGTAATTTCCTCTCTGGATATTAACATAATTGAAAATATTTGTACACAATTTGATGTATTTTAATCATTATCCCGACCGTTAGATTTTTCTCGATTTCTTTATTTATTATAAGAGTTAGGAGCGAAATACAGAATTCATAGAAATCATTAGAAAACGATAATCGAGATTTAATTTAAAGTACTTAACGAAATATTAAGTTAATGAAAAAAAAGCAGATTAGAAGATTTTTGAATGACCAGGATAAAAAAAAACTGTAGCTGGATAGGTAAATCTTTTCAACTGTTTTCTGAAGCATTCGTTATTCATGAAATTTATGTAGTTCTGGGTAAACTGCTTATGTAATATTTACCTTCATTAGATTGTATTCAAGTAGTATAAACAGATTGCGGGTCAAGGAGATATTTAACTACAGCCAAGTTCTTTAAATAATAAACTATCGTTCATCTGACTGTCTAACGAGTTTAATGATTAGATTAGATTAGATATATTTATTTCTTAACGATTTCTTTTAGGCAGTTTAGGCAGTAGATATATAATGCTAGTTATACAACAGCAATTATTTCATAATAATAAATTAAAGTATAAATTATGCTATGAAAATATACACGAATTTCTATTGTGATGAAAAAACATGTTAAGTATAAATGTTTTTGCGCTTTTGATGATTTTAAATCGACCAAAAACACATATTCATCACAATATATTTATTTAGCTGTGAAAATTATTATGACGTCTCGTAAATATTGCCTATTAATTTACAAATATGTCAGATCCCTCAAAATCTGCTATAACAAGAATCTTGCTAGAATGTTCTGTCGACAGAGAATATAATAGATGATTATGTTTCATACCTGGATATAGGTTTGACGTATTATTGGCCTAGATTGCCTAGAAATTAGGGCAGCTGGACACAAGACCGCTATTTCATCAATATGACATGTATAGGCAGCATAACATAGATAGTGACAGCCAGAAATACCAATTATAATAAATCGCAATTAATTAAATTAATTCGCTTTTTAGCGATAACACCGCCTGTTGTTTATATAACATCTTCTTTTCTATATTTTTGTATTGTTTTCTGTAACGAGGCGTGCAATTAAGAGTATTTGTATTGTATTGTATCATAATTTATAATATATCGGAACTCCACTGTGCGTTTCTCCAGAAACTTTCTGCCTCACACAGCTAAACTGTGGGTGAACCTGCCTGTGGTATTTCCGGACCGGTACAATTATCAAACTTCAACAAAATACTCGTATCTTTAAAAGCCGCGACAACGAACAACCCCTCTGGTCTTGCCATACATAAGCGCTCCCGTACAAATTAAGTACCTATGGTAGCGCGACCTGCGCGACCGTTTATTTCAGTTGAGCCCACAATGACGACCAGTACTCGTATAATATAAATTGCGTAGTCTGGCTAGCCAAAAATTGTTGACAGATATGTCGTTGTTGTATCACCAATTGTCTATGATAGAAAAAAAAGCTAAAGGTCAGTTGTCAATTTATGTCATTCATTCAAATTGTTTGCGGTTTATAAGGGGTTTATTTTAAATAATATTAATAATGTCTATACTGAGTGAGGTCCGCCAACTATTATTTAAGCTCATAAATAATTACGACAATGTGCGAAGTCGACGTGTAGCGTTACTTATATGACGAAAAACTGCAATCTTTACAAGTCGTACGCAAATGTAAAAAAAATAGGAGGTTGGTGCTCTATAAATATTTCTATACAAGCAAATTTGGCATAGTACTTATGTAATTTTTTGGTGATGGATTAATATTACGGTATCATTGAGCTAGGTCTTATTTATATGGTGAGAAAGTGTTAACATATGTGTTTATCGTTGACTGTACTTTACATAATGGTAGAAATTATGTGAGCTGACTTTGAGTGCACGTCAACGTATATTTAACTTATATTCTTAGGTACCTTACGTGTGTACAGAAAATCTAAAATGTTTTATAGTATCAAAACTATAATTTCCTACTACACAAAGTGTGACCAGGACCAGACCAAGATTTTTTGAATTTCCCGCCAAACGTTTGTGTAATATTTCAGTAGCCAGACTCTATCTAAGTTATAATTTTAATTCATTATTTAGTTCTTAGTTTTCCTTTTGTTCTTTTTTTAGGGTTCCGTACCCAAAGGGTATAAACGGGACCCTATTACTAAGACTCCGCTGTCCGTCCGTCCGTCCATCCGTCCGTCTGTCACCAGGCTGTATCTCACGAACCGTGATAGCTAGACAGTTGAAATTTTCACAGATGATGTATTCTGTTGCCGCTATAACAACAAATACTAAACGAGCGCGAAAATGACAAGTCTGTGCTAAAAACAGAATAAAATAAAGATTTAAGTGGGGCTCCCATACAACAAACGTGATTTTTGACCGAAGTTAAGCAACGTCGGGCGGGGTCAGTACATGGATGGGTGACCGTTTTTAACCGACTTCAAAAAAAAAGGAGATTCTCAGTTTGACCCGTATGTATGTATGTATGTATGTATGTATGTATATTTGTTCGCGATTATCTCGCGTTTTTCTGAACCGATTTTGATGCGGTTTTCAGAAAAGTGTTTGTTACATTCTGGAGAAGGTTTTAGTATACATAGATCTGAGCTGATGCTGAACCCTGGCTGTACCTAGTGGAACTCAGGTTTGGTGCAACATAGGCCCACGCTATTTTGGTCATCCGTCACATCTTGATGAGCACTTGGGAGAGCAGTACCCAAGATAGAGCTGATGCTGAACCCTGGCTGTACCTAGTGGAACTCAGGTTTGGTGCAACATAGGCCCACGCTATTTTGGTCATCCGTCACATCTTGATGAGCACTTGGGAGAGCAGTACCGAAGATAGAGCTGATGCTGAACCATGGCTGTACCTAGTGGAACTTAGGTTTGGTGCACCATAGGCCCACGCTATTTTGATCATCCGTCACATCTTGATGAGTACTTGGGAGAGCAGTACACGAAATAGAGCTGATGCTGAACCCTGGCTGTACTTAGTGGAACTCATGTTTGGTGCAACATAGGCCCACGCTATTTCGGTCATCCGCCAGATCTTGATGAGCGCTTGGGAGAGCAGTACACAAAATAAAGCTGATGCTGAACCCTGGCTGTACCTAGTGGAACTCAGGTTTGGCGCAACATAGGCCCTCGCTATTTTGGTCATCCGTCACATCTTGATGAGCACTTGGGAGAGCAGTATCCAAGATAGAGCTGATGCTGAACCCTGGCTGTACCTAGTGGAATTCAGGTTTGGTGCAACATAGGCCCACGCTATTTTGGTCATCCGTCACATCTTGATGAGCACTTGGGAGAGCAGTACCCAAGATAGAGCTGATGCTGAACCCTGGCTGTACCTAGTGAAACTCAGGTTTGGTGCAACATAGGCCCACGCTATTTTGGTCATCCGTCACATCTTGATGACCACTTGGGAGAGCAGTACCCGAGATAGAGCTTATGCTGAACCCTTGCTGTACCTAGTGGAACTCAGGTTTGGTGCAACATAGTTACACTTTGTTTTGGTTAACCGACTTGTCGTCATGTGCCTATGTTGCAGAGTTCCACTAGGTGGGTCGATGTACTTTTTTCTAACTGCCTTTAAAAAAGGACGTTCTCAGTTTGACCCGTATGTATGTATTATGTTTGTTCGTGATTATCTCGCGTTTGGCTGAACCGATTTTGATGCGGTTTTCAGAAAAGTGTTTGTTACATTCTGGAGAAGATTTTAGTGTACAGTACATGATGGTTTGAAAAACCAATTGGACCCGGTAGGTGGCCATGCTATCGGTATACCTACCAACAAATTTAAGTTGCTGAAACCGATTTAGATAAAATAGTGGGAGTGGGAGTCGGACTCGGACTGGGACTGGGAATGGGAGTGGGAGTGGGAGCAATATACATACAAATCGTTTAGCACCAAAACGTCATATGCTGTGTCGCGATTATCATCGAGTTAGGCCATCACCAACATTAGTAGGTAGTTACTAGCCCAAAACTAAATGGAGAGCCTAACAAACTAGTATTTTACTCCAAATCCTAAAATAAATTGAGTACCTATCACTAAAAAGTAAAAAAAACTAGTATTTTAGCCCAAAACCTAAAATAAATGAAGTACTATCACTAAAAAGTAAAAAATAAAATAAAATAAATAAAAAAGAATAAAAAAATTAAATATAAACAAAATTAAAACCAAAATAAAATAACTTAATATAATATCTTTTTTTAAAAAAAGGGAACCGTCTTCAAAAACCAACCCACTGAAAAGTACAAAATAATTTTTATATTGCACCCCTATACGTGTTCAGTCCTTATCCCGTCGTAAAGCAAATTTCTGGCAAAAATTAATTAATACCTAATAATAAGAAAATTAATAATCATCCGGGTAATTATTTAGTTTTTGAAGTCGGTGCCAAACTAAAATTTTTGAGAACCGATATTTTAGACAACGAAGAACGCTGCACTTACTTGCATTGCATTATAAAGACATACTTAGTTTACTCATTAATTTAGTTCTTGTAGGTACTACGTACTTACTCGTATTTTTTTTCTGATTGGTAGTAAATAATGTTTTTGTTGGTTTGGCACCGCCTTCAAAAACTAAGTAATTACCCGGATGATGATTAATTTTCTTATTATTAGGTATTAATTAATTTTTGGCAGAAATTTGCTTTACGGCGGGATAGGGACTGGACACGTATAGGGGTGCCATATAAAAATTATTTTGTGCTTTTCAGTGGGTTGGTTTTTGAAGGCGGTTCCCTTTTAAAAAAAAAAGATATTATATTAAGTTATTTTATTTTGGTTTTATTTTTGTTTATATTTAAATTTTTAATTCTTTTTTATTTATTTTATTTGCTTGTTTTTTTGGTTGTTTTTCTCTATTTTTTGTTGATGGTGCGGAAACCTCCGTGCGCGGGTCCGACTCGCACTTGGCCGGTTTTTTTTCTACACTATTGGTATTGGTGTCCTGTCACCGGTAGTAGGTTTTGCTTATGCATGTAGTTCTGTTTTATACTTCGTTTTTTTTAGCATTAGAAATAAGGTAAACAATCTTGATGTGTCTTTTAATTGAAAAACACATTTTAAAAATAAGTTACGGTAAATATGTAATAATTATGAATCTAATACGATCTTTTATAGTCTTCTGCTTTCATAAGTAATAGTTATTGATTTTTAAAAACTGTTTTTCAATTAAAAGACATGTCAAAAACGCTTACCTTCTTTCAAGTTCTTTCTAATGCTAAAAAAACGAACTATAGTTTTGTTTCGAGTCTTATCTCTTTCATGTGTGCAATGTGTGTGTGTGTGGGTGTGTGTGTCTGTATGTCATGTGCAGGGATCGGATATTCGGATCGATATTTACCTAAACTTGGCAAAATTCCGGAAATTGTTGGGAAAATATGGAGTCGGCTTCTTTTTTATTATAAGTTTAATAAATATGCTCCGGGACTCCGGGATCGCACGAAATGACATAAGATGGTACAAATTTACCTACATGTTTAGTTTATGGCTATTTTTGACAATTTTTGTAAGGAAATATGTTGTTATATAGATCTAACAAGAACAGTGTATGTAGTGTAGCCGCAGCGTGAATTGGCAAAATAATGTAAGCATTTCTCTATACATATCTTACATAACTATTTACTACTTATTATAGTAGATTCAAGGGTTCTGTAATATAAGAGAATAATAAAACATTTTTTTTGTATAACACATATATGTGACGTTTTCAAGCAAAAGGTACAATTTTGTCAGTTGTACATAAGGTTCACGTCTAGTTAAATCTTGATGGTATTCGTGACACTATGATTTACTCTCAACACCCCACTTAATCTCTAAGATAAAGCCCACGTACATACCTAAAGTACACGTGGTGACGAATTTTCTTTGTATTGCCCGTCTTTTTTTACCTGCTATGCGTAAGACAATGGCGGTAGCAGAGATAGCGGAAGGGAAAAAAATTGAGACCACGGGCATAATGTCGTCCTTGAAACGTCGAAGGAAAACAATTTCTAAAGTACTCGTAGTTTTAAAAGTACTAGTACTCACGACAAGTTCCGTTAAACTAAGTTATGATAATGATATTTCGCTAGTTGAATAAATCTCAGGTACATTGAATTTAATATTTCTCCATAGTAAATTACATTAAATACATAATAAATAAGCGTATTAAAATGTTCAAATATGAGTTTAGATTGCCTTGTTACATAGTTAACAAATCCCGGGAAATCCCGGGAAATTTATTACGAAAATAAAGTTGAGTCCGTCTCCATACCGTTCACGCCGCCAAAGTTTAGGTAAATATCAATCCGAATATCCGATCCCTGGTCATGTGTGTTACTTAAGTATATGTTTTTATTACATATCTATTTGTGAGTTCCTGTTATTGGCTCTTATCAATTTAAGATTCCATTGTTATTTAGTTCGCTGTTGGATCTCTTTATTAAAAATATGTACAAATAAGTATTAAGGGTGTATCTGGGCTACTATAGTATAAAATGGTGTAGTATAACACTCAGGTGTGCTACTCGAATCATAGCATTTTACAAGTAAAATTGCACCTATATGGTGCACCTCGTGTTCTTTTTTAACGCTTCATAATGCGGTGTCTGTGTAGTTATAGTTGGTCAAACCAATTTGTCAGTCAGTAAGAACAAGGAAAACTATACTCGTGTGTTCTTTTGGGTGCTAGTACTAGTGTAAGAAAAAGATAGTATAATTCTCTCTGTCTATGTTTGAAATGAGACAGTCCTTTGTTTTTATAGATTTGTTGTACTACTAACACCATACTTAATTGAAATTGTAGCCTGTGACTTTAGGACTTGGCGCGGCATCTTCCGTGCCCCACCTTACTAGTAGTCCTAATTCCCGAAAGTCACTAAGTCTAGACATCAGCCTTGACCTTGTTCGGCATTTACCTAGAATTAGGATGATTTTTCCAAGGAATAAACATATATATTATAAATATCCTTTCTCGTTGCAGTTAGTTAGGGTTTACCTAGATAAACCTTAAGTAGCTACAACTACAATCGTCCATAAGAGTCCGCAGCAAGCTCGGTTCTCCATACAAACGTAGTTCCGCTCTCATTTTAAAACGACTAGCTAGATTGCTCTGTAACTTTGTACTTACAATAGGACAATGTATAGTATGTATGCCTGTAAGTAATTAGTTTATGTAGCTTCAGATACCATAATTGAGAAAAAAAAAACAGTATTTTTCTGTTCTACATTAAAAAAATATGTTTTTGCTCTATTTCGTTTATTTTTTAAGCTGGAGCTATATACAATAATTACAGACATGTCATTGTATGTTCAAAGTTTCATTACAATCCAACACGTAGTAGTTTTAAAATGAGAAAGAAACTCCGCTTGTACGGGAAGGCAAAATTCTGCCGAGCTTGCTGCGGACTCTTAACCCTTATCTTGGCAAGGCTCAAAATATCTTAAATATAATATTTTTTTAGATTTTGGTCACCTATTGAGCATACTAGACTATAAAAAAATAAGGAAAAAATCCAGGTTTTCCCAGTTTCGGAAAAATCATATGTATCGTATTTGATACAATGCCAATCCATCGACAAATCAGTTACCTACTTTTTAAAAGAAAAATGTGGATTTTAATAAAAATAAAACATGTAGTTCAACAGAAATCATCATTTATTGCTTATTAAACGTAATCTAAAGCATCAAATGACTATTACACCTGTAAAAAAAAATTATATCTACGAATACCTGATTACATGGGAGAAAAATTTGATCACGTAAAGTTTCAAAAAAGTTGTGTAAAAAAGGAAAGGTAAACAAATAAATAAAATCTAAAAAACAAGGCTTTTTTTTACTTAGGGGGCATTTTTGGGCATACACAAAATTTTCCGCGCTACGAGCTACGGCGTAGCAATAATGCTACAGCTCGTACGAATATACAGTTAAAAAACATCTAGTACTTTAAAAAATCAAAGTTCAGTGACAAAACAATACGACAACTAATATGACATATTTGAAACATGTTTTGTAACCCCAATAATATAAAAAATATATAAAAACATGTAAACCTATTTTGACGACAACTTGGCAATGTATTAAATGTAATACAATCCCTTTGACATGTACATTTATGAGTTCTTGGCAATGTATCAAACATAATACATAACAGTTTCATGTAAGATTCTGTGTATTAAATGTTTTAAAATTCGACCGCAATGGAAATATTTATGCACTAACAGATAGTTAATGCATCAAAATGTAGATTATGGGAAAATACAAATTAATCTAAGAAATAAGTGCAAAACTTCCAGTACAAAACAAAATTTGTTGTTTCCGCGGCGCCATGTTGATTATTGCTAATTCATTTACAATGACACTTGTCTCCATTATTTTTTTCTATAATAAAGGAGGGTAGCTCGACATATTTATGGCAGAATTATTTTGTTAGGTAATAAAGTTTACCTGCTAGACTTTTTAAAGTTCCATGTATCACGGGTGTTACAATACCAAGATAAGGGTTAAGAGGGGGCTAACCGGCTAACGCAAAATTATAGTTTTTTATTAAATTTTTACATGTTTTAATCAAGGGCAATTGCTATGAAAAAGGTCACACGGAAATAAGATTATATTTGTGAGGGCCGACTCCAAGCAAAATCTTAAAAGTTAACCATTTGTTAAAGCCAACTTTAAGTTATTAAGGTAGACTAGAAAAAAAAACACGTCACATATCTAATTTTCATTCATTTTAAATTCTACGAGTATATCGTTACCATGCATACCATTAGTTTAATGTTATGTTAGTTTTTTTTATTGGCAACAAACATCACCCCTATAGTTCGTTCGTTTAGCATTAGAAAAAGACTACGCGATCTTGACGTGTCTTTTTATTGAAAAACACTTTTGAAAAATAAGTCACAGCAAATATTTTACAATTATGAATCATATAAGTACGATTATTTACTTTATTTTGCTTACATAAGTAACAGTTACTGATTTTTAAAAAGCGTTTTTCAATTAAAAGACACGTCAAGATCGCGTAGTCTTTTTCTAATGCTAAAAAAAACGAACTCTAGTTTTAGTATAAAATATAGTGATATAGCCAAGGTATCTGATGCAAAACTTTAAACAAAAGTATAAGTATTTTCTGAGTAGATACGATGTACTCGTACGTTTTAATGTTGGCTACTTTGGCTCGGCCCCCCGAATGGCAAAGAAACTCAATGTTCAATGTTCATGTCACCGTACAAACAACAAAGATCATTCATTCACTCATACCATTCACTCATTCAAAATGTCAATTCACCTTTTTACGATGGCTTTCGTAGCGTTGTTATACCGCTAGGGAAAACGACTAGGAATTTTCACGAGCAAGAAAAATACGGAGAGTGAAATGAAAACAACTGTGATCTACCGTTGGTAGCGTCGGCAGAAGCGTTTAATATGTATAGCTATTAATTAAAACTAGTATAAGCAGTTTCTTTATGTGTATTAATAAGGTATTTGAGAATGTGGATATATATGATTCCTTTTTCTTTTCAACATAGGGTTATTATAATTTAGGGAATTTGTTGTTTGTACCTACGTCAAAAATACTGGGCCGATTTTGGCAAACAACGCAACGTGTCAATTTATACGTTTTTAAAGACGCGGGACATACGAGTATCTATGTATTTATTTAATTATGTAGTTTTGGGTCAACATATAAAACATAATGCATCTTTATCCAATTTCGACGGCATACAAAGCGCAAACGATGGATTATGATGTACGTTTTATTATTATGACATGTGCTGTGCATGGAAAAAGAAGAAATTAGTCTTATTACCCTATAACCCTGTATGTCACACTTCGATTTTGGGAAACGGCGTTTTGAGCTTTAGAACATCACTACACCTTATAAAATAAAGTCCCCCGCCGCGTCTCTCTGTACGTGTGTTTGTATGTTCGCGATAAACTCAAAAACTACTGAACGGATTTTCATGCGGTTTTCACCTATCAATAGAGCGATTCTTGAGGAAGGTATAGCTGTATAATTTGTTAAGATTTTGTGTAACCCGTGCGAAGCCAAGGCGGGTCGCTAATATGTTTTAATTTGTAGTTAGAATAATTCGGACAAAAAAACCATACACCTGAGAAACATGTAAAACCAATTGCAAGGGTGGTTTTGTCTACGGTGGACCGCGTCGGATGCGCATCGCGTGTCGCGCAGTCGCCTGCGCACGGTACAGTTTTTGCACCATCTCGAGCGAAATTGAAAGTGGAAACGCGGACTAATTACGACATTGTGTGAGGGAAACTTGTGCGAGCGACACGAGCGCTTCCGAGGCGCTTCGGGTGCGTTCGGGCCCGAAGACGCCCGAAGGTCTCTGGGCCCGATTCGGATTTTGTAATAGACATCTATAAGATATCTTTTAGACATCGCCAAGATACGATAACTATATGTTTAAGATCTAACCTGTCAAATTTGACATTTCCGCGATTCTGGAGATACTCTTGAACGATTTCCACAAGATATTACTTAGAGATCTAATTCACATCTAATAGATATCTATCGTAAAAGTGACATTGGTTGCCCGAATTGCACTGCAAAAGAGAACTAGTTGAAATCTAAACTATAACGTATCTAGAATGGATCTAGTACGTGTCGTCTCTTGTGAATATCTTGAAGTTCGAATACGGCAGTCTTTCCCTATTTCTCAGGGAACCTAGAGTCCGTCTAGACTCGGATCTTGACCATAGAGAAATTAATAAGCTTCCAGTGCTCACTCAGCTCACTCTATCTATAGTATCTATATATTATCTAACTTGCTTAACAAACATAACGAAAAGGACAAATCGCCAAATGCGAGCTATGCGTCGTTGAAGAGTTCCGTTATGATCATCATCAGCAGTTCCACTTCATCAAATACGACAGTTTTTAATGAAAATGCTCGATTTTCTGATGAAAATACAAAAATCTCTATATGCATGCCTTTAAGATTTGAGGAGTTCCCTCGATTCCTCATGGATCCCATCATCAGAACTCGGGCTTGACAAAAATGTGGCTTAAAAACTTAACTTGCTTAACAAACATAACGAAGAGGACAAATCGTCAAACGTGTACTATGCGTCGTTGAAGAGTTCCGTTCTGATCATCATCAGCAGTTCCACTTCTTCAAATGTCACTTTTTTGAATGTATATGCTTGATTTGTTGATAAAAACACAAAAATCACTATATGTATGCCTTTAAGATTTGAGGAGTTCCCTCGATTCCTCATGGATTCCATCATCAGAACTGGGTTTTGACAAAAACGGGACCAATCTGTATGCATATACATACAATTAAAAAATTTTTTTTCAAAATCTGTCCAGTAATGACGGAGATATGGAGTAACAAACATAAAAAAAATAAAAAAAAACATACAAACGAATTGATAACCTCCTCCTTTTAGATTTGGAAGTCGGTTAAAAAGACGCAAGTCTCGCAACACAATTCTTCTACTACATAATCTTTAATAGAAAAAAACCGACTTCTCTAACTACTAGCCTGGACCCACTTAACGGCGCTTATACTTTATATGGTATAAAAAAAGGCGCGAAATTCAAATTTTCTATGGGACGATATCCCTTCGCGCCTACATTTTTCAAATTTGCCGCCTTTTTCTACTGTCAAGATCTGGTTGACCAAGTATATGTATACATTTTATGGTAATCATAGTGGTATATTTAGTTTAGGTACCATAGTGATTTTCCGGGTCAAGGTCCGGGTCCGTGTCCGGATCCGAGTCCGGGTCCGAGTCCGAGTACGGGTCCGAGTCCGGAGTCCGGGGCCCAGTCCAAGTCAAAATCGAAATTCAAAATCACAAAACGTGTACTATGCGTCGTTGAAGAGTTCTGTTCTGATCATCATCAGCAGTTCCACTTCATCAAATGCCACAGTTTGTAATGTAAATGCTTGATTTTCTGATGAAAATATATAAAATTCTATACGTATGCCTTTAAGATTTTAGAAGTTCCCTCTATTTCTCATGGATCCCATGTTCAGGACTTGAGATTGACATAAATGTGCCTGAAAACCTAACTTGCTTAACAAACATAACGAAAAGGACAAATCGCCAAATGCGAGCTATGCGTCGTTGAAGAGTTTCGTTATGATCATCATCAGCAGTTCCACTTCATCAAATGCGACAGTTTTTAATGAAAATGCTCGATTTTCTGATGAAAATACAAAAATCTCTATACGCATGCCTTTAACATTGGAGGAGTTCCCTCGATTCCTCGTGGCCACATGATGGGAATCATCAGAACTCGAGCTTGACAAAAATGTGGCTTAAAAACTTAACTTGCTTAACAAACATAACGAAGAGGACAAATCGCCAAACGTGAACTATGCGTCGTTGAAGAGTTTTGTTCTGATCATCATCAGCAGTTCCGCTGCATCAAATGTGACAGTTTTTAATGAAAATGCTCGATTTTCTGATGAAAATACAAAAATCTCTATATGCATGCCTTTAAGATTTGAGGAGTTCCCTCGATTCCTCATGGATCCCATCTTCAGAACTCGAGCTTGACAAAAATGTGGCTTAAAAACTTAACTTGCTTAACAAACATAACGAAGAGGACAACTCGTCAAACGTGTACTATGCGTCGTTGAAGAGTTCCGTTCTGATCATCATCAGCAGTTGCACTTCATCAAATGTCACTTTTTTGAATGTATATGCTTGATTTGTTGATAAAAATACAAAAATCACTATATATATGCCTTTAAGATTTGAGGAGTTCCCTCGATTCCTCATGGATCCCATCATCAGAACTGGGTTTTGACAAAAACGGGACCAATCTGTAAGCATATACATGCAATCAAAAAAAAATTTTCAAAACGGTCCAGCAATGACGGAGATATGGAGTAACAAACATAAAAAAAAATAAAAAAAAACATACAACCGAATTGATAAATGATAACCTCCTCCTTTTAGATTTGGAAGTCGGTTAAAAAAAGTTAAGAGATGTAATGTGAAATCAAGTAGGTTATTCTAGTCAGTGCCAGGGGGTGTTAAAACCTCAATAAGAAATCTTTAATTTTTAATACGTATAATGACTTGGCCATCGCACGGCTGCAAAATGACATAAGGATCATAAGACTACTATAAAAAAAAACAACGGGTAGCACTCCCGGAGTACCGGCAGAAGTAAAAACTCAATGACTAGTCCAAAATGTCTGCAGCACTTTGTATAATTGACCCATCCTCCTTTCTATTGAAAAACTTTAGTTCCGAAATTGCTCGTCAGTGAGCTTAAATTTGTAGCGTTAATTGTTTAAAATTCGAATAGAAATTGTAAAGTTGCCTTGGAGACCTAGCATCTAAATATATTTGGTCATGATATTTTGAGTTTTATTCACCAGTACTAGAGTTCACTTTTATTTGCGATTTCATCAAGATGTAGGTTTATTGTTGTAAGTTAGAATGTAACTGTGAGATCCTCGTATTTCAGCCCGTACAAGATTAGAACATTGAGCTTTATTGCTTAATATATGATACATTATGACTAAAGTTCTTTGGTGAATAAAAACGAAACAGCAGGCTCAGGCATACATTTTCGCCGCGCGGTAGAAAGAGAGGGTTACGTCTTACGTTTTACGAATCTTACCTCTCGCGAGTTTAACATTTTTTCTCCATCACAAAAAGTGCACAGCGCCGCTAAAGAATTTTTCACTTCAATAATTCTAATTGAACATAACGCTAGTGATAAGCACATGCAGTTGAGTATTATACATATTTACGAGTTATTTACGAAAAACAAAAAAAAAACGACCTTAGAACAAATTATACGTGACTTTCCCACCTTAATATATTTTAAAATATTGATCCTAGCGAAAAAGTGTACTGAATGTCTTTTGTAGAAAATTTTATGTAGATTACTTATGTGATAGAACATTTCTCGCTACGGGCCACCGTTTAAGAGTTATTTACAAAAAACTATAAAAAGGGACCTTAACCCCCCCTACCCGTTAGCTTCACCCCCACCCCCGGTACTTTTAGTATCTAGTTTAATACACCATTACTTACACCCATGCTAAAATTGGCTTAAGTACACATATATTATTTCCCCCGATTGGCAATTTTTGGTGTTCGTTTGGTGTACTATAACAATCTTATGCATATACAATCTTATAGTGGGTCTCTATTTTTTCCCAAAAAGTTTTAAGTCATAATTCATAATGTATTGTTTGCCTGAATTTTCGTTAGTCATAATAGGGTATCAGACACACGTTAAATTTTATAACTAAATCTAGTTAAATAGATAGAAAATGAGCAATTTATCACAATAGGTACATTGGAAATTTAAAAAATATATGTGAATAATAAAAAAATACAACACCTTAAAGTTTCAAAAAAACATTTTTTTTTCTAACTTCCATTATGAAAAAAATAATGACACCATTCGATTCCTTACATTTTATTTAAAAAAATATTGTATTTCAACCATATACATAAACGCAATATTTCATCGACAAAATCGTAATTTCCTTGTTTTCCATACTTACATTGAAACGGCTTCTAACGTTACAATGATGACGTCACGATCACGATGTATTGCGATTTTGTTCGAAGCGTTTCGTCAGTAAAGTGCGAGTGCCAAACTTTGACCATCATCATTTGTGACTTTTGTATTGCTTTAATTAAGACAATGGGTCCCATAGACATTTGATCCTCAAAACAAACTTGATCGACTGATACCATTCATAAAAAAATGTCAAAAACCCTATTGATTTGGTTCAGAAACGCTTCACGTTTCAGGGTTGCCATAAAACAACCCTAACCTAACCTATCTATAGGACAACCTTAAAAAACCTGAAAAGTTAACGGTTTCAGTTTTAGGACTAATGATAATAATATGGCAAAGAATACGTACATTATGACTTAAAACTTTATGGGAAACAAAGGGACCACTCTTATAGTATGTAATGAGACTAATGAGGTAAGATTACTTTAGGCATAGATGTTGGTAATTTTATGAGGTTAGCTGGGAGAGATTGTACTTTTTATAATATATTTCTGCTGTTACCTTCCCTTGTTTCGTACCTACAATAAAGTGTTTATTAGGTATTTACAATACGAGTAGGTACCAACATATTTTATTGCACAACCTACTCTGACATTTTGAAACGGAAAATATACAAAAATAGCGACAATTTGAGCCTAAAATTAAACTTATTCAGTGACTTTTATTGGCCTCCTGTTTGGCTACGTTTTATTTCAAAACATAGACCACCTGATGATGCCTCGTCGAGGCAGAACACGTGTCGGGTTTTGTAATTGCGTGAGTAACCACTCATGTTTATTATTTGCGTAATCATTTATTTTCGCGGTGGGGTAACATTTTCATGAGTGCGAAAGAGGCAGAATACAAATGAAAAAACGTGAGCCTCATGCCGCTTGAATGTACCAAAACCTAACCTTAGCACGAAATAAATAAATATTCATTAATGCATTCATTAGCGGACTGGAAAATAAGAAAAGCTCTAGTTAGACCAAAAGAAGTCTGCAATGACTTTGATAGCACACGCAGTGCAAGTGTTATTTATACGACATAATTTCATAGAGGTTTGACATTACATATTTCCTGTGTACTGCATAATAGTTTAAGATTTTGTTACATTTTTACTGACGGGGTAACAAATAATAGGATATTTAAATAAATAAACATATAGAACTAGCCCCAAACTACGCAAAGCTTGTACTATGGGTGCTAGGCGACGATATACATAGAGTCAGACCGAGAAAAGTCTGCAGCGATTTTGATAGCCCACGCAGTGCAAGTGTCATTTTAAACGTCAAACTTCTATGAATTTCTGACGTGTAAATAACACTTGCACTGCGTGTGCTATAAAAATCGTTGCAGGCTTACCTCTGTCTACCTCTATTCGGGAGATACGGTGGGGTGGGTGGTTATATGTGCTGTTCCATGGGTAAAGGTCCCTTATGACGTCACATATGGCGGATTAAACTGTTTCAAAAGCAAATAATTTACGCAATCACATATATACATATATATATATATATATATATATATATATATATATATATATATATATATATATATATATTTACTCCCTGCAATTTTGCATAGGGTGAATTTGCCAATGTCGGTGTTGACTTTCACACGTGAGGAGAATGTTCGGTATAATAATTTTGTATTTTTAATTTCTTAATAATTCAGTTGGAAATATGACACTTGACATTCCGATTTTGGTCGCACTTTTGAAAGGGTCTAGCCGCAATCCTATAGTGAAACTGCCCCTGGCTAAAGTGTATAGGTGCTTTTATTTGTCTTTGTATTTGTTCATATTTTTTTGATTTATATATAAGTTGTATTAACATTATTTGTATATTTTATTAAATAAAAAAACATATTACTTTTTTAAGAATTTTACAGGTGAATAAAAAAAACTTGGAAAATTATGAAAAATATAAATAAATATATTTTTTTATTTAATAACTTATATATCACATTTACAAATAATGAGAAAACAACTACTTATATAAAAATCTAAAAAAATAAAATATTTATTTTTGGATTTCATACAACGTTGAAAATTTTCAAAGTGGTTGAGCACCTCCTTGTAGTTGAGATAAAGTTACAAAACTTGGTGTACAATATCAGCATAATAAGTGTACCCAAATAAGGGGGTGCCGCTTCTTCTAGCTAGTTTGAATTTTTCTCATACAAACGTGAACCACCCTAAAGTACGTAAGAAGGACGGCCTGTATGCATTAGTAAGACATTTTTACCTTGTTGCTCCAAATGGTGAATTTTTTTCCAAAAAATATATTTTATGCAATAGTATATTCTGCATTAAATAACAAAAAATTGAGGTTGTCGCTATCTCACAGGTATTAAATAAAAGTTTAAAATTATTAAAAATATTTTTTTAAGCCTTTATAAACAAGTTACAACCTTGATTTTTTTTTGGAAATATACTAATATTAAATGCAATTAACATCCAAATTTAAAAAAAAAATAAAAGCGATAAAAAAAAATTTTTTTTTAGCCTAACCAAGGGGATTCTAGCCTTGAAATTTGGTAAAACGATATCTTATAATAAGACAAATAAACGCACCACGCACGCAGGAAAGGTATACACTTTAGCCAGGGGCAGTTTCACTATAGGATTGCGGCTAGACCCTTTGACAGGCAACTTTGTACATTGTAGATGGCGTTGACTACGCTTCCGGCCGTAAACGGTCACCGTGCGAGGGCATGGGGATAACTGACAGAACGGGATAGTCTTATGTATCTTTCACTAGAAGTAGCAGAGAAAGCGCTATTATTGTTTGTCTTTGTCACAGTCTCATATTTTTTTATTCCCCACCGTAGTTTATGGTGGGATACAAACAATGCGTAAACGTCAAATTGGTGTGAAACATATGAACAGTGCAAAGATTATCAGGAAAAATATTGAAATCAGTGTTTCGTGTGCATGTAGTAGTACTTAACAATTCAACAAATATGGTGAATTGCTCAGTTTTGCGCTGTACAAGTGACTACCGGCAAAAACAGGACAACGTAACATTTCACAGGTAAATACAGTATTTTATACTTCGGTCACATTATCATGCTTAGTAACAGCATCCTACAATCTATATCAATTAAAATCTGAGTAGAAAAAGCATTTACAGTAAATAATAACTCTGGTAAAAAAATTAACCTATAAATATTTCCTGATAAATTAACCGACCAAATTACGTACGCATATTGACAGTAAGCCGTCACCCTTTTAATAACGTGTATTCAATTTAGTCGCATTGCTATTATTCGAGGGATACCAGCCCGTGATGCATAAAATTACCCCAAAATTCGGGTATATTGTATTTTAATAACATTTTTATAAATAATTTTGCTGTAGAACTGCCCTAGTAGCACGGTCGCATTTTTATCATTTATCACCATGCCTGTCACGTTCTAACAAGTATGTAAGTGCGAAAGTGACGGGCTTAGTGATAGTGGATAAAAAATGGAACTGTGCTGAGCCCGGACATATACGAACAATAAAATTGAACTGTGTTTAAATTAGAATGTAAATTATATTTATTTAAGCATTACGGATTCTTTCTAACGTTATAGGGGGTTTTGCCACGGCTCAGAGAATCTAATTCTATGATATGCTGCACGCACTAATTCTTAATTTTGCAATAAGAGTGACAGATTACAAAATGAATATTTCGTTTATTACCTCCAGATTTCCACAAGATGCAGGCACGCGTGCTAAATGGATTTTAGCGACCGGAAGGAGAAACTGGGCACCGACGCAAAACTGCCGGATATGCTCAAAGCATATTACGAAAACCTACCTTTTCTATTTCTTCCTGTGGCACACAGTATGCTAAAAATTATTTCTTTAGGCGTACTTGTAATATTTATAATGAATCGCTTAATGATATAGACATTTTTGTTCATAGTTTGTCCGTTGTTCAAGAACAAAGTTCGGCATATTTTGTTTACTAGTAATTGAAAAATTGTTTCAAGTAAATATTTTGCATTGTTTTCTTACTTTATTTGCGTGTTGTACTCACAACTATACCTACAGGTAATTTATAATTAAATTAAGTAACCTATTTACTTTTCATTGTAATAGTCAACTTAGTAACGTATGAAACTTTAGGCCTATTTTTAGTCCTTTTTGTAAGACTTATCTGCAAAAGGCTGTTTGTTTTCTAAATAAAAAAAAATAAAAAAATTGGCCCATTGATATTTTATTTATCGCTGCGTCTTACGTAGGCGAACAACTCGCGAACGTGATTAAAATTACCCCCAATATTTGATAATATTGGGGTAATTTTTACCTTTATGGTATCCCCGGGTTTGTGACGTCATCTATGTCTATCCCTTACGGGGGCACGCGGTAGGCCACATCTATAGAAATACTACCATCTATGTCACCGTGTCAGTGTCAATGTCAACTGTCAACGTCAATTACGCGTAACTGTCATTTTCCCGCGGTTTTTGTCGACTTTCCCGCGCGAAAGGGAAACGGGCGCGGGAACCGTTTCATGTTCACGATAATGCACGTGGCGATCCGACTGAATATAAGTCCTAAGATATAAATATCACTACACAGTATAAAATTTCCATTTTTAGGGTTCCGTAGCCAAATGGCAAAAAACGGAACCCTTATAGATTCGTCATGTCTGTCTGTCTGTCCGTCTGTCCGTCTGTCCGTCTGTCTGTCCGTCCGTATGTCACAGCCACTTTTCTCCGAAACTATAAGAACTATACTGTTGAAACTTGGTAAGTAGATGTATTCTGTGAACCGCATTAAGATTTTCACACAAAAATAGAAAAAAAACAATAAATTTTTGGGGTTCCCCATACTTCGAACTGAAACTCAAAAAATTTTTTTTCATCAAACCCATACGTGTGGGGTATCTATGGATAGGTCTTCAAAAATGATATTGAGGTTTCTAATATCATTTTTTTCTAAACTGAATAGTTTGCGCGAGATACACTTCCAAAGTGGTAAAATGTGTGTCCCCCCCCCTGTAACTTCTAAAATAAGAGAATGATAAAACTAAAAAAAATATATGATGTACATTACCATGTAAACTTCCACCGAAAATTGGTTTGAACGAGATCTAGTAAGTAGTTTTTTTATACGTCTTAAATCGCCTAAATACGGAACCCTTCATGGGCGAGTCCGACTCGCACTTGGCCGCTTTTTTATTCATCTCCCAGATTTTCCACTGGCTAGAGGCACAGGGCGGACACGTGTAATTGTGTAAAAGTTTCCTCACTTAGGTTAGGAGAGGGAGCCGGTTAAAAATAGCATAACCTTCAGAGAAAAGTTTATATTTGGCGAATTCAACAAGCATGGCCCAATACACCGGTGTTTTGAAATTTCGAAACGTAAAGGGGCCCGTCAATTGTTCGGAAGTTACTACTTTATTGTTAAGAGAATAAGAGCGCGTCAAGGTAATTTTGAACACCTCGCCCGCTTAGCAACTATTGCTGCTGACTGTACAAAAAATAAACATAACACAGAATAACAAATCATTAGTACAAAGGCGAACCTATCCCTTTCAGGGATCTCTTCCATTTAACCTTTGAGCAATTGATTTATTTACAGCAGATATAGATATATGATAATGTCAGTGTGTCATATCTCGAGACCGGTCCTGGGACATCTGATGCAATGACGCTCCTCGCCCAGTTTCCCCTGCTCACCCACCCGTATAGCTATGCACTTTCTGAATGCACACAAACGCATCTTGCACCACGAGAAAGGTTTAACACAGAACGCGCCACGATTCAATTGAGACCTTACGTTAAAACACAATTTGAACTTTATGTCTTTTAAAATAGGGTTCAAAATTGATGGTAAGTAAAGTTGGAAGTAAAATCGTCTTTTTTGGACTTACGTCGTATTTTTAATTGTAAGTTTAAGATACTTATGATTTCGTTTGACGTCGTATAGTAAAACCGGCGTTCGATCGTATCCTATAAGACGTTAATGATAAATAGACAAGCAATTAATAAGATTCACACTCACACGTAATAGTTATTTATGATACAAGTGCGAAAAAGAGGAAATTCGAAACGAGTGGCGATAAATTAACACACGACCGAAGGGAGTGTTTTAAATCGACACGAGTTGCGAATTATCTATTCGCACGTGTATCGAACAACGTTTTACAGTACATATGGCACTGTAAAGTTTTGACATACGCACGAAAAGTGCTATTTTACGCACTAGTGCGGAAAAGTAGCCCCATATGTACTGTAAATTAGGTTTTTAAAGTCGTTGGCGCGCATTTTAACTGCTGCTGCACGCCTATAGGCTATGGTAACCGCTTATTTAGGAGGGCCGGGTGCTGGTTTAACGCAGGCATTTAGCATTTTTTTACAATGTTTATTAACTTGCAATGTACCTACGTATCTATGTATGTAGCTATATTTAAATTTGACCCACTTCCCGACTTCCGATGAAGCTGATAATTTGCATACATATGTAAGTCGGGTGACAATGCAATATTATGGTACCATCGAGCTGATCTGATAATGGAGACAGGAGGTGGCCATAGGAACTCTGCGATAAAACAACGAAACCTAATTGTATTTGGGTTTTTAGAATTGTCTTGCTCGATAAGTATTAGTTGCCTGTGGTAAAAAAAAGTCAAATACAGATAGCGATAAAAGCTTGTACCAAAAATGATATTTTTGGCAAAAACTTATTACATTTGACACTTTAACTCTAAAGTTTTCCCCTAATTCATGAAACTTAGCACTCTTGCAAACTACCCTTAAATTTCGTCTCTTTCTAACAAACAGAAATGTTAAAATGGCGGACAGGGACCAACGATTATCAAAGGATTGTTAGATTTGACAGACGTTAAGACATTCCCAAGAACAACGTATGGAAGCATTGAGGTATATACAAGAGACGACATCTTGAACAAAATGTTAACGCACCTCAGAGAAGTGCATGCACTTCTTTGCTTTTAGTACGTCACCGACCACTGACGAGATGCCACACGTGTACAGAAAAAAAAAATGCCTTCGTGCGTGTTAAAAAGTTGCAACAATAGCACAAGAAAATATAATAAAAGGGATGGAATAACATTTCACACGTAAGCAATGGAATAACTGTTGATCTACTATTATTTAGTTTTCAAAGTAAATGTTTGGTCGTAGAAAAAGTATTTTATGCAACGTTGTTTAACTGAGTCAAAAAATACTCGTGGCGTCTTTATTAACAATTTTCGGCTTCGCATGCATGCATGCACTTCTCTGGGGTGCGGAAACATTTTATTCGAGATGTCGTCTCTTGTATATACCTCAATGTATGGAAGTATTGGAATTTTTAAACTGAATAGGAAATATTACGCGAAAGTCTGCGTAGGGTGCGCCACTCCCACAACAAGTCACAATCTAAGGGTCTTATCTATAACCTCTCTATCACTCTTGCATAGTCAAACGATAAAGAGGCAGATAGAGTCGGACCAAAAAAAGTCTGCAGCGGATTTGATAGCCCACGCAGTGCAAGTGTCATTTATACGTCATAATTTCATAGAAGTTTGACGTTTAAAATAACACTTGCACTGCGTGGGCTATCAAATCCGCTGCAGACTATTCTTGGTCTGACTCTAGCCGAGTTTTGATTTCGCGTTTCCCGGTAGACCCTTTGTAAACAAACCGTCTTGATGTATCAATGTCATATTTGATTGTCTGTGAAAACTTGTCAAAAAATAGTTTAAGGTACAGTATGTATGTAGTATTTATTAATTTCCGCTACCTAAAGGGTGTCTGGAAGAGATCGCTTTTTAGCGATAAGACCGCCTGTTGTTTAACCTCTTCTTCCTGTATTATCCGTATTGTTTTCTGTAATGAGGTGTGCAATAAAGAGTATTTGTATTGTATTGTATGTATAAGTTACTCTATGGTATACTTAAGGCACTAGTGCTGCACTCTGGCGTGAAAAATTATATTTTGACTTGGCTTGACCATTGAGATATTATTACTATAGACTTATAGAGAAAAGCCATACCATACCAAACAATAACATTTTCGCATTCGTGACTTGTACCGCGCGAACAAAATGTCGTAAGCGCCGTAAAATTGATGGCGCTTACGCGTTTAGGTCGCGAGACTCACGCTCCGCTTCTATGGTTTGTTGTTAAAACAACATCAACTCATGGCGAAAAATACTCCCCGCTACGCGAGGAGAAAATCTCACTTCCTGGCCAAGGCAAGACGTAAAACTTGAGACAAACCGCGGGCGGTAATTCGTAAAGCCCCAGATCACATATTTATGGCACAAACACCTGCGATCTGGAGCATTCACGAATTCACCTCCCTAGGTATGTAATGTACTATTCTGTGTGCCGGTTCTATACGTAGTAATATTAGTTTAACGGGCTTGATTAGACTTTCGCAGTTAATTTGGCTATAAAATAAAAAAAATCTTAAAAGGGCCTATCTCTGATAGTTTAACCTGTACGGATATTTTTCAATTTCTATCCCGCGGTGTTAAAAAGTGACAGTTATTTTATCACGTGGATAAAGCCATCCATAATGCGACCGTTTTATTATCACGCGAGTCGTCATCAAATTTACTTACACATTTAAATAATTATAATTAGTACTTACAACACACTGTTGTCTGCCACTTACCTGTAAAACAAAAAAAAAACATTAGTACACATTGCTATAGTTTATTAAGTGCCATCTGGGGGCCTAGCTATGACAATCTTTGATGGAAATAGCCAATCGAAACTTAAATAATGTATGGAACGTATGGAAGTCACGTGAATTTTCGTTGAATCTATGTCATCCCGAAGCATTTTTACTTTGCGTTTGTCGGTGTAGGTATGATTGTCATCTTGGCTAGGCCCCCTGACGAGTTAAAATTTACGTACCGCAACACAAAACACCTTGTATAATTTTATCTAACGTCTGTGTTCGTCTACGTCTACATACACATTATATTAAAACCCCTTATACTATTTCATAATGCAACACCCCAACCCCCGAAAACACGAACGTACACAAGTGTAAGTGTGCGCACGTAGCTGTGTAAGTGTGCGCGTCGGTGTGGGTGAGGGTGGGGGTGAATGAACCTCCCTGTATGACCTTCAGACGGTTGTCTAGGACTACCCACTAGGAAGTGTATAATACGGGGTGGTTTGCGGGGTGTGATTATATGTATCTTAAGCTTTTACAACACTTTAATACTTATATAATCGTACATACCTAGCGTACAATGTGCTTACTTTGCTTCATAATTTGCTCCTAAAATCGTAATTTAAAATTATTATTGGTACATATTATGTTAATATGGTGACGTTTTCTACCAAAAGGTTCCGCAGTGTCCGTTGAAAGAAGCTGTATGAAAATGGCACCTTATCTTTTGTCAGTATTATGTTGTAAAATTTAATCGAGGTTGTGATATAGTTTTAATGTAAGTACATAATTATATTAAAACAACTGCTGGAGAACAAGTTACCAGTGAAGAGCAAAGTAGGAACATTTTACGGTAACAAGTAATATTATATAGTTCGAAGCAATTGTTCGATTGTTAAAATACTACAACCTAATCACTCAGACACAGGCATATATGTATGTATATGTGACATATACCTCTGATAACTGTAAGGTGACCAAGTAGTGTAAAAGGGATTGTTCTTTTTATAATTTGATTTTAGCTGAATTTGAAACCACTAAAAACGGGAGTTCTGTCCTCCAAAACACCCTGTATTAATGCTTTTCTTTGAGTTAGCTTATACATAATTACGAGTTTCTTAGTAGCGAAATGTATTGCAATCATAGGATTTGAATGACATTGGGATGTTGGGATTATGGCCGAACCCATTGAAAATCTGGGATTGTATTTATCGTAGGGAATCCTAAATACGCCGTTGGTGCCCAACGTGGTGAAAAAAGCTTTAACTCCCTAGGATGTTATCCAAAGGCTTGTAAGTCTTAGTTAGGTCAACCTATTAATTTTATACAAGTCTATTGTTTGCTATGAGAATACTTTATTAGTACAAATCGATGAAGCCTTTATCGATTCTAGGAATGTAGGTCTACTATTAAAATATACACAAGGTCGCCTCAAATGCAGTTATTATTAGTTTCAGAAATTAAATAACTACTGCATATAATTAAATTTCCTTATTGTCAGTATCTTACGGCCCACGCGATCGGCCGATCGGACGGTCACAGCTTTACGATACCGAACTGTCAGTGTCAGTGTCAAAGTGACATTTCTATAACCAAAAAACGTCTCTTTTAATTTTAACACTGACAGATCATATAAGTAGGTACATATCAAATCATGATCAGATTCATAACCTCATGTTCGCATTCGCATATAGGTAGTCTGTCAAACAAACGTTGTCAGTAGAAAAAGGCGCAAAATTCAAATTTTCTATGATACGATAACCCTTCGCGCCTACATTTTTTAAATATGCAGCCTTCTTCTAATGAAAATAAATGGCTTGACAGCTTTCTTATGTATGGTACCATCCCTTTCGGCTGCTTGGGGTTGTCCAAATTCTGTGGTCGTACACACAAAGGGACGTCAAGTTGTGTCCTAATAATTGCTCGGAGCAATGCTGACCCGAACGGAGCCGAGAATGCCCGAAATGATCAGTTTCGCCCCCCTGGTATAGGTACCCGGTATAAGTAGGTACCCGGTATACCAATTTTCGAAAAAAAAACACGAAGAAAATGTATTTAAGTTACTTAATTACCTATCAAATAACGAGATTCGTACTTGTTATACATATTATGTTTCGAGCAGTGTATTGAAACATCTTTTATGTAATAGGGTAAGAACATTAAGAACGTTTATTCTCTAAATGCCTGCCTATATATACATGTTAGGTTGCTCTGACACAAGCAATATGCGTTTATGTTACGGTAAACCAGAGTGCTACCGATAAACATTGAAAGTGGCTAATTGCCATATTACACCTATAATAATAAATAAGAAATACAAATTGATAAGTACATTGATTAATTGAGTACCTAAATAAAACGAGAAGATATCAAATTGGGTCTCAAAACAACGTCTAGAGTTCTAGACTTTGAGCTAGGTATCCTAGACTAATGATATTGCTCGAGGGCCTAATGTTCCGAAATGTCAAGATAATATACTATGTAGTAAATAATTCAAAGGTTGTCACATGCGTGTTGCCAGCTATTTGTATAAAAATCGGTCGGAGTCGGACTCGCGCACGATGGGACGCAGAAAACGGCAAAAAAATCACGTGTTGTATGGGAGCCCCACTTAAACATTTATTTTATTCTGTTTCAGTATTTATTGTTATAGTGGCAACAGAAATACCCTAAATCATCTCTGAAAATGTCAACTGTCTAAAGCAGCGGTCGGCAACAAGCGGCCCGCGAGCCTCCCTGGCTATTTTGTATGTAATAATAGGTACTGACAAACGACAATGTCTGATAAAGTCATAAATATTATCAAAGTGCGGCCCGCGTCACCTTCGTTAACTACTATGTGGCCCTTGGCTGCTAAAAGGTTGCCGACCGCTGGTCTAAAGTGTCTAAGCTATCACGGTTCATGAGATACAGCCTGGTGACAGACAGATGGACAGTGGAGTCTTAGTAATAGCCGTAATAGGTTCCGTTTCTACCCTATGGGTACGGAACCCTAAAGAGTACGAACAAATACTATGACGACCTTACTCACCACTAAAACAATAAGGTAAGGGTATTTATTTAACATGTTGAAGAGATGTACATATATATATAAACTTAAGTAATACATATACCCGTCTATATACTCGCTCCAGACTGTATCAACACTGTATGTACACATATACATTTACATAAATTATTATTCCCTAGGCTAATTCGTTCTGGTCGCCCAAGGACATTCTGAGCCCTAGAAGGTCCTGATCCACCCGCAATCTAAATCCAACCTTAACTCAATGATATAAAGCTCAAATTGCTTTGAATTTGCTAACGCTTGAGACGTTATTGCATCGTCAACTAAAAGCTTTGAAAGCGAAATTTATACCTGAGTCAGACTGCATTAGAAATTCAACCCTACACAGGTCTATTAAAGTTTATATTAGATTATTATAATATCACAAACCATATATAGGGATGTGGCTACAAGTTAGACAGTGACGGAGCGATCCGTGACCTATCCAACTGACGAAAGTCGTAGTCCGGAAAAACGTCTTAACGACTCGTCTAGACGAGTGCCGGTGTGTGGGTGTCGCGCGTTTGTGTGCGTGCAGGCGGGCGCGCCTTAGTGTGCGCGCGTACACGTAGCCTGCTGTGTGATTACGGGGGTCGCTGTGTGCGTAGCTGCCGAATTTTTAATTACTTAGCTTCGATTATATAGGAACAGGGGGTGTGCTTAATAATATCTGAATATTTGGCTATTATGAATACAGGGAGCATATTTGACAAAGATGTAAGTGAATAATAGAAAAAAAGAACGTGTAAGTTTTTTTTGGAAATAATAACTATAATAAGTCCCTAAATACCTGATCCTTGTTAATATTTTGATATTTTATCCTGTGATGGACATTCCTATTAAAAATGTCCCCGTTGTACAAATTAAAAGTACGATGTACCTAAATAATAAAACAGCGATATAATAACAAAACGTATAAGAAATAATGAGGTACATTGTGAATTCTGTATAACATGAGAAAATACCTAATATGATATAATAAAAAAGAAAAACATCGAAGTTATCTATTATTTCACCAAATCAGCTACCTACTAGGCCAATTCCGTATTTTATTTAGATAATTTGTGACTAATCTTTGTATTGTGATTAATAAAACATCCATAACTCATCATCATCACGAATAAACATTCGTGCATTGATGATGATGATTAGTACTCATATAAATGACTCGTCTGACCCGGGACCTGCTGCATAAGTATGTTTTTATTTTACAACTTAAATAAAACCGGCCAAGTGCGAGTCGGATTCGCGCACCAAGGGTTCCTACCATTGCAAAAAAAATCACGTTTGTTTTGTTCTATGCATTTGTTGTTATAGCGGCAACAGAAATACATCATCTGTGACAATTTCAACTGTCTAGCTATCACCGTTCATGAGATACAGCCTGGTGACAGATAGACGGATAGACAGTAAGGAAGACCAGCAAAGTCTTAGTAATAGGGTCCCGTTTTTACCCTTTGGATACGGAACCCTAAAAAAGGAGTTTCCATAGGAAAAAACCCGTAATAGGGTTAAAGTTTTTCAAACGTTACAAGAATTATGTAAAATATTCAAATAATTAATAATTTTCATAACAATACGAATAGGTACTTAATTTAAGCACTTGTCAGGCCAAGGGCCAAAGACGTATTAAAAGTAACCACGTCATACTGATATGAGTTATAATTTTGAATTCAATATATTATACCTACGTCAAAACAAATGATTACACATAATCTTATCAATATATCCTCCTTTGACAAACACTAAAGATTAAATCGTGTTTTCGGTGGCTGTTTATCCATACATATCAAGCATATCTTGGTCTTGGTTATCTATGGTCAAGCAGATCTTGTCAGTAGAAAAAGGCGGCAAATTTGAAAAATGTAGGCGCGAAGCGGTATCGTCCCATAGAAAAATTGAATTTCGCGCCTTTTTTTTACTGACAAGATTTGCTTGACCAGCTTTAATTTGATTGATTCATAACTTAAAAAACACACCATAGTTAATAGGTACCGAAAAAACGCTCAAATCGTAATACATATATACTTGGTCAACCAGATCTTGACAGTAGAAAAAGGCGGCAAATTTGATAAATGTAGGCGCAAAGGGATATCGTCCCATAGAAAATTTGAATTTCGCGCCTTTTTTTACTGACAAGATTTGGTTGACCAGCTATACAAACAATTTATTGAAATAGTATTATAGTGTATCCAAACTACAAATGTAAAAAAAAAAACAAACACAAGTCTCAAATCACCCGCATCCACTCCAGGTCACAAAAAAAAAACTCAGCTACATAACGTCGTAGCTCGTCCGGGTTTCACCTCGTAGCGGCGCAGAGGACGCTACGGCTACGGGGGCTACGACCGCTCGTCCGGGCGACCCACCCCGGGGATTTCCATGTGCTACGAATACGGGCTTTCAGAGTTACATACTGATTTTTGAAGTGAAAACTTCTTTTACTGTACATCTGGGGCTACTTTTCCGCACTAGTGCGTAAAATAGCACTTTTCGTGCGTATGTGGAAACTTTAAAGTGCCATATGTACTGTAAAACGTTGTTCGATACACGTGCGAATAGGTAATTCGCAAATCGTGTCGATTTAAAACACTCCCTTCGGTCGTGTATCGAAAATAACTATAGCGGCGCTGGGCACTTTTTGAGGTGGGGAAAAAATGATAAACTCGAGACAGCGTAAGGCGATCACGTGACCGTAAGGGGCGTAAGGCCACTCATAATTTAGATGGCATTTAAATCAATAAAGAAAAACTCAATGTTATTTGACATTTATGTTGCGGACTCCTTTTCAAGACTCTTTACCTATCTTCAAATAATTTGACGTTGTCATGGAAGTATGTAAATAAACATGTCAATGAAAAAGTGATAATAATATATAATAAATAAATAGAATACCTCCGCTAAACGTATATATCGTGTTACCGGGCGTCGGTAACATAGTGAGGTGAGTTTTCACTTCTATCGTCACTCCCGGAGTACCGTTGTTGCTTTTTTAGCTGTGTACTGTATATATAAAGTTAGCGGTAACAGACTGCAATTTTTTTAGCATGTTGTCATTACGGTTACATTAACACATTCAGTTCCAGCGACCCGCAAGGTGGGTTTGTCTGTTCGGAGGCGCTTTTTAGGGTTCCGTAGCCAAATGGCAAAAAACGGAACCCTTATAGATTCGTCATGTCTGTCTGTCTGTCTGTCTGTCCGTCTGTCCGTCTGTCCGTCTGTCTGTCCGTCCGTATGTCACAGCCACTTTTCTCCGAAACTATAAGAACTATACTGTTGAAACTTGGTAAGTAGATGTATTCTGTGAACCGCATTAAGATTTTCACACAAAAATAGAAAAAAAACAATAAATTTTTGGGGTTCCCCATACTTCGAACTGAAACTCAAACATTTTTTTTTCATCAAACCCATACGTGTGGGGTATCTATGGATAGGTCTTCAAAAATGATATTGAGGTTTTTAATATCATTTTCTTCTAAACTATTCAGTTTGCGCGAGAGACACTTCCAAAGTGGTAAAATGTGCCCCCCCCCCCCCTGTAACTTCTAAAATAAGAGAATGATAAAACTAAAAAAAAACATGATGTACATTACCATGTAAACTTCCACCGAAAATTGGTTTGAACGAGATCTAGTAAGTAGTTTTTTTTTATACGTCATAAATCGCCTAAATACGGAACCCTTCATGGGCGAGTCCGACTCGCACTTGGCCGCTTTTTGCTAAATATGGTTTTCCCACGTTATCGCGGCTACGCTCGTAGCGCGTAGCTGGCGCTGACACTGGAGGTGTTAACGGTTGTATGGGAAAAAATAATTATGTTTCGCCCTATGGTTGACTGGCAGACAATGCCCAAGGCCTGTTGTACTATTTTATGTGCAACAAGTTTAAAATAAATAAAAAGCGTGTTGCATGTATGTGTATGTATCTACTTAGAGTACATCTAAGCGTCAACTTTGACGAAACTTGTCATTCTGACCGCCATCGATGAGCGGCTGCCAGATACAGTAGTAATATACCATTTCCTGGAGCCAGCTCTCCGTCTACTTGCAATGTTTCACGTTATTTTATTATACGACATTTGAATAACGTCGTCTATTCTTATATTGTTACAAAACAATACCTATCGCCCTTTCAATACGTAAGTAACATTCGGAACCTTTATTTTTTAAATAAATGCATATTAAACACAAGTACCTACACACGAACCTTGTATCCGTATACGTAACAACTCACGTTACGACGCGATTTAAAATTGAATCTTAACACTGAAGTATATAGTCTAATTTCCAATGTAAGTAATATGCATGTATATGTTTTTATATAGATAGACGAGGGCGACGCCCGGCGCTCGTCCGCTACGTCCCGCGGTACAAATTTAAGTACATTATGTACATAATATGTACAGTTCCTTAAGTTAATGTGTCTGGTACAAGTTGGGTGGAAGAGATTGCTTCACGGCCCGTTTTAAAGATACAACTTTGTCTGAATATTGGTCATAAGTACCCGTACGTCTACGTGATTTACTTTCTATACATCTCGCTCGCACCAATATGCCAGTACGAGCGTATGTATAAATACTTAAATAAAACCACGACCCAGGAACAAATATTGCTCATCACATGAAATGCCCTTACCAGGATTTGAACCTGCGACTACCAGCTTCATAAAGTATTAACTACCCACTACATGATAATACTATTACTTATTCTGTGCCACTACGCCAGAGAGGGCAAAATGGAAAACATAGCCTACACGTTACTATTACGAGTACTATAAGTATAGAAGACTCGCTCTCTAACAAAACGCGTCTGTTACGATCAGCACAGATATCTATTACCAAAACAATCGCTAGCCTCCAATTTTATTACGAGAATTACGCCCTTTAGATTCCCGAATCGTCGCACACAAATGCCCTTGCCCTTTGCCCTTGCCCTTTGCCCTTGACCGCCAGGGCACGCCGGGGCACGGAGGGCACGCTGGTTTAGTGCCCTCGTGTCCGCTGCGGCTGAAGGATGCTGGGGAACGTTTTCCCATCCTTGATAAATAGGGTTGTTGACTGTATTCAAAATATACGAGTATTATTGGAATAGAAAGTTGTTGGAAAAACTTGTAGGTACAGCAGTATTTAATTAGCACATTTTTATTTATTTACTCAAATCGGATAGAAATAGAACTATAAAGAATACGTAACTAGACCCTGACGATACGTATTTCTGTGTTTCATAGAAACTTAATAGGGGTTCGAAACTGAGTGGAATTGTCAGTCCTATAAATAATTAGTATGTAAGTATGTATATCGTCGCCTAGCACCCATAGTACAAGCTTTGCGTAGTTTGGGGCTAGTTCTATGTATTTATTTATTTAAATATCTTATTATTTGTTACCCCGTCAGTAAAAATGTAACAAAATCTCAAACTATTATGCAGTACACAGGAAATATGGATTACGGAACATAATTTAATTCATTTCAAAACCTTCCAGACCTCATTTTCCCTAGAAATATAAGTATCGTTACGGCTGGGTGGAGTCTCCTGCCTGTCACTGTGGTGCCGAGGAACAGAGTATCTGACATTTTTCAAGAGTGCCCATCTACTCGATACACTGGAGGCCTCCCAGAAGACCTGATAAAACTAAATTAGTTCTCTGGAGTTCGATTTATGAATTGTAATGATTTACCTGACCCCTCGTGTAAAATGGCATTCAATGGCGTGACGCGACGTACCTACGCGTTCGCGTTAAGTGTCAGTTAGTATGGTATTCTGAGTTTCCAAAACGTCCCGCTTAGCGCGCTGTTCTCAATCCATACAAAAATAGACATCACGTAAACGCGAGCGCTCGTCACTCTATCGAATGAAATTTACATTAGGGGTTCTGTATTCCGACTCGAAGTTCCCAGCCTCAACATGCCGAAAGCGCCTTGAAGGGTAAATGTCAATAGAATTGTCCCTTGTGAAGCTTTCTGAACCGGTATCCTTGAGACGGTGCGGACGTTAGGGCAGTAAACCACGGTATTCGGCCCCTAGACAACCGCTGCGGGGAAGGCACTCAATTATTGACTCTGAAATTACTGGAAACTACGCTGTTTATATATGTAGTAAAGCTAAGGGATGGTGAGTCATCAAATGTTATTGAAATGCCAAAAATAGTGTAGTTTAAGGTGACTCTTAAGGTGACAATCGAGTTCAACCTGCATCAGCTTTACTGATGCAGTGTTGCAGAGCGACGTTACTGCCGACTGCATTGCTGCCGCAAATTTTAAAATTCCGGGCAGCAACATAGATTTTGACATTTGCTTCAGTAATGCAGTGATGTCGCGCTGCAATACAGCTGCAGTCGACTGTAGAAACGTCAAAATGTCATTTGCAACAGCTGTGTTCGTCATCAAGTCAGCTCGATGATACCAATAAGGCATTGTCACCCAACTTAATATGTAATCGAATAATGGGAATTAAAAAATATAAAAACCTCCTACGGTAAGTCAGTGGCAAAAAAAATGCCAAAAATCCCTTACTTAATTTTGGAAAAGAGCTGATACTCTTCCAATTGCTGGATCGATTTCTATCAAACATTAGCTAGAAACCACCGCAAGGAAACTAGCTTTTAGGTACTTTTAAACCGCATCGACATCGGTCCAATATCCGTTGGAGAGCGACGATGCCACAGACAGGCAGATATCGCGGTGCAATACGCTAGTCTGTGACAAGTTAAATAAAAGCTCGTAAATAACTTGTCATGTAACAATGATGACCTTGTACCCCGACACTGTGCCAGATTGGATCGGTAGCGGCGTGTGGTGTGGCCCGCGCCGCGCCGGGTCGCCGCCCGCCCTCTACGCCCTGTCTGGCCCTTATGCACCATGTTTTATAAAACGGGACCTAAATACAGCCTTCTAATAATTAGAGATCAGGGGCCTATTTCTCGAACGGTATTTGACTAATATTATTAGTCCACGAACTGTCAAATCGTATGGGTTACTATGGCAACACACTAATAATTACACCCCGTTATCTAATGCTCAGTTTGGGGGCAAATAGTGATGTTGCTTCACATTATTAGTCGATTCATATTTATCTATAAAGGGTTGTTTGTCAAAATAAAATTCTTATTTTGTGAATGCTCTAGACATTCATTCCAGCTTTTTCATCAGATAGGACGGCGACAAATTATAGAATCGTACAAAGACGACTTATTAGGTACTAGGTGCCTATAGTGTTGTATAAACCGTTTAAGTTCGGGGGTAAATATTAGTAGCAGGTGTAGTAGTAGCACTTTATTGTACATAAAACAAGTTACAACACAGTTGATACAGAAACAATGTACAAAGACGAGCTTATCCCTATAAGGGATCTCTTCCACCACTTCACAGGGATCACTTCTTTTTTCAGGGGAATATTAGTTAAAAATAATTTACAGGTACACGATTAAGTCCCGTTTCCTAGTAACAAAGAGCAGTAAGTTTCTACAATTTTGTAAAGAAATAAGAAGTAATTTTCTTTAAAGTTATAAAACCTTTGACATTTCAACAGATTCTTTTGACAATCATTCATATGTACCTACGGTGAGAAAGCATGGCGAATCTTGTATTTGATATTGATGAATATCGTCAATATTGCAGGGAGATGAACGCAAGAATTGAAATGATGAAAATTCGTCGCGGAGATGGTATGCTTTTATGCTATTATCAATTTCTTAAGAATCGCATTGTCTATATTCATCTAATTTTTTTAATCTCTTTTAGGTAACAAAGATTTAAGTTTCTGTCAATGTTACATAAACTTTAAAGAGAGACGCCTAAAATTTTTGTTTAAACAAGTGCATTTTTCAAAATTTGATGACTGCTGCGACGAAGTTTGACGTCATGCAATATGGAAAAAATATTGTTAATTTATTATGAAACGTAAAAAAAAATAGTTTTTTATTTCATAACAATTTTTAAAAAACACGATAGCAGAGCTCTGTTAAGTATGAACCAGATCTATTTGAGTCTGTGCGGAAAGAGAAGAGTCGTGGAATGTATTGGGCCCCATACATTTCACGACTCTTCTCTTTCCGCACAGACTCTTATATGTTATTGAGTAAATCAACTTAATTTTTTATCGATATTGATTATCGCAACTGCCCCATCACTTGCCCCCAAACTGAGCATTAGATAACGGGGTGTACTAATAATATCAGACTAATACCGTTTGAGAAATAGGCCCCTGGGGCCCGTTTCTCTAAAGCTTGTAACTTGTAATACAAGCGGATGTCACTTTTTGACAGCTTTTGTTAGAAAGGGACTTCCATTTGTATTACAAGTTACAAGCTTTTGAGAAACGGGCCCCAGGGGGCCTAGCCAAGATGACAACCGAACATCGACAAAAGCCAAACGAAATGAAAAAATTGATAGAGATGACAGATGCTACGAAATGTCACGTGACTATTTCCATATCTATCTATCTAATCAAATACCTTTAAACGAGCAATTCTTGTTTATTTATATATTTATTTATTTATATATATGTATAATATCTGGGAGACCGAGCTTTGCTCGGAAAACATATAAAATCTCAAAAAGTAGCGTTTTTACAGAGATAAGACCTAGCTAGATCGATTTATCGACCCCGAAAACCCCCATATACTAAATTTCATCGAAATCGTTAGAGCAGTTTCCGAGATCCCCGAAATATATATATACATATAAATAAATAAATAAATATGGAAGAATTGCTCGTTTAAAGGTATTAGATATTTCGGGGATCTCGGAAACGGCTCTAACGATTTCGATGAAATTTACTATATGGGGGTTTTTGGGGGCGAAAAATCGATCTAGCTAGGTCTTATCTCTGGGAAAACGCGCAATTTCGAGTTTTTATGTTTTCCGAGCGAAGCTCGGTCACCCTGATATTATTATTTAAATTACCAACTATTATCATGCAGTGATCAGCTCTACGTCACAAGCAACTTTTGATTTTGATGATAGATATTTATGGCAGAGCGTAGGTACCTAATTATATATCACTACATAGTATAAAACAAAGTCGCTTCCCGCTGTCTGTCTGTCCCTATGTATGCTTATCCTTTAAAACTACGCAACGGATTTTGATGCGGTTTTTTAATAGATTGATTCAAGAGGAAGGTTTATGTAAGTATAATTTGTTAACCCGTGCGACGCCGGGGCGGGTCGCTAGTTAACTAATAAAATAATTGGTAAGAAGGTATATTTAGCCCTTTTTAATAACACGGGCCGTAAATAGTGAAATACAGCCTTAAAACAATTAGAAGGTTTTAATTTTGATTAGAGATATTTTAATAACTTATTGTATAAACTAGTTTTAGTCAAAAGTTGATCTATCTGCTGGAGTATATTTGGAGTTTAATGTCAGTACCAATTCGTACCTTGTCACAGTGGCAATAGCATGAGGTCCCTAGCGACTTTCATATTGGTTGTCACTGTGTCAAGGTACGAAATGGCACAGAAATTAAATTCTTTGACTGTACCAGGAGATATTTTTATAGAGTTGTAAATTTATTTAGAAATGTAACATTTAAGTGCCGTATGTAACAGTTAACTAAATAGAAATAGTTATTTTCGATACAAGTGCGAAAAAGAGGAAATTCGAAACGAGTGGCGATAAATTAAAACACGACCGAAGGGAGTGTTTTAAATCGACACGAGTTGCGAATTACCTATTCGCACGTGTATCGAACAACGTTTTACAGTACATATGGCACTTTAAAGTTCCGACATACGCACGAAAAGTGCTATTTTACGCACTAGTGCGGAAAAGTAGCCCATATGTACTGTACATTGATATAGTATAAAGAACTGGATACCCAATCAGCCGCCAAAAATGGCCCCACAAAAGTGATGTCAAAACAGATCATGCATTACTTTTTCGTTTAGTCTTGTTTGAAACGCTCAAATGTGAAGTTGTCAACAATTACGAAATGTGCCGTTAAAATATGTAAAAATAACAATGATAAAACAAGGAAAAAGGATGGAATGTATTTCTTTCGATTAGTTCTTTGGATAGCATTACATAATTTATGTAATCTGGTGGTAATTTTATGGTTTTCAATAAATTAATTTGTTAGTACCAAAGAAGGGATGTCAAAGAACAAAAATCTAATGAGTCGATGTGAGGTCAATATTTATTTTTATTTTTATATGTAATTCGTAAGGAATAATATTATGTTTAAATTCAAGATTTCCAAGAAAACCTATGCGACGTGCAAAGTGGACTGCTATTTAATTAAGTATAGCAAGAGCTGGGTGATGCGTGATGCAGTTTTAAACAAAGCAAAACGGCACTTGTGTGATCGGCCCATTTCCCTGTTTCCGACAACCAATAAGGGCTTATATCGACTAACTGTAAATGCTAAACCTGTCTGAACACAGTGACAACCACAGGATTTTTTTGGGTTATTTCCACCAACTCGCTTTGGTGGTAACTAGTGGGAATTATTTTTCCCAGTAGTTACCAGTGGTAAAAGGTGGGAAAAAAAAAATCCTAGTAGTTACCACTGATATCAACTTGGTGGTAACTAGTGGGAACAACCCGATTTTTTTTATAAAGTATGGACTTTATAAAAAAAAATCCAATCAGTACCTAAATGTCCCCGTGCACCCGTGCGATGAGTAAATGTAGATCTAAAATACACAGTTATTTTATTTAATAAGTTGAATTTATTTCAAGGAAATTAGTATTTAAAGACGTATACTTACTTATTAAAAATTTAATTTGTTTGAATTTGAACCACGAATTATTTTATTTAAACTCCCGATTAAATTAAATTTGTTTTATTTATTACTTCAATTGGTTTTTCTGTACAGTACCTAATACCTATTCAAGTGTACCAAAGTGACTCCATTCGTTCATTATTCTCGTTTGACGTTGCTTGACGTAAATACGTTACGTTTAGTGCCATCGGACTAAATTTTTTAACAGTGTTGGTACTTATGTATGCAATTTTGACACTTAATGCTTACGACATTAAGCTCTTTTCTGTACGAAACATTTATCTTGACTCAAAATTTACGTAAGCGTTTTTATCATCAATGCAAATGGTGCGAAACGTCATTGGGATCCACATTTCTTGACGTTTTTGTTCTGCTTTGTGTGTCTATTTCTTTTATATTAAGTCAGTGGTACTGTAAAATATATTTCGTCAGTTATTTTTGTATAAGCCCAACCATAGGAGACTTGAAGGAATTGTCTGTCATAGGGACCATCACCTACCTCACATACACTACCTACCTTACATGTTTTCCAATTATTAATGACATAACCCAGTCCTTGTATGATTTAACCTTCAGGGTAGACGGTTCAGTGACTGCCCTTGGCTCGACTCTGCAGGTTGGACTAGCTAGACGTTTGAACAGATGTTCCATAACCACACTTAACTTATCTTGAGCCTTATAGCCAAGACTTAAGCTCTATTAACAGTCAAAGTTTGGTTACATTGCAGCCTGTAAACAATTCTGAGGGCCTACCGCGAGCATCGAAGTTCGCAAATTGCGGGAATCTTTCTCTTTTACTCCAATTAATTAGAGTGACAGAGAAAGATGCCCGCATTTTGCGAACTTCGGTTTTCGCGGTAGCTCTGATCAATATTCAAACGATTTTGACACGTAAGCTGATTGGAATTAATGGTATAATAGGGGGCGGCTATGACGGAGTAGGAGACGTAAACAAGTAGGGCAATTCTAAGTTTATCTATCATGAATGTTTTTTTAGTTGACGAAATGTAATTTTTGACACTGGCAGATCGGTATCATACCGCTGTTACTTCTTATAGGCATTGTTCGATTCGATCGTATCAGGCCGTTCGTGTCGACAAATAATAAGTTTTTGTCAAAAATTTCATTTTTGGTACAAGCTTTTATCACTGACTGTACTTTTCTTACGACAGACAACTAATACTCATCGAGACAATTCTAAAAAAAAAACTCCTAACACAATTAGGTTGCGTTGTTTCATCACAGAGTTCCTATGGCCACCTCCTGTCTCCATCATCAGATGAGCTCGATGGTACCATAATATTGCATTGTCACCCGACTTACATGTGTATGCAAAATTTCAGCTCAATCGGAAACCGGGAAGTGGATCAAATTTAACTTGCAAGATTCCATTACATAGTTACATACAGGTCGACCTAATAAAAGCTTGTTAAAAATGGCGGCCTCATAGCCTAGTCGGTAGGGACCCTGCAAAGCAGGAGGTCCAGCGATCGAATCCAGGCAAGGGCATTTATTTTATTATTTATATTTGTTCCACATAAAGATCTGTATTCTGTATTCACAGTTATGAAGGTTTTCTATATATATGACTATCTACATATAACTATTCATTATACATATCGTCGTCTAATACCCACAACACAAGCCTTTATTGAGCTTCCTGCGGGACTAGGTCGATCTGTGTAAAATTATCAATAATATTTATTAATTAAACTAGCTGAGGTACCCGGCTTCGCTCAGAGAGTTGACATGTGATTGTGTGTGAGTTGTAAAAAAATCAAATGGCCCCCAATATTCCAGCATATCCCACAACATTCGAAAGTGTTCTCGAATGTTCCACAATGTGCCTTTGTGGCCCAGAAGAGAGCGATCAGAACAATAGCCAGAATACCTCAGATGACATCATGTAAAATTTATTTCAATAAGTTTGAAATTCTCACAGTACCAAGTCTCTATATTCTTGTGATTCTTAGCGACCTTATAAAGTACCTTAACTGTATTGAAACGTTGGAAGAAAGACAAAAGAGACTAGAAACTAGAAGGAAGGACTTACCACAAATAATAACCACTAAACTGCAAGTGGTCAAACACTCTTCGGCTTATCAGGCAGTTACTTTATTCAACAGATTGCCATCCGATTTGAAGTCGGTCACTAAATTAAATTTGTTTAAAAATTGTCTCAAAACTTATTTGTTGAAGAAGTGCTTCTATTCTGTGGATGAGTTTTTATCAACTCAGAGTACAATTTAGTATTAATAAACAGCTTATTTGTTTTTTGTTTCTTTTTCTTTCTGTCATAAATAATAGTAGTGATCATTATTAATTATTTTACTAAAATAGATGAATGACGTAGATTTAGGAATTATTATTTATTATATTTTATTATAAGCCAACTGTAGTTAAATTTGTTACTATGTTAAATAATTGTAATACTTAATTTTTAATTGTTATTTATGAAATTGTAATTGTGATAATAATGTAAAATTCAAACGCAATGTATATTGTTCTATGAATAAATGACTATGACTATGACTATGACAATGATCTACGATGTTCTCGAACATTTGAAAACATTCCAGAGTGTTCTGAAATGCTGGTGAATGCTCTCGAATACTCTCGAATGTTCTGGACTGTTCTAGAAATGTCTAGCGTCCGAGACCCGAGACACCACACCAGGTAAAAAAAATTTTAGGTGTATAATTTAGAGAACTTTCGTCTACTAAGTTAAGGTTCAAAATTCAAAAACAAAACGACTACTTCTGGGTTTGGGTCTGGGCGAAACTTTCAGTCCTTATATCTTCAAAAGCACACGCTTCAGGTAAAAACGGGGAACTTCTTCATAGACGGGAGATAGAGGGCTACCACACCATATAACTTCCTTGATCGTATAGGGGCTCATTTCTGAGTTTTAGCGGCACGCACATTGTACACTTGCTTTTATTATATATATATTGATTATTTATTAAAACGATGATGCTGGTAAAGAAACAGATCTTACAATTTCAGCGAATTGTGGATTTAATTTCAAAATATTATTCCCATAAATTTGCCTTAGCGACAGTAGAATGGCCCAGGAAGGAGACAAGGGCAAAAGAAATGAAAATGAAATTGTTCACTTGGTTAAACATCGCCGCTGTATCTCAGGGTGATTCTGCGATCAAGCATAACAAGGTGTCGATGAAGGTTTTATAATAATTGGTTTCAATTAATTTGTTTAATAAAGATCTACATATTTAAAAAAAGATTTAAATTATTACTTTGCTAATCCGCCATGTAATAACTTGCTAATCAATTAGTGCTAATCCGTTTTGGCTGCGTATTTTTTGGATGCAATTATTTTTTCCACCCTCCTACTGCGAAAGCAAATACGCAAATAAATTTAATAAACCTTATATAATTTAACGTTGGGTTGGTAAATAAATATGTATTTTTTAATCTTTTAATACCGCCAAGGGCGTCAGCGAGCTGGCGTGGGTGCACGTAGCAATGTGCAAGTGGCAAAACATTTTAAAAATTTCTGGAAACTTTTATGAGAATATTCTCATGCAAGTTTTCACTTAGAAAGTTCCCGTTCAGATTAGGGATTACTCAATGTTCTTAACCGTTGACGACTGTTTTATTTGACATTTACAAAACTCATTGGCATATTAAAGTCAATATTTTTCGCTTAAAATGATTTAATTTATTTTTCAACCGGTTATGTCTAATAAAATTAATCTTATCATCAATCTTAAGGGGCCCACTGATTAACAGTCCGCCGGACGGTATCGGCCTGTCAGTTAGAACAAAAAGTTGACAGTTCCGAACAACTGACAGGCCGATACCGTCCGGCGGACTGTTAATCAGTGGGTCCCTTACAGTGATGTGCTTAGGGATTTCAAGTAATTAACGCTAACGCTAGATGGCGTTAACCTCAATTATACATAGCGCATTTTGCACTAGTCATTGAGTTTTCACTTCTGCCGGCACTCCGTGAGTGCAACCCGTTGTTTTTTTTTTTCTAAATGGCGGGGCCAAACATTTATTCATTCTTAACTTATGCTCACGAGGTCTATACTGTACATAGAGATGCCAGTAGTAAATAGAGTACATCCGAGTATCTACAATATTAATGAATCTAAATTAATGACTCCAATACATCTACATCAATGAACGTAACAATTAAGTAATAGCGACAAAAATAAGTGTCACGCGCGTTATATAAAGTACGTAACATTGGAAGACCCTTGGGCGGGCAAAGCCCTCGTAGGGCGCCCTTCACGAAACAATATGTGCATGAACCTTAGGAAGGGTACCGTGGCGGGAACGTCCTAGGTAGCCTAGGTCTGATGGCACCTACAAATGAACGATTATTTACTCACGTAAAATTGGAGTCTTTATAATCTTATACCTTTAAACGAGCAATTCTTGTATATTTATTTATATGTTTATATGTATATGTATTTCGGGGATCTCGGAAACGGCTCGAACGATTTCGATGATAGTTGCTATATGGGGGTTTTCGGGGGCGAAAAATCGATCTACGTACTCGTAGGTCTTATCTCTGGGGAAACGCGCATTGAGTTTTTATGTTTTCCGAGCAAAGCTCGCTCTCCCAGATATTATCTTAACCCCCCCGTAAAAAGAGGGGTGTTCTACGTTTGATGCCAATGTCTGTCTGTGTGTATGTCTGTAGCATCATAGCCCCAAACGGGTGGGCCGATTTAGATGTTTTTTTTACGTGTACGAGTTTCCTTGCGGTGGTTCTTAGCTATTTTTGATAAAAATCGATCAAGCTGTTTAAGAAGAGTTCAGCTCTTTTCAGGGTTCGAAATTATCCAGATATAGTCATTGATATATGTGCCAGACATCCCCAGGATAGCACTCAGGCGATCTGTTGGCTTTGCCAGCGGGACGCACCGTGTCACGACTGAACTCTCCGCTGGTCCGTGCCCTCGCACAGTTGAATGCACTCCTGGCATCAGCACCCGAGTGCGACCTGTTTGCGTGGCGTTGGGTGTCTGTGAGAAATTAATGCCTGAGATTCTGTGAGGTGATGGATGCGAGGCCTACATCCGTTAAGGTGTAATTGTGGATGTGATAAGGGACTATAGTGATTTGTAATTGTGTTATTTGAAATTGTTTGTTTGTACCTGATTGTTATTCGTAATAGTTATATGTACCTGCTTGGTATATGTTAATGTTAAGTTTCATGGCGCATTGGATCTGTCTGTAAGGTCATGTAAACATTTTTTTCAAATAAATAAATAAACAAATAAATAAATAATATCCGATAAATATCGGATAATTATCCCAACTATGGATGGTGATAAGATTATTTTCTTTGATAGTAATAAATAATGATTGGGGCGTTTTTAATATTTTAGGTTTCAAATAGGTAATTATCAAATCGATATTTATCAGGCATAAAAATCACGACAATTATCACGATAACTATCATTGATAATTATCCTTCCGAACCCTGGCTCTTTTCCAAAATGATGTAAGGTTGGCATAAAATGGTTTAAAATCTTATGAGTAGCGTAGAGGGTTTAAAAAAAAATTCATTTAATAGCAAGGCAAAGACTATGTAATAAATAACCAAAAATTATGCAAGACATCCCTACCGGTTCTCGTAATGTCTGCGATTCCGTAACGAGCCAAGGTCGTGGCGCCCTCTAGACTCGGTTCAATAGCTCCTTGAATGTGACATTTGTGAACCCTGTAGGGGGTACTAGTATGTCATCAAAGGGCCGTGAGGAACTTGGGATATATTTGATTTTAGGGGTAGGTACAGAAAGGGGTAAACAGTGGATGGAATAATGCGGGAGCACTACGCGCCACCCTGTTATCCATACTATTATTATAAATGCGAAAGTGTGTCTGTCTGTTACCTATTCACGCTTAAACCGCTTAATAGATGAAGTTGAAATTTGGTACTCAGATATTAGTTCGAGAGTCCCAGGAAAGGACACAGGGTAGTTTTTACCCCAGTAATATCTTAAGGAGGTGAAAAGGGGGGTGGAAGTTTGTACGGGGAATAAATAATCGCTGAACCGATTTAGAGGCATATTAGTAAGGGGATAGTATCAATGTAGTGTAGGCAAGTTTCCTTGCGGTGGTTATTATATTAGGTATGTTTGATAAAAATCGATCCAGTAATTTGAAGAAAGTCAGCTCTTTTTCAAAATGGTGTAAGGTGATTTGGTTTGGCATAACGTGTAGAAGGTTTTTTTTATTATTTAGGTAATCGTTATTCTTTTTAGATTTCACGGGCCTTATAAATCCCGGCCTTTTGATAGGCTTGCGTGGGGATATAGATCCAACACGTAGCCTGCTGGGACCCGTTCACAGGCGCAACAATAGAAACCCATGAACCGGTCGCAGCAGGCATTGTAGAAAATGTTGGGACTATCGTAGAAAATGTTAACAGAACGGTCGATGGATTGAAGTTTGGGTGGACAATCCGCGGTATTCGGAAAACAAGATCCGTTCTAGAGAAGAGAACGATACGATATGTACTAGATACCTGGTAGTTTAGATTTCAACTGGATATCTTTTGCAGCTCAATTCGGGCAATCAATTGTCACTTTTACGTTAAATAATCGTATTAAGATCGTTTCAAAATCGTTTTGAGATCTAAAAATACATAACGAGACGTTTAGGACATTGTGGACATCGTTCAAGAGTATCTCCAAAATCGCGGAAATGTCAAATTTGACAGGCTAGATCTTAAACATATCGTTGTCGTATCTTGGTGATGTCTAATAGACATCTAATACATGTCTAGTTCAAAATCCCAATCGGGCCCAATGTTTCCACAAGTTATCGAGGCAGACCGTGACTTGCCGCCCACTAGATGGTACTTATATTTTTGCGAATAAACTAAAAAATATCGGAAATAAACGGAAAAAACGCACATTGAAAAGAATTAGTGAATTTTCCATTTATTGTTAATCCATAGTTTAGGTAACTACAGCTGCTACTGCTTAGTCGTGTGTTTTATTATAATTATTATCTAAATGCTGCTGGTGATCGTTTGTGAAGATGTCTAGTGACTTTGACGCTGTCGTTAGTTTAAAAAGGTTTTATTTCTTTCCGAAAAAAAAACTGAAAAATACGGAAAAAACGAATATTTCAAAAAGTCCTAAAAAAAACGATTTGATTTTTGCGAGAATTTACAACCCTACAGTCAGCAGCAGAAGTTGCTAAGCGGGCGAGATGTTCAAAATGATCTTGACGAGACAATATTGTTAAGGGAATAAGACCGTGTCAAGTTAATTTTGAACACCTCGCCCGCTTAGCGACTTCTGCTGCTGACTGTACCACTAGATGGGCCCCTGAAACTGCCGGCCCAATTTAATGGTTATTCTTAATCATTACGTTTTTTAAGCGTGACTCACGTGACATTTATTCGGCCGCTGTTACCATATTTGTAAAAATGGAAACAAATGTAAATTATAGATTAATGTTTTAATGCGCGGTTACAATTTGAACAGCCGGCGTCTAGAATAATTATTACTGTGTTATTTGACTTTGTATGGAAAGATGGAATTAAGTATTTAGGTATAAGTATATATTAAATAAACGCGCAAGTATACATGTCCGATGACTAATTTATATAATAATATCTGGGAGACCGAACTTTGCTCGGAAATCGTATAAAAACTCAAAAATGCGCGTTTTCCCAGAGATAAGATCTAGTCAGATCGATTTTTCGCCCCCGAAAATTTCAATATAGCAAATTTGATCGAAATCGTTAGAGCGGCTTCCGAGATCCCTGAATATGACATATAGATAACTCTAATTTAAAAGCTCTGGACGTAAAATTATAAAACGACAGCATCTCCTTCTTCTTCTTCTTCCTCGCGTTGTCCCGGCATTTTTGCCACGGCTCATGGGAGCCTGGGGTCCGCTTGACAACTAATCCCATGATTTGACGTAGGCACTAGTTTTTACGAAAGCGACTGCCATCTGACCTTCCAACCCAGAGGGGAAACTAGGCCTTATTGGGATTAGTCCGGTTTCCTCACGATGTTTTCCTTCACCGAAAAGCAACTGGAAAATATCAAATGATATTTTTCGTACATAAGTTCCGAAAAACTCATTGGTACGAGCCGGGGTTTGAACCCGCGACCTCTGGATTGATGGTCGCACGCTCTTACCGCTAGGCCACCAGCGCTTCTAAAACGACAGCATCTAATGAATTTAAAACCGAAAGTATTGTATCCGCAAGTTAGACAGCTCAAGTAGATGGCGCTGTACGGAAAAACGTTATCACAAAACGTATACTTACCTACATATATGCATATTGATAGATAGATAGATAGATAGATTTATTTATTTCATAATACAGATTACATTATAAATTGCAGGCATGTCAATCTACAAGAATTCATATTATGATCGTCAAAACAAGGATGTCACCAGAATATAATCAATAAAATATTAAATTAAAAATAAAATAATTTCAGAATGATAAGATTTTAAAATAATGTCAAGATAGTATCTCCTGTGGCGGATCGTCAAAATCTATACATCATTCATAAATTCGCTAACAGAGTACAACGGTTTATCCAACAAAAAATCTCTTAATCGGCGTTTAAATGCTTGATCACACAGTTCACTTCTTATAACGGCCGGAAGTCGTTCATAATAGGTAGGTCCTATGACACGTGGGTTTTTCTGAGCCAGGGCCATACGGCGAGGAACCGTTCTTAGCCGTCCCGTGGAACGGACGTTTATACCCTCAACATGAACTCGTTTGAATTCGGATATATTATTTCTTACGTACATTATGATTTCAAAAAGATATAAGGAAAAGTGCGTCATAATGCGATATTCTACGAACAGATCCCTACACGAGTATCTAGTATTCACTCCCGCCAAAATGCGTAGCGCGCGTTTTTGGATAATTAAAACTCGTTTTGCATCTGTCGAGTTTCCCCATATTATTGTACCGTACGATATTAATGAGTGGAAATGTGCATAGTATACAGATCTTAAGGCGTCCTGGGATATAAGGGGTTTTAGTTTTCGCAGTGCAAAAACGGCACCACTCAATCTGGCGCAGAGTTTATCCACGTGACATTTCCAGTTCAAGTTGGAATCTATCATGAACCCCAGAAACCGGTTTTCGTCACACATTGTCATTGGTGTATTTGCAAAACAAGGAGGTACTTCAATATGACGTCCCGAGAAAAGCATAATGTTAGACTTAGTTATGTTCAAGAGTAACCCATTTGCAGAGAACCACTGCTGCAGCTGCACACACGTCTCATTCACCCTTACAATGAGTTCTTCGTATGTCTGAGCACTAGCAATAACTGTGGTATCATCTGCAAACAGCACCGGTAGGCCTGTCGTAATGGCAGTTGGAAGGTCATTAACGAAAAGCAGAAATAAGGTGTTGCCGAGTGATGAGCCTTGAGGGATACCAATATCAGCAGTTCCAACGTCAGAATCGTATCGTTTACCACTTGCATTTAACTTGACAGCTTGTATTCTGTTGGTTAAAAAAGATTTTATTAAATTGTAGGTGTTATTAGTGATTCCATAACGGTATAATTTGGTTAAAAGTAGTTTATGATTAATAACGTCGAACGCCTTAGACAGATCGCAAAATATACCAGCCATCTTTTGTTTTTCATCTAAGCCAGTGACAATTTGGTCAAATATATTAATGGCTGCCGAGGTGGTGGACATTTTCTTTCTGTAGGCATACTGGTTCTTCGTTAATAGTCCATTCGATTCTAAGTAGTCCATTAGACTAGATGAAATTATTGACTCCACCAATTTAGAGATGGTTGGTACAATTGCGATCGGTCTATAGTTGTTGACATCATCGGTATCACCCTTCCCCTTAAATACGGGACATATTCTTGTGTTCTTCAACACCTGAGGATATGCACCTACCTCAAACATATTGTTAATAAGGGCTAATAATATATCAGCTATTACTGGCCAGATACATAAAAGTATGTTTAATGATATATCATATGTATCAACAGTTGCACGCGTTTTTAACAATGACTGTACCACCTTGTCTAAGAGCTCGCGCGTTACGACGGGGAGGGCGAAATTTGGTATTTTGGTGTTACTAAGGTGATTGCTCAAGAAGCGGGTAGATGACATCTCGTCACTTTGAACCATATACTTTGACGCAACAGTTAAAAAGTGTTCATTGAGCGTATTAGCTGCTTCTTTTTTTGAGACGTTAGTGTTAGTTAACGGATTTTTTACACAGATTATATGTGACCTACTTTTTGTGCCGGCCTCCTCATTAATGACCTTCCAAATCTCTTTGGATGGATTTCTACTCTCTGCTAACCGTTTTTCTATATGTGTTCTTCGAGCTTGCAATGTTGAAATTTTCACAAGATTTGCGTAGTGAGAAATACAATCTGTTATCACTGTATTATTAGGGTATTGTAACCTCATTTCTTGAAAGTCATTGTATTTTTGTAAGTATTGAGACAATTCATCAGTCATCCATGATATTTTAGACTTTTTTCTTAATCTTAATTTTTTGATAGGAAAATGGATATCCATATAGTGTGATAATATTGTAAATAATTTTATGAATTTAATTTCTATGTCAATTTCATTGTTATAAATAAAATTAAAATTACAATTTAAAATGTCATAATAAAATGAATGAATGCGGTCATTATTAAACAAACGTCTTTCGGGGAGGTCAGGTTTACTTTGCTCCTTTAATATTGAGATCTCAAAACGTTGCGCGTTGTGATCACTGATAACCGTGTCCACTGGCGCCACGGTAAGGCTATCTCGAACTCGGTTGGCTATACCGCAGTCAATGGACGACGCTGATTCAGCGCTCACGCGAGTTGGGAAGTGGACTGTGTTAAAACATTCGAAACTATTTATGACGTCATCAACACGTCGTTTCAAACTATTATCCGATAGGTAGTCAACATTCTGATCGCCTATTATAAGAATTTTTTTGTTTTCGTCAGTTATCTTATCTAATAATAATTCCAAATTCGTTAAATAAATGTCAAAATCGCCATTTCCGGTTCTATACAATACAATAATAATCAAATTATAAGTTACAATTTCTATAGCTGTGAACTCGAAGTGATATTCAACAGCAAAACGAATCAAATCATTACGTTGTTTATATTGTATACCCTCATATACATATAAGGCGCAGCCGCCGTGGGCAATGCGCGAACGACAGTAATAATTAGCTAGCGAGTAGTCACATAACCTTACTCTTTCTATTTCCGATTTTTTACACCATGTTTCGGTTAATCCTAGAACGTGTGGTTTTTCAGTGTTACATAATAAGTCTAGTAATGATGTTTTGCCACAAATAGATCGTACATTTTGATGTATAATTATAAACTTATTTATTATTTCGGTGCCGTCCCGGTGACTCGTTCTTTGGAGTTTTTTGATCGCGACAGTGCAGTGTTAAATAATCGAACTTCTGCTCCGGCTGGCCAATTTTGAGGGTTTTTCGCAATTCTCAACTTGTTAGCAGGCACGTCCAAGCGAAATGAAGTGTAAGAACCTCGAGTTACAACAAGCTGTTCACATACAGGGGATGAAATATTCATTTCAGTCTGGACATGGTGGATGACGTCATCTGCAGTGGTGTCGTCGCTTAGATTGAACACGTGTAGACTGACGATACGAGGAGCAGCAGCACGGAGACCCGATGAACGTGACGACTGGGTTATCGGAGTGTTCGTGTCAGCCACTTCTGGCGATGAAGATGGAACTGAATTCACTTTTTGTTGGGGAGGTGGGACGGAGGGTGTATCAGCTGCAACCGCAGGTTGAAGACATTTGTCAGTGCCAGCAGGGTTCCCTCGCTTACGGCGACGCCGCTGCTCAGTCACGGGCTCTAGTTGAGCAGGCAGTGCTGGGGCTGGCGCAGGGTATAGCGCGATAATAGTGTATAGCGCTGTAGAGCGCCATAATCTGTTTCAGCTACTCGAAGGTTAGCTGGAAGAGATCCCTTATACGGATAAGTTCGCCTTTGTACCTTTATTTCTGTAAATTTTATGTAAATCTGTATTGTGTACAATAAAATGATTACTACTACTATATATGTACTATCTAATTTACGGGTGTAATGCTTTGTACAGTCACCTCCAATAATAGGTATGTTACTCTTCGAAGGCCGCAAAAATATGGGACATGCTCTTATGGCTCTACAAACAAGATCTTGTCAGATAGTTTTGCGGTCTTCATTGTGTAACATATTATTGCAGGTGACTGTACCTACCTAGACGTTTTCGTACATTTTGACATCTAAATCATGTACTTTACATATAGTATTTTTCAAACTCGATGGGTAGGATGACAGCTGTCATATCAACACAACTGCGAAATTTGGCGTTTTTAAGTTATACCTACATTATATGGAGATGACACCTGTCATCCTACCCATAGAGTTTGAAAAATACTATATAGTTATAATTCGGGCGAGCATATCGCTCGTAAATTGTCCGTACAGTCACCTGCAATAATATGTTGCACAACGAAGGCCGCAAAAATATCTGACAAGATCTTATTTGTAGAGCCATAAGAGCGTGTCACATTATTTTGCGGCCTTCGAAGAGTAACATATTATTGCAGGTGACTGTACCTACATGTATTGGCGCTAATAAGACTCACGGGCTATATAATAAATAACAAAATTACATCACTTTATATCATTTTGATGCCAACACACATGTTTTTCACGCGAAAAACGTTTGGCACGTGACAGATGACTCACGCTAGACCGGGCCCGGACCGGCCCGAGGCGTCCGACATGTCATTTTCTATGACGGCTGATCGGTGATCACGTGGTGCTTTCCATAGAAAACGAAGCGCCAGAAGCTCCGGCCCGGCCCCGGCCCGGTGTAGCGTGATTCAACCTTAAGGATAAAGATAAGATAAGATAAAAGATAGTTTATTCAAGTAGGCATGATTACAATGCACTTATGAACGTCAAATAAAGCTAGGTAGACCGGTGGAAGGATGGTTGATGGTTGGCTGACATAGGACAACCTTAAGGATAAAGATAAGATAATATAAAAGATAGTTTATTCAAGTAGGCATAATTACAATGCGCTTATGAACGTCAAATAAAGCTAGGTAGACCGGTGGAAGGGTGGTTGATGGTTGGCCGACATGGACAACCTGCCCCATAGAAAAAAAACCTTCTACTTTACCCTAATCAGGAGGCCTACAGAAAACCGAAATTCGCAAATTGCGGGGATCTTTCTCTTTTACTCTCATTAAGACGTAATTAGAGTGACAGAGATAAATGCCCACAATTGACGAACTTCGATTTTCGCGGTTATAACCCAGAACACGATACCGAATATTCCCTTAAACGGATCCCCCATTATTTATATTACGAGTACCTACACCTTTTAGGTAAAGGCACAGAATAAATAATAGTACTAAGCACAGAAAACTCACTCTCTAACAAAACGCGTCTGTTACGATCAGCACAGATATGGCCGCTAGGTGGCGACAGCGCCACGCGCGGCTTATGGCTTTCCCCAAAAGTGGGGCCGAACGGATTTACTTTTAGCTACCTGTAGCAAAGCGACGAAATCGCGGAGTGAGATACCTACGCCTGGTAAAGGTTACTTTATATTAAATTGAAAATCGCCTTTATATTTCTCCGTATATATTTAAACCGTTGATACAGCGCACAATAAGCGAGGGTAAATGCACCGTTGCATGCAACCCACGTAGCAGTAAAACCTATTTTCTATGTCATCTGATACAGTTACAGGTCCGTCAACAATTCAGCATTGCCCTCGTTCATATTAATACTTGTGTCACGGAAGACACAGACATACATCCCCATAGACTCCGAATGTACAGTGAGCACCATAAACACTAACCGCATTAGACTCTGGTCACGCTAACTTGGCACAAACTTGGCAGTAAGAATACTTGACATAGCACTTGGCATGAAAACAGAGCGTGGTCCATTTTCGTGACGCATTTTCACATACATTTTGTGTGAATAGTCTCAATACTATCTCCCAAGTCTTGTATGAAAAACTTATTTCTTTATAGGCCTCGTGATTCTGAATCGAAATATCCTAAATGTTAGTTTTTCGTAAAAAATAAAAGAAAGTGGTAGGTATACACTTTTTTTTCTAAAAATTCCTATATACATGATACATGATGTTTGTATGATTTGATTCAATATATTATAGAATTTAATTTTTTACTCATTTCTTTTTTTTAAGACCTGGCGAAACAGAGTAGATTCGTATTAAGCCAACTCTGTCTGGCATTTGCAATGTCAAAGTGTGGCGATATTTTATATGAAAATATGACGTTTCTAATGACACTCTCTCACTTGTTTCTCAAAGTTAACTTAGACGGACTCTAGATGCATTTGCGTCGTCTAGTTCAAGTAGGTATTTATACTTAAGTTATACGTCTGTGGAAGCGTCGCATATTTATTTACGTTTCAAAGGTTATGTCACGCGAGTAAAGACGACAAGCTACACCGTCCCGAACTCCAGCCGAGGCATATCCGTTTCCGTAATAAAGTCTAGGTTTTAGGCACCATATCGAAAAGTCTTCAAGGAATTGACGATATCGTACTACATATACAGGATGTTTATTTAGTCCCTGCAATCATTTAGGGGGTGAATATATATACAATAGGTACGTCATACTGAGCAACTTTTACTATGGGATCAACCAATCCCGAAATCGTAATTTTTTTAAACCCCCTTTAAATAAACACCCTGTATAAAACATTAGCACAAGCCCCTCGCGCATGAGAGGAGGCCTGGGGGCCAACCGCGAAAACCGAAATACAAAAATTGCGGGGATCTTTCTCTTTTACTCCAATGAAGGCTTAACAAGAGTGACAGAGAAATTAAGATGCCCGAAATTGGCGAACTTCGATTTTCGCGGTTATAGCCATGTGCCCGTGCAGCAGTGGGACGTATAACCCTGCCTACCAGCCTATAAATGCCCTTACCAGGATTCGAACCCGGGTCCTCCGGGTTCGGATCCTGGTAAGGGCATTTATTTGTGATTTATCACAAATATTAGTTCTTTAGGGATGTTTTCTATGTAAATATATTTAATACTTTTTCACCGTCGAATTACTCTCGGCAGATCAGTCGGTGTCACGTTGATGTACATAATCTATATATATAAATGCAAGTGTCCTGACTGACTGACTGACTGACTGACTGACTGACTGATTCATCAACGCAGAGCCGAAACTACAAAAGCTAGAAAGTTGAAATTTGCACACTAGGTTGAATTTATAAAGTGTACAAGAGATAAGAAGCGATTTTGAAAAATTCAACCCCTAAGGGGGTTAAAAAGGGGATGAAAGGTTGTATGGGGTGAAAGTTTTATTTTAAGCTAGGAATTTGAAACTTTGTAAAAATGTACTATATTAAAAGACAAAAAAACTAATTTCTGCGTTTTCGAAAATTCATCCCCCAAGGTGGTGAAAAAGGGGTTGAAAGTTTGTATGGAAATCAAATATTTTTGTGAGTGTTGGACTTGAAACTTTGTATATGGAGATATTATTATAAGACGGGAAAAGTAATTTCAGCGTTTTTGAAAATTCATCCTCTAACAGGGTTAAAAAGGGGTTGAAAGTTTGAATCCATTACAAATGCTTTGAAACTTCTTAGAAAGGCATAATAGCCGATTATAAAAAAAAAGTAATTGCAACGTTTTTGGAAATTCAACCCCTAAGAGGGTTAAAAAGGGGATGAAAATTCGTCTTAGGGTGCAAATTTTATTTTAAGCTAGGAACTTGAAACTTTGCAAAAAGGTATTAAATTAAGATACAAGAAAACTAAATTCAGCGTTTTTGAAAATTCATCCCCTAAGGTGGTGAAAAGAGGGTTGAAAGTTTTTATGGATATCAAACATTTTTTCGAACGCGGGACTTGAATCTTTGTATTTGGGAATATTATTAAAAGACAGGAAAAGTAATTTCAGCGTTTTGTAATATTCATCCCCTAACAGGGTTAAAAAGGGGTTGTAAGTTTGAATCCATTACTAATGCTTTGAAACTTCTTAGAAAGGCATAATAGCCGACTACAAAAAAAGTAATTGCAACTATTTTGGAAATTCAACCCCTAAGGGGGTAAAAAAGGGGATGAAAGTTCGTCTTGGGGTTCAAATTTTATTGTAAGCTAGGAACTTGAAACTTCGTAAAAAGGTATTATAATAAAACAGAAGAAAACAAATTTCAGCGTTTTTGAAAATTCATCCCCCAAGGTGGTGAAAAAGAGGGTGAAAGTTCGTACATCAAATATTTTTTGGAGTGCGGAACTTGAATCTTTTTGTATAAGGGCATATTATAAGAAAAGTAATTTCAGCGTTTTTGAAAATTCATCTCCTAAGGTGGTGAAAAAGAGGTTGAAAGTTTGTATGCACATCAAATATTTTTTTGAGTGCGGGACTTGAATCATTGTATAAAGTCATATTATAAGAATACAAGAAAAGTAATTTCAGCGTTTTGGAAAATTCATCCCCCAAGGTGGTGAAATAGCGGTTGAAAGTTTGTATGGAGATCAAACATTTTTTTGAGTGCGGGACTTGAATCATTGTATAAAGTCATATTATAAGAATACAAGAAAAGTAATTTCAGCGTTTTGGAAAATTCATCCCCCAAGGTGGTGAAATAGCGGTTGAAAGTTTGTATGGAGATCAAACATTTTTTTGAGTGCGGGACTTTAATCTTTGCATAAAGATATATTATTAGAATACAAGAAAAGTAATTTCAGCGTTTTTGAAAATTCATCCCCCAAGGTGGTGAAATAGCGGTTGAAAATTTGTATGGAGATCAAACATTTTTTTGAGTGCGGGACTTGAATCTTTGCAGAAAGACATATTATTAGAATACAAGAAAAGTAATTTAAGCGTTTTTGAAAATTCATCCCACAAGGTGGTGAAAAAGGGGTTGAAAATTTGTATGCACATCAAATATTTTTTTGAGTGCGGGACTTGAATCTTTGTATAAGGACATATTATAAGAATACAAGAAAAGAGATTTCAGTGTTTTTTTTAAAATTCATCCCTTAAACGGGTTAAATAGGGGTTGAAAGTTTGTATGGAGATAAAACATTTTTTTGTGTGCGGGACTTGAATCTTTGTATAAAGGCATAATTATTATTAGAATACAAGAAAAGTAATTTCGGCATTTTTGAAAATTCATCCCTCAAGTTGGTAAAAAAGGGGTTGAAAATTTGTATGGAGGTCAAACGTTTATTTGACTGCGGGACTTGAATCGTTGTGTTAAGGCATATTATTAGAATACATGAAAAGTAATTACAGCTTTTTAAAAAAATCATCCCCTAAAAGGTTTAAGAAGGGGTTGAAAGTTGATAGAGAGTTCAAATTTTATTTAAAGCTAGGAACTTCAAACTTCGTAAATAGGTACCTAGTTAGATAGTAGGTTTTACTAAATAGTGGACTTGAAAATATACTGGAGGTTGAGAGGGATTATATCGAGAACAATTTTATTCAGTTAGGGGCATTAAACTTCGTAGCCAGGTTGTGTATAATAATTAACAAATGATTAACAGTCCCTACTGCTATCTTTTGCTGCATAATATTCTAAGCTAATGTAGAATATATAACCACCAATATACAAATCCACGCGTACGAAGTCGCGGGCAACAGCTAGTTATAATATAAGTATATATTTATATATAAATACTAGCGACCCGCCCCGGCTTCGCACGGGTTCACAAATTATACATAAACTTTCCTCTATATTATATTACTCTATATTATATAAAAAAACCGCATCAATATCCGTTGCGTAGTTTTAACGATCTATGTAAGCATAGGTACATAGGGACAGACAGATAGCGAGAAGCGACTTTGTTTTGTACTATGTAGTGATATATTATACCTATACATGATATATACCGTCGTCTAGTACCCACAGCACAAGCCTTATCGATCTGTGTTTTGTCGTATTAATATTACTTATATATATTTTTTTTGTTCACAAAGACGGGCTTTCGAAACCCACAGAGCCAATAGTTAGAGAAAATAAAATTGAGATTTTCTTTGAAAACTTTATTTCAATCGGACCAATCATAGCACAGTTAATGACAGTAATAATCACACAATCACATAAATATTGTATGGCACTGCAACAGACGACTTAAACACTTGATGAGATGAACCTTCAAGAGTGACCTAGGATCTAGACGTAGGACCTAAATACTTTAGTGCGTAAATATAAGACCTAAAGGTTCTAGTCTGGAACGTAGACAGTCCGACCTTCAAGTTAGTAAATTAGATAATCATTCATTTTTCAAAGCATTTTTAGTTCTTGAAGTAGATGGAGATGAAATTTAGTATATAATATATGTAGGTATGTGAATCATAGAAGCAATAATAAAGTACTTAAGTACCGTAAAATGTGCCTACTTTGCTCCAAAATTCAAAATTTAATTTAAATTTTATAATTACTATATTGTGGGAAGCATATATGCCGATCTAAAGTCCGCATACATGTCTGTCTGTCACTAGGCTGTAACTCATGAACCGTGATAGCTACACAGTGGAAATGTTAACTGATAATGTATTTCTGTTGCCGCTATAACAACAAATACTAAAAACAAAATAAAATAAATATTTAAGTGGGGCTCCCATACAACAAACGTGATGTTTTTTGCGTAATGGTACGGAACCCTTCGTGCGCGAGTCTGACTCGCACTTGGCCGGTTTCATTATCCATCATCATTCCACGCAGACGAAGTCGCGGTTATAACTAGTATATTATAAATATTTTCCCTTAAAGTATTCTCTTCCAGTCAACACTCAGCGGTTACGTAAGCAGTTTCTCCACAAGGAAACAAGCCGGGGGACCTCGCTTCGACCCAGATAGTAGCGGGTTCGATGCTCGCGCGAGGACGAACCTAATCGCTCACGAGATGTGGGCATGGCTGCTATTAATACTAGCAGGTAAATAGAAAACTTATATAGTTATTATATAAAACGACGTTGGAAAATAAGTTTTAAATATAGAGGACGAACCGAAGCGTTGAAGGTTCTTGAAATTTGTAATATTCTTCAAATATTGGAGAGCTTCGGTACCTTGTACTATTTTTAGTTTTACCTAATCTTAAGCGAGTGAAAATTAGTTGTAAGTTTTGTATTTATTTCTACGCGGATTTTTAGTAAATATGTTTTTGTTGATTATTTTTCGCATAAGGTCAACCGGATAAATGCGTCTCTTGTGGTAATTGCGTCTTTTGAAGATATCTTCGAAACGCAACATATTATATACCAAAATAACTATGTATTAGAGCCGTTGGCATTAAAAGTTCAGTTATCACATCACTACCTACATAGTATAAAACAAAGTCGCTTCCCGCTGTCTATCTGTCTGTCCCCATGTATTCTTAGATCTTTAAAACTACGCAACGGATTTTGATGCGTTTTTTTTAAATAGATAGAGTGATTCAAGAGGAAGGTTTATGTATCATTTGTTAACCCGTGCGAAGCCGGGGCTGGTCGCTATAGTTTCGAATATATGTTGCAATAGTTCTAAAATGTTTACCCCGCATTTACCGCGGTTGACATTATCATCAAGTCTGTGCGGAAAGAGAAGAGTCGTATAATGTATTGGATCCAATATATTTCATGACTCTTCTGTTTCCGCCCAGACTCTATCTTTGACACTCGTTGTTGTAGGAAGCTGAAACTACATCCATCAAAAATCTGGGTGGCTCCACTTCTTAAATACATCTTAAATCTTACGTAAAAGGAACACAAATATTAATTAAGCCAAAGGAAACCTTTGATTCAGAGACAGCCGTATTTGGCCATTTTACAGATAACGCATTGAGATTTGTTGGTCATGTTGTCATGTACGGTCGAAGATTTTAATTTATGATCCATTTCGTCCCTTGTCACAGTGGCAATCAATATGAAAGTCGCTAGGGACCTGATGCTATTGTCACTGTGACAAAGGTACGAAATGGTACTGACATTAAATTCTTTGATGATCGTACCTGCCTCGCTGCTCGCTTACTAAAGTACTGTTCTACTAATTGTTCTACATACAGGGACTTATATATTTTTTCATCACATTTCATAACACGCTTAGTGTTATTTCACGCAAATGCAGCGGGAGGTAAACTTCATTTTACTTCCATGGGAGTTATAGACTTTTTTTATTATGTTACTAACTCATACGAACCAAGTAGGTTTAAGTAAAACACTTGTAAAACACTTGTGTAAGAGTACACTTGACAGAGTTTACTTCTAAGTATGCGATTAATAAAATAAAAAATGTGTTTGAAAATAACTGCTGTCTACGTTGTCTCTATTAATGTTCTGGAGTATTATTTCATGCATGGTGTGAAATAATTTGCTTTAAATACAGCCAACATCCCTATTGATACTGATAGACCCCGAAAAGTACAATGTTCCAAATGTAGCAAAGTTGGACATATGACGATGACAATCCTAATAAAACCATAGAATCCGCGCTCGGTATCTAAACCGTTTTTTATCAACAATACTGGGATTCAGCTAATAAGGAGTGCATTCGTGTCAACTCCTATCTGTTTCTCTCGGCAACACCACGTCACAATACCGTAAAAACAGGGGAAAACCAACCTTAACACTTTACGTTTGGCGGCAACGCAACCGCATTTCATAAGCGCAGTTGCAAGGTTATCACTACCGTTGGTTTATAGAAATCTAAACTTTAAGACTAAGGTTTAGAGGTGATAGTGGTTGATTAGATTGTTTGTGTGGATCGTAACTAGGGCGCCACCTTGAACATTGCATTAACATTATGGCCTCGCACGGTCGTCGATCTTTCGTCCTCAGTCAAGCCTTGCCTGTATTATTTCCTTCCTTACCAGTTTTGATATATTCGCGACCTGAGACCTAGATTAGTCTGAAATTAGATGAACTGAAAGAAATGTGAGCGAAAATCTCGTACGCGTAAGTTTTTTTGCTGTACCTCTAGTGTTAATTTCATTCGATAGCGTGACGCGCTTACGCGTTTGCGTTATGTCAATTTTTGTATGGGATTTTGAACAGCGCGCCAAGCGGGACGTTTTGGCAACTCAAAATCCCATACAAAATGACACTTCAGTTTCCGTTTCAAGAGTGTGACCAGTGTCTCTTGTACAGTAAGAACTCGTAACAAATAATTGACAAATAAGAACAATCTCGACACAGTCTTAAGGGGCATAATCGGTTAAAAATACTTCAGTTCTACGTTTTGGGTTGCTAAAGGTACAGGACCAAGCTAAGGCTGCATGGCATGTGTAATGATCTATTGTGTAAATGTCATCATTGGGCTTGATTCGGATTTTGAAATAGACATCTATTAGATATCTTTTAGGCATCACCAAGATACGATAACGATATGTTTAAGATCTAATCTGTCAAATTAGACATTCTTTCTTCTGGAGATACTCTTGAATAATTTCCACAAGACATGACTTAGAGATCCAATTGACATCTAATAGATATCTAACTCTATCTAACGTAAAAGTGACATTGGTTGCCCGAATTGCGCTGCAAAAGAGAATTAGTTGATATCTAAACTATAACGTATCTAAAGTCCGTCAACCAAATCTTGTCAGTAGTAAAAGGCGGCAAATTTGAAAAATCGCGGGTTAGCAACACTGTGTTCAAATAATTCCAAAACGCGTGTCATCTGTGTTTTATCTGTGGAATGTGGATCGTGAATGACAGCCGTCACCTTATTTGTTTTCATTTGGTTTTCATTTTGAATCGTTTCTGTTTCAAGAGATATTTCTGCTGTCACCATTAAATACCAATACATTAAATAAGAATAAGCAAAGCTAAGGGGCCTACAATGTACAATCATGCTCGTTGATGGTAAACATTACTAAATATTGAGGTTATGACAAGTACTGGAAGAACTCTTTCGAACTTTTAAGATTATGTTTGTTTTAGGGTTAAAAGGCATAAATAAAATTAAAACGTATGCCTAAATCTATCCAACAAGACCATAAATTGTGTACTGGAAACCGTCCATAGGCCCACATGTCTAATATTTTCAGCAATCAGTTGTGACTATTTACAAAGGTAAACCTTTTAAACAGTATTAAGAGCCTTGATTATATCGCCGTTCTTTCGCAATATCTACCTAATCCATACATGTTTGTTGCAGGATTAAATCTTGCCCAATATAAGGCGTTCGTAGTAGGTAGTATCTCTTCAGACAATACTTACCTATGGCGGTTTATGTACGTGTACAACGCAACCAAGTCGAAAAGTGATCCTTATCTTATTTACCTTTAAATTAAATAAACACCCAAATATCAGTTGTTTTATTTTTAATATGTATATTGTACAATATATACCAATCAAAAAAATTACACAGGTATGTCATATTCATCCAGAACAGTACACTAATTTACATTAACAAGTGGCATATTATATTGTAAATAACAAATATATGCACTATCTAATTATCTGCATTTTGATATGATTTTATTTTAGTAAACTTAGAAGACATAGATAGGGAACAAAGAGAATATAAGCAGTTGTTTTTGATATCTTCAGATTTGTTCATCATTTTGACTAACATTGTTTTAACATCGCTTTTAAATTGTCCGTCCATGTTTCAATTTTTTTCAATAAACCGCGAGTGATAATTTGAATTGACGTACGCAGGGCGCGCTCAGCGGAAAAAAAAATCTGTTGGTTCGATGTACATTGCTGCTTTTCTTAGCGCAATACTGCTCTTTGAGTGTTGCCCTACTTTAGTTTGCTTTACATTGCTACTGACAAGATTTGGTTGACGGACTATAGAATGGATCTTAGTACGTATCGGTCGTATCGTCTCTTGTGAATATGTATCTTGAAGTTCGAATACGGCAGACTCACTTTGTTCTATTCAAGTCAGTGCAAAGTTAGATTAGACAGACTTTAAATTTTATTCATTTGTAATATTTATTTTGGACCTGATTGTGTTATCGTGACAAATTGTACATTGGTAACATCACTACACCATAAAAAACAAAGTCCCTCGCCGCGTCTGTCTGTATGTATGCATGTCCGCGACAAACTCAAAAACGACTGAACGGATTTTCATGCGGTTTCCGCCTATCTTTAGAGTGATTTTTGAGGAAGATTTAGATGTGTCATTTGTTAAGGTTTTGTGTAACCCGTGCCATCGCTAGTGAAGGACTAAATTTTAGTGTACTTATTTGAGTGTGTTGTACAAATATTTCTGTACCTTTTACAGACTTGCTTTTTAAATGGGGTTTGAAGCGGTATTCTTTTTCGGGACTGAAAACATTTAATAAATGCTTGCGTTTTTCTTATTACATATATGGGCCACACATCCAGATGGATCATCATGGATCAAGAAAATCTATAAAATATTTTGACTTTATATTTCGAAGTGAGCTTTTAGCCCCTATCCTATAGTAACCAACGTTGTGCAACTAAAACTGCAACACCTTGAAATGCATTCAAGAATCAATTAGCATTGAAGAGTTTACCGACATTCTATCAGCCTAGAAGAATAACAGCGTATACATTCTGTGTCTTCACATAGCAACGGTGATTTAATGCGACCACGGCAAAACTAAAAGATAGGTAGGTCGACATTCGACAAAAAAATCTATATATACTTGGTCAAGCAAATCTTGTTACTAGAAAAAGGCGGCAGATTTGAAAAATAGCGGGTTAGCAACACTGAATTGTTCTAAAATCGCGTGTCATTTATATCTTATGTGTGGAACTGTTTTGTTTACATTTCATCGTTGTTCGATGTACTGTTATATATGCGTTTCCTAGGGATACCATACTTTGCTTTACATTTGCTACTAACATATCCAGCTTGACAGACTATAATTATCCATCTTGCTCATAAAATTTCACGCGAATCGGTTGAAAATGTCACTGGATTAAAATTATACCCCTAGCGGGTCACTCGCCCAATTAAAGTAAAAATTCGTGAGTGACCAACGGGATATAAATAAATGTATATTCGTGCCATTAATTTGTCGTTTTAGTATACCAAAACGAATTGCATTTTAATACATTAAAGCAAACCCTGGTCGAATGACTAGCGTATACGCGGTTACGTCGACCGTCAAGGTCCGCGTGGCGCAACATATTACGATGTGTGTCGCACGCGGTCACTAACACCTGACCTATTGTATACCTTATATCGTCCCAATACGGTTTATGAGTGGATAGCCAGTTGTCGTGGATGGAAAGGTACTAGGAGCCATGCACGATTTGCAGATATAGTGATACCACAAAATAGATAATCTGTTTAAGAGGGGAATAACGCAAAATTGTAGTTTTTTAACCGCCTTCAAAAAAGGAGGGTCTCAGTTTGACCTGTATGTATGTTTGTCCGCGATTATCTATCGATTTTCACGCGGTTTTCTCAAAGACGAATCGTCGAATGATGGTCCCTACGACAGTTCATTTTTAGGGTTCTGGACCTCAAAGGGAAAAAAACGGAACCCTTATAGAATCACTTTGTTGTCCGTCCGTCTGTCTGTTAGAGTGTCATGAGTTCGAGACCCTTTATCTCGGGAACGCGTGGAGGTATCCGGTTGAAATTAAAACTACATATATACTTACTATTTTTGGTTTTGGTCTAAAAATTAATAACAATAAAACTAAATTCATGGAAGTGTCTAAGATAGGTAATATAAAGAGTGAGCTGAAAATAAGGGGAAGAAATATAGAACAAGTCAAAAACTTTAAATATTTGGGAAGTATCATAACAGAAAACTCAAGATGTACTCCAGATATAAAAGCAAGAATTGCAATGGCTAAACAGACCTTCTATAAAAAGAAAAACCTATTTAAATCACGTATATCCTTAAACATAAGGAAAAGATTTATGAAAACATATATATGGTCCATCGCACTATATGCATGTGAGACATGGACGCTAAATAAGAGAGATCAAAAATATCTACAAGCATTTGAAATGTGGTGCTGGCGAAGGATGGAAGGAATAAAGTGGACGGAAAGAGTGACCAATGAAGCCGTCCTGAACAGAGTGAATGAAAAGAGAAGTTTAATGGACATTATTAAAAATAGAAGAGGAAAAATGATCGGCCACCTGCTACGACACGACCACTTCATCAGAAACATCATAGAAGGGAAAATAAATGGAAGAAGAAGGAGGGGAAGACCAAGAAAAAGTTATATGAGCCAAGTGAAGGAGCATGTAGGGGCCGTGTCGTACCAGGACGCTAAAGGGCTGGCTTCGGATCGACCAAGGTGGAGACAAATTCATCACGCTGCACCGACAAGAGCCCAGCTCTTAAATTGAATGAATGATATACTTACTCAAGTCTATAGTCACTTAAAGCTGTGAAAAAATCAAACTTCTAAGTTAACGTGAAATAAAGATGTTTTGCTCGACTTGGCGTGGGCACTGCCGTGCCCCCAGATATGGCCGTTTATATTTGTATGGAGGAGCTGTCACGTAAAATACAGTTTTTTTTGGAAGTTTGGCACATTAATTAATTTAGAAATATAATAAAAATACGGTAAGAGAAGAGTCGTGGAATGTATTGAGCTCCGTATCTTCCACGACTCTTAATTCTCTTTCCGCGCAGACTATAACAACATAATTCTTGATTTTATTTTTTTATTTACGTCTTACCAAAACTTAAAAACAACTGTCAGTCCATCATTCGACGCGAGAGAAGAGGCCCACTGATTACCAGTCCGCCGGACGACATCAGCCTGTCAGTTAGAACAGTTGACAGTTCCGAACAACTGACAGGCTGATATCGTCCGGCGTGATAATCGGTGGGCCCCTTTAGATGTAGACCAAGAAAAGTCTGCCGAGATTTTGACAGCACACGCAGTGCTGGTCACAGACCTAGAATTTTCGCGCTCGCGCTTGACAGACAGCTGAAGTGTGCGAAAGGGAAGCCATCAAGTATATGAACATCCCATGAGTGCGAAAGAGACAGACTACCAATGAGAAAACGTGACCACTTTTGAGTTTGATGACGGCCGCAGACGGCCAAGAGCGTATCACGGTCATTTTCAAATTGAAAAATATACACGGATTATGACGAAAAGTATTAAATAAAGTAATTCAGTGAAGATGGTGTCTTGTAGTGTGCCGGATTTCAGTGTTACAGTGCCAAATAATCCAAGCAAATACTCATTTCAGAGGATTTATGATATTCCGAGGGAAATTTTCATAACGATATTTTGTCAAATTAACAGCGTAAAAAGTGTAAGAAGCCGGTTTATAAAGTTCATTATAAGTTTTTCTTCCTTTGTGTGCTAATATTTTATCATATTAGTCTATAATTTAAAATATTTTGTGTAAAAACATAACCTGTTACTTTACGCTAGGGCTTGACAAAATGTTCATATGACAGTATCGATAACTTGGCGGTATATTAATAGCTATGTAATTATTTCTTTAAAGGACATAATTAAGATATTAGCTTTTATAACCGATTTCAAATAATAACGATTGTTATACCTTTTAGAACGTGCTCATGTATAGCGGTAAATTTAAACTTCACTTTCCAACACAGTAAGAATTACATTAAGATAAGTCTGCAACGATTTTGATAGCACACGCAGTGCAAGTGTTACGTTTAAAATAACACATTTGAAAAAGTAGTCGATAAAGCAATCAAAGATCGACAGATTATTCATATGTTGTAACATGACATCACTATTTTTGATCTCACACAGACAATTTACGCACACACTTGCATTTCATTTTTGGTCGCACTTTTGAAGATTGGCAGTTGTTCTATACATTTTAATTCTATGGTGCTGGTGTTATTTTAAACGTCAAACTTCCAAGAAATGATGACGTCCAAAGTGCGTCCAAATAACACTGGCACTGCGCGTGCTGTCAAAATTTCTGCAGAGTTTTCTTGGTTTAACTCTAGCGTGTATGTCCCGCTTTACATCTTGACACATGCACGTTCCGTTTTTGTCAGCATTCGTCGCCTTGGCAGTAATAGACGGATACGCTCAGCCGCTTACATAACACACACACATATCCTGTCCCACTTCTGGAGGTGAACTGGTCAGATTTGTAAGTAAAAGATAGGCTTTAAGTAGTCTAGTTTACGTAATTCGCATTATAAGATAAAAATAGCTTATTTTTCAAGTTAGGCATACTCTGCCCGAGTAGATTTAAATCCCTCCTGATTTGCAGGAACCTATATCCCAATATGTGACCGGCAAGAAACTCAGAGGGACACATTCGTAAAATCGCAAATGTGTCATAGACGTTTTATAGTATAGGTACCTATGCTTTACTCGTTGCAGTCTTTCCTGTGGACATCATAAAGTTAAGGGAATCTAAAGCTAATTTTTACGCTGCACCCTTTATTACAGGCGGGATATTTATTTTCAGTCCTTGAAACTCAAATAAGAAAAGCCTTTAATTTGTATTGCATTGTCCACAGAAGTGACCTTTTTCTAAAATGTGCTTGGCCCCAATCGGTTGGAATCGTTCCGAAAAACGGGCGTCCTGTAGGTATTGGATACAACTAGGGCACAATAGTTATTTGTTTCACAAGGAGCAAAGTTGTTTAACCTGATGTTGTGCATGCTAATATTGATATCCGAGCAAGCGAAATATTCAAAAAATAGAAAGATTTTCAAGTTTGATTAGTTCTGAAGAACGTCGTTCGTAGGTAGTCAATTGATTAATTTAAATATGTAAATGGATTGATGTTTTATGTACTTACTGCGTTATTTGCTAATTAACAAAATAAGTTGCGACAAACGTGTCGTCAAATGGTGTTCCCACATCGGCTGTTATAAAATGTAATATACATCGTGTAGCAGGGACAATGATAGCATGTAATTTAATTTTTAACAAGCAGAAACGTCTGCGACCGATGCTATTAAGCTTAGAATAAATTTAAAAGTGGAAAAAAATACTGTCTTGGGTGAGACTTGAACTCACGGCCTCTGGATCGATATTCCAGCGCTCTGCCATCTGAGCCACCAAGACCAAAGAAATAAAAAAATATTATATGAAGATATGGTGGAAAGATTTGCTGGCTTTGGATGAGGTCTTGGTGGCTCAGATGGCAGAGCGCTGGAATATCGATCCAGAGGCCGTGAGTTCAAGTCTCACACAAGACAGTAATTTTTCCACTTTTAAATTTATTCTAAGGTTAGTAACATGATAGTATTGAGTGTTTTATTATGCTGTCCCTCTCACACAGTGTTATACAGCAGTGTGGGACCACCAAAAGGGTCAAGGGTCACATGAAGGAAGCTCATCGCAGCGAAATAGTGACTCGTAGCGTTTATCGTAAAATTTATTAGAGATAAGTATTAAAAGCTTGTAAGAATACAGGACGATGACGTGTCGTCTAAGGGCCGGAGGGCGTACCGCGAACCACATTCGACGTGTTGCCTCTCTGTCGCACTTGTAAATTCGTACGTAAGTGTGACAGGAGGACGTGGTTCGCGGTAGGCCCTCGGTAGCGTAAAGGACGCCGCTCGCAGTTAGTTTATTCGTACCTATTTATTTCGTGTTACGTAGCGATTCTCTTTATTAATTTCTCTTCTCAAATCAGATCATTTAAAAGTGTAAGGTAAAGGCCAGTTGCACCAACAACAATTAGTGGACTGATCACTCATCACTCAAAAGTGAATTATGAAACTTCCCATACAATAAAATGTACGAACGCTTTAAAGGTGACATAGGTACGGTAACCGTACCTATGTCACTTCTATATACTTACTTAGACTACGGTTAGGTGCAACCGACTCTAAGTATATAAGTGAAATATCAAAACACATACAACTAGTGGCTCTGTGAGCTGTAGACCTCGCGAGCATAACTTAAAACTGGATAAATGTATGGCTCCGCCGTTTTGAAATACATATTTTCAAAAACTGAATCGAAAAAAACACTATCATGACCATCGAACCTGAACATAAAATTTAAGAGAATCGGTTGAGAATCGCGACCTGTAGACCATTTTTGCCCAAGCTGAAATGAAAACTATCGTTAACGCTCGGTCAAAAACACATTTCTACACTTTACTGTCGGACAATGAGATATATTATACTTTAAAAAACTAACATTGCGGCAACAGGCCTAATCCGCGTTGTTACTTTATTGATGCGTGTGCGCAGAGATTGGTCACAGCTCATATAGTGACAGTGGTTGCATTTAATCTGGAAGAAATCGATAGTTTGATCAGGTGACTAAGATTGTCATAAATATTATAGACACTGTTTGAGTATTTTTACATTATCCGATCCGATATTAGAAGTCGGATACGACTGCAAACAAATAAAGCAAAAAGTAAAAAGTGCCTTTTAATACTTATTTTATACACTTAATTAATATGTTACTCTTCGAAGGCCGCAAAAATATGTGAGACGATCTTATGGCTGTGCAAATAGATCGTGTCAGATATTTTTGCGGTCTTGTGTAGCATTTTATTGCAGGTGAATTTACAATAATTTTAAAATTTAAATACTTAATATTACAACAGAATATTTACTTAATAAGTATTATATAGGTACCTACAATCTTTGAAATTATGAAAAGATGTGCCAAAGTATTAATGTTCTTCCCATACACCTATTTACATGCTGCAGTTGTACTGGAAATTACGCAAATGACACTGTAACCACTGTGTTGCGTTACGCTGCAGTTGGCTCGGCACAACTGTGTCACGGCTGCACGTCCGGAAATAACTGCGAGTCAACCAACTGCGCGCCCTTCGGTGCTACCGGCCCTTTGACGACACGTTGTCGTGTCGTCACTGTTCAAAAATTTAAGTAGTAGTAGTAGTGACAGCAGAGTCAATATTAAACGCTGTAATAAGAAATAACTGTGAGTTAACTAACTGCGCACCTTCCGTGTCGTCACTGTTCAAAAATTTAAGTAGTAGTAGTAGTGACAGCAGAGTCAATATTAAACGCTGTAATAAGAAATAACTGTGAGTTAACTAACTGCGCACCTTCCGTGCTACAAGCCCTTTAACGACACGAGTCATTGTTAAAAAAAATTAAACGCTGACGCTATATGACGTCAAGTAACTGCGAGTCAACTAAAAAGTGCTTCAGTACCGGTCCTTTGACGACACGTCTGCGTCACGATTTTATGACTGAGCGCATGGGAGATGTGCCCAGCAGAGGGACGTATAGGCTGAATTGTTATTATTATGTAGGTATGGTTTGCCAGACTAATATATTACTCTGTAAATTCTACTTACCTTTTGGACACCGGCTCGATCATGAAACGAACAGTTTCATTTTTATACTATCCGATGTTAAGCTTCACTTACCTGTAACAAAAACAAAATTAAAATGTAGTTTAAATAATTGATTTATCAGTATTTAACTTAAATTTATAATAAAATATGCACTTAAGTAAGTATATTTGGAATTTAATAAGTTTAATAACGTTGCGGCAATCAATAAGTGCTAACTAGAGTTTAAGATAAAATACATAGTTTCAAAAATTATTTACGATTAAAACATATTTTAAATAAAATGCCTGTCACAACAAAAACCTATAAATCACTCCACATATGCACAGTGTCAAATTCATCCTAAACGCCAGAAATAAATCAAGCAAATCAAGAACACGCAAAAACCGACTTCCTAACACATTTATGGAATACCGTGAAATTTTAATTATTAGGTTATGGTCTTTTGTACGGGGCGGGGCAGAGGCAATGGAGCGTGAGTTGGACAAAAAATGGCTGCCGATTTACCGACTGGAGCTTAAACGGTGGGTTATGCTTGTACAGTCGCCATCAGATATAGCGGCTGAGGTGCTCACAAATATCTGAACACGCCTCTATTTGAGCTCTGATATATCTGATGGTGTGGCCCGTTTTCATTGTCCGTAATTGAAACACACGACCAGTGAAACCTGTGTCGATACGTCGGTAAATATAAAGGTACCTAATAAAATAAATTTCGCGATAGACCCGTCTATAAATGTGTTCAAACCGCGAAAGTTTTAAATATTATATTCTATATATACTTAGTTATGTATTCTTGAACTACTACGTTGTATTTACCTATATGTACCTTATCTTATTGCTTTCGGGGGCCCTTGCGGATACACTTCGACCCATAGGGATCTTTTGTGCAATTACCCCCTATACACCGTGTTTTTATTGAATTCCGTTAACTTCGGGGTATGGTTAAGTACGTTTAAGAGAACTAAACGGCATAGTTAATTTAAAAAAAAAAATTATTTGCTTGTTTTACAAAAAAAATTAAGTTTAAAAACTAATTCAATACAGCATATAGCGTTTTTGTAACACGGGCTTTACATTTAACTCAACCAAACAATTGAAATCTGTGGCATATCAATGTCATTTGAACATCGATCGACCGAGATTGTACTTAAGTTTAGTAGAAAATGTATGAACTCATACAAAGTACTAATCAATATGTAAACCGGCCCTAAGTGTACACGCTTGTAGAGGCCTTATAGGAAAAAAATAAATTATTGATTATCTCCGAAATGGAGTTAATTAGAATATCGGTGTCTTTGAGAAAGTTGCTTGAGATAAGCTCAGGAATGCACCCTTGAAATTAACGGAAATCAAAAAGAACACGGTGTATAGAGAAAATCCGTCATCTACTCGAGAGCTTTTCCCACCATATCCATGTGTCGGATGATGGAGCTCATGGGTAGCGTTTTAAAGTCCTTTGGTTCCAGATATCCTACTCCAAAGTCCTTCATTATGTACCTACTAGTTTTTTATTTTATTCTAATATATAATATTGTGTGAAGAGCTCTGGTGGCCTAGCGGTAAGAGCGTGCGACTTGCAATTCGGAGGTCGCGGGTTCGAACCCCGGCTCGTACCAATGAGTTTTTCGGAACTTATGTACGAATTATCATTTGATATTTACCAGTCGCTTTTCGGTGAAGGAAAACATCGTGAGGAAACAGGACTAATCCCAATACGGGCCTAGTTTACCCTATGGGTTGGAAGGTCAGATGGCAGTGGCTTTCGTAAAAACTAGTGCCCACGCCAATTACTGGGATTAGTTGCCAAGCGGACCCCAGGCTCCCATGAGCCGTGGCAAAATGCCGGGACAACGCGAGGAAGATGAATATAATTATAATATTGTGTTTAATGAACCGGTCTATTTGTATCATTTCTCAGTTTGGACACTGTGTACAATATATTATGACTGTTTGTGTTCTAAATAAAACAAATATTTCATATTAAATTTAGTAAATAAATATTGTGTAATGAATTGCATTCAAAACACCATACATAAATCTTTTAAAATGTCACAATGTTAACTTAAACTAAGTATCTAATTATCAGTATCACATACGTCACCATTTTAAACAAATTGACACATTTAAATGATAGACTATTGCTAAATTTAAGAAAAACATTACCAATTAAGATTTTCACGGAATTCTCAACTCTAATTCCACGTGTTAAGAAGAATATTTGAATAACCTTTAAATATGTTGTGGACAGTTAATAACCCATAACAGGACTTCGATGGCACCATGTCGTCGTCATAAGTAAAAAGCGGCCAAGTGCGAGTCGGACTCGCCCATTAAGGGTTCCGTATTTAGGCGATTTATGACGTATTAAAAAAAAACTACTTGCTAGATCTCGTTCAAACCAATTTTCTGTGGAAGTTTACATGGTAATGTACATCATATATTTTTTTTAGTTTTATCATTCTCTTATTTTAGAAGTTAGGGGGGGGGGGGGGGGGGGGACACATTTTACCACTTTGGAAGTGTCTCTCGCGCAAACTATTCAGTTTAGAAAAAAATGATATTAGAAACCTCAATATCATTTTTGAAGACCTATCCATAGATACCCCACACGTATGGGTTTGATGAAAAAAAAAAATTTAGTTTCAGTTCGAAGTATGGGGAACCCCAAAAATTAATTGTTTTTTTTCTATTTTTGTGTGAAAATCTTAATGCGGTTCACAGAATACATCTACTTACCAAGTTTCAACAGTATAGTTCTTATAGTTTCGGAGAAAAGTGGCTGTGACATACGGACGGACAGACAGACGGACAGACAGACGGACAGACAGACGGACAGACAGACGGACAGACAGACGGACAGACATGACGAATCTATAAGGGTTCCGTTTTTTGCCATTTGGCTACGGAACCCTAAAAAGTAGTAAGTGACTATGCACATGCTAAATTCTACCTAATACTGTTAGCCTTAGGTTGATATTTCAATGACAGAGTGATATTAAAAAAGCGTATTTGTTGCTACGGCGCTTAAGTCGTTAAATTGTGTATTTTTATGAAAATAAATACAGTTTAAAATGTGGTAAACGCCGTCTGTCCTATGGTCCCTTTTGAGCGGCTTGACACATAAATATGGTTTTCTTTTTTTTAAGCTAGCAAAAAGCCTACTTTAATTTTTTAATTCTTACTGAGCAGGTTATTTTAAAAATAATTTTGAAAAGAGTGTCTTTTTTTAAATTTAAGCATAAAAGGAATTATTGGAAAGATCCTGTATTGTATAGTATTAAACTTTTTTATTCTACATTAAGGCGAGGTATGCCCGGGGAAAATTTTCAGATTCTGTCAAATTACCCCATTTCACACACAAGCACACTTCACGCACACTACCTCACTTTACTGGGACAGGTCAGTGACCCAAGCTGTTTTTTTTAAGATGCAGATGAGAGCATTTTGAGTTTAGTGTTAACCATTGGCCTTTTTAGAGGAACAGGAACTGTAAAAGCGTTCCATTGAAAGAAGAAAGAGAAACAATACATTTTATCTTGCTTTCCTTGTCTGTTAATGTCAAACGTGACGTACTTAAATGTAAATAATCTAATTCATTTCTTTTTCTCGCACCCTGTATGTTTTTTCCAAAATCTGTAAAAGCCAATCTTCATTAATTTGAAATCGAAGGAAAGTCTTCTAAGACCGTTTTCTCGTAGCAGCACGGGATCTGGTAGCTGCCCTCACTGACCTAAAAAGAAAATCCACCCTGTATAAGGCGGCTAGCATTAAGCACTGGGATATTTAGTTTACTGTCTTCATTAACGTGACTACCGTGACTGGTAACTAATACACCCCGAATTTGGAATAAAATAGTCTGAGAATGTCACTTACGACCCCCTACTAAACAAGATACATTAAATTACCAAAAAAATGTATGGGTGTAAAAGACATTCATAGTGATTTTGACCAATTGTAAAGGACATTGAGTAACTTCTTTCATATTTAATTCATACAATGACTGCTAATTCAGTTACTAAAATTTTGAGTACTTTTCTAATACACATTAAAAATGTAGCTTCATAAACAACAAAAATATTATATAAATATCAACAATTAAAAAAAAATCGCTGTTTTTCGCGTCTTATGAAAACTAAAATTTTGCCCTTTACGCCAACTGAACCCAAAGGTATCGATACTATTCCAGGTGACTGTACCTAGCTAATAAGAAAAAATTGCATGCTTCTACAAGTGAACTGTACGCATCCAGAATTACTGTCCACCTATGCATTACTACATTTTTGCAAATAAACATTTCTTTATCTTTATCAATAAATAAAGTCCTGGCAGGGTGGAAATTGGCGGGTGGAAAATAGGTACTATTATCAAAATTTTAATGTAGGTAAATTGTATTTTATACATGTAGAAATGTAACCTACCTACGTACTTACTGTATGTATTAGGATTGCAGATAAATTTGATATACATAGAATGTTGCACTAAGCGGGGACTGATTTAGCTACGGTGTAAGCAGTACGGTAGGTACCGCTTTTTACACGACTGCCGAAACAAAAAGAGTGTATTGTTTTCAGCGTTCATGTTTGTATGTATTTATTACTAAAGTAAAAAGTAAACTAATCTGAAAAAAAATCTTAAAATTACGCAAACATTGTATATGCATTTACATATATAGATTATCTTATACCTTTAAATTATATTTGGGTGCTTTAGGATAATTATTCTAATTTGTTTTCAAATACTTAAGGTATATGGACAGAGGGTATGTCCTTGAACTACGTCCAAAAGAGAGGTATGGGTACTGTGAATATCATCACCTACTGGTAGGGCACAGCACAGCGGATGTCATTCCAGATCTAGAGCAGAGCTCAACCTTACAGTAAACCGCAGCTCAATAACACTAGACCCTACCCCACTCATAGTCTTATGTTCCTGCCGGTGAGTAAGGTGGCCAGTTATCAACGAGGGTACGGAGTGATAGGCTCGGCAACGCGCATGTAACAACTCTGGGAGTTGCAGGCGTCCATAGGCTGCGGAGACTGCTTACCATCAGATGTATGCTTGTTTGTCATCGACGTGGTATAAAAATTAAATATGCTCAGGATGTCATTGAACTTGAACTTTGTTTATTTGGTACCTAGTAAATTTGTATAATACTGTTTATATGTATCCAAACAACCACAAACACAAACCAGCCTGTAAGCCTCGCAGGTAAGTATATCTCGGTCTCAAAAGCCGCAAAAACTCGCTAGGACTGAGGCTAGACCATAGCCGCTTATTTTTTCTTGATTTCATGAAGGTTTGCAGAACAGCATGTAACCGCAACAGAATAGGCCGCAAAAATGTCGTCATATAAAGCTGTAGTACCACGTTCGGGTCGGCTATCGGGTCGTCCGGCCTGGGAACGAAATCATAAAATACCCGATAGGTTATCGGCACTGAATGTTATTAGGTAATATTTGAAGAACAAAAGTTCTCTAACATAAATACAAAATCACAAAATTGTCATCTGTCATCACAGTTCATTGACGTACAGAAGTCACGTAGGAACGTTTTTAAAATGACGCTATATTAATACCAGCATAATGAAAATTAATTCCAATCAGTAAAAATGAGTCTTCAAACTTTTTTCATTTTAAGCGGGATTTCAAGGAGCAAATTACTTAAATGATATTGTAATCGTATTGTTTTAAGATAGTTTACTGCGTTTTTCAACCATTATGCCCCGTAAATAACAGCAAATCTAATTTAAAATGAAACTCGAGCTCTACGTGATGATAATTATTTACCCTATTTCTTTTAATACAAACTGTCTACTGGTATACTTTTTCGTATACGTACATGATTTATTTGTCAAGAGTAAGCTGTCATGGAGCTCCAAAGCGCGATGCGTCCGCCTTCGTCCGAGGCCAGCGGCCATCTGAATCAAAGAAGTTGCGTACACGGGACCGCTGATATCATGTCTTTGAATATATTTATTTAATGTTCAATTTAAAAAAAAAGGAATCACTGAGTTCCATCAAGAATAAGATTGCGCGTTATTAGAAGCAAATTTCATATCTTTATCTTTTGTGCCAAAATTGTTACGAATATTTCAAGTCCGTTTTAGACCTATGTTTGTGATTGTTTTCTATCGAGCGAAAGTCAAAAACTTAGGATTCGAATCGTTGAGTTCCATAGAAAAAGGCCTCAAGATTGCTTATACCATTCATGGCAGCCGTACGGTGGTCCAAAAAAGCGCTACGAATATTTTAAAACTCCGTTTTCTGAACTCACTTCACCTTAAATAACGAATAAGCAAAATCATGTTAACCGACATTAAACTATTAAGACGAAACAGGAGCTGCGATTTAAATATTTTAGGTAAATATACCCGTCTCGCTAACGGAAAGGGCTCTTTAGTGCGATAAGGACAAGGCGAAAAATCCTGCGTAAAAATCTCAAAAATCGAGATTTTTGTACTCGACTGTTTCCTTCTCCAAAACTTAACCAATCGTAACCAAATTTGGAAATCTAAATGACTATAAAATTATCTGTATCGCACCGTTTTGATTTTTTGGCTAATTGATATCTGTTTTGAATACCACGCCTCTCATTGCGGCATAGTCAATTAGGCCAATTTGGCCATTTTTGAAAGGCTCTAGCGCCTTAAAAAACAAAAATATCAAAAAAGCAAAACGGTCCAACACAGATATTGACAATATTATCCTGTGTTGAAAAAATCATTGCTCTAGCTTCAAAACCCACGGAGGAAACAGTCGAGTACGTTTGTATGGAGAAATGACCACTCCTGGTTGAATTTTTACAGGAATCAGTGAAATATTTATTTATTTATTTTAACTTTATTGCTAATATATATGTATTCAAAAAATGTACAAATGGCGGACTAATGCCTTTAGGTATTCTGTACCAGTCAACCATAGGGCTAAACAGAGATGTCAATAAAAATGGTGCAAGAAGAAAAGTAAGAGAATTTAATATCCAAAACAATCCAAACTGTCTCATGATTAGTCTCGATCCTATATGTGGTTATACCAAAGTCGGACCACTCTAAGTTTTCATGCCAAGTATGGAGCTTATAAGGATATGTACCTATGCATTCTTACTGCCAAGTTATTGCAAAGTTAGCGTGGTCACAGTTTAGTTATAGCAACATAACAACCTGTACTGAAAGTACACATCCCATCAGTACTGTTAATAGGTATTGACAACGTTTCCTCTGTCCATTTGAATTTCAAGAAGGACGCTTACATACATTCATATGACACACTTTCCCTCTACGAATGCAATTACAATGAAATTAGAACTATAACTGTACTTGCAGCATGAAAAAAAATGAATGGAAACTTTTTTTGCAAGGGTAACGTCAAAAAAAAAATTTTAGATAGTACCATTTCGTACCTTCGCAACACTTAAAATTCCACTTGTCGAAACACTCACGACTGTATACGCTTGGCAATTTTGGAATCTTTTGCTTTCTCGGGTATCAATATTAGCACGAGATGTTTTAAACAAAAAACTTTGTTAAACGTATTTACCTATTACTTGTTCAAGAAAGTGTCTCCTGGTAGTCAGGCCAGAACAACAAGAAGTACCTTTAGTACTCCGGCAAATTAATATAGTCCGTACAAAAACGCGCAATTCAAATTTTTATGGTACGAGTAAATCGATCGCGCCTACATTTCCCAAATTTGCCTCCGTTTTCTAACGACAAAGCAGCTGGCTTGCCAGGGTATAGTTTGGTCAATATGTTCGATCTTTTACAAGCTTTTATTTAACTTGCAAGGAACCTATGTTTGTACGGGTCAAAACTTGAAAGTTCAATTTGACCCACTTCCCGGTTTCCAATGAAGCTGAAAATTTGCATGCATAAGTCGGGTGACAATGCAATATGATGGTACAATCGAGCTGATTTGATGATGGAGATAGGAGTTGGCCATTGGAACTCTGTGATAAAACAACGCAACCTAATTGGGGCCTGTGGAAAAAAGTGCAGTCAGCGATAAAAGCTTGTACCGAAAATTATTCCCATCCTTACAATCAATTACCTACATTGATTCTTTCGTCCCGTTACTCTATGTGATATTCAACTGCATAAGATACTGAATCCTAGAATGTCACAACAATGGTTTTAAAATTAATGAGTGCCCCAGTTTCTGGCTATTTCCAAACTGTTTATATAGACGATGGTGAATTTTACTTTTGCTCGGATATGTTGTTTTTTTTTCGATGGATTGTGTAATAGTATAGGTTGATTCGTAATACATCCTTACTAATGTTACAAATGCAAAAGTAACTCTGTCTGTCTGTTACCTTTTCAAACTTGCGTCGAATTATGGTCCCTTTGACAGTTCCTTAAATAACACATTTCTAAATAAATTAGTGTGCTAACTATCCAAAAAATGTCTACAATTTACGGGACAGCTACTCAGCTAGTCCATATAAAAACGTGCTGTTTTAAGGGGCCCACTGATTACCAGTTCACCGGACGCTATCAGCCTGTCAGTTGTTCGGAAGTGTCACCTTTTGCGATTAACTGACAGGCCGATATCGTCCGGCGGACTGATAATCAGTGGGCCCCTTAAGGGATCAACGGTCGCGAGAGGTATAAACAACAAAACGTCCATTTATTGTTAATCTAAACTAAACCCTTGAATAGAATAGAATAGAATAGAATAGAATAGAAATATTTTTATTCGTGAGCACAAACACAAAAAAGAAAATTATACAAGCAAAGAAACATAAAAAAGAGAAAGTGCCACGAAATGGTCTCACCTCAGCATGTCCCTAGACACCCTAGTATTAAAATTTTCATTCGATGACGTGACGGACGTACGCTTTTGGCATAATATATTCTAGGTTTATATGTAGATTCCGTTCTGATTTGTTTTTGCAAATTTTAGTAAATTTAAATCCTATGAAATAAATCTAGTCTTTCATTGTGCCAATAACGTACTAAAAAAAATATATGAGGAATGCAAAATATTGAGAAGTTGAAAAACATTCTCTCATTTTGTATGGACGAGGTTATAATTACAGATATGTCGTTTTTCGAGGCATAATAACAGGAAACTAGGTGATATCAATGTTTTGTTATAATTATAAATGTCACGTCACGGATTCCTCGGTTTTCTAGTTATTGATAGTGTTAAATAGGTCATGGATGATGGAGTGACGTTTGCTATTCCATGAAGACTGCAGAAAAACAAGTCACCTAGGTACTATGACTATTACCTATGTATGAGCAAACGAAAAGGGTATTTCTTCATGTTTATTATCCCCATATATATGTTTTACAAAGGCCAAAATTGTTTACAAAGCGAAACATACTAAGATTTAAATAATTTATACAAAATATTTCACCAAAATAACGCGAGAAAAATACTAACTGTAAAAATATTACAAACTAAATTCAAATGACCGCTATTAAATATCTGATAATGAGATTTATTCAACAATCGTGTGAAAATTGTTTGTAATCGTATTCGACTAGAATAGTTATTTTCGATACAAGTGCGAAAAGGAGGAAATTCGAAACGAGTGGCGATAAATTAAAACACGACCGAAGGGAGTGTTTTAAATCGACACGAGTTGCGAATTACCTATTCGCACGTGTATCGAACAACGTTTTACAGTACATATGGCACTTTAAAGTTTCGACATCGCGCGAAAAGTAGTAAGTACGCTTATAGTCGTCAAACAGATATTGTTTTTTTTAATAACGACAATTACCTAACGTTGCAGTGGTCGCAATCGGCCACCTTTCATGTAATCTTATGTTATCTGATAATTTATTGTACAGTCGACGTCAAAGATACGTTTACACTTTTGCATCTTATAGCAACGGAATAAGGTGCAAAAGTGTAAAGATATCTTTGACGTCGACTGTACATACCTAAGTTTTAAAATTCGTATAGTTCATAATATTATCACTATTGTCACGATTAGCCTTAATATATTATAATATAATATAATATAATATGATATTAATAGGTAAATAGTAAACAACCGGATAAAAAACTGTAATTTCCTTAAGTAATTATCTAACGTTGCAATTGTCACAGTCAACCACCTTCGTCCTTACAAAGCTCACACTCAAGGTGAGTTGCGCAACGATTATCTTATGTTATCTTACCTAATCTTATGTTATCTTATCTTATAAATAATGTTTTTTGTTTATAAGTTCTGAAAGTAGTGTATTTAGTTGGATTTTCGCTATCTTTTATTAGTGGATCGAATTTAAACACACCGATTTAAAAAAAAATTAACGTTGCAACTTTCACAGTCAACCACCTCTGTAAGAGTACTCCCCGCTCACTCGCACTCAATGCGAGTTGCGCAACGCTTATCTTACGTTATCTTTGCTAATCTTATGTTATCTTATCTCATAAGAAATGTTTTTTTAAAGAATATTAGATGGATTATCGCTATCTTTTACTAGTAAATCGTTTTAATAACGTTGATTTCCTTAAACAATGATCCTACTTTGCAATATATGTCACAGTCAACCACCTCTGCAAGGGCACTCGCCGCTCACGTGCACTCAAGGCGAGTTGTGCAACGCTTATCTTATGTTATCTTACCTAATCTTATGTTATCTTATCTCATAATAAATGATTTTTTAAATAACATTAGATTAATTATAGCTATTTTTTATTAGTAAATCGAATTAAATATGTACGTTGATTTACTTAAACAATGTTCCAGCGTTGCAATAACTGTCACAGTCGACCACCTCTGAAAGGGTACTCCCCGCTCACGCGCACTCAAGGCGAATTGCACAACGCTTATCTTATGTTATCTTTGCTAATCTTATGTTATCTTATCTCATAAGAAATGATTTTTTTTAAGAATAGTAGATGGATTATCGCTGTCTTTTATTAGTGAAACGAATTAAAAACGTTGATTTCCTTAAACAATGATCCAACGTTGTAATAACTGTCACAGTCAACCTCCTCTGCAAGGGCACTCGCCGCTCACGCGCACTCAAGGCGAGTTGTGCAACGCTTATCTTATGTTATCTTACCTAATCTTATGTTATCTTATCTCATAATAAATGATTTTTTAAATAACATTAGATTGATTATCGCTATTTTTTATTAGTAAATCGAATTAAATATGTACGTTGATTTACTTAAACAATGTTCCAGCGTTGCAATAACTGTCACAGTCGACCACCTCTGAAAGGGTACTCCCCGCTCACGCGCACTCAAGGCGAATTGCACAACGCTTATCTTATGTTATCTTTGCTAATCTTATGTTATCTTATCTCATAAGAAATGATTTTTTTTTAAGAATAGTAGATGGATTATCGCTGTCTTTTATTAGTGAAACGAATTAAAAACGTTGATTTCCTTAAACAATGATCCAACGTTGCAATAACTGTCACAGTCAACCACCTCTGCAAGGGCACTCGCCGCTCACGCGCACTCAAGGCGAGTTGCGCAACGCTTATCTTATGTTAGCTTACCTAATCTTATGTTATCTTATCTCATAATAAATGATTTTTTAAATAATATTAGATGGATTATCGCTATCCTTTATTAGTGAATCGAATTAAATATGTACGTTGATTTCCTTAAACAATGATCCAACGTTGCAATAACTGTCACAGTCCCGCCACCTCTGTAAGGGTACTCGCCGCTCACGCGCACTCAAGGCGAGTTGCGCAACGCTTATCTTATGTTATCTTACCTAATCTTATGTTATCTTATCTTATAAGAAATTATTTTTATATAATATTAGATGGATTATCGCTGTCTTTTATTAGTGAAACGAATTAAAAACGATGATTTCCTTAAACAATGATCCAACGTTGCAATAACTGTCACAGTCAACCACCTCTGTAAGGGCACTCGCCGCTCACGCGCACTCAAGGCGAGTTGCGCAACGCTGCGATGCAAGTATGCTCCACTTTTGTTCAGGAACATCTTTACGCTTTTTGCGCGACTGACTGCCCGATTCGAACTTTAAGATACGTCAAATATTACGGCTAGACACGATAAGGATTAGATATGTCAGCGTCAAAAGTTTCTCCAAACAAAAACGTCCCTGCGTACTACCTAAAGATTGTCTGGAAGACATCGCATTTTAACGATAAGACCGCCTGTTGTTTCACCTCTTCTTTTCTGTATTATTTGTATTGTTTTCTGTAATGAGGTCTGCAATAAAGAGTATTTGTATTGTATTTTATCTTAAAGTACGAATAGGACTTTAGACCGCCTGTTGTTTTAAGCTTCTTCTTTTCTGTACCTACTATTTGTATTGTTTTCTGTAATGAGGTATGCAATAAAGAGTATTTGTATTGTATTGTATTGTATCAAGTTCGAATCGGACTCTAGTCAAGTAGAGCCACTGTCCCTGCGCGCATCTCGCTCCGTCTCTGACATAACACACGCGGCAAGCGGGTCAGGGCTCGAGCGAACGCTATCACTCTGACATCGCATCGCAAAGTGAGGGAGTGTCATTATAAACATTATGGTTTCACAGAAATTTGACACTGATGACATATTGCCCCAGTACCCGTACCATGAGTCACTGACAGTGTCAAAACTGACATAAACGCTATCGTCTACGTAATTTACTTACTATAGGTACATCTCGCTCGCACTAATATGCAAGTAAGAGCGAGATGCATAGAAAGTAAGTTACGTTCTCGATAGCGTTTATGTCAGTGCCAAACTGGTGGTAGCCACACAGTTTCTCATTGCAATGGCATGCAGAGTAAGCTGGGTCCGACTTTAAGGTTGGATTGTAATGAAACACATAACATAACAAGAGGTATATCTAGTCATGTAATTAGTTTATACAGCTACAGCTTATTAACCAAACGAAATAGAGCAAAAACAAGTTTTGTATGAAAAACTTAAATTCGCTGTCAGCGATTTTTTAACTATTTTTAGATATATCTTATCTTATCTTATACCTTTAAACGAGCAATTCTTGTTTATTTATATATATATTTCGGCGATCTCGGAAACGGCTCTAACGATTTCGATGAAATTTGCTATATGGGGGTTTTCGGGGGCGAAAAATCGATCTAAATAGCTAGGTCTTATCTCTGGGAAAACGCGCATTTTTGAGTTGGGACTTGCCGCGAAAACCGAAATTCGCAAATTGAGGGGATCTTTCTCTTTTACTCTTGTTAAATATTTTGATTTCCGATTTTTTGTAAGATTGTCCCCTGGGCCCTGATATTTTTTTAATATTTATATTTTATAAGTAATCTGTAAAACGCTGGCTGTTTAGAGATAAGAGCGTGCGACTTTCAATCATGAGGTCGCGGGTTCAAACCCCGGCTCGTAACAATGAGTTTTTCGGAACTTATGTACCTACCTACGAAATATCATTTGATAATATTTGCCACTGCTTTTCGGTGAAGGAAAACATCGTGAGGCACCCGGACTAATCCCAATAAGGCCTAGTTTACCCTTTACAAGGTCAGATGGCAGTCGCTTTCGTAAAAACTAGTGCCTACGCCAATTCTTGGGATTAGTTGCCAAGCGGGCCCCAGGCTCCCAGCATGAGACGTGGCAAGAAGCCGGGATAACGCAAGGATGAAAGTTTTATATAATCTGTGGGTTTTTGCATCCTTGTCGGAGCCCTAAAACCACTCAAAATACGCTAAGAGCGATAAAGATCACCTCAGACGTCCCGCCGTCCCTCGGGGCTCCGCGTGTGACTTCAATTATGACTTGTAAAAACACTTGGCGGCGGCAGGCTTAAGTGGAGCGCTTCCGCTTATGTTTGAGTGAATCGTGGCAGTTTTTGACTAAGTACACGTGCATGCTGCACATTAAAAAATATGGTTGTCTGTAAAGTCGGTTTACGGACGATAATTTTGCGTGATAACGTCATAAGAAAACATTGATGAAAAATTGCATACTTTTATAAGTTACCATGGAGATCTGTACACAACGTTACCATGGAGATCTGTCCACAACGTGACACTTTTTCGTGCATGCTACCCTTCGATCAACACGGGCTAAGATGCTACCGGTGTTCATAGATTTACTTATAAGACGTTATCGCGTCAAAAAAATGACTTTTTGGAGAACTTTTGTTACATTTATAAATAAATGTATGTGTTAAACTTTATGACTACAATCATTTTACGTGACAGCTAATAATAATTTAATAATTTGAGCCTATATACGTCACACTGCTGGGTACAGGCCTCCTCTCATGCGCGAGAGGGCTTGGGCTATATGATATGATTTATTTATCTCACAATATACAATTTCACTTAAAATTACACATGGTAGATTGTCAGGGATTTATATTGTGATTGTCAGTTTTTTTACATTACGAAATAATTGAATAAGTATGAAGAATAACAGTCACAATCAAAATTTCATTCAAAATTCAGGTATTAAATTACAAATCGTATGTCTGTAGTATCACAATAAATTAAAAACAAATATTTAAAAAATAATTAAGGTCACAATGAGAGGATCGTCATTAAAGTAATAAATAATAAATTATAATAAACCTTACAATTCAGATGTCAACAATCTAAGTAAATCTAATTAGGTAATTAGTGATTTCATAAAACTCTTTTACAGAATACAGTCCCCACGCTGGCCCAATGAGGATTGGGGACTTCACATACACCTTTGATTTTCTTCGCAGATGTATGCAGGTTTTCTCACGATGTTTTCCTTCACCGAAAAGCTAGTGGTAAATATCAATTATGATTTAACTGTAATAGATATTTTTATTTTTGCCTTGTACTCATAATAAATAAATGCTTTGCTTGGTTTAGAGCTACATACTCGTAAGTCTATATCTATGTAAGATTGTCCTTAAATCACAAACGCCATACATAAATCGAAAGACTTATTAGGATGTTTAAAATAATAGTAGTAGCACAGTATAGTACGTGGGTCATTTTATTTAAAGTTGTCCCCTGACCCTTTTTTTACAAATTTAGGATTTTTTATGTTATTTCTACTCAGAATCACGAGCTCTTTTGATCCTAATAGGGTCCCAAAATTTCCATACATTTTTCGATCTTTCCATTCCGTGACCGTCATACAAAGTCTATGAAAAATGGTCGGAATGGAAATAAAAACCTTGGGACACTTTTTTCTCCTATTAGGATAGAAAGAGCTCGTCATTCTGAATAGAAACAACATAGGCACATAGGCCACGTCTTCGCCTCAGCTAGTCTGTGGCCATGAGTAAGCCCATTTATAATAATAATAATTAAAAAAACATAGATATTTACGAATTAAAAAAAAGTATAGGGGACAACTTTAGATAAAACGGCCCAGGTACCAAAACTAAAGCTGCCTGGTAATCTGTTTTAGAGTCTGTGCGGAAAGAGAAGAGTCGTAGAATGTATTGGGCCCCATACATTCCACGACTCTTTCCGCACAGAGTCTACCTTTGCAAGTGTAATGTGTGTACAAAATCTCAACATTCACAGCTCTGTTCTCCATACAAACGTAGTTATGCTCTCATTTTAACGACTCTAAATAACACTTACTCTATGGTTTACGATAGGCGCTAGTGCTGCACTCTGGCGGCAGAACATTGCAGTAATACCCCCTATTATAGTTCGTTTTTTTTTAGCATTAGAAAGAACTTGTAAGAAGGTAAGCGATCTAGACATGTCTTTTAATTGAAAAACGCTTTTTAAAAATCAAAAATTATTACTTATGAAAGCAGAAGAATATAAATGATCGTATTAGATTCATAATTGTTACATATTTGCCGTAACTTATTTTTAAAATATGTTTTTCATTAAAATACACATCAAGATTGTTTACCTTATTTCTAATGCTAAAAAAACGAACTATAGTACGTCACTGGTTTTCAGGTTAGATCAGAGGGCCTACCGCGAACCACGTTCGACGTGTTGCCTCTCTGTCGCACTTGTGAATTCGTACGTAAGAGTGACAGGGAGGCAACACGTCGAACGTCGTTCGCGGTAGGCCCTCAGTTCCTAAAACTAGGTCCTATTTTTCCTCATATTCTCGTAATATATAAAACTAGGTCGTCCACGTAATGAGATACCTTGACATAGTATTCTATTTAATACTAAATTATATATAAAATAAATAAGACTCATACGAGGAATCAGCTAAGTGGCGCGAAATATTTGCTTTTCCTGATGTCATTTTTGCGTTACTAACCAGGGATGTTGCGAACATCCGCATCCGCATCCGCAACCGCGGAACATCCGCATTATTTTCAACATCCGCATCCGCATCCGCATCCGCATAAAATCGATGCGGAGCTTATGCGGATGCGGATGTTGAACAAGTCGGTACAGGAACGTCTTAGCGGCGGCGTAAGTGCTAGGTAATTTCGTCATTACCTATAACGAAATCGTCTAGATCCAGAAAAGTCGGCGAAGTTACTGTTTATTAAATATAACGCACCTATATTCTTGCTCAAATACTAAACGTTTGGTTTTTAGGGTTCCGTAGCCAAATGGCAAAAAACGGAACCCTTATAGATTCGTCATGTCTGTCTGTCTGTCTGTCCGTCTGTCCGTCTGTCTGTCCGTCCGTATGTCACAGCCACTTTTCTCCGAAACTATAAGAACTATACTGTTGAAACTTGGTAAGTAGATGTATTCTGTGAACCGCATTAAGATTTTCACACAAAAATAGAAAAAAAAACAATAATTTTTTGGGGTTCCCCATACTTCGAACTGAAACTCAAAATTTTTTTTTTCATCAAACCCATACGTGTGGGGTATCTATGGATAGGTCTTCAAAAATGATATTGAGGTTTCTAATATCATTTTTTTCTAAACTGAATAGTTTGCGCGAGAGACACTTCCAAAATGGTAAAATATGTGTCCCCCCCCCTGTAACTTCTAAAATAAGAGAATGATAAAACTAAAAAAAATATACGATGTGCATTACCATGTACACTTCCACCGAAAATTGGTTTGAACGAGATCTAGTAAGTAGTTTTTTTTAATACGTCATAAATCGCCTAAATACGGAACCCTTCATGGGCGAGTCCGACTCGCACTTGGCCGCTTTTTTTAATTAAAAAATACTAAAAATGTAATATTTGACGTTTTCTAAGTACCTAATCTTGACATCCGCATCCGCATCCGCATCCGCGGATGTCAAAAAATCTGCATCCGCAACATCCCTGTTACTAACATAGTTTTTAGGGTTCCGTACCTCAAAAGGAAAATACGGAACCCTTATAGGATCACTCGTGCGTTTGTCTGTCTGTCCGACCATTCCCTCCCCCTTTATCTCCAAAACTACTGGGTCTAAAATTTTGAACAAAATACACAAAATAGTTATTTACCTATAGATGACATACCTATTAGAAATGTGAGGTCTTAATTACTTAGTTTTTGATCCGACCCGGGCTTTGTAAAGACATTTCATTCACGTCCCACATAAAAAAATACGTTAATAAAATTAGGGTAATGTACGGAGCCCTTGGAACGCGAGTCCGACTCGCACTTGACCGGTTTTTTATCCGATTTAGGCACAATATTTATCAAATAAATAAATACTTTGGGACAATCAATTCACTTAAGGTAAATAAACGACGACTTTATTTATCCATGCTTTATTTTTTAATAGATAGAATAGAGTGTAAGTATAGTTATTTCAGGATTTTCCTAGAGATTTCCAGGTTACACCTAATCCCATTGTGCTATTGAGCAGCGGTCGGCAACCTTTTAGCAGCCAAGGGCCACATAGTAGCTAACGGAGGTGACGCGGGCCGCACACTGTTAATTTTTATGACTTTGTGAGACATTGTCGTTTGTCAATATTACATACAAAATAGCCAGGGAGATCGCGGGCCGCAAGCGACAGGTTCACGGGCCGCATGCGGCCCGCGGGCCGCGGGTTGCCGACCGCTGCTATAGAGGGTTATATTGTCATAGTAAATTTTGTAGTCACAGTAAATGATTTATTATTTTTATTTATTTTTAAAACGCCATATGACTTTGACCTATGTAATTTCACTGTTAAACTTATAAGTGTTAAATTGTTAAATATCAAACGTTGTCGCCATCTACACGAGTATAGGCCAAAGGTATGGCGCCATCTATTTGAGCATATTTTTTTCTTTATTTTCCGATGTACGTTTTTTCTTAGACTTATCTTATACGGAGTTACATATATCTTTGATAAAGGCTATTAGCCTTTGGCCTTAGCCCCCGATACTATTTCGAACTAAAATTATCTATAGGTAGTCGGAAACGTAGACTAAAATGACTAAAACACCTTTTCTTCTTGTTTTCTATTTCCATGAGAATTCGATTTGTACATTCAAGCCTTAGGGCTCATTAGCAAACACTATTCCTGTAAATTTCTTTTATTTTATACGAATACCCGATTAAACTAATCCGTTGACAGTTTGAAATATGACGGTATTCCAACTAATATTACCAATATACTTAGATACACCTAAACCTTCCTCAAAAATCACTCTATTGATAGGTGCAATTCGCATAAAAATCCGTTCAGTAGTTTTTGAGTTTATCGCTAACATACATACACACAAACAGACAGACGCGGCGGGCGACTTTGTTTTAAAATGTATAGATTGATGCGATATTAACTCTGTCTGTCTGTTTCTTCTTAAACGCTGAACTGATTTAGATTAAGTTTGGTATGGAGATAGTTTGAGTCCCGGGAAAAGACACGGTATAGTTTTTACGCAGAGAATCACTCCTTAAGGGGACGAAAAAGGGGGGACGAATTTACTATAGACGAGAGGTAGTAATATAATAATAATAAGCCTGTCTGTTACCTATTCACGGTTACACCGCTGAACCAACTTAGTATGATTTAGTATATGAGTCCCGGGAAGGACATGAGATAGTTTTTATCCCGGAAGTTATAATTCCAAGCGGACTAAGTTACGGGCAGAATCTACGTAAAAAATAACAAGAAAACCTGTGTATTTTTTTTTTCATTAAGGAAGGCAAAATAAACTTAAATTCTGAATCAGAGGTCTTGTATTTTTTTACGTATCACTTCCATATTTTTATTCGATTTAACTAGACTATGTCATCATGAGTCATCCTTATTCGTATGATGTTACACGATTAGCAATGTCATCAATTGTCAAAATATAATGCGGAATTCTACCTCTGTTGAAAGCGTAGGGTGTGCGATTTATTTTTATTTGAATAGGTACTTGTTGAAATCTGTTTTCCATTATCGACCAGTATATAAATAAAATGTACTTTTAAATGCCCTTTCTATTTATTAGCAGGTTCTTAAATGTTGTTTATTCATTTTTGCGATTATACCTGGTTATTTTTACCCCCGACGCAAAAAGAGGGGTGAAATAAGTATGCACTAATGTAGCTCGATCTTAAACGGGTGAACCGATTTGGGAATAAAAATGCAATTAGTATTCATGGAATTTATAATTTCCTAGAATATCACGCATCAAATATTATCCGCATGCAAGAATTCAGGTTTATAGGTATATTATAAATAAGAGCATTCCGACTTAATTATAGGTAGGTATCTAAAGTTTCATCTCTGATTTTAATTACATATTATATTTAATATTATATTATGTTTCCGGACTCTAATGTTTCCTACGCACGAACGTCTCAGCTAATTAGTTGACTGGTTGAAAATATTTTGTGGCGTTAAGTCCACTATTAGTGATTATTTTACTGTGAACTAGCGACCCGTCCTGGCTTCGCACGAGTTGCACAAAATCGTAACAAATTATACACCTAAGCCTGCCTCAAAAATCACTCTATTGATATGTGAAAACCGCATGGAAATCGGTTCAATAGTTTTTGAGTTAATCGCGAACATACATACAATCTTTTTTATTATAGTGTTTTGTTTCTGGAAACGCGGCGCAATCGGTATACACTTTGTTTCCAGGTGTGTAATTGTTCTAGTCGGGATATGGACATACAACATACAATCGGACAGACGCGGTGGGGAGACTTTGTTTTATAAGGTGTAGTGATACTGTTAACAGTCAGCATAAAGGCATCAAGTAGGTATAACAGGATCAACCCCCGTTATCAATGTTGCAATTCATTGAAACCATTGGTGCCCAACTTCGCCCAAGTAAAATATTAAATATTTATCTATTGTAAACTAAAAATCGTAATTAGATTCCAAAAAAAGTATGACAATGTTGCCACTGCAATAATTTGTATGTAAAATAAAGCTGGTCAACCAAATCTTGTCAGTAAAAAAAGGCGCGAAATTCAAATTTTCTATGGGACGGGATGGGATTCTGACAAGACCAAGTAGGTATAGTAAATTCCTTTTTATAAATAAACACGCTAAGATAATTTATTTATTGGTAATTTTACTCCTACGATTTGAAAAAGTACTTTTATTTACTTATTTTAACATAAATACAAGACGCGCTAGTAAAAAGTGGCAACATTATCTTACTTTTTTTGGAATCTAATTATGACTTTCAGTTTAGGTATTCATAATCAAAATAGCTGCGTAAAAACAGTTTAAAAGTAAACTAATCAAAATACACAATCTATAAAAAGTTCATGCAGTCTACCTATAAAGTTTATGAGATACAGTGCTGTCTGTTTGTCTATCCGGTGAATAGACAAACAGACATATTATAGTACATTGTGTATTAAGGGCGGTAAACAAGAATTTACGAACGAATTGAAGCCGGAAGCCGAAGTCGAGGGCTTATTTAACACGAGTTCGTAATTCTTTTGTGCGGAAAAATAAAACTTATAGATAATTTCGGACGTACTTACATTACAGCCCTAGGTCGCAATTTGGGATTTACGGTCATCGCCTATCGGGTATACGGATCTCTAAAAACGGTTCTCCAAAACAAAGCAAGTACCTAAGTGTCATAATAATCACAAGCCATATTATCTCAGCGCACTAAATAAATACTCGTACGCTAATACACCTATCTCTTTCTCTTACATTACGCATATATTTCAAAATATTCTGGCCCGATTCCCGTCTGTAAATAGCACCGGCCAAGACTTAAGCGGTACTTTCTCACGAGAGAAAAGCAGTCCGGCTAGGAAATTACTTCCTCTACAGGAAATCGAAAGTAATAGAAAACTGCAATGCATCGAAGAGATTGCAAGTTGAAGCGCAAGTTTACTTTGCCGGTGGTGAGATTGGGAACTAACGCGGTTTGAAATGTTTTGTTCAGATAAGTGAGCGCTGGCGCCGAACTCGACTGCATGTTTAAATTTTTGGCTAGCATTTGTGTGTGGCAGTGTTAGTAGCGACATCTATTGAGATGTTTTACAACTAACTTTCGCATTTATATAATTAAATTTATTTTAACGAATAAATTGTTTAAGATTGGATAATAAATTGCGATCAACCGTATTTTATCTTTTAATACCTAACATAACAGCGCAATTATGAAACGCATTATTCTATTTGTAAACCATAAATGCGTTATGAATTAAAATAAATTGTCAGATTAAATGTCCAGACAGAAGTGGGCGAATGATTACTAATTAGTGCTTTATGAACACCTATTTTCTTCCCACATATCAATTGTTTCGTACTCTTGTTAAAACTACAAGTTGCAATAATAATATATTGTTCACAGCGCCATCTAGTTACATTACGTATAACTATGAATGCTACTAATGCGCTCTAACCTTTCAAGCGCTCGGCGTAGTGGCACCTTAGTTCCGCTACTCGCCGCTAGAGGGCGCAAAAATAAATAAAGCGAAGCTAAGAAATATTTGTAGCTTACCTTTACCGCCGCCTGCGTCGTTCACCTGGGGCTTCCCGGACCTCTGTATGGGCGGAGCGTTGCCATAATTCATACTCGTACCGTTGTAATCCGAGCTGAGTGGCTCCTGCTTTATCCCGCTAGATGTCGCCGCAAGCTTCTCCGCGAGTAGTGGATTGGCTGAGGCTATGTTGTATCTGTTGTTGATCCCGCTGCCTGAGCGCAGGAGTTGCTGCAGCCGCTGCTGTCCATTGTTGGGTATGGATAGTTGGTTGGGTTGGTAGTATGAGTTCTGGAGGTGATTACTCGAGCTCGGGGACGAGATGTTGTTGTTTTCCTCTTGCTGAAATGGGGAAAAAAGCTGTTAAAACTCTGTCGAACAATAATTTAATTATGTTTATAAGTAGGATCCAACCAAACGCTTGCCGCGGAGATCTTTATAGAAAGTTTTTAGTTTAGATTACCTTACCTAGTTTCACGTTTTATGTTTTATTCTTTGTGCTAAAATACGTATTACTACATATGTAGAATACCAATAGGGCAGATGTAAATCGTAACAAATAGGGAAAATACTAACAGCAACACTTCTAATCGCCATTTTTTTAGTGTGGACAAAGGTATAGTTTGTAGCTTTCTAATAGACCCCGAAGGCTAATCCTATTGTCTATTGTTAAGTAAAACCGCTCGTGCCACGTGCCACAACCACCTGCATAAAAAATCGGTACTTCGGTTACTGAGTGCCGGCGAGTCGAACGCTACAGAACCAGTCTAAAATGTGTCATCGAGATGCGTAACAAAGGCGCGTTATCGGAGAGCGCACCTATACTGGTTTTTTGAGCGTTGGACTAGCCCGCGCTCAGATGCCAAATAGAATAATTGGGACCCTTTTTTGCAGGTAAGTAGCACGTGCGGTTTTACTGAACAATAGACAATAGGATAAGCCTTCGGGCTCTACTAGAAAGCTACAAACTATACAATGTAGTCGGAGTGCTATAAATTATATATTATATTTTTATATTGCTTTCGGATGTAACCAAGGCAAAGTCATGCATCAATTTATCATGGTATACCTAACTTTCTTAAACATATAAGACTTTTTCTGAAGGCAGTCTTTTAATAACTGTACGCTCTTATTATTAGTGCTATCCTTGGAGGATATAATCAAACGGAGACGCCATGTCTGTAATTTTCTGTACAAAACCGTCTGCCGATTTTTGCGGAGGAGGGGAACGTCAAATGTATGCGTAACGTAAAAATAGCCATGTCAGATAAACGTCAGTCCATACATTGTGTATGACCGTTGGCCGCCTATTTTCGACAGAGGGGAAAGCCTGTTAATGGCTACTTCGTTTAGTTGTATCCTCCAAGGTGCTATCAGCTTATAATAGATGCGGTTATAATGAGCGGAGATCAAAGAGAAAATAATATATTAGGACTATTAGCGTGATGAATTGTATAAGTAGGTACTCAGATGAATCGGAAGACAATATGCCTTGGCAAGATAAACCCTGGCCGCAGACGCACGGAATTTTCCGTACGGAATGCCATGTGCAAGCGAAACAGCGCTACGCGTGTATAGAGAGCGACGTCCCGTTCACACATGTCATTCCATACGGAAACTGGATAAAAATGTCGAGCTTCTGCGGCCAGCCTTAGTATTCTAACTATATTATGGCTTTAACTCCAAATCACTTTACCGAATATTATTCCTGACAGTCAGTCGATTGTTTAAAATTTTAAGTTCTTCCGGTCTGACCTACCTTAATCTCAATAGGCGGCACCGTCGTCGCATTAGTCAGGTCCGTAAAGAATGTGTCGAAGTTGTCAAAGGCGGTCTCCCCCAGCTGCTTCAGAATATCATCAGGGTCCGCGGCCTCCGTGACGTCAGGTTCCAGCGTCAGTCCGCCGACGATGTTCGACAGCTCCGCTTGCGACAACTCGCCGAGAGATGTCGCCATCTGCTGTAGCTGTGCGGCCGCCTGCCCACTAGCGGCGGCTACCGCGTCCTGAAAACATTACAGTTTTGGAGGTTTATACGTTGACTATTGAAACAAAATTTATTAGTTGGCGTGGTGAAGAAAGAGATGCAGAATAGTCAGTCATATACATATGACCGAGGGATTATCTGGCTTAATAGACTTAGAATTGTAATAGATAATGTAGGGTTATTAGATAAATATTTAATACTAAATCAGGCGTAGCCTTTCGCACGGCATTATAATGTATATAGAAGCATACTCACTTGTAAACAATTGGAGAGGTCAACCATTCTACCCTCATTTTCAGCTGACCACCACTCATCTTCTATAAATGGCATCGCCAAAGGCAACGACGCAGCATGCGTCCCCGCCACCTTGCGCCGCTATTGCACGCCAGATGGCGCTCTTCAACACAACACTGTCACTGAACCACTGAATGTTGTTGCACTTGCGCGCGTAACCGTCATTTGTGGACGGGAGTTATCTCACCGCTTGTTTTCCCATCAGCAGCCTGCGAACATGGAGAGCGTATAGGCTTTCACGTATTTAAACGAATCCACACCCAAATTTTTAGGTTAGAATTGAGCATCTGCCAAGCGCTTGAGAAGGCTGGTTATAATGCGATTGTTAGCAGTAATTAATTCTATATCCATGACCTTGCACAACAATGATTGGCAAACGTAATTGAACAATGATCTATCAGGGATTTTAATTGATAAGGGTAACGTCGAATGATGATGAAGATGTTAAGAGATTTTTAAATGTTAGATAGTCAGGCAAGGCAGAGTTCGTTTTAGGCACAAACAAATAAATGACCACAAATAATAAGCTATATAATACACATATTGTTACTCATCACAATAATAGATGGCGCTGCATGGAGGTCTCTTTTTGATAGAAAAAAAGAGATGGCTTAATACAAGCGAAAAAAGAGTTATATGGAGAATCGTTACTATTATTTAATCAGGAATCTCTATAAAAAAAGCTAGGTATTCGTCAATTGACGTAATAAAACTGCGCTATACGTGCCGTTATCAGTTATCACGTATTTTGACAGCAAGGTTCCTCCATACAGCCGTTAATAGTAACGTGGTAGTTTGTTTCAATGTTGTTTTCTGACATGAAATGAACCGCCGATGAAGATAATTACTGTTTAGTATGGGCAATTATATCACGACCGAGCACCGATTTAAGTTCATTGTTTCATTTCATAACTCGGCGTGTATAATTGAAGTGTTAGTGTTTTTTCTTACTGGCAACATTTTTGTTAGTTACTAGCCAGAAGGAGATTTATTTAGGCCTGTCCAAGCGGGACAATTTCTCGTCCAATCTGGGTAAATTGCCAATGTGGTGTGGACGCAAAAATGAAATTGAACGACATTAGCTCGATGATTCCACAATGAAATTGTGTAGGTACGTGTAATTAAGATGGTAGATGAGATATTGCCACCAATTTTTTTTTCGAATTTTATCATCCTGTCTGGACGGGCCTATATAAACTTAAATATAGCATATTAATGGGCGTAAGCTTAGATTTGAAATCAGAATAAATAACAATTTAAAACCAAAGAGAAAAAATAAAAAATATGTGTCTTATTTTTTCCATTCTCTCCTATAAAATAGTCATTTCGTTAGCAGTTGTATCTGATAAATCTGCTTTAATAAAATATTTTAGGACAGAATGCTTACCGATATTTACAGTTATTTAATTATTCCAAAATATTAAATGCCAATGTACTTAGAGAACTTTTATCCTGAATAAATCAAAGCTATTTAAGTTGATAAGCAATGGAATAGATATACTTAGTGCCATTAAATGAATTGTGCGTACCTACTTAGTAACAATTCCTAATGGTTGTAGATAAATTGATTCTCGAGTATTTCAAGTGGATAGATAGCCGATGTTACCTCAATGCGATATCCAATAGAGGAAAAACAAACAAATTGCGATATTGTTGAATCCCAGATGGGGCAGAGCTGCGCGGGGTTTGGTGTCTAAAACCATTAATGTAGCGTACTCATTATCTAAAATTAAGATAAATCCTACGTTACTGGATGCTTGTAATATTATATGTTAATTCGGCGAATTCCGTCATACAGGAAATTCCAACAAACGTTTTTTTTTAAACAGTAACACGATTAGTAATTTTCTCGACAACGCAGCGATTGCTTTTAGCAATAAAATTTCCCGTAGGACGGATTCGGCCGCATTGACCTTAGCTATAATCATATATTGTAACGGTAATTATTAATTACTATTTAATTACTTTATAAAACCATATAGTTATTAAGTAATTTATAAGCTATTGCCCTTGTTGCAAAACTATGTATTTTATTCAGGATATAGATACCTAATCTAAAGAACACAGACAAAGTGATCCAGAAAATTCAGCTCTGCGACGCACGATATTTTACAAATATATTTTAATTAAAATGCTTACCCATAGAGGCGCACAATATTCGTGGATCAGATAAAAATGGATATTTATAAAAGCATAACGCAGATGCCTGCAATCCTTTAAAAAAAGTCTTTAGAATACCAAATCCAAAGAAATTAATCGTCGACTACAGACTTTTTTTCAATTAGAATCCGTGGGTTTTTAAGTTTTTTAACCTTAACGTGCGTTGGAGTGGGTCACGTGTTCAACAGTGAAATGCTAGTTTGTGTTATCAATGCGCCGAGTTCACCTGGCGACGATCCGTTGTTGGAGAGGTCGGCGCACGCGCACCATGGGCCTGCGCCGTTCTGAGGACAAGAGAGAAGCACTTTGGTAACTTAAATTAGACTTTGGAATCTGCTTTAGCAACGATTGCAGAGTACCTATAAAACCATTTCGTTTTTAATGTGTGAGTTTTAGTATGATTTTTGTAATTTTTTTTTAACAACACAAACCTTGTATTTTTAATGTTATGTATTTTGTAAGGTTATTGTATATATATACATATACCAGTTACTGAAAATATTTTATTTTCATGTTACCCCCTAAATATTTTGACAATGTGTGCAGAGTTTTCGGTTAGATCAAAGTAGAATTCCATTAAATAGCGAACTAAAGCTATTCAGTCCACCGCAAAAACTATATAAATTAATCAGCATCGCAACAATCGTAACATCATCGCAATACATGGAGAATAAAAAAAAAACAATGCACGGAAGGCTAGCAACACTACGAAGAAGCCACAGACAAAAAATGCGAACAATGAACGCTCTTTCACTATAATTGGCATTAAAAAAAGTAAACGACTTTTGTTTTCTAAACGCTTCCTATTCGTAGTGCACTTTCTTCGCTGTCATGGCGTTTAAAAAGTTATGAGTGACTGTTGCAGTGACATTATATTTTAACATGGATGTTTCATTTTTTTCGTGATTTAAGCAAAGACGAATATCTATTATCTTTGATATAGGACTTTTGGCGGGTTTTAAATATTACTGAGGTTTATTTTTTTACTCTTTTTTTTGTTTTAGATACAATTTTTACAATGAAAGGTACCTAGGTATAATATAATAAATTTATAAGTAAACTATTCTTAAAATTTATCTGTTTTGTTATATTTGACAAGTTAATTTGATTAACAAAAAGTCCATCATAAACTGCGTACATATTGTAAAAATTAACCAAGAATGGCCGTGATATAACTTTGCCACGTATTACTGCATATTAATGCAACTGCATTATTCATTGGGTTTTGATACGGCTATTAAAATGCATGAAAAATTAACCTGTTATTAATAAGATACACGAATTTTAATTGAGCAGTTAGTTATTTTCGAATATTATCAACGTGAAAGTTAACAAAACTAGTGTTTTCCACTCGACAATAGATGGCGACATTACAACATAAAGCGCCATCTCTTATTCAATAGATCAAAACAACTCTGGCCCAAGGTATTTTTCCCTACACTGCAAAGCTATTATAGTTGATTTATAGACTTTAGTACGATGAGTTGAGCCTTGATTTAACTTCCTACTGCACGGCAAAGACCTTGCGCACGCGATGACGACTCAGTTATACAATATTAGAAATTACACCACTTGACTTCTATCGATTGATTATAAACTTTATTGGTTTGTGATAATGATGCGTTTTGATCGAACACGTTGTAGTTGCTGTATGAGAATGGTTTTGTTTTATTTTTAGATTTATTTGATCTGATTTAAGTTCGTGTAGATGCAATTATCAGATACCTGGGCAATCTATCGCGATAGCTTTATTTAAACGAATAACTAATCATGTTAAGGTATAAATTTACGTTAAATTTACATAACGATGTCTTTCACATTTCAATGAAAACAAAAACGATATAACATTTCGCTATACCGTGAATGACATTTCTTTGTTTGTTAAATAAAAATAATGATAGGTACATAACATAACAACCCAATCATTGAACGTTAGTTAACTACAAGACATTGTAAATAATGTAGCTCGAGGAAGAGCCTTCAACATTCTATCACGAGATTATTATGGTTGTTATATTCAATTAAAAAGGAACTTAGGTACAAATTGTAGTTTTAAAATTAAATTTTCTTTAAATTAATTTATTTCATCGTTAACTTTTTGTTAAGTGACGAAAATATATGCGTGGACCGAAACGCAAAGTTGACGTTTCGTATCACAGTAACAATTTAAAAGTCACTGAATTGTTTTCATGTTGATGGAATTAAAAATTGCATCGTTTATCATTTTAGAATAATAAATAATTAAAAAACATTGTTTTTACTTTTAAAGCATTTGAAGTACATGTATTTATTGCTTAATTTGACGAGGCCGATTCGACAAACGAATGCGTAAATCGAAACGTGTCACGTTTGTTTTGTTTTTATTTGACGTTTCTACCATGTTTCTACCTATTGATTTTTACTTCAAAGTCAAGACCAAATCGGAACCGGCGTCACCGGCGTAGGTTCAATATCTGTAGAAAACTGTAAAAACGTATTTTCAATAAGTGAAACAATGTTGGACAACAGTGATATCGAGTGGAATGATCCCGAGCCCATGCCGGGCACGAGTGGCTTGCAGAATTTTAGTAAACTCGAAGTGAAATCCGACGTGGACGACGACGGTTCGACTTCAGACTCTGAAATAAACGCGTACAGTGTGAGATTCAACCCTATGAAGGCTTTATACTCGAACAAAATCATGCTACCAGTGCCCGATGCGCCTGTTTACGAGAATCTACAGCAATTCGAAGCGGCACTGTTGAAAAATCAAGAAATATTAGCGGTCGGTATGGGGCAGCAGGTTCAGGAGCGGGAGAAAAAGAAATTGGAGCGTAAACAAGCATACGAGCAGGCCCTCGAAGAGAAAAACAAGCAGCGTTTTGCAAAATACGAAGGTGAGATTTTGAGGTTATGTTTTGGTACGACGCCTAGCGCGCTCGAATGCTGCGTCACTGCTCTAACAAAGGCGTTTCGTTTTATTGTTTCATAACACAAAATTAAAAAGATACAATGAAGTTAAATTTAATTCAAACAGTACAACAAAAGTAAATAAAAGGTTCTGTTCTAGAATGGTCTCAACCCAAAACCAATTACTAAGCCACTGCAGGTGTGTTCCCATTTGTTCCATGAGGTGCAGACAAGTGGGAATGAATTCTATGAAAACACAAACGCCTATTCCCATATGAGCCTGGCGGGGACAAATGGGAATACACCACTGCTGACATTATGTCAAATTTGTAACCAAAAAGAGCTGTTGATGGTAAAACATTTCATTGTCTATATTTCCGCTATCACCATACAATGAAAATGCAATTAAAATGGGACCCATGTTAGCTATCGAGTTATCCTTTATTTATTGACTACTAGTGACCCGCCCCAGCTTTGCACGGGTTAACAAGTTATACATAAACCTTCCTCTTGAATCACTCTATCTATATTGCGTAGTTTTTAAAGATCTAAACATACATAGGGACATACAGACAGACAGCGGGAAGCGACTTTGTTTTATACTATGTAGTGAAGCATTAGGAAAGGTCTCAGTTTCAGCTTAGGCAATAAGTTTTCGCATGACTAGATGTTTTCCTCTACAGGTTGCATTTTTCAACCGATTCTTGTGCGCGTTTATGATACAATATAATTTGTTTGACGATTCAGTTGTTGGATTTATTTCAAAATTGTAGCCTGTATGAATGATGCTGGTGTATTTGCAAGCTTTGGCCAATGACACTGCATGATTTATTTATACACCATACATGAAAGTGTATTAAAATTTATGAGAGTAGCGGTAGGGTGAAATAAGAAACTCTGTAATGCTCGTATTGATTTTTAAGTATATTTTTCGAATCATTCTACATCTGGAGGTTATTTAGAATATAATAGAATAGAATTCTTTTTTCGAAACCATGGTCCATTTATCTTATACCTTTAAACGAGCAATTCTTGTATTTATATATATATTTCGGTGATCTCGGAAATCTAACTAGGTCTTATCTCTGGGAAAACGCATTTTCGAGTTTTCATATGTTTTCCGAGCTTTCAATCTCCCAGATAGTTTACTTTATCTACCATATATGGCTTTCTTTCTCATCACGGAACAATAGTGTTCCGGACATTTAGTAGGCGTGCGCGGCGCAGAAGCCAACACGTACGTAGAGACCCTGTTGACACTTTATTGAAATGTAAGAGGTATACATGTGCTATGTGCTCTCCCGCATTATGGCAATATTCTTTGCCATCACACTGTTGTCAGAGTGGTCGCAATTGTTGCGTTAGCAATATTATCACAATATTTATTTTTTGACAGCCATTTAGCCCAGCATACAAATATAATAAATAAATAAAATAAAATAAAATAATCTTTATTGCAACTTTGAGTGGTTACATAGCATTGGTTCCTGGCTCTCAAAGTAGGTGTCCCTGTGTCTCAAGAGCCAGTTCCTTCCCAATTACAAGCGTCAGTAATGTTACAAGTTAGACATTTTATATTTCAGTTTCAACAATATTAAAATTAAAATTAAAGAAAGATAATCTAAACATACGAAACTATGATGTGTGTGTACGCGCGCGTGTGTGAGTATTCTGTATGTCTGATTTTTAGAATATGTGTGTGTTTATGTGTGTTTACGCGCGTGTGTGTCTGGTTATTTTAGATTGTATGTACTAGAACACGCTTCGTAATAGCTCTTTCGCTTCAGTATAATTTAATGTCAAGTCTTGATTTTGTTTTTTAATTGAAAATTACTAATGGTGTTTATATTAAGGGTTTTGTTTGCTTTATTATATAAGTATGGTGCCAAAAAAGAAAAATGCCTTTTAGACCATGCACTATTACAGCGAGGTACGGGGTAGTGAGCTATGCGTTTGTTGCCAAGTGTGATTGTAGGTGCTATTAGTCTGTGGTATCTTCGTAATGTTTGATAAATAAAAAGTTTATGCTTTTATAGAAGTGATGGCTGGACTTTACATGTCACGATGTCAGTCACGATGGATTTCCGGGTGTTGACTAAATAATTGTATGTATAAACTCTTTATTGTACAAAACACGGAACACGAATATATGGCACAGGATAGGCAGTAGTGGTACAATTGGACACTGGGTTAACGGGATTATGCAAAGGGGCCTTAAAGACTAATTCATCATTAGATGTACACTTCCACGTCAGTTCACTGCATAATAAGCTATCAATATTAATTATTAATTTAAACTTTATTGATCATAAAATAATACGTAAAAATGGCAGACCTAATGCCTTAAGGCATTCTCTAACAGTCAGCCACAGGCACATAAAGCGAATATTACACTTTTTTTAAACAACAGTAATGAGCCAAAACAAACAACATATTCTCGAGACTACTTCGCCATTCTGAACTACTATACTATCGAAAATTTCTTAGACCCACTTGCACCATCCCAATAACCCGGGGTTAAGCGGTTATACCGTTAACCTAGTGTCAAATTGTACTAGTAACCATAGTAGCTCCAGGTTTAACCGGTTAACCCCGGGTTAGTGGAATGGTGCAAGTGGGCCTTATGAGTTTTGAAATTCGGTTTTAACTTGTTAAACTTTTCAGTTGTTCAGTGAATTTTCGCAAATGACCGTAAAACAATGTTTCCTATAGAACACAGCCTATATCGCGCGAGGAAAGCCGTAGGGTCGCGTTGTCAGGCCGTTGTACGCAATGCCGTCGACCCCAGGGCCACCCAGGCAACGTTAGATCTTAGATTATTTTACACTATAGCCCTATCTTTCAGGTTTCAAACTTTTCCATCTACGTGAAATAGGCCCTGTTTTTATTACACCGTTCCTGAGTTTCAATTAACACATTGAGTGCTGAAAACCCGACTATCGGGTATTTTATGATTTCGTTCCCAGGCCGGACGACCCGATAGTCGGGATCGTGGTACTACAGCTTTATATGACGAAATTTTTGTAGCCTGGCGCGGATGTCTTGTTTGGCTACTGGCAATTAATGTGTTAATTTCCCAAAGACATTCTATTAGGTATTCTATTTCCATTTTGATAATAATCATGATGCTATTTTGAACTAATAAGGCCCTTACGAGCGTGTACACTTGCCTTAGGGCCTGATTACATATTGATTTGTGTTTAGTACGAGTTCATACATTTGCTAATATATTGATACTTCGAGCATCACCGCACCGGCTTCCGACACGTTAGTTTTCTATTGTTTGGTAGTTAAATATAATACCAGTGTTACAACAACGATATATGCAGCGTTTAAATATTTTTAATGAAAAAATTATAATCAATTTACGAAAATTAACTATGCCATATCGTGACTCGTACTTAATGTACGGAACTACGGAACCCTTAGACCGCGAGTCCGACTCGCACCTGGCCGGTTTTTATTGTATTTGAAAGTAGATTTTCTAGCACTTCTAAATTTATATGAATATATTATTCGGGATTTATACCTATGTGCGTTTTAGTCCGTGTTTTTTTTTATCCAGCGAAATTTTGTTTAATCAGTTTCGAATCGATGAAGTTACTAGAGAAAGACCTCAAGATTGCTAGTCATATTTTTGGGCAACCGTATCATGATCTGAAAATGCGCTACGATTTTTCAAAAACTGCTGGCTGAACCCACACCACCTCTGTCGACTCGTTTTAAACCTAATTGCTAAAGACTTAAGGCCCACACGCGATACATGACGGTCACGGGGTCACGGCAATGCTAATAGGACGCCATTGTTAGGATTATGCACTCCGTCGTCGCACGCGCATCATTTGCTATTCCTATTGATTGTTTATTTTTGTGATATAGGTGGCAAACGAGCAGATGAACCTAATGGTAACACAGACACCCGCAACAGCACGTTGCCGGACTTCAAGATACATATTAATAACGAGTTAATCGATATAATGATTTCAGGTATTACGTTGTCCTGTATACATATTTTAACATGAGTACCTTACTGGTCGTAATTGTGGGCGCAACTGAAATAAGCGGCCGCGCTCCCATACTACATTTGTATGGGAGCGCTTAATGTATTTTGACCGCCATTGTCTTATGTGATCCGTCTCGTAGTCGAGGCTGTGCATTGAACAGACACCCTATGTTTCGATATCCCATAAACGCATGCTACAGTTCATTGTTTCATTACTACTTTCTCGGTCTGCAATTGGTATTAGTGCGTAGTAGAAACAGCAACACTCCTAACTGTCCATCGGTGGGCCTTATGCCTTTTGTAATAAGGTTTACGAACGGTCTGTTATTCAATTCAATTCAAAATATACTTTATTCATGTAGGCCTAGCAACAAGCACTTATGAATAGTAATTAGGTATTACATAGGTACATATTATCTTAATCTAATTATCAGAGCAATTTATTTATGTTAATACTAGCTGTTGCCCGCGACTTCGTACGCGTGGATTTGTATATTGGTGGTTATATATTCTACATTAGCTTAGAACATTATGCAGCAAAATATTGCAGTAGGACGGTTAATCATTTGTTAATTATTAATATTATACAACGCATGAGACTTGTCTTTCACAACCTACGAAGTTTCTAGCCCCTGACTAAATAAAATTGTTCTCGACATAATCCCTCTCAAACCCCTTAGAAGATTTTCATATTGTCCTCTATTTACCTAACTACCTATTTACGAAGTTTGAAGTAAATAAAATTTGAACCCTATATAAACTTTCAACCCCTTTTAAACCATTTTAGAGGAAGAATTTTAAAAAACGCTGAAATTACTTTTCTTGTATTCTAATAATATGCCTCTGTACAAAGATTCAAGCCCGTTCTCACAAAAATGTTTGAACTCCATACAAACTTTCAAAAACGCTGAAATTATTTTTTTCCGTTTTAAAGTAATACCTTTTTATGAAGTTTCAAGTTCCTAGCTTAAAATAAAATTTGTACCCTGTACAAACTTTCAACCCCCTTTTAAACCTGTTAGGGGATGAATTTTACAAAACGCTGAAATTACTTGTATTGTCTTCTAATAATATCCCCAAATACAAAGATTCAAGTCCCGCGCTCGAAAAAATGTTTGATATCCATACAAACTTTCAACCCTTTTTTCACCACCTTAGGGGATGAATTTTCAAAAACGCTGAAATTAGTTTTCTTGTATTTAAATTTAATATCTATTTGCAAAGTTTCAAGTTCCCAGCTTAAAATGAAATTTGCACCCCAAGACGAACTTTCATCCCCTTTTTAACCCCCTTAGGGGTTGAATTTCCAAAAACGTCGCAATTACTTTATTTTGTAATCGGCTATTATGCCTTTCAGGGATCTGTCAAAGTGACTTGTAATGGTGAAACCTCGCTCGCGTAGATAAATGCAATTTCGGAGAAAAACCGTGAAATATAGTGTCTAAATATCAAAAACGGGAAGGGAAAGAACCGTGATCTAAGTGTAAACGTTTTCTACGCTGTACATTTCGTGTATCGGACTAAAACTGTGCAAAATAGAAAGTGTCTGACATAACCTTCCTATAAATAAATAAACCTACCCGAACTTTCCGCCTCAAAATTTGGTTTGACAATTGGGGAAGTATTGCCATAGTAGAAAAATAGAAAGTCCGTTCGGAAACTAACACAAAATGGAGCTGTCAGAATCGTCAATAGAAAAAATATGCCTAAGAATGAAATTAGAGATGAAATATGAAATGGAACAACAAACGGAGAATATCTATCAACGACTTATGGATTCTTTGAACGTGGAATTAACTGGAATTCATAATAAACAAGAAGGAAGTGATGAAAAAATCAAACAACTTGAAAACAAGATCTCACTCATGGAAAAGAAGGAGAGACAGCGTAATATTATATTCCATGGCGTAGAAGCGGAGCAATGGGAAAAGGAACAGAAAGTAATTGACATTGTCACAAAAGAAATGAACATTCCTCTTCAGAATACAGAAATACAATTCAGCAGAAGATTAGGACAATCCAAACACAGCCCAATACTAATTAACCTATCATCTCAATCGAAAAGAAACATGATTTTAAAAAACAGGAAACAGCTGAAACAAACTAACTCCAAAATATATATAACAGAAGATTTCCCTAAAGAAGTATTGGAAGAGAGAAAAATACTGAAAGAACAAGTCATACAAGAAAAGGCAAAAGGAAATATTGCATTTATTCGCTATAATAAACTGATAGTCAAAGAGAAAAATGATAGCAAAAAGAGAGCCCTGTCAGTCTCACCGCAAAGTGGTAGCCAAACTCCGGCGAGCCAGCAAGGACCGGCGAAGGTACCCAAACCGGGGACATCCGAAGAGACCCGGGAAAAAACGGCGAACAAAGACATTATCAGGCCAAACATACTCAACTTCCTAGGGCGAGGACAGTCATCTTCATCAGAGACCCAAAAAAAGTAACAACTGGGTGGCGACAGCACACCCAAAACCAAAAAGGAAAAACAAGTACAGATAATACACCAAAAGAAAAGCAACCTGAACAACTTCCAAGCCGGCTGGTCACCGAGGAAGTTTACGACCACAACCTTCCAAAGTCATCAACCTTAAAATGTTTAAAACACAACCAAAGAAAGGAAAAACAACTCAACATCATAACCTACAATGTTAGAACACTATCGTCATATGAAAAATTAATTGAATTAAAAGAAGCTCTGGTAAACATAAAATACGATATCATCGGACTATCCGAGGTGCGACGACTTGGTAATGAAATATCCGAATACGAAGATTTAATTATCTGTCACACAGGTCACACGCCTGGCAAATATGGAGTCGGATTCATAATAAAACCATATCTCAAGCAACATATAGAAAGCTACATTGGACTATCTGAGCGAGTTGCTCTACTGAACATGAGCTTCCCAGATAAACAGATTTCTTTAATACAAGTCTACGCACCTACCGAAGCGGCACCCGAAGAAGAGGTCAACTCTTTTTATAATACCATAAACGAAGCGATCAACACTGCGCACAAGGATTTCATACTAATGGGAGATTTTAATGCAAAAATTGGTCAACCTGAAACAAATGAATCTCTTGTTACAAAACAATATGGATATGGAGTGAGGAACACCAGAGGTCAAAAACTAGTGGAATTCGCTTTAGAAAACAAACTTGCTATCATAAATACTTTTTACAAGAAGAAACCCAAACTTAGATGGACTTGGTGCTCTCCAAATGGGCAACATAAAAATGAAATTGACTTTATACTCTCAAACCAACCACAAATATTTCAAAACATAGGGACACTAAACATAAACTACCCATCAGACCACAGACCACTCCGAGCAGTAATATCACTTACAGTGCCAATCAAAAGCAGAGCTAGATACCAAAACAAACAGTACAGTCCTCTTAGCAACGAAGAAGAAATACTAGCTTATAAAGAGACCTTAGAAAAACACATAACTGTCCTACTAGCGAATAAACAAAAAGACACGGTGCAATCTTTACACGACAAATTAATACACTCAATCCAAAGCAGTCTACCAAGCGTATCTAAAACAAATAATCCGACTACTAAGAAAAACATAATTTCAGAACGCACAAGAAACCTGATGGAAAGAAAACAAAATCTACAAAAAACAAAAAATAAAACTCGAACAATGAAAAATGAGCTTAAAGCACTATACAAACTAACAAGCAAGTACATAAAACTGGACTATCAGAAACATAGAACTACAACACTCGAAAAGCACTTAGAACTAAAAGGAAGCTTAAAAAAAGGGTACAGAGAACTGAGAACAAAAAAGACATGGATTGAAGGTTTAAAGGCTCAAAGTGATACAAAATATGACCGCAGTGAGATCATTAATATTGCAACAGACTTCTACAGAACTTTATATGCTTGTGCCGCAAACAAAGTACCAGAGATAGAATTCCCGAGCCACAGCAATGTCATAGAAATAGATCAAACCAAACCAAATGTAGCGCAAATAAACGATAAAGAAATTATAGATGCCATTCACAAATTGAAACCAGATAAAAGTCCAGGAGCTGACAATGTTACAAATGAGGCTATAAAGGAAGCCCAAGATATTTTAGTGGCACCACTACAAAGACTATTTAACAAAATACTAGAGACATATGAAACGCCGTCACAATGGTCTAAATCTGATATTATTCTATTATATAAAAAAGGAGACCACAAGGACATCAGCAATTACAGACCCATTAGTCTACTACCAGCAACATATAAACTCTTCTCTACAATCATCAACCAAAGATTAAGAGTCACACTGGAAAAGAAACAACCTATCGAACAAGCCGGCTTCAGAAAGGGTTTCTCGACCATAGATCACATACACACGTTAGAACAAATCATTGAGAAATACCAAGAATTTCGACGACCATTATATATTGCGTTCATCGACTACCAAAAAGCATTCGATACTGTCTCTCATGAAAGTATTTGGACAACCTTACAGGATCAAAACGTAGAGATAGAATACATAAGCATATTAAAGAATATATATACCAAGAGCACAAGCAGAATAAAGCTAGAAAATATTGGGCCAAGTTTTCCAGTGGAAAGAGGAGTGCGGCAAGGGGATCCCCTATCCCCAACAATCTTTATAGCGGTACTAGAAAACATCATTTGCAAACTAGATTGGAAAAACAAAGGCTTACTTATCCAAGGCAAATATCTAAGCCACCTCAGGTTTGCAGATGACCTAGTGCTACTAGCAGAATCAGCCCGCAATCTACAATACATGATTGAAACCCTACACAATAGTAGCAAACAAGTAGGCCTTGAGGTAAACATTACTAAAACTAAAACCATGTCAAACTACAAAAAAATAAATATAACATTAGACAGCAAACCATTAGAATATGTTGATCATTATATATATTTGGGGAAACAGATTGGGTTCAGCAGCACAAACAAAGAACTAGAAATAGAGAGGAGAGTTAAAAGTACATGGAACAAATACTGGAATTATAAAGAAATATTCAAAAGTGAATTGCCAATTACATTAAAAAAGAAAGTCATGGATACATGCCTTATACCAAGTTTAATTTACGCATGCCAAACATGGAATTTTACCGAAAAGGCAAAAAATAAAATAATCACATGCCAGCGAGGAATGGAACGCAGCATGCTGAATGTGAAAAAGATATATAAGATAAGACACAGCACAATAAGAGAAAAATTAAAAACAATTGATGCTCTTGCTCAAGCAAGAAAGTTAAAATGGAGATGGGCTGGACACGTGGCGCGTCTGAAAGACCGCAGATGGACAAAAACAGTAACAGCATGGAAAGGGCCTGATGGCAAACGCCGACAAGGAAAACCAACTGCACGCTGGGACGAAGACATAAGAAAAATCGCCGGGCCGAACTGGCAAAAAACTGCTCAGGACCGAGAAAAATGGCTAGCTTTGGAAGAGGCCTTCACCTAAGGGGTTCCTGCTTATAGACTAAGTAACTAAAATACTAACAACCAAATAAATTAAAAACTAATATCTAACTAACCAAACATACATTCATATAACATATTTGTAGCAGGAAATAAAAGGCTTTTTATTTTATTTATTTTATTATTATGCCTTTCTAAGAAGTTTCAAAGCATTTGTAATGGATTCAAACTTTCAACCCCTTTTTAACCCTGTCAGGGGATGAATTTTCAAAAACGCTGAAATTACTTTTCTTGTCTTATAATAATATCCCCATATACAAAGTTTCAAGTCCCACACTCACAAAAATATTTGATCTCCATACAAACTTTCAACCCCTTTTTCACCACCTTGGGGGATGAATTTTCAAAAACGCTGAAATTAGTTTTCTTGTTTTTTAATATAATACATTTTTACAAAGTTTCAAATTCCTAGCTTAAAATAAAACTTGTACCCCATACAACCTTTCATCCCCTTTTTAACCCCCTTAGGGGTGGAATTTTTCAAAATCGCTTCTTATCTCTTGTACACTTTATAAATGCAACCTAGTGTGCAAATTTCAACTTTCTAGCTTCTGTAGTTTTGGCTCTGCGTTGATGAATCAGTCAGTCAGTCAGTCAGGACACTTGCATTTATATATATAGATTATTCCATAATAACATTGTATTATCATACAGATCAAATTTAACACTAAGAATTTCACAAAAAGATCGTCAAACATAAAAAAATTGTATAAATAATACTAGTCTAGAATTTTTAGAATAAAATCTAAATGTTAACGATGGTACTGCCATCGCCATAGAAAATTGTCTTAGTCACGAAAATATAATTAATTGGTTGGATTATTATTTATTAACCTCCTAGCCTAGTCGGTGCCCTGATTACGAATCATGAGGTCCCGGGTTCGAATCCTGTTAAGGGCACTTACTTCATCATCTTCCTCGCGTTGTCCCGGCATTTTGCCACGGCTCATGGGAGCCTGGGGTCCGCTTGGCAACTAATCCCAGTAATTGGCGTGGGCACTAGTTTTTACGAAAGCGACTGCCATCTGACCTTCCAACCCAGAGGGTATAAACTAGGCCCGTATTGGGATTAGTTCGGTTTCCTCACGATGTTTTCCTTCACCGAAAAGCGACTGGTAAATATCAAATGATATTTCGTACATTAGTTCCGAAAAACTCATTGGTACGAGCCGGGGTTCGAACTTCGAACGGATATATTTGTTCCTGAGTTATCGATTGTATCTATGTATCTGTATGTATTTATACCTATATCGTCGCCTAGTACAGTCACCTGCAATAATTTGTTATACAACGAATGCTGCAATAATATCTGACACGATATTATTTGTAGAGTCATAAGAGCGTGTCACATATTTTTGCGGCCTGCAGTAACATAATTATTATTGCAGGTGACTGTACCTAACTTCTATACAGGAAACGCGGCCTTCACCTCTGACCTGGTTCCAACGTAAACAAATTATACCCATCACATTATATGTATAATACAAGTAGTAGGTACATGCTTTAAATAGGATCATGAGAGAGCGAATAGACATCTCTTAGGTAAGCATGCTACGTTCTAGAGTCTAGACTAGGGAATGCAATCTCTATCTCGCAATTTCGAGTTCTCGCTCTTTTTTTATGTTTTTATTTTCAAAGTATAACATGGCATACCCTAATTAAGTAGTAATATCTGGGTGAAAAACATATAATAACTCGGAAATGCGCGTTTTCCCAGAGATAAGACCTAGCTAGATCGATTTTTCGTCCCCGAAAACCCCTATATACCAAATTTCATCGAAATTGTTAGAGCCGTTTCCGAGATCCCCGAAATATATATATATATCAATAAATAAATAAATAAATAAACAAGAATTGCTCGTTTAAAGGTATTAGATAGATAGATAGATATACGGAATTCTTAGACATTTTTGATCAAAATCATTTTTAATTACTATGTCAAATCTCGATCTCGAAAGTCGTTCGAGATCTCGAAACACCCAATCTCGATTTATATTTTGCGTGCGAGATAGTATTAAAAAAAAACAATAAATTTCTAAATTGCCCTAAAGTACCTAAACTCATTATTTTTTCCTTCTTTGGCCTCAGAAATATGTGGTTAAAATACACAGTGGTCATTAATATTTTAAGGCCGACTGTACCGACCATAAACAATCACAAGTTAGATAACCAACCATAAAGGAAGCCTGGAAAGTGCAGCTGCGCTTGTGAAACTCTATAATTGTCTATTCCTGAACAATTAACGCTATTTGTGTACCATTGTTCCGTCTTAGGCCGCTCCATTTTTAAAATGGGACCACTCGTTATACTTACATGATTTTGCTTTCACGAGATATGAAGTCAGACTAAGCTAAGGCTGCATTTCCACCAGAGTTGTGCGAGGATGCGTAGCGAGGGTTGTGTTGGTTATGAACGAATAGAAAGGGCTGAGCTGAACGAGGATAGGTAAATGAAGTGATTCTATTGGTTCTTAACAAACAACACATTCCTCGCTACGCATCCTCGCAAATCTCCGGTGGAACGCAGCCGTAGGCGGGCTCTAATTGTTTTAGAAGATAAACTTGTTTATTTTAGTGAAAATCCTAACACGATTTTCACTCAATAATCATAATTTGAACTGAAACGGGACTGCGACCACGTAATGTCACGTTCGAAACGTCAGAGGGGCTACCGCGAAAACCGAAATTTGCAAATTGCGGGGATCTTTCTCTTTCACTCCAATGAAGGCGTAATAAGGGTGACAGAGAAAAATGTCCGTAATTTGCGAACTTCGATTTTCGCGGTTATGGCCCTGGTCAGATAATAAAAGTAAGGTTACCAATAAATAGTAAGAGCAGCGCTTACCGGCCAAGACGCGTGCGACGGATTTTACATCGATTTTACGCGCACGCGTGCGCCCGCTCCGTGCATCCGCGCCAACTAGCGAACGCCCTAAAGTTGGACTGTCTAAAATTCGGCATAGCATTTGCCATTTGACAAAGTGTGGCAATTTTCTATGAAAATATGACGTTAATAATACTGACTCTTTGTTCTGTGGAACTCGATGTAAAGTTAGATTAGACGGAATCTAATAATTTTAGAATATTAACCTGTCTTGTTTATTTTAGTGAAAAAACTGCCCCAATTTGGCTCATAATTTTATTTATACTGTAACGGGTTGGCGACCACAAATGTCGTCTCCATTTCAGATTGGGTAAATATGTGATTTCATTCATCACATTCTAAAATGTACCCCAAAATGGAACCCAGGTTAGTGTTGGTAGGATCTCGACTCCTTTGAGCCTGAATTTAAAGAACTCAGCTCGTTTGTACGAGACTCGTATCGGCACTTAAAAAACTTTTGAGTCTTTTAAGTCCCGAGTCCTTTCTTGAGTCTTTTTTAAGAGCAACTCAAAAGGACTCGAGTCTCCGAATAATGACTCCGTCAACAATTTTGTAGGTTTTTCCTAAATAACAGTAAATAAAGTCGTAATCGTATGATTTACGTACCAATTCATAAATTTTACATAAAGACAATGCATTTCGAAATTGTTTATAAAAAAAACAAGAGTTCTCTGAAAATGACTTAAGTCTCTACAAGAGACTCGGGTCTCTAACAACTAGAACTCGAGATTAGGCTTAATTATAAGAGTCTCAAAAACTGAGTCGAGTTTTGAAGCAGAGGACTCAATGGACTCGAGTCCTAACCAACACTAACCCAGGTTCGATCCCTGACTTGACACATTCATGATCAATTTATAAAATTTCGATTTAGTCTGAAAACCAGTTATCAACGCGTTAGAAAGTATCGCGTGTTATCCAGTATCGCGCGAAGTCTAAATTCCGTAAGACCTAGACTTTCGCGGCTTACTGACTAACCTTCTACCTACATATTTACTATTTGAACATGTTGGGGTCTGCAATAGGGAGTATTACTGCAATGTTTTGCCGCCAGAGTGCAGCACCAGTGACTTAAGTATACCATAGAGTAACTTGTTTTCACAGACCATCAAATATGACATTGATACATCAAGGCAAGGTTTATTTACAAAGTGCCTATCGGGAAACGCGAAATCCTCTGCCTCTTTATCGCTCGAATATGCAAGAGTGATAGAGAGGTTAGATAACAAAATTTCGACTCTCTCGTTTGTGGTAGACCCTTAGATTGTGACTTATTGTAAGAGTGGCGCCCCCTACGCAGAGTTTCGCGTAATATTCCCTATTTTAGGGTTGGTCTCGTAGGAATAGTTGCTGAGTATTACCATAGGTAAAGTGGAGGTCAATAGAAAAGACAAATAATGCAACTAACCAAAAAAACGACCACAAAAATACGGTCTATTATTGACACCAGACAACGACTTTACCTAAAAAGCCACATATATTTGGCGTTCCCAAGATTTAAGAATTCCAAGACTATTATTCCTATTCCCGGGTCATTGACCGATGGTCCAGGGTGCGAGAGGGACGGCAACAGCCGTAGGCGGTTATGCAACTGTGCAGTAGGTCGCGAATACGAACATATGTGTGTGTTATGTTGGTCAGTCGCCATCAGATGTATCGGAGCGGCCGAGGTGCTCGCAAATATCTGAACTCGCTATTGTTAAGGCGCCAAAGTGCCTGTTCAGGTATTTTTTTAGCCGACTTTTGCCAAGAGGTCCATTAATAGGGTTGTTGACACATGTTGAATTTTATAACTAAAAGTTAAATAGATAGAAAATGAGCAATTTATCACAATACATACATTGGAAACTAAAAAATATATGGGAATAATAAAAAAAATACAAGACCTTAAAGTTTTAAACAATATTTTTTTTAAACTACCTACTATACCATTCATAAAAAAATGTCAAATATCCTAATGCGTGAGGGCTTCGGGGGGCCGAATCTCTAAATCTCACGTGGGGAGAGGAAAAAAATGTATTTAGTCAATCGACTGAATTCATATTGCACTCTGTCTGTAGTTAGCAATTTAATGTATCGAATATTGCATGCAACTTCTTGAACCGCATAATTGGGGCTTAAATCTGCAATTAATTCAACAATATTAGTCTAGCCTCAGTATAGGTCTAGGTCGATTTAAGATTGTCTATGAACATTTACAACTCCGGTGGCAAACAAGTTTTATAATTTTACTATTGCATTTCTTTTTATAATCACAATTATTTACACAAATTGCAACCTTAATCTTTGGTAATAAGTTCTAAAATGTCTAAACTACACGTAACGTGCGTGTTATCGGCGCGTGCGACGATGCAACGACACCTTTACAAGTGACGTTTTACGATAAGAGACCGTATGACGTGGCGATAAGGTTAGTTTTAGCCAAAAGCTAACTTTTATGCTTTTTCCCAGCTACGACAGACGATTTGCTTGTTAGTTTTCTTTCTTTGATTAATAATTATATTAGTGATGTGTTATAAAATTAATTGTTCTTATTTCTTATCATAAATATCTGGGTGACCGAGCTTCGCTCGGAAAACATATAAAAACTCGAAAATGCGCGTTTTCCCAGAGATAAGACCTAGCTAGATCGATTTTTCGCCCCCAAAAACCCCCGTATAGCAAATTTCATCGAAATCGTTAGAGCCGTTTTCGAGATCCCCGAAATATATATAAATAAATAAATAAACAAGAATTGCTCGTTTAAAGGGATTAGATTAGATAGATAGATATAATATAATAAACGAAAAGTGTCAAATAAAATGAGATCGTCAAACCGAACCGACAAATTAATCGCGAAAATTACTCTAAGATTGCGCATTGCAAAAAGCGCGATAAAAGTCAAAAAATGGGCACCGTCTAAAAGGAAAGATAAGACGCGATATTGTTTTTCAACTATGACACGACATTAATCAACTATGACTGTAAAATTGTTACAATAAGAGCATTTCTCAAAATGTCCAAGAAAGTTTGTATGAAACATTCCTTTTTTTTTGTTACCAAATGTGTAAGGAAATCTGGTAACAAAAAAGGAATGTTTCATACAAATTTTCTTGGACATTTTGGGAAATATGGTGGAAATTAGGGATGTAACGATACATGATTTTGCCGATGCGATACCGATACCGATATTTAAAGTAAATAATCGGCGATACCGATACCGATATCGATAGCCTGGTAGTTAGTTAATAAATCAAATAAATAAATAATTATATCCTTTATTTGCATAAAACATACTTATGTTTAGTAGGCACTCGATTTTAAGAAGTGTGAAAAACTGAAAAATAAAAATAAAGAAAAATGTCAAATCAAAATCAAATAAACATTTATTTAGGTAATCAATCATCCATTAAGTAATCAAAGCACAAGAAAACCAACATCAGTAATTAAAGTTCACGTTTGGTAGATTTTTTTTAAGAAAAAAAAGTTTATTTGACACATCAAGTTAAGGTGAGGTTACATTGAGGTGAAGAATATTGTTGCCCAATGTTATGATATCGGGTGATTTTAAATCGGCGATGCCGATTATATCGGCCGATATATCGTATCGGTATCGGTATCGTTACATCCCTAGTGGAAATTGTTCAGCTTCATGTACTTTACCAGCATACCAATTTTTATAGAAATCTAATATGTGATCGAATGTAATTTTTTTTTGAGAAATGCTCATAAAACGCATTCAGAATTCAAATGTTGCTTGCGTCAAATTTTATAACGAAAAATTTGAAAGACGCTCGATTTGTTTGTAAATACTTAAAAAATCATATAAATGTTAACAGCGCGCAAAACGACTTAAGATGCAGACGAGACGCTTAAATAAATATAGTTTGCAAACATACCAAAACTTTGGTATGCCATTTCAGTCAGTAGAAAAAGGCGGCAAATTTAAAAAGTAGGCGCGAAGGGTTTTCCTGTCCTCCCACAGAAATATGAATTTCGCGCCTTTTCCCCCATAACAATGTTGGTTTTTCAAAGTAATATATCAACAATAACGAAAGTAAAGTGGAAAAAAAACGAATATTGCCATAGCAAAAAAAATCTTGTCAAACGCGAATTCGCGAAAAGCGCGTCCGCGCGACGCGCGCAACCCGCGGAAGTGACGCAACTCACTCGGGCATCTGCGTAAACAGCGTTTTCTGAATGGCACGGGCGGGGGCGACGACCCGTCCGCGGTCAGCGCCCGACCAGTGAAAGTATTTCGCTCGGCCATGCCTTGGTAGCTGCATAGATTTATGCGCGACGCTATTTTTAATGGGCTGTTGCTAGGTGTGACCCTTTCGGGTTATGGGGGCCTGGTACTTCTTAGTCAGGGTGGATAAGTTTTTTTTAAGTTATTTTTTGATCTTATGCGTATATTTTTTTAAAGTAAGCTTTTGTTAAGCCTACGTCCTGTGTCTGATACGATACGACGTTTTTTCGGAGTATGTATGGTGTATATTTAAGTTTTCGTAAAATTACTTCCTAGTACTTAAAATTTAGAGAAAGCTATAATACTTTATTATTGAAAATCATGAATAGTGCACGCATTTACAAGCTGTTGAGGTAGAGGTGCTGTGCATTTTATGCTTATGAACTAATATTGGAAAGGCTAACTTTATCGATTGGAAAGTATACCAGGATTTATGTATGTAAAATGTTTGTTTTCACGCAAAAGGTACATTTTGGTACGTAGGCACAAAGTTTTCAATCTGGCTTAGGATTACGGATGCTTGGTACCTGAAAATTAGGTACGTTGGGTAGGTTTAATAAGTTGTTTATTAAATAGGTATGTGTACGGGTAGGAACGTACGACATTGGCCAAAACCTCGTACATAACTAGGTAGGTCCTATTGCTACCTAGAGTAGGACTAAGCTAACTTTGCAATGAAAAAGTGTGGTAATGTCATCAATAATGTCAAATTTCCATGGAAATATGAATATTTCGTTTATAATGATAAATAGGTATATGTACTTACTTAAATATCTGGGGACAATCGTCACAGATCAACCTAGCCCCAAACTAAGCAAAGGTTGTACTATGGGTTCTAAGCGACGATATAAATAAATACTTATATAGATAAATACAAACTTAGGAACAAATATTCGTGATAAACACACAAATAGGTAAATGCTTTCACCGGGATTCGAACCCGGATCCATGACACTGCCTCACTTCGTTCCATTCAGGTACAAAGTGTAGTGTTTCTCCAGTTTCTCCGCTACCTATAGCGTCTACGTTTAGCACGATAAAGTCCTACCGTTCGCGTAAACAATGACGAATACAATAAAAATAGGATGGGTTATCTATGGGTCTCGACTGCCGAGTGTGTGCGCTTTCGGAGAGTCAAAGAACCTGGCGGCCTAGCTAAGGTGACGATCGGTTGCGCTTCGCTATCGAATCGCTTTGTGTCTCTCTATCACTCTTCCATATTAGTGTGACAGTGACAGTTGCGTTTCGTTCGCTACGTAGCGTTAGCGATTGGCATCTTGTCTACGGGCCTGTCCGCTTGTTCGGACTGGTGCGCGTGAGTCGATTTCTTTTAGTAACCGACAACGTACTAAACCCCTAGTGTCAATTTCATTCGATAGCGTGACGAGTAAGGCTTGCATTCCGGAATCTCGGACAAATTTTCCGATATTATAATTCCGGAATTGAGACCATTGAATATCGAAAATTCCGGAATTGGATTTAAGTACTTTTATTCGATTTTTATACGTATACTACTGTAAATTTTCAAGAAACTATACTATGCCGGTGTTGTTAGCCATCACTGATAAAAGCCTGAAGTCTAGCAGCATGCATTAACATGCCCCGTTAACGTAACCATATTTTTTTTTACTTTTGATTAGCCATGCATTTACTTGCCCAGAATCCTACCAACGCGAAACTTTTGATTTAAAATTTATTCCTCAATGAAAGAAGTTTCCTCAATGAAAATTTCGGATCCTGTAGAAGCTTATATTATATTCTGAATTAGGAACTAGCAAGGAAAAAACCAAAATTAAAAAGCGTAACGTTTAAGAATGTAAAGCACTGTTTTGTATTATGTTTATGAGAGATTACAGTTATTATTTTACACTTCATTAGAAAAAACAATCAGGGAATTTACTTAACGCTTCTTTTTCTCATCTGTAATGAAATCTTTTTAATAAGGCTTATTGCGTTTTTAGCACTAGTCGGCAATGCATAAAGGTAATAGGTATAGCTGAATACCTACCTTAATGCATAGAAAATAACCTTAACTCAGAAACAAATGTTCTTCATAACACAATAAACCCCAGGACCTTAATCTTCGTAAACAGAGCCACTATACCTACCTACCTACTAGGCTACGAAGCCGTTATATTTAGTTAGACATTATATAAAATTGGGCATATAACCGATTGCTAGCATCCGTAGTTTCCCCAAATGAATACACCGTAGCATTGAAGTGAATAAAAGTGACCATAGTAATAAGGTGCTAAAATAAGAGGTGCAATGACGGCACTACTCAATTTATTGATATTTCTCGATTATAATACTTCAGATTAAATTCCTCTAAAACAATACTTTCTTTAATAATCGTAAAGTATCAGAATTTCATATTTTTTGATGTTTTTTATTAAAAAATCTAAAAAATACATGATAAAACCTAATTCCGGAACCAGTTCCGGAATTCCGGAATTGGGAATTTGGGACCCAATATCGAAAATCAGTTCCGGAATTGGAAACCGTCCGATATTGCAAGCCGATTTACGAGCGTTCGCATTTGCGTTATGTCTGTTTTTGTATGGGATTATGAATGCGTTAAGCGGGACGTTTTGGAAACTCAAAATCCAATACAAAATGACACTTAACGCGAACGCGTACATCACGTCTAGGGTTTTCACGACGGATCCGAAATGTATGGGATAATCCGGGGATCCGGATCCAGATCCGGATAATTTCATACATTTCGGATCCGGATTGCAAACCCTAGTCACGTCACACTCTCGAATGAAATTTACAATAGGGGTACAGAATACAGATGTGTCTGGCAGATCTGTCTGCAACCATATCTGTACAGTCACCAGCAATAATATTTTACTCCCCGAAGGCCGCAGAAATAAATGACACGCTCTTATGGCTCTACATGTGTACTGTAGTGTACGTAAGGTTAGTTAGGGTAAGAAAAATAAACAGCAGGCCTAAGGATGGCTTTATTCACGTGACAAAATATCTGTCACGTTTTTTAACATCGCGCAATTGAAATTGAAAGTGACTGATACCGTTTTATCACGCTCTCACGTAAACAAGAACGACCATCATATCCGTACAGTTTAGAGATACTTTTAAATATATTAAAAAGTAAATTAAATGATAATACTAAAAATAAAACTAAGTGTAAGGCCTGAGTGGACGCTCGAGTTGGGCGTACAGCGGGGCGGGCCATGCGGCGTGCATGTTAAACAAATGCAAGTGTATAGGAGCGGCCTTAGTGCACGCTGTTCAAATTACGTGTGAGCCCGACGCCACGCTGCACGCCCCGCCGAACGCTCCGCTTATGGATTCGTCATGTCTGTCTGTCTGTTAAAACTTGGTAAGTAGATGTATTCTGTGAACCGCATTAAGATTTTCACACAAAAATAGAAAAAAAAATTTTTTTGGGGGTTTCCCATACTTAGAACTAAAACTAAAAAAAAAAAATTGTCAAACCCATACGTGTGGGGTATTTATGGATAGGTCTTCAAAAATGATATTGAGGTTTCTAATATAATTAGTAGAATAGTTTGCGCGAGAGACACTGCCAAAGTGGTAAAATGTGTGCCCCCCCCCCTCTAACTTCTAAATAAGAGAATGATAAAACTAAAAAATAAACCTCCACCGAAAATTGGTTTGAACGAGATCTAGTAAGTAACAGACGCAACAGGACAACAGGAGGAGGTTTAAGACGAAACAGGAACTGAGATTTAAATATTTTAGGTAAATATACCCGTCTCGCTAACGGAAGCGGCTCCTAAAACTAGTGCGATAAGGACAAGGCGAAAAATCCTGCGTAAAACTCTCAAAAATCGAGGTTTCGTACTAGACTGTTTCCTCCTCCAAAACTTAACCAATCGTAACCAAATTTGGAAATCTAAATGGTTATGAAATTATCTGTGTCGGACCGTTTTGCTTTTTTGGCTAATTGATATCAGTTTTGAATACCACGCCTCTCATTGCGGCATAGTCAATTAGGCCATTTTGGCCATTTTGAAGGGCTCTAGCGCCTTAAAAAACAAAAATATCAAAAAAAGCAAAACGGTCCGACACAGATATTGACAATATTAATCTGTGTTAAAAAAATCATTGCTCTAGCTTCAAAACCCACCACTTTCAGTTAGTGGAAAAGTAGTCGTACATTTACTTGCGTACCAACCCACCCGCATGGCTCACCCGCGCACCCGTATGGCTCAATAGCGCGCACGTAGAGAAGGTCGATGTCCAGCTGCGTAAAGCCATGCGGTGCATAACCGGCACCATACAGTCAACTCCGACACAGTGGCTGCCAGCTCTGAGCCACATTGCTCCGCCGCATCTTAGGAGACAACAAGCCCTGCTAAAGGAAGCAAACAAAATTGCCTCAAACCCAAAGCTGCCCGTCTACTCGGAATTTTTCTGTCCGCCCAGGCTACGCTTAAAATCCCGGCATCCACCTTACAATACGGCACAGGAACTTAAAGAGAGCAGCTTTAACATCAAGGATAAATGGAGAGAGGACTGGACTGCCAACTCGCCCAGGGCATCCCATCCTATTCATTCATACGATCCCACCCACAAACTGCAAGGTTTCTCGGCTCCGAGACGGGAATGGTGCCAACTAAATAGACTCCGCACTGAAAGCGGGCGATGCGGAGAATTTATGTTTAAGTGTGGGTGGCGAGATACTCCGAAGTGCGATTGCGGAGCACCTGTACAGTCCATTTCCCACATTGTCCACGAGTGCCCAAAAAGAAAGTACCCAGGAGATCCTCTGGACTTACTTAAGTTAAGCGGAAACGCAGCCCATTGGGTGAAGAACCTAGATATTAATTTGTAAAGCGACTATGAATCTTATTAATGCCATACGACTAAATAAATAAATTTACTTGCGTAACTTTGGTTTATCTACGCACATGTCATTAGTGCTCTATTATGCTTTCAGAAACCGTAGGAAATGACCAGCTTTATTACAACCAATTTTACTATGAGAACTTTCTTATCTGTGGTAGTAGGTAAAATCTGTACTTTAATGTTATTACATTACAGATTTTTTTTACGTTATGAGTTTAAATTTGGAACAGCAGTGAAAACTCAAGTGGGTCTCTATTCTAGTATCCATAGATATTAAAACAGTTATCGATACGAAACGTCAACGATATTTGATCTCGAGTGACATGAGAATAGGGACTTCATTCGTTTGTCTGGGAATTAAAAAAAACTACGGATGCGTAACATGCGTGAATAAGTTTTCATTCACCGCCATTTGACGTACAATTTATCTTTTAATTAGTTTTGAGTATGTGTTTAGATAAAGTAGTGTATGTAACTGTATATAATTAGGCATTAAAACACTCGTGTGATCCTATTAAGAAACTCACTAACGTTCGTTTCTTAAACCCACACTCGTATGTTAATGCCTCTCATTATGTAATAGTTACATAAACTACTATTATAGTTTTTTTTAGTAGTTCGTCAGTATTCAACATCTAATAATTTTAATATAAAACGCATTAAAATTAGGCATGGGCAGACTATAGGCTTAAAAAGCGATTACATCCAAACAACCCATAAGTAGCGGAAACTAATCATATATCCCTACCAATATACAGCACACTGGCAAAAAAAAGAGAAAAAAAAAGCTGGATGCAGACAGGCCAAACAGGCAATGCCAATCAATGAAAGACTCACAAAGTCGCTCCTTCATCTGGGCATAGAGAAATATAGTAAGACAAGAGTGCTCACTCCATCCATACATCAGTTAGACTATTAATTTCAGTGTCTACATCTAGCATCGAGTAGCGGAACTATCAGTACTGCTACTTGATAATAGATGTAGCACCGACCGGAAAGTTTTATCTCAACAGCATAAGACTTTCCGGTCGGTACTACATCTATTGTCAAGTAGCAGTACTGATAGTTCCGCTACTCGATGCTAGATGCTAATAGTCTTTTTGGTACTAAAACTGATGTATGGAGTGAGCATTTGAGCAATCTATGTATTTTTTTCTCTATGATCTGGGTAAGGTGGAGGATAGCAACCAGTGTCATCGTGCCGTCGTGGACCATTTAACGAACATCTTTTTAATTCAGGTGATACAGACGATACCCTTAGCCGAGATAGCATGGAGAGTATGGAGACAGAAGATGCAGTTAGCTTCTCGTGTGGTGCTGGCATGCAGCGGAGGGGCTCCATATAGGGCAAAACGTCTCCGATCTCCTCGAAATCCTACTGAACATCAAAGGTTTGACAGGATTCCTTGAGAGAAGTTGGGCTGGTTGGACTAGCCTACCCCCCCACACCTTTCACGCCAGTCGTCGAGTTGAGAAGACCTACCCGTGCTACAATACAATCCCTACTAATACTCGTATGTATATCTGTTATCTCTACACGCTTCAACCGCTAAACTGATTTATATTCAATTTGGTATGGAGATAGTTTACACATTTTTTTATCACGGGATTTTACGCAGACGAACGCAGTTTCAGATTAATGTAAGAGACATATATTTTAACAAAGCCAAAGTGATTTAAGGGACAACTAATAATGTCTAAAATAATCGATTTATTAAAAAAAAAATGGATTATAGGCGGAAAGGAAACTAAAAACTGAAGTAATTGTCAAATCAAACAAAAAAATCCTTAGCCACGGCACTGGTTTCAGGGCAACATAGTGAAAAACACATAGGTAAAAAAAAAACAAAACTATTTTGTCTATTATGTCCCTCATTTTAATAAAAAATGCGGTTGACGACATATCTCTTCTACTCCTATGTAGCAATACCCGATCAATATAACCTTAAATGAACTATGGTTACAGGCTTACAGGTGTGACGTGTGTTTGTACAGATGCGATACTATGTCACGGCAGAAATAGACCGAGTGCAATGCCTCCTAGCTACGTTACAACATTAATGTTTTAATGTACATGAGAAATTACGATGGCTACCATTGCCACATTAAAAATTTATGGCGATTGTGAAAATTTTTGTTAGGAAGTCATTATGTCAGAACCGAAAACAATCTCGGTTTCTATACGGCTAAAGTGACTTAATTTTTTTAAAGGCGTTTTTCTCTTCATGATCCCAGTGTAATTCATGTTTTTTTTGTGATTTTATATGTGTAGTTATCATCGGTGAATTTCAAGATATATACCTGATTAAGAAGCAAATTAAATTTGCACACGACTTTATTCCATTGATAAATGAAAATTAGTCGTATTTTATGCATGCGCGACTAACTTTCGTTATTCAATGGAATCAAATGGTTTACGGTGAGTCACTAAATATAAAGGCCACTAAAAGACGCGAATGGTGCGAATGATTGAAATTAAAGTCATGTCAAAAATATGGAGATGACAATTGTAAATTTGAATGGCAGGACAATGTCATGTCTATAAACGTGATTTTATGCTTGTGTTTTCTCTTAATCGGCATAAAGTACACAATCCTCTTAACCTCCTAAGACACCGCGTACAAATTTTGTACAAATTTTGTTCTGGGGTAACTCAACTGAACGAGAATTGGTGTTTATGGCTCAAAAGAAGTGTCTGCGTTCTGCTTGTGGACTAAAGATACCTGACTCATGCAAGACATATTTTATTAATTTGAAAATATTAACTGTGTCATGTTTATATATTTTTGAAATTGCTATGTATGTCAAATTAAATATTGTAGTATTTAAATATCGTGACTGTATTACTTTTGCATGCTGCATGGTAGGTCATAAGATCTAGTCATAGTTATAAGTAGTATTCAATATTTCCATGCCTATTCAGGCAGGATGTGCTGTTCAAAAATTGTTTTTTACATCTTTATGATCTTTATCAAGAAATAAATAAATAAATGATGATGATATTCCACAATATATTTTGTACTTTCATTGTGTAACTAAGGGTTCCAAATTAAAAAAAACAACAACAACGGGTTGCACTCCGGGAGTGCCGACAGAAGTGAAAACTCAATCAATCAATCAATCAATCAATCAATCAATCAATCAATCAATCAATCAATCAATCAATCAATCATTTATTTCAGACATAAGAGCCCATATCATTTGTTAGTAATACAATAGAAATTAATCTTAATGACTAGTCCAAAATGTCTGCAGCACTATGTATAATTGACCCATCCTCCTTTCTATTGAAAAACTTTAGTTTCGAAATTGCTGGCCAGTGAGCTTGTTTAAAATTCGAAATCAAATTTGCAGCGTTAATTGTTTAAATTTGAATATAAATTGTAAAATTTTCTTGCAAACCTCGCATCTAAATATATTTGGTCATGATATTTTGAGTTTTATTCACCAGTACTAGAGTTCACTTTTATTAGCGATTTCGTCAAGATGTAGCTTTATTGAATTATATTTGAGTGATATAAAGTTAGAATGTAACTGTGAGATCCTCGTATTTCAGCCCGTATAAGATTAGAACCTTTTTCATGTATTGTCATTGAGTTTTTCTTTATTGATTTAAATGCCATCTAAACCTTACGGTCACGTGATCGCCTTACGCTGTCTCGAGTTTATCATTTTTTCCCCACCTCAAAAAGTGCTCAGCGCCGCTAAAGAAGTTTTCACTTCAAAAACGAGTGCTTCGGGGTCTCAGGAGGGTAAGAGTGTTTGATAGGTTGCTATGAGAATGTTAATACCGTGTCTCTTTACAGTGACTGTTCGACCCGAGAGGAAACAGGGGCGGAACGTGCTGACCCGGGAGGAAACAGTCACGGGCCCTCTCTCCGCCCTTCGGAATGCCATGCAAAAGAACATGAGGGTCAAGGTAAGATCAACGTCACGGCCTACCGCGAAAACAGAAATTCGCAAATTGCGGGGATCTTTCTCTTTTTCTCTCATTAAGACGTAATTAGAGTGACAGAGAAAAATGCCCGCAATTGACGAACTTCGATTTTCGCGGTTATAACCCTGAAACGATCAAGTTGATTACGAGATGTAGGTTAGAAACAACGTATCTAACCGATAGGCTAGATGCTAGATAACAAGTTTTTATTAATGGGTGATAAGATCAGAGTTGTTTTGACTTTTGAGGATCAAATGTCTACTTATATAGGTACGGCACCCATTGCTTTAAATTCTTTTAAGTGATAATTAAGTCAGAAATGATAGTCATAGTCTGACAATCGTACTCTACTCACGAAACACCCCTAACAAAACGGCAAGTGATCACGTCACGATCACTGAAAAGCCATATTGAAGTATGGAATGAAGAAATTTTGAGAATAAGATTTTGACGGTGAAATATTGCGTTTATGTATTTAGTTGCTATACAATCTATTTATTTTATAAAATGTAATGAATCGAATGGTACCTTTATTTTTTTCGTTTTTGGGAGTTAAAAAGTGTCTGATTTATTGTGATGAATTGCTAATTTTCTATTTAATTATAACTAAATTTTGTTACATGATTCAAAATGTGTCATCATCCCTATTGTTCGTTAACACTGTTAACAGTGTAGGAGATACGGTCAAGGAATATCATTTTAGTTCCATTTCGTTCCTTGTCACAGTGACAATAGTATGAGGCACGTGAAGTGCTAGACTTTCATATTGATCACTGTGACAAGGTACGAAATACTGAAATTAAATTATTTGTACAGTCAAGTGTAAAAATATGGGTGCGTACATACGAGCTGACATAAGAGCTATGGGACATTTTTTTGAGTAAGTTATACACACACTGTACATGAAAGTAGGCTATTTATTACTTTTAGTTCTAAACTCGGTTCAAAGCTTTCGGGAGTTACAATGTACGTGTCTACTCCTGGCGTGCCGCCAACGCGGAAACGCAACGGTGACTGATGCGTGCGCGCACATACAAACAAAAGGTCTACAAACTGATAGAAGTTTCGCGACGCGTGAGAACATTTCTATTATGTACCTGCCTATTTTTAAACTATTTTATAAATAAACCTTAAATCATAAGTCTCTACTACATAGTTGCTAAACAAATTTTAAGGAATATTTAAAATTTCTTTCGTCCGTAGTCTTATTTGCCTACACAAATTTGAGACTCAATTCGGAAATTGCGTCTTTTAAAATAAGTAGTTTTTGCTTACCCTACTAATCGTGATAGGCCACGCTATAACATCCATATAAATAAACTCATTACCCAAAATTCCACTCTATAATTCAAAAAATAAAAGCCATATAGCCCGCATTAATAGAATTACAGCTCGTAACACAATATTTATAAAAGACGCAGCAAGCGGAAATCAACTTTATTACATTACAAATAACTGTTATATTAACCGCACTGGCAGTCTTATCGCAGACCTTTATACGTCAAATTATTTTTAAGTGTAGGTTGTACAAATGTCGACTCTATTTCCATAGAATTTAGGGTGATATAGGCCGCTTGTGTTAAATTTGCGAATAGGTCGCAAGCGCAAGGCCCTTCCTAGACTGAGTCATGTGTAGACAAATAGAATAATTCTAGAGATATGAAATATATGCTATAATAATTATTATCTGTTATCTAAACTATTAACGCGCTGGCGCCATAATATTTAAAATAGATTCGTCAAATCACCAGAAAGAAAAACTTTGCAACGAAATATGTCCATAGATAAAAGCGTGACTAATTTTCATTATGATGATATGCAGTGAAAAATATGTTTTCTAAAAACTGAATTTTGGAAATATATCCAATTATCGACGGACATTCGAAAACTTTTGGCCAAACTGAGGCTTCGGGCGTATTAATAGGAAAGAGGAGAATACAAACGTAGTCCTCATGTTCACACCTCCCTGGCTTTTTACACAATTTGAGGTACTTACTCGTATATTAACTTTTTTTTTAAACTGTGGAAATTTTCCGCTCCTAAATGATATAATAATATAATCAAAATATCAAAGAAACTCAAACGCCTATACTTGTGCCGTTCTCAAGAAAGTTCTCTGTTTTGTATGGAGAACGTTCTCGCTCGAGAATATTCCCGATACCTAGTAAACGGAGAACGTTCTCGAGAACGGCACAACTCTTCGTTTGACAGCATTGCTATGGTTAATAATAAATTGTGTAAAAATATTTACCGTAGTCAATATCCAGGGAGGAAAATGGGGACTACGTTTGAATGGCGAAGCGGTCGTCCACTATCCTCTTAACCCATTCAGTGCCAGCACTTGCTACGCGCTACGAGCATGGGAAAACCCGTATGTAGCGAAAAGCGACTACGGATAGAGCACCCGCCTGGCGGGTTGCTGGCAGTGAATGCGTGAACAGACATGTGAGTTAACCCTTTGTTTTTCGCCACGCCACTTCGTATAGTGTGTGGATCGTTGATTATAAATGTTTTTCGACCTTGCCGCTTCCTTGTTTACGTTTACATTTGTGTGGAACTAGCCAAGTGATGCGGGTTTACTTGTTGTAAACATTAGTTGGTCCATGGGAGTACGGAGGGAAAGTTATATTCGAGGAATCGGGTATATTATATGTAATTACATAGATAATTCGCAAAAAAAGTGTTGTATTTCCGAATGTTTTGTTTTCATCTCGAAGTCTCGGGTATAATTCGCGGGATACGTAAAGAAGTATATATTTGTGTATATACATATTTGTGTATTTAAAAAGAACTTTTTTTTAATAGGCCTTTTTAGAATAAATAAAACATTAAATCTAATAAAACGAAGCGCCGTAAAGATATAAAATAAAATATCACGCAAAAACGACCAAAAAGATATGTACCTATGTTTAAAATTTGGCGCAGTTTACCTATGTTGAAATAAGACAAATTATACTTTTTATCCCCAAATTCATCCCAGTAGCTGGTGCAATGAGGGTTGACATTGTGTAAGTAATAAGGATCAGTTTCACAATTATGAAAAAAAAAAACATATTTTATGATTTATTTCTAGAGACACACACGGACAGAAAACATATGTTGTATTATATACAGCCCTGCTAAGCTACCTTGAATTATAATTTGTTAACGTTATTGCCCACCGACATCACATCATAATGTCTATGTATGTATTTAGAACCGAAGTACCTGCTTATCATTTTATGATTGCTATAATCGAGTATTATTCTAATTTATATTAATTATATTAGAGACTTCATTTAAGACAAATGAAACGGGTCAGTTTATGTACAAAACTACCATTTAAAGTTGTACCTCTAAAGAGTTGAGGCTCGCTCGTTGATAGGTTGACAGATTGCCAATAAAAAACAAAGACTTTTGATATTTCTGTTTCAATTTTAGTTGGGCCTTAATCCGTCTAGAATATAGTCATTTTTAGGGTTCCGTAGCCAAATGGCAAAAAACGGAACCCTTATAGATTCGTCATGTCTGTCTGTCTGTCCGTCTGTCCGTCTGTCCGTCTGTCCGTCTGTCTGTCCGTCCGTATGTCACAGCCACTTTTCTCCGAAACTATAAGAACTATACTGTTGAAACTTGGTAAGTAGATTTATTCTGTGAACCGCATTAAGATTTTCACACAAAAATAGAAAAAAAACAATAAATTATTGGGGTTCCCCATACTTCGAACTGAAACTCAAAAATTTTTTTTTCATCAAACCCATACGTGGATAGGACTTCAAAAATGATATTGAGGTTTCTAATATCATTTTTTTCTAAACTGAATAGTTTGCGCGAGAGACTCTTCCAACTTCCAAAGTGGTAAAATGTGTGTCCCCCCCCCCTGTAACTTCTAAAATAAGAGAATGATAAAACTAAAAAAAATATATAATGTACATTACCATGTAAACTTCCACCGAAAATTGGTTTGAACGAGATCTAGTAAGTAGTTTTTTTTATACCTCATAAATCGCCTAAATACGGAACCCTTCATGGGCGAGTCCGACTCGCACTTGGCCGCTTTTCTATGTGTACGGAAACTTAGTCATACTTCACTAACAATCATTACCTAGAACCTAATAGGCTTATAGGCTAGCCTAGGACAGATTGTTGTGTCGGTAAAAACATGTGAAAAAAAAACAGTTTAAATCCGATAAATAACATAATACATATTTAAAACTTTCGCGTTTTGAACACATATTAACACATATTTAAAAAAACTATAAATAACTTGTTACACAATGGAAAAATTGCGTAGTAGACGAATGACGAATATATTAGTTTTTGAAATTGCCAGTTCAAATATGTAACTTGCCGTAACTTACGCAAGGAGTTATGCCAATCGCAATGTTATGTAAATATGAACCTTCACACAACTATTTAAAGTGTAAAATGCTAAGTTCAAGGAGGAAGGGAAATTCTGGGTCTATTTTTAATACGGCCCTTTATAATTTAAGAATAGGGAAATTGGAATTAATCCAACTATGTGGATACGGTCCATTTGAAATCCAAGATTTATACCACAAAAACGTTGAAATACTTTTTGTATATTCGCATGCGTTTTTGGCGTCATCGGCACGACTCACGACGCCTTTAAGCGTTCTTGGCGTTCAAAGGGATAAAGATGTCAGTTAATATTTAACTGTTTTAACCTTCGACGCCAGCCCGACGAATAAAAGTGGGGTGTTAATACGTTCCACCCCAATGTCTGTCTGTTGCATCGTAGTTATCAAACGGATGGACCGATTTCGATGCGGTTGTATTTTATCTGAATGTGTGTTATTTGCGGTGGTTCTTAGCTATGTTTAATAAAAATCGATCCAGCAGTTTAAAGAGTGTCAGGTCTTTTCTAAAATGATGTATGGAATAATGGTACCTATGAAATAGTTTTTTTTGCAAAACGCTTAGGGGGTTCTTTAAAAATAGAAGAAGGCAGAGGACCGCCAAAAATGGAAATTGCTCCACCGGACAAGAGTCCTACTCTTAAATATATGATGATGAGATTGATGGGTTATATGTACAGTCAGCAGCAGAAGTTGCTAAGAGGGCGAGGTGTTCAAAATTACCTTGACACGCTCTTATTCTCTTAACAATAAAGTCGCGTCAAAATAATTTTGAACACCGAGGTGTTCGCTTAGCAACTATTGCTGCTGACTGTACATGTGCTAAGTAAGCAAGACGCAAAAATCAATAGTAATCGAGTGGGTTTAAAAATATTCGGCATCGAAGGCCAATGAGACATAAACACTGTCGTTGCGTGTTGTACTTGCACGTGTGTACGGTTTGCATACCAATTTAAATGAGCAAATTTCTAATCATTATTCTTATATTCTTGCAGAGTACGCTAATGAGCAATAAAATAGAACTACAGTAGAATCCGCTTATAATGACATCGAAGGGAAGTGACAAACACGTCATACTAAGCGGATGTCATATAAAGCATAGTGGATTAATTTTTTATTATTGTTATTTTTTCCGAATTAATCTCGAAATCCATTGTAAGATAATGAGTTTTAATAACCTGGAACCAATTGTCAACCTGTTACCGAGAGTCAAAACTAAATTAACTTAAACGCCACGCACGCACCAAACGCCCTCGCAGGGAAAGATGTGGGACGGCCACGAAAACCAGCGAAGTGTCAGTGTATAACCGGACATAATTTCATGAAAATAGGATTTTTAGGTCATAGTAAGCGGTTTGTCACTATAAGCGAAGTCATCTTATCCGACTTTGTCACTAAGAATTTTATATGAAAACCAAACTTCGCACAGTAATTGCGTCATAGTAAGCGGTTGGTCAGTATAGGCGGAGTCATAATAAACGGATTCCACTGTAGTATAGAAAATCGGAATACTTATAAAATTACTTAGGTATGCCAATTTTTTGCTCAAAAAAACTCTTGGACAATAATAAACTCCATATAAAAATTATTTTTAAATCTTCACAGGCGACTTCCCATCTTACAAAATAACCTTTAAATATCGGTTTTATTAAAAAGTATATTAGGTATTTGAAATAAAGCAGCCACCGTGAAAATGTTTATCAAATTCGCCATATTCACGCATAAACATTCACATGAAAACTGATCAGAAATACGTCTTAAATTCGAAACACGCAAATTAAATTTAAATTGACATTACCGTTGACCATAATAATATTTACTTTTCGATTATTTTTACCAAAAATAACCGTGACTATTTACATGTAATCTTTTTATTACCTCAATTAACTCTCTATTAATAAAACTATCAATTTTTCTCCCGACCGTACAACCTTGCCTTCAAGGCGGCCATCTTGGCTCTAGCCCCACACCAAAACGTCAAACCGCCCTCCAAACCACAGTCACATACGACCTTTTTCCCCGCGCACGGAACCCTTGTTCACTGTTCACTTCCTCGTTTCGTCTGTTCACCTTGACAGCTTGCAGCTTATTAAGGCATGATTGAAACTGTTACAGTGTTGCTTACGTCAGAGACTTTTTTTAAAAAGTGCAAGTGGATACGCGCTTTTTGAGATCCGCTTCGGGGCTGTACAGAAAATTCGACTAGAGATGTGCTAGTATTTAGATAGTTCCCGGGTTTCCCGGGATTCTCGGGCCGCGAATTAGCAATTACTATTTATTTTAATTGCACACTAATTTCGTACGCAGAAATAGAAAGAGTAAAGTTAAAGTTTATTTTATTACGTACTTATACGCCAAAATCTAGTTTAATTCTGTAATTCTAATTCGGGATATCAGTATTAGGTACACAGGTTTTCCTAGATAACCATTTGTGTTTGTACGATGCAAGTGATGCTATGAGTTTCCTTTTGAATAAATAAATTATCTACTTTGATCATTGCCGTCCTGTTAACATATGCCATAATGCAATTTATACAGCAAAAATTAATAAATAAACATTGTTTGTTTCTGCATTTGTGTAACGTAAAGTTTTAAGATTCGAAGCAAATTATCCTAGCATTAGTACGCATCGCCCTTATACCTATAAGGACAAGGTCTCGAATCCTTCAAACGTATCAAGATCGAAACCTTACAAGTTTCAGAATTTCAATTACATATAAAAAACCTTCCTCTTTACATCGTTGCATTTTAAGACGTATTTGAATGTGAATAAGATGCATTTTCGATTGTGCCGCACGGCCCGCATTGTTAGTTTGGAAGTTTTTTACGTTCGAATGTAGGCGACCTTGGTAAGGCAGTATTCGGGGTTAACCGCTTGTACAGACAGCAGAACAATGAGTTTAATGAGGTTATACAGGAGCTTGAGGGAGCCACTGATTTGAAATTCGGAAATGTTGCCTGTTTTAAAGAAACGCAAAGACTGACTAGACTTATAAAGGTAGTTAAAAATGCAATCGCCAGTTTGCGCGGATCCGAAACAATTGCGAATTTTTTGTAACTAATCATAAAGTATACGTAGGCTGTCTACTCAAAATATGTAAATTGGACAAGTAGGGTTAGAAAATAATCGGTACTTCTGTTTTGTAGGATAATATTTTACTTTTGGTTTATTTTGTATGTATTATATGTATATGAGAAATAATATTTTTTTTTTATTTGAAGTATAATACCTAAGTGTAAACTGCATATTATATTCCTTTTTATGTGGGTTTTTTATGTAATTTTAAATTGTATGGATATATTCTTCTATAATATATGTATTTTTTTAATTCTTAGTTACATATTTTGTTTTGTTTTGTTTTAAAGTGTCTAAAACCCGATCATCAGTTCCAAGTAATTACATATAAGTATGTATAAATATTTAAAAACTTACATCTATCTACGTACCTTTAATTAAGCAGTCCGTCGGGCAACGAAAGTACAGACAATAATACAAAGTCAAGCAGGAAAACCCGTAAGATGACAGATGACAAATACGACATTGGAGTCATTACAACCATTCAGTTAAAAATCGCATCGCAACATACATTTCTATAACACAAGAATTGTGGCCTTAAACTTATTAAAATGTCATGTTCAAATTTGACGTTGACATTGTGATTTGAACGAATGTTATTGTACCTTCAATTATCTTTATATCGTGTCGATTTTGATCTTATCTTATGACCTTGAAAAAAATCAATGTCAAGGTCATAAGTAAAAAACAATTCTTTTGTTAAAAAAATCGCATTTACGCAAAATTCGCATGTCGCTTGGCAGGCAGAAATTAAATAAGTTTTAAAAATAGAAAAGTCATAGCCAATGAAAGAATGAGGGTACAAACTTTGTGTCGTCGAGCTCCTTCACTGGGCGGTCTCTTAAAAACTTACATTTTCTCTCTGGTCCGTTTTTTTCTAATGAGGGAGCGGTCGTATTAAGAGCGCCATAACTGGAAAGAAAAATATATAAATTTAGCAATAATTTACAAAAAAATCTGCTTTTTAAATATACTTGGTCAAGGAAATCTTGTCAGTAGAATAGGGCGGCAAATTTGCAAAATCGCGGGTTAGCAATACTACGTTTGTTTACATTTCATCGTTGTTCGATGTACATTGCTGCTTTTTGTTCGTTACCTAGGGATACCGTACTTTAGTTTGCTTTACATTGCTACTGACATATCCGGCTTGACAGACTATAATTAACGTGTACAATAAACATTAGTGTTTGCTTTAGTGACGATCCCGGGACATGACGAGAAATCCCGGAGTTAAAACCCTAGTTTTCATATTCAGGAAAAACAGTACCTAGTCTTAAGGACACCCTATGCAAAAAAAAAATTGAGCCTATATACGTCCCACTGCTGGGCACAGGCCTCCTCTCATGGCTCCTCTACACGATGGGCCAACGCCGGCCACTCCAAGGGACGCATTTATGCGTTAGAGGGAGCAAGTGATACTGCTATCTCATTCTACCGCATGGCTGCGTCCCTTGGAGTGGCCGGCGTTGGCCCATCGTGTAGAGCAGCCATCATGCGCGAGAGGGCTTGACCTAGTGGCTATAGCCCCCACGCTAGCCCAATGCGGATCACCTTTGAATTTCTTCGCAGATGTATGCATGCAGGTTTACTCACGATGTTTTCCTTCACCGAAAAGCTAGTGGTAAATATCAAATGATATTTCGTACATAAGTTCCGAAAAACTCATTGGTACGAGCCAGGATTTGAACCCGCGACCTCCGGATTGAAAGTCGGATGTCATATCCACTCTGCCACCACCACTTCTATGAAAAGTTGAAGCAAAAAATAAATTAATTCCAAGAACCGTCAGGGGTTGTTAGATAGCATTGCTATCATAGCACGCTGAGATGAGGCCAATTCGTGGCACTTAAATCTTATTTTGTGTTTTCTTTTATATTATGTATTGTTTGTGCTTACGAATAATAGTATTTTATACAATCGTGATATAATGGAGAGCTTTTCAGTCGAGTACCGTGTTTAGGCAACGAAGCTTGCTGAGTTGCCTAAATAAAGGTACGAAATTGAAAAGCTTGATTATATCACTATTGTATACAATACTTTTTCTACGAGTCAACAAAAAAAAAATACTTAAAACTAGTAGAAGAATCATATATGTAGGGTAGGTAAAAAAACCAAAAGTATACAGCTAAGATGCGCGAGCAGCCGCGATACCTTCATACTCGTACGCGACCCGGCCCCCGCGCCCCGCGCCCCCGGCCGGTTGATCAACGACACCTTCTTGTAACTCATGAGGCCCTGGTACAACTTGCTCCGCGCTTTCGATTGGTCTATTTCATTATAGTTGACTAAACTGTACCGAAATGAATATTATAGTTGACTAAACGGTATCGAAATGAATATTATAGTTGACTAAACTGTATCGAAATAAATATTATAGTTGAGTTGGGGTCCCATAGTGAAAAAAGTATGCGATTTCACTTTGGTGTACGAAGTCTTAATTCAAGCATTGCAGTCGACGAGTAGAAAAATTCTATTATATTCTATAAACACTTAATTTAGCATTAATTCCACATGCGAGAATTATCGCATTTTTATAAATAATTATGATAAACAAGTTCTAAATCGCAACTACGTAAGGGCAATCATTCAGCAATCTAATTCGGAACAAGTGTAGTATTTTTCTAATGAAAACACATTCGCCTACGCCGTTTTACGTTTGCTCGCTAGATATCTTATTGCAATCGCTAACAGACTCTCGGCCAGTAGGCCATTGACCAGTACTGTCCACAGATATTTATTTATTCTACATGGCAAAAGAAATACGTACACCCAAAAAAGGCGGCCTTCATGCCACAGACAAGTACAAATATATTTATCTCGCATCGTTCGCTTTTTATCTTTTTTTTCGCAGAACACTCTCTCATTAGCTGCATGTCTTCCTCATAGGGGCGATAATTTTTGTCTGTGTGCTTATGTGTGTAACAGGCATAATGTTTGCTGTAGTGTGCCATGTGTGGACTGTGGTGTGGCGTTGCAAGTACACCCCGCAGCTCGACATTGTGGATGTAGAATCCTAGGCCCGAGATATTCTTACACACACAAAGCTATTTGTTGGATGAGATAACGATATCCATCTCTCATTCTGTAGTATAGCTGTGTCCCTACTTACGAAAATAAAATGTACAAGTGTATCTTGGGCCCTACATCCGATATCGGATCGGACAATGTGAAAACGCTCTAACGCTGGTCAGTCCGTCCCCCGACTCGCGAAGCGCGCGCAACGCCGCCTGCGCGGGCGCTGGCGGAAGCGGTCGCAAGGCTGCGCTCCTGACCTCGCCTCTTTGTCTATGATCTAGTCGAGGCCGAACGCTCGCCCGCTGTAAAAGGGCGTAAGTGCGCGGGAAATGCGAGTAGATAAGACGTTTACGGTGGGAATTTTGATGTTTTAGGATTTCGGTATTTCGCTAGAAGGAACGAGCCTCAAATTTGACCTATCCCAAGAGCAAGTGTATAAAGCGTCTTTGAATGAGTCCCACTTTTTTTAAGGAGATATATATTCTTGGATGGCGCAAGAATTTAACACAAATAGACCTAGTCCCACAGTAAACTCAGTAACGCTTGTGTTGTAGGTACTAGACGACGATAAGATAAATATAATAGATATATAGATAAATACTTAAATATGTACATGGAACAAATAGTTGTGATAAACACACAAATAAATATCTAACCAGAATTCGGGAACTCCCGCTTCGTAAACATTTGACCTGTCCCATGAGATGAGGAAAGCAATAAGCACTAAAGCGTCTGAGGCTAGACTCATTAAGATTTTTTTTAAAAGAGAGGCCTAGGCCCATATTAAACGTTGTTAATCTATTTTGTGAAACTGACTGCCATTATGCGCCGACGGAAATTTTCCAAAATTGTGAAATTTTCCTCATTAGAAAGTTTTTTCTGTGGGGATTGAAAATTTCCGGAACGCAAAATGGAAATTTCTTGTACGTCTGTGGATTTTACGAGAGTATTTCCGATGTTTTGGAAACTTTGCCCATCTGTACTGCTACATGACCTTCCACTTCCAACCCAAAGGGAAAACTACGCCATATTGGAATTATTCCGGTTTCCTCATGGTATTTTCCTAGGATTGGTAAATATTAAATAATTACTTTTATCATAGGTACGGGGTTCGAACTCGCTACCTTCGGTTTCAAACACCACTAGGCCATCAACGTTTATAGTGCACTGTCCGCTAATATAATAAAAACATCAACACTGAGGTGAGGTGTCACAAGCGCGTTTCCGAGCCTTTAGAAACCTATAAGTAACTAACCACGCTTATTCTCACACAGACTAATTAGAATTCACTTCTCATTGTATTAATAAAAAAAAAATGCTTTACCTACATAATTTTGGAACAGAGCTGATACTCTTCAAACTGCTGGATCGATTTCTATCAAACATAGCTAAGAACCACCGCAAGGAAACTCGCTTTTACGTTAAAAAAAAGCATCGAAATCGATCCATCCGTTTGAGAGCTACGATGCCACAGACACTTTAAAAACAAGCTGAACACTATCCGAAAGTACGTTGTAAGTTTCAGCGCGGCCGAAGGTTCGGCAGTTTCCGAAACCGAAACAGAAACTTCGGTCGGACTCCGGAATCCTGAAGGCCTAATACGAACCACTTCGTTCTTTCGTTCGTCTCTTGCATATTCTAGCGAAGAGAGGCAGATAACGATTTTCGATATTTCAATGTTGGCGGTCTCTGTACATTTTAGGGTCACTGAGCCCTAGTTATGTATTAACCAGTCTATTGTCAACTAGACTAGACGTTTGCATCCTGCAGTTGCGAATGCATAGTCAATATATGTAGATAGACTATTAGATAATAGCAGACGTTTTCCAGAAACTTCCTGCCCCGCACGGCTAAACTGGGGAATGAACTGTCGCCCGCGGCGCGCCGATACCTTCAAACCTCCAAAAAAAGAGCGGACAGTCGCCATCAGATATATCGGAGCGGCCAAGGTATTCACAATATCTGAACACGTACAATAGAGATAGAGACAATAGAGGCGTGTTCAGATATTTGTGAGCGCCTTAGCCGCTCCGATATATCTCATGGCGACTGTACCTAGGTGTAAAGTTGTATACTACGCTTTTTTCAAATTTAGGAATTTTTATGATATTTCAACTCAGAATCAAGAGCTCTTTCGATCCTAATAGGAGTAAAAAGTATACCAATTTTTTATAATGTTTTTTGATGTTCGATCCTTCCATTTCCATTCCATTACCGCCAGATTAAGTCTATGAAAAATGGTAACGATATGAAAATAAAAATCTTGGGACACTTCTTTGTCCTATTGACTCAGTCCTATTTGATCAGGATCGCAGAAGCTTGGCATCACTCGACGCGAGAAGCATAGTCGTATTTGTCACATCGAGAAACATGAACTTCACTGACCACTATTGATCTGTATCCCATTTCAATAAGACCCAAGATAGTTCAGCATCGGCAACGATGGTCAAGCGCTCAAAGAAAACGTGGTCTCAGTGAATGTCGCGGGACTTCTCCAGTCGGCCTCGTGACGTCGCGTCGCCGGCGTCGCCTTGTTTGTATAAGGTCCGTTCGTGTCAGATGTAACCAAAGAGTTATTGATTGACATGGTGAGTGAAAGTCAAAGAAATAAACGTGCCCCTTAGTTTGACAGCCGAACGAAACAAATGACGCTGTATTGCGCAATATGGTTTGTGGTCACTTAATTGTCAAACGTCAACTTTTGACAATCAGAGTTACTTGTATAACTGTACATAGCCACGCAGTCGCCTAATCTTCCGTCGCAAATTTCTCGCGGCGCGCCGTATGTTTTGTTCTTGTCAAATTTCCTGGCTTTACGCCCCGTCTTAATCAACTTTTTCCTGGGGACTTTCTTAAACACGCAAAGCTTTACGTGATTGCGCCAAAGTCGTTTCAAAACAAAACATGTATCTATGTATTATATATATTCATTGCAGTCTAGTACCCACAGCACAAACCTCATTGAGCTTACTGTGGGACTTTACGGTGTGTGTAGGATTGTCCTACAATATTTAGTGACAATTAAAACAGTCGCGATGCACCGCTGGCTCCGTCTCGCGCGCCGCCGTCCCGGCCTCGGCTCAATGCCGCGCGTGCGTTTCCTGATATGCAATTTTCAGAGCGCGCCTGTGCGGCGTGCGCAGTGCCATCGTCGCAGCTGATCGTTCGTGGACCTTACGGCTACGGGATAAGAGCTAACGGCGATCAGCTGTGTTGCTAAGACAAATTGTTTGGAACAAGGGATTCCCTTTTATGGGTCGAAGAACTATAAAGCGAAATCTTTGGACGATGGAGCTTTTATTAGGCAGATAAGCGAATGGTCAACTGCTTTCGTTCTGATTATAGCAGTTAATGGTATATTTAATCTAAATCTTGAAAATCTGTTATTTATAGAGCTAGTGGCTCTGTGAACTGTAGACCTCGCGCGAGCATAGCTTAAAACTCAATAAATGTCCCTCCGCTATTTAAAAAAAATGTTAAGTAGGTATTTATTTAGCCATCGAACCGGCTCACGAGAATCGGTAGAGAATTCAGTAGAAGAGAACATCCGGGGACATATGAAAGCGTTTTTCCAAAACTGAAACTACCTTAGCGAAAAAATATCTACGTGTTCTGTTTTTTGGTAAACTTTTTCGATATCTATTTTAAAAATTATCAAATTGCCGGACCAATATTTATTATATTTTTTATTTGTAGGTAATTATTATTTGTTATAATCACTGACTTAATATAAAATAAATAGACACACAAAGCAGAACAAAAACGTCAAGAAATGTGGATCCCAATGACGTTTCGCACCATTTGCATTGATGATAAAAACGCTTACGTAAATTTTGAGTCAAGATAAATGTTTCGTACAGAAAAGAGCTTAATGTCGTAAGCATTAAGTGTCAAATTTGCAAACATAAGTACCAACACTGTTAAAAAAATTGTCCGATGGTACTAAACGTAACGTATTTACGTCAAACAACGTCAAACGAGAATAATGAACGAATGGAGTCACTTTGGTACACTTTAATATGTATTGCTGTACAGGAAAACCAATTGAAGTAATAAATAAAACAAATTTAATTTAATCGGGAGCTCAAATAAAATTAATTCGTGGTTCAAATTCAAACAAATTATTTTTTTAATTCGTAAGTATACGTCTTTAAATACTAATTTCCTTGAAATAAATTCTACTTATTATAACTGTGTATTTAAGATCTACATTTACTCATAGCACGGGTGCACGGGGACATTTAGGTACTGATTGGATTTTTTTTATAAAGTCTACCTATACTTTATAAAAAAAATCCTGTGGTTGTCACTGTGTTCAGACAGGTTTAGCATTTACAGTTAGGCGATATAAGCCCTTATTGGTGGTGTATATGTCGGAAACAGGGAAATGGGCCGAACACACAAGTGCCGTTTTGCCTTGTTTAAAACTGCATCACCCCTATCTCTTGCTATAATTAAATAGCAGTCCACTTTGCACGTCGCTTAGGTTTTCTTGGAAATCTTGAATTTAAACATAATATTATTCCTTATGATTTCCATATAAAAATATAAAAACATATTGACCTCACATCGACTCATTAGATTTTTGTTCCTTGACATCCCTTCTTTGGTATGTACTAACAAATTAATTTATTCAAAACCATAAAATTACCACCAGATTACATAAATTATGTAATTCTATCCAAAAAACTAACCGAAAGAAATACATTCCATCCTTTTTCCTTGTTTTATCATTGTTATTTTTACATATTTTAACGGCACATTTCGTAATTGTTGACAACTTCACATTTGAGCGTTTCAAACAAGACTAAACGAAAAAGTGATGCGTGATCTGTTTTGACATTACTTTTGTGGGGCCATTTTTGGCGGCTGATTGGGTATCCAGTTCTTTATACTATATCAATGGTTATAATTTAAAACGCCTCTAATTCGTTGAAAGTATAACAACAAATACTAAAAACAATAAAATTTAAGTAGGGCTCCCATCACTGACTTAATATAAAAGAAATAGACACACAAAGCAGAACAAAAACGTCAAGAAATGTGGATCCCAATGACGTTTCGCACCATTTGCATTGATGATAAAAACGCTTACGTAAATTTTGAGTCAAGATAAATGTTTCGTACAGAAAAGAGCTTAATGTCGTAAGCATTAAGTGTCAAATTTGCAAACATAAGTACCAACACTGTTAAAAAATTTAGTCCGATGGCACTTTAGTAACGTATTTACGTCAAACAACGTCAAACGAGAATAATGAACGAATGGAGTCACTTTGGTACACTTTAATATGTATTACCGTACAGGAAAACCAATTGAAGTAATAAATAAAACAAATTTAATTTAATCGGGAGCTCAAATAAAATTAATTCGTGGTTCAAATTCAAACAAATTAAATTTTTAATTCGTAAGTATACGTCTTTAAATACTAATTTCCTTGAAATAAATTCTACTTATTAAATAACTGTGTATCTAAGATCTACATTTACTCATAGCGCGGATGTACGGGGACATTTAGATACTGATTGGATTTTTTTTATAAAGTCTACCTATACTTTATAAAAAAAATCCTGTGGTTGTCACTGTGTTCCGACAGGTTTAGCATTTACAGTTAGTCGATATAAGCCCTTATTGGTGGTGTATATGTCGGAAACAGGGAAATGGCCCGAACACACAAGTGCCGTTTTGCCTTGTTTAAAACTGCATCACCCCTATCTCTTGCTATAATTAAATAGCAGTCCACTTTGCACGTCGCATAGGTTTTCTTGGAAATCTTGAATTTAAACATAATATTATTTCTTATGAATTCCATATAAAAATATAAAAAAATATTGACCTCACATCGACTCATTAGATTTTTGTTCCTTAACATCCCTTCTTTGGTACTAACAAATTAATTTATTCAAAACCATAAAATTACCACCAGATTACATAAATTATGTAATGCTATCCAAAGAACTAACCGAAAGAAATACATTCCATCCTTTTTCCTTGTTTTATCATTGTTATTTTTACATATTTTAACGGCACATTTCGTAATTGTTGACAACTTCACATTTGAGCGTTTCAAACAAGACTAAACGAAAAAGTAATGCATGATCTGTTTTGACATCACTTTTGTGGGGCCATTTTTGGCGGCTGATTGGGTATCCAGTTCTTTATACTATATCAATGGCTCCCATACAACAAACATGTTTTTTTTGCCGTTTTTTGTTCGATATTACGGAATGGTACGCAACCCTTCTTGCGCGAGTCCGACTCGCACTTGGCCGGTTTTTTTAAATGGTCATTAAAAGCAAATTACGTATTGTTTTGTTAATCTCAAAACAACCTCTAATATTTAATAGTTAGCCGAGAGCAGATTTACGTCATTTCTATAAAATCGTGAGTTATCCAAGGAAACTCGGAAATGGAGTTAACTAATCGCAATTGTATAGACAACCTTTTGAGTGCCGTTTGTTTAATTTAAATTTAATTTAATTAATTTATTATTTATCATACAGACTTTCATTACAGATCAAACGAAGGCTAATGATAGAGCTAATTCTTCATGGCATTTCTAATTACATAGAAAGTGTAGCCATTATGTCATCATTAATGTCGAATTTCTATAAAAAAATCCATAAAAAGCAGTCGTGGCCGAGTGGAAAAAGCGGTGGTGGCCGAGTGGATATGACGTCCGACTTTCAATCCGGAGGTCACAAGTTCAAATCCACGCTCGTCTCAATCAGTTTTTCGGAACTTATGTACGAAATGTCATTTGATATTTACCACTATCTTTTCGGTGAAAGAAGACATCGTGAGGAAACCTGCATACATTTGCGAAGAAATTCAAAGGTGTAAGTATGTGAAGTCCCCAATCCTATAGGGCTAGCGTGGGGACTATAGCGCACGAGAGGAGGCCTGTGCCCAGCAGTGGGACGTATGTATGCTGAAATTATTTTTAATTATTATTCTATAAAAATACGTTTGTATCACTCACTCACTTTGTTTTATTCAAATCTGTGCAAAGCTAGCTTTAGACCGACTTAAGTACATGGGAAAAATGTAATCATAATTTTTCGTTCTAGCTGAATCGTGTTAACCAAACTTTTGTAACTTGGTTATTGGCCGTGCGAAAGCGAAGGTCTCAGCTTGGGCAAAAACTCTTTCGTATATCCGGATGTTCTCTACAGGTCGCATTTCTCTACCGATTCTCGTGAAATTTGGTCACAGTTTAGATTATTATATAGATTTTTTGGTCGATTTCGTTTTGGGACGATTTTGGCAAAATAGCGAAAACATGAGGGTTATCAACATCGCCTAAAACCGTGAACGAATATAGGAGAATATCCATTTGTAATGTCAGCTATCGCATATATGCCAACTTCCTCCTTGAGAAGGTCGATAAGGAAATGAATGACTTGGGGAACTACCAAACGGCATTTTTACACAATAGGTCGACGGACTACCACCTCTTTACCCTCCGAAGGGTCCTAGATATCAACTGACGAGAGGGAAGGAAGGTTTTTGTGACAGCCCTAGACATCGAAAATGCCTCTGACATCCTGCTCAGCCGCATAAGCACCCCTCTTACAAACCGAGTTGTCGCTGCATGCATGCGAGAAAGAACCCATATTGCATGGTTTGGGCAAACCACTGCGACGATAAACAAAGTCAAAGGAGTCAAGTAAGGATGCCCCTTATCGCCGAGACTGTTCTCAATCCTTATTATAGACGACGTACTGAGAACACTGGAGGAGGAGGATGAGGCCATAACCCTTAACCAAGATAAGGAAATTACCCTGCTCTTAATATTGTCATTCGCTGACGACCTCATCATAGTAGGCGACTGCATTAGAACGCTATCGCGTAGTCAACAAACTGAAAGCCTTACTAAGTACGGTAGGACTCGTCATCAACGAAACGTAAACCAGACTTATAGTCAGAGTTCCCTTCGGTCCACCGGTATCAGAACAACCGCTATGCTTGGGCGGTGTACAAATAAAGCCAATCCAAACAATCCGCTACCTAGGCTCGTACATAACAGCGACACACGACAGGCGAGCCGCAATCAAAACGAGGTGCGAACAGGCCATCAGGAACGCGAAAATACTAAATAAATTCATACAGAAATATAAAATCGATTGGAAACTGGTGAGGTTATTATACAAAATTGTTATCGCGCCATCTATGACATACGGCCTTAAAGCGATGGCTCTCACGAGCGGCAACAGATCGCGGCTAAGAAGATACGAAAGACACATACTCAAAGGAATGCTAGGGGTTTCCAACAACCCCCCGAATCGCAAAATACAGGAGCTCCTTGAGGGAAAGTCTATCACGAAAACTATCAAGGTGCGCAGACTATTCTATTACGGACACATTCTCAGACGCCCAAAACCGCACCTCTTACATGCATCCCTGGAATATAGGAAAAACAAAAGAAAAATAGGCAGACCTATCTTCACATGGACTGACTCGCTTAACCACGATATATCCCGATACACTAACAAAAGCCAGTCATATTGGAAATCCATCGCACAGGGGATCTGGGGCAGCTTTTTTTGATGGGCAGTTAAATAGAGGGATGTGTTTAAAAATTGAGCGAGAAGTATACATATATTATGTCAGTTGAGTTACAGGCTATTGTGGAGGCCTTGGCCTATTTGGAATCGAACGAACGTATACGTACGCAAACGATATAGTAATATTTACTGATTCAAAAAGTGCCTTACAATATAGCTCAATGTACCCTCGACATGTCGAGGAACATCGACAGTTTATTTAATTTTAGACCTCGTGCGAAGGTATAAGTCCAAAAATAAAAACGTTATGCTTCAATGGATTCCATCGCACATAGGCATCGAGGGTAACGAAGCTGCAGACAAACTGGCGAGAGAAGCATCCTCGGAAGACGTAGTCATTAATGCGATGCCGTTTTATATCGTACTAGGTCAAGTCAGAAAGCACTGTGCCAACCTTTGGAAGGAGTTTTTCGATAAATCCAATAACAAGACTTATAAACTATTATTACCTACTTTAACTAGAGATGTTATCTTTGTGGTTGTTTTTTGTTTGGAAAATTTCCTTTAACCCGCATAAATGTCAATGTGGTTCAGTGAAGGGGACGGACTGAAAATCAGCGCTGCGCAGGCAATTTGTAATGAAATGACTGACGCAGCGTATGCTGAGCCTTTTGCCGCACAATTATTATTATTTTTTAAATCTTATGTTTTGTAACCTGTATGCTTTTTGTGTTGCAATAAATGGTTTCTTATTTATATTCTTATAAAAGGTCTCAAGAGAAGGGCCTATATGGTACCGAACTATACAGCCTGAACCGTTAGTCTCCGTGGATAACCCATTGCTCGCTTACTCGACAAGACCTAGTGATAGCGATGACGCTCCGCTCTGGACACGTTCCTTCTAATAAATTTAGATTCTTGATGGGGATAACGGATAACCCTAACTGTACTGATTGTGGAGTTGTAGAGGACGTTTACCACATTTTGATGGAGTGTGTACGAGGGGAGCCTCTTCGGGCAACTTTTAACACTGGATTATGCAATGTCGTGCTGGCTAATCCTGAGTCAGAGCACGCAAAATTACTTTATAAGACTTATAAAACGTGTATTAACTAAGTTTAACGATAAGTATCTCTACCTAACTCTACTGTATTTTCGCCAACGTACGGAGCGCCATAATCAGCCAGCGACTAAGCTCCTAAAATAATGAATAAAAAAATAGGGACTTAATCAAGAAAAAAAGTATTACAGATTTACAATCAACCAGAGACTGACACAGAGACCGAGCCTGACGAGAACGACGGACCAGTGACATAAAAACCTACGCGTCAATTTATCATACCGGCCGGGCCAGGCCTTTAGCTCTAATACAAAACAATAGACTCAGGTCTATCACAGTCACCATTCCCTCACATATATACAGATGGCCTACCGCGAACCACGTTCGACGTGTTGCATCTCTGTCGCACTTGTAAATTCGTACTTAAGTGTGACAGGGAGGCAACACGTCGAACGTGGTTCGCGGTAGACCCTCAGATGTCCGGTGGCAGATTTATGTTTTTAATATGAAATAAAAAAACAACGGCTTAAGGTAGAAAATTAATTTACATTTGTTAGAAAAGAGCGCAAATGCGGATTTAGTTACTTAAAAATTATATCCTCTAAATGACCTCCGTGAACACGTACGCGTTCTTCGAAGCGGAGCCTCGTTTAGCACTACACGCTGCAGCATAGTCGGCGAAATGTTGCAGATTTCATTGGTGATATTTTCTTTTAAATCAGCTATAGACTGTGGGTTGTTATTATAAACTCTGCTTTTGGGGTACCCCCATAGAAAAAAATCCATAGGGATAAAAACGGGCGATCGCGGTGGCCACGTGATATCACCAAAACGGCATATCAATTTTCTATGGAATTTTTCGCGAAGCACATTCATGGACACTCCGGCAGTATGGAGCGTAGCACCATCTTGCTGAAACCAGGTGTGTGACAATTATGAGGGATGTGCTAGCAAATTTGGTAAAAAGTAATCGACTATCGTTTGTCTAGAGTCTTAGAGTCTTCACTATTGACAGTAACCTGCTTAGCCTCTGGAATTCTCAAAAAAATAGGGTTCGTGGATTTTTTTCCAAACTCCACTGCACACTCAATATGTTTTCCGGCGTCCGAGTGTACCTAGTGTAGCTAGTTGAAATTTTCACAGATGATGTATTTCTGTTGCCGCTATAACAACAAATACTAAAAACAGAATAAAATAAAGATTTAAGTGGGACTCCCATACAACAAACGTGATTTTTGACCGAAGTTAAGCAACGTCGGGCGGGGTCAGTACTTGGATGGGTGACCGTTTTTTTGCTTGTTTTGCTCTATTTTTTGTTGATGGTGCGGAACCCTCCGTGCGCGAGTCCGACTCGCACTTGGCCGGTTTTTTTATTATTTTAAATTGACTTTGAAATTAGAAATCTGCCACCGGACACCCTGTATTTACACTAGTATATATATCTATGCATCCAAAACTGGGCATGATGCTGGTATTCGGTCTGGTTCTTCTACTCCCGTCAATCCCGATCCTACTGACTGCACACGCCCCACACTCCCCACCTGTATTATTGGCTCGCCGCCGGTGTCTTGGGCAGGAGGGTCAGTTGGGCGGCAGATGATGGGAGGAATACACGAGTAGGCTCGAATACACGCCCTAGCTCGGAACAGGTTTGTCTGGACTGAAGCTGTTAGCGTACCGTAGCCTACGCCTCTGACCGACGACCTGGATCGTGCCAGCGCGTGCATTTGAGCAAGCGCGACGAGCCTCTCCGTCCCTCCCTCTCTTTTGTGACCAACGCTTCTGCGTCTTTGCAGCAGAACTGCTGGCTGGCGCAGTCACTTAACGGTAACGGTAATAGCGAAAAATGAGGGTTATCGAGGTCTACAGCTCACAGAGCCACTAGTTTAAAAGAAAGGGGGTAATAAAACATTGTCCTTTCTTTACTCTAGCAGAATAAAAATCATGTGGCATGGCACTACTAATAGGGTCCGGTCGTCATTCATTATAAAAGTTACGTACAAATGCACACTGAGACCTTTCTTTAATCTAGCAGTATAAAAATCATGTGGCATGGCACTACTAATAGGGTCCGCTCGTCATTCATTATAAAAGTTACGTAAAAATGCACTCTAAGCGATTGTACTATTTATTGCTATACATTTAAATACTAAAACAGCGTGAAGGTTAAAGCGGAAAACTACACGATGGTTAATAGTAAAGTATTATGCAAATAAACTGGCACGGACTGCTTCCGCGTAGAATTCATTAAAACCTTTCAACTCCAATTTCACTCCGCCATGCTGTTGATTGAATTGCCAAAAATTCATCCTGCTTACGTCCCGCGTCGAATGATGGTCCCTACGACAGTTCTTTAGTTACAAATACAGATGAATCCTTAATTAAACCAGTGACCCGCTACCGGCCGAAAAAACTGCATTGTGCAATAAAGGAAGACGGAACTGCGGTCCTAAAAAACGGGACGAAAAACACCCGGAACTGTTTCGGCCTCGTCCGCAGCAAGGGCAGCCCTTTATCGCGCGATAAAAAAACAAACAAGACGATACGATAAATCGGATGACAAGGTCTCGGCCCTTAGACGTAGATTCGAGCAAGGCCGCTGATAGCGGTGTTATTTAATCAATTGATAAGGTGTCATGTCATCGTATTGTGGGTTTGATTTACAGACCTAGAACGGACAAGATTTACCGTCATATGTCAAAAGCGCGACCAAAATTGGCATTCTGGCAAGACCAACTAGAGATGGTTTGGCCAAGTTAAAAAGGCCATCTCAGGCAAACTGCATCAAGCGGTGAGGGCCACGGGAGATCGAGACCAATTACAAGAGCTGCAAAACGAAGTGGTCACAATCCTCAGTAATGAGCTTACAAAGATTACCTTGTCCAAAAGAAGAAAGCGTAAATTATGTTGCTTTCTTAAAAGTATACTCCTATATAAATCACCACCGTATCCCCTGAAGACAGTTTTTCGTATTTTCCAGCCCGTTGACCTTACATTTTGATACATTCAAGCGGCCGCTATGAAGCTCAAAAGTGGTCTACTACTATGTTCTAATTAGAAACACTCTTAATTTCCCATATGTAGGCCTTATGCCATTGCAATAAGATTGACAAACGGTCAATTACCAGGGTCCCTTAAAATATGCGCATTGCGCTGTCCGTACTAAGCTATACTACCCCAAAATATTAAGAAGCTTACGTAAAAAGCGTCGGTTCTAAAATATCAGGACAACGCGAGAGAGGTGGTGTAGAAGGACAAACGATTGTCAACGGCTAGATTTGACAGACGATCTTTGACAATAGAAGCGGAAGCGCGTGTAGGTCGGGGCCGCCAGCGACTGCAACGAATCCATCGGACACGGTGACCTCAGCGCGGCCTTGGACTTGGGCCCGTTACCAACAAGCCACTGTTGCGTAGACGTTGTATTCAGAGATGACATAATTGTAGACAGTCTCGTATCTTGGAGTCGACGGCTGCTCTTCCCTATCTCTCTTGTTGTAGTCGTTTCACTGCCCATCTCTAATAATTCAGGATATCTCTTCCATCGCCACCAACAAGCCTGTTACGTGATTGGAAATTGCGTTCAGAGCTGAAATAACTATTTAGATAGTCTCGTCGCCTACTCTTAATAAAACCGTAATCATAATCATAAGTCACCTATCCCTTAATGTATTCAATCGATGTTAAAATCTTGGACCAAACGATTGTTCGTCTCTACTAAAAGGACAGGATTTGCAACGAATCCATTGGACTTGTGACCTCGCTGCGGCCTTGGACTTGGACCCGTTACCAACAAGCCACTGTTGCGTAGACGTTACATTCAGAGTTGACATAATTGTAGACAGTCTCGTATCTTGGAGTTTACTGATTGTTCCTGGAATCTCTCTCATCTAGACGTTAATCCCTGTTGCTTCAGGGATGAATCTTGGACCCGTGACTGGATTTATAAACGCCTGTAACCTGAATAATGCATGTAATTGATGTAATACAAGTGATATGCCAACAGGAAAATATTGCCGTGAAAATTGCCGTATGGAAAAAATTCAATATAAAATCTGAAACCAATTAGCACTGGCGGTTCACGAAAAAACGCTGCAAATGGTGTTAAAGGTATGAAAATCGGTACGATTGATCTTTAGGACATCTGAAACAATTTGACCCGAAGCACCAACAAATAAAAAAGCGGCCAAGTGCGAGTCGGACTCGCCCATGAAGGGTTCCGTATTTAGGCGATTTATGACGTATTAAAAAAAAACTACTTGCTAGATCTCGTTCAAACCAATTTTCGGTGGAAGTTTACATGGTAATGTACATCATATATTTTTTTTAGTTTTATCATTCTCTTATTTTAGAAGTTAGGGGGGGGGGACACACATTTTACCACTTTGGAAGTGTCTCTCGCGCAAACTTCAGTTTAGAAAAAAATGATATTAGAAACCTCAATATCATTTTTGAAGACCTATCCATAGATACCCCACACGTATGGGTTTGATGAAAAAAAAAATTTTGAGTTTCAGTTCGAAGTATGGGGAACCCCAAAAATTTTCTGTTTTTTTTCTATTTTTGTGTGAAAATCTTAATGCGGTTCACAGAATACATCTACTTACCAAGTTTCAACAGTATAGTTCTTATAGTTTCGGAGAAAAGTGGCTGTGACATACGGACGGACAGACAGACGGACAGACAGACAGACATGACGAATCTATAAGGGTTCCGTTTTTTGCCATTTGGCTACGGAACCCTAAAAACGAGAGGAGTTATGACGTCATCTTTTTTTTGTATGGAATTAAAAAAAAAATTTAGAAAGCGATTGTGTATACCGTGTAGTGTTGAGTCGCTCACTCGTGAGGCACCTCATTTGTACCACTCATTTTGTTCAATTGTCGCAGTACTTCGTACCGCAAAAATGTCTTACTTCACTTCTCTATTCATTTTACTTGATTCTAAAATTATCTTTCTACTAAAAGTTCTATTCTTAACCTCCAGAATTGCACTCCAATTAAATGTTACTATTTATTTATTTATAAAGGAAGTGATGAATACATAAATATTTATATACATTAAATATTTTTGTCGCCGTTGGAATGAATGGAATAGTCGACGCTGAAAATATGCTAGTACCTCACCTCATTTGAAGTAAGACATTGTAACACCTCATTTAAGAAAATGAGGTACTCATACAAACTCATTTTAAATTGATGTCCTACCCATCACTAATACCGTGTGGGGTATTAAACGAAAGGGATTTTTAAGCCAATTCTAAAAATATATCACATCATTACATTTCAGTCTTTTTTTTTTATTATAATAAAAATAATTTTCAAAACATACCAAGTTTGGACTTCTCCAGATACAATACCCTTCAATATTTTATTAGGGTTCCGTAGCCAAATGGCAAAAAACGGAACCCTTATAGATTCGTCATGTCTGTCTGTCCGTCTGTCCGTCTGTCTGTCCGTCCGTATGTCACAGCCACTTTTCTCCGAAACTATAAGAACTATACTGTTGAAACTTGGTAAGTAGATGTATTCTGTGAACCGCATTAAGATTTTCACACAAAAATAGAAAAAAAACAGTAAATTTTTGGGGTTCCAAATACTTCGAACTGAAACTCAAAAATTTTTTTTTCATCAAACCCATACGTGTGGGGATCTATGGATAGGTCTTCAAAAATGATATTGAGGTTTCTAATATCATTTTTTTCTAAACTGAATAGTTTGCGCGAGAGACACTTCCAAAGTGGTAAAATGTGTGTCCCCCCCCCTCTGTAACTTCTAAAATAAGAGAATGATAAAACTAAAAAAAATATATGATGTACATTACCATGTAAACTTCCACCGAAAATTGGTTCGAAGTTCAAACTTTGAACGAGATCTAGTAAGTAGTTTTTTTTTCATACGTCATAAATCGCCTAAATACGGAACCCTTCATGGGCGAGTCCGACTCGCACTTGGCCGCTTTTGTAAAATATATCTCAAATTATAGCTAATATCCTCGTATCTAACTCTAATAAAGCAATTTTGAAAATATTAACATTTAGTATTTTTTTTAATTTGATTTTTTTTTAAATTTTACATACGTAGTGTGATAATACTCCTGCCGAATTACTCAATAAGAGTATAATGTCATTCGGGTAAAATAGGAGTATTGAAACTTGGTTTACTTGTTCCTTTGGTAATGTCTAAGCTATAAGTAAGAAAAAGTTCTGATGAGTAGGGGGTGGAGAACTCGGGGGGGGTTAAAGGTGAGTTTTTTCAATTAATTCTTACGAGTACATAGACAATTTTTACTACGACATATAGATTCCGAGACATAAGTAAATATCTGAAAAATCCGTTATATATTCATTTTATGCTTTCTTATTAAATATTTAATTGGGAGATTCATAGATCACACTTTGTAAAATTGAAAAATTAAAAAAGTACTATATGTAAATATTTACAAAATTTCTTTATTAGAGTTAGATATGAGGATATCAGATATAATTTGAGATATGTTTTATAAAAACATATTGAACGGTATTGTATCTGGAGAAGCCCAAACTCGGTACGTTTTGAAAATATTTTTTATTATGATAAAAAAAAGCGGCCAAGTGCGAGTCGGACTCGCCCATGAAGGGTTCCGTATTTAGGGGATTAATGGCATATTAAAAAAAAACTACTTACTAGATCTCGTTCAAACCAATTTTCGGTGGAAGTTTGCATGGTATTGTACATCATATATTTTTTTAGTTTTATCATTCTCTTATTTTAGAAGTTACAGGGGGGGGGGGGACACATTTTACCACTTTGGAAGTGTCTCTGGCGCAAACTATTCATTTAAAAAAAATATATTAGAAACCTCAATACGAAAGAGCTTTCTGAGCCAATTCTAAAAATATATCACATCATTACATTTCAGTCATTTTTAGGGTTCCGTAGCCAAATGGCAAAAAACGGAACCTTTATGATTCGTCATGTCTGTCTGTCTGTCCGTCCGTATGTCACAGCCACTTTTTTCCGAAACTATAAGAACTATACTGTTAAAACTTAAGTAGATGTACTTATTCTGTGAACCGCATTAAGATTTTCACACAAAAATAAAAAAAAAACAATAAATTTTGGGGGTTCCCCATACTTAAAACTGAAACTCAAAAAAATTTTTTTTTTCATCAAACCCATAAGTGTGGGGTGGGTTCCGTCTATTTGGCATAACTTCCGTGACCCGAAACGCATCTGGCATAACCTATTTGGCAGAACTGTATTTCGACGAATGTTAAATTTGCAGAAAGCTTCAGTTTGTATAATATACAATAGCCCGAATGATTGCGAGTCCGTATTTTAAATGGACTATTATTATCTTGGCCGACTTTTAATACGAATAATTTTATTTTGCATTTGTTCAATTGTCCGAAACGTTATTGGCATAATCTGTTTAGCATAATAGGTTTTAGGCGAATGTTTACATTGCAGAAAACTTATTTCGATTCCCTCTATTTGGCATAACTTCTATGACCTAAAACGCATCTGTCATAAGATACATTTGGTAGAACTGTTTTTGCACGAATGTTAAAATTAAAGAAAGCGTCAGTTTGTATAATCCAAGTATAATTTATTTAAAAATGCATAAAAATATGTGGCTGATTGACTCATCAACGCAGAGCCAAAACAACAAAGCTAGTTATATATAAAGTTGAAATTTGTACATCGGCCTACATTTATAATGTGTACAAAACATGTATTATTAATTATTGTATTTTGGAAACTTTGGGTTCTCGAACATATTATTGGCATTTTGGATGTATACATATTTTTAGCACATAAAATCCGAATCGGAGCACTCCACTATCCACGTGGTCTGTCTGTCCTACCCCTAGAGTGTATGTAAAAAGCCGGAGGCGCGGAGGGGAAGCAGCCCTCGCCCGCTGTAGCAAAGCGCAGAGCACAATGTGAGCGGTAGCGGCTGAGGCTGGTCGCCGAAGGCGACCAGCAAGCCGAAGCTGCGGAGGCGAGCATTTGTGCCTGCGCTTTGATACGCAAGGGCGAAGGGGCTGCGTTGCCCGTAGCGCCGGAGCAGATGCGGAGTCCGATAGAAAACTTGCCAGAAAAGTGGGTTAGGTTAGGTTAGAACTGCGACCCCCATGAAAAAGAACTGTTGCCAGAAAAGTGGGTTAGGTTAGGTTAGAACTGCGACTTTCACGAAAACAAGCTGTTGCCAGAAAAGTGGGCTAGGTTAGGTTAGAACTGCAACCCCACGTTAACAATGAACGATATGAATTATTGGGTTGAATTTCCACATGGTCATTCGGCGAAATGACATTATGACAAACTATAGTTGCGAATTTCGAAACATTCGGCAAATTAAATTCCGTCAAAAAATATTCGGCCTACAAACATTTATGAGTCTTGCAAGTATGCAAAACTTTTCTATGCCATAAGATTTTATGCTTGTAGTACTTTATGCTTAATAGCGAGTTATGCAAAAATAAATTATTACAAATTATATTATGAGAAATGAAACAAATATCAGGTCTCGATTCGGACATTAACTTTATGCCAAAAGATACTTCGAATAATCAAAATTATGCGTAGAGGACGTATGCGCAACTATCCAGTACCAAGTGAGTTTATGCTAACAGTATGTTATGCCTAAAGTTATTATGCAGAATATAATTATTACAAGAAAAATTATGCCAAAGATAGGGGAACCCAGTTTAAATAACATTTGATTCAAATGTTTGCGAATATAATATAATGTATCAAAGCGAAAATAAGAAAATAACGAAAATTTTCGTAGAACGAATCCACATGTGAAAAGTTTTGAATTTCATTCGAAAAAAATACAGTAAGACTGCGTAAATAATATACTGCAATAGGTAACAATCAATACTATTAAATACAGGTAAAGGATTACGTATTACGTAGTTAAAATACTCATAATGCATTACAAGAAAAACGACTAAGTGGAAATCAATTACCGAAATACCCCTGTTAACAGCCAGTACATATAGACATAATAACATGTATGTAAGTAATTTTCCGACAGTTTTTCCGGATCCATATAGTAATAAAAAGTCTAGTCTTGATGACATTTATCATATCATAATTCTATATGATAAAGGCTTGTCTCAGATTTCACAGATATCATTACTACTTACTACCTCTAATCTAACACCACAGTTCTAGATAAGGGCCCCGAATACTGACCTTCTCCCTTGGACTTGGCCTTACCGAGGCTCCATTGAGTCATCAATTGACCGCCACTACAAGGCTGAGTCAATAAATTTGAGGGCATACTGATCAAACATTTATACGTTCGTGTGATGCGTGGCTTGCGTCGGTAAACAGCCGAATAAACGAGTGCTTACCTATACAATCAATGAATTTAATTACAGTACCATTTCGTACCTTGTCACAGTGACAATCAATATGTACGTCGCTAGGGACCTCGTACTGTTGTCACTGCGACAAGGTACTGAAATTAAATTCCTTGACCGCGGCTCTCGCGTCGATGATGGACGGTTCCTTCAAGTATCCGGGCTTAGTTTACAAAAATAAGATATGTTTTTACTGTTTTATTATTACATACTTAAATGATACGTTTCCAAATAAACTGATATGCTTAAAAAAAGCTACAAAGATTTAACGCGATAGCTACGCTTCGCGATATAAAAATAAACTGTCATAGTAATCATTCGTCGCGAGAGGTACGAGTAAAGGTACTTTGATTGTCAATGAGGATGATGACCAGACATCAGATGCTATTATCGATTCTTTTCCCTAATCTGTCAGAAGATGGGCTCGTCAAGTCGGCTCTTCACAAAACGTCAGTCAGTTGCTACCGGAACAGTGACGCAACGATGTGACGCTCACGCCGCGCTCCAGATACCGAACTCTCGATTTCCATCGGTCACGGGCAAGCGACGCTTCTGGTATATCACTCGATTGTTCGTGCTCGACTCGCGACTGCCTTAGTGTGGGAGATAGCACACTGCGACTTTTTACAGCGATGCAGTCGCAAAAAGGCCGCGATGCTGTCGCTGGTCACACTTATACCCTCGCACACGTGCTAAATTCGTTACTATCGCTACAGTCGCGATTCAGTATCGATACAGCCGTGATACAGTATCGATACAGTCGCGATGTAAGTTACATTTCGAGTTTTAGAGCAAATTCTGGAGAAAAGTAGCCACAATTTGCGGTACGGTTAATTGTCATGGGGAAACAGATGTCAGAAAATACTGGGCTTATTTAAAAAATAGTGTCCTTTTAAAGTTATAATTGCTATAAACAGGCTTTTGATGTTAACTGACAAATTTGTGATTATTACAAGACCTTTAAACAATGACATCGATGACTAAATTGCAGATTAAAACAATATCACTAAATGTAAGATAACTAATATAATTTTTACATACAATAAAAACCGCCCAGTATTTAGTGAACCGGTTTTAAATTAAAACACATATCTTTATGCTTCGGATAAAGGCTGTAACATACCACGCTTCACGCCCACGGAAACCCACATGAGAAGTATCTATCTCAAGGTCGAGACATAGAAGGTTTTATGCAGTTTTTATAACTGTAAGCCATTTTTGGTTATCGCCATTAGCGGCTATGCATGGGAGAGGAGAACTCAAGCTGCAGTAGGTTCAGCCAGAAGTTTCTGAATAATCGTAGCGCTTTTTTAGATGACCATATACGGTTGCCAAAAATTTTGTTAACAATCTTCAGGCCTTTCCTTTCTCTAGTAAGTTCATTAATTAGAAATCTAATTTCGTGACTTGCGCTAGATAGAAAAAAATCACGATCATAGACCATATAGGTCTAAAGTCTAAAAAGCACATTGAAATTTTTAAATAAATTTGTGAAATTTGTACTTAGTGCGCGGCGCTGGCGATTTTAGACGTGCAAATTAATCTACGGAAGCAACTTTTTTTATCAGTCACTTGGGAAGCGAGTGCGGGAAGTGCAGCGGGGGTGACACTTGTCGTTGTCGTTCATTGTCACATGCGGTAGTAACGACAACTGGGTCAGGGTCGAGCGTAAACGGTGTCAAAGTCAAAGCCGAATTCAGGTCTACCGCGAAACACCTGACTACGACAGACAGTGCCGATAGGAGCTTGGACAACTTTGAAAAGCTCATTATGGTTGTCATGGAGGACATTGAGTTATTATGTATTAGGTATTATAGAGAAGCCGTACCAAAAAAAAACAACGGGTTGCACTCCGGGAGTGCCGACAGAAGTGAAAACTCAATGACTAGTCCAAAATGTCCGCAGCACTATGTATAATTGACCCATCCTCCTTTCTATTGAAAAACTTTAGTTCCGAAATTGCTCGTCAGTGAGCTAAAATTTGTAGCGTTAATTGTTTAAAATTCGAATAGAAATTGTAAAGTTACCTTGCAGAGTGCAGACCTCGCATCTAAATATATTTGGTCATGATATTTTGAGTTTTATTCACCAGTACTAGAGTTCACTTTTAGGTATTAGCGATTTCATCAAGATGTAGCTTTATTGAATTATATTTGAGTGATATGAAGTTGGAATGTAACTGTGAGATCCTCGTATTTCAGCCCGTACAAGATTAGAACATTGAACTTTATTGCTTAATATTAAAATCCAGTTTTAAATAATTGACCTGATTATGATACGTTATGACTAAAGTTCTTTGGTGAATGAAAACGAATAAGCAGGCTCAGCCATGCATTTTCGCCGCGCGGTAGAAAGAGAGGGTTACGTCTTACGCCTTACGGTCAAGTGACACCTGTTTAACATTTTTTCCCCATCACAAAAAGTGCACAGCGCCGCTAAAGAAGTTTTCACTTCAAAAACAATGAAACTGCGTGAAATTCATGGCGCTTACGCGTTTAGGTCGCGAGATTCACGCTCCATTTCTATGGTTTGATGTCAACGCAACATCAACTCATGGCGCAAAATACTGGTTTTCTGTACCTGTTCCATACTTCCATATGTACTGACGTAGAGAGAATGATGGAGGAGGGGGTAGTGGACATCCACGGACTCACTGGCTGGACAGTGTGAAGAAGACCTGTCAGAGATCTACACAGGTATCTATTATTAGTAAGGCGGTAAATCGCAGAAAAGAGAGCCTTGGTGCACAAAATGACGACGTCATGTGGTCGCGACCCTCAGTCATGACGGAAAAAAAGGACCGCGAAAACGAAATTTAGTTATTTGCCTCTCTATCGCTCTTGCATATTCGAGCGATACAGGCAGATAAATAAATTTAGTTTTACGCAAAATAGGCGCCATCGTCGAGTTACGGAAACCCGCCCGTGCTACAAGCTTGAACACGCCAAAACGTATAGGGACACATTTTTGTTTATAATTTTTATAAAGGGTGGTTAAATTTTATTTCTTTACTTAAATTAAAATCGCTATAGCATGAGGAACATGTGATACCACAATAGTTGTTAATTCTATAATTCGTTTTCATGATAACGAGCTTTAAACAATGACGGAGCGAAATCACTTTGCACCAATAGCCTTGAAAAATTCGATTAGGCTAAAGAAACTTGTGAAAATGTTAATATATCAAGAATCGAGTTACTGTGTTTTAGAAATGTTGCGTCACGTCTCCGTTATTGAATGGAAAGACAACCAGAAAGCAGAAAAACACGAATTTGAAATGAGAAAAAAAAAGAAACTAGGAACATACTTACAGCGTTCTTACATAAAGACCGAAACCTATCTTCTTATGTTGCAAAAAAGGTACAAATATCTCAAATGTATGCACAAAAAGTGAAGTCAAGTTAGATTAAGAGCTAGCAAGAGCTTATCTGCTCCCAAAATAGTGGTGCTAAATGAAATGTATGTGCAAAATGTAAAATATAAAAACGTTTGATCATTTTTAACATATTTGAGCGTGTTAAGTGTTAGACGATGGTTCTATAGAAATACAAACTTCAAGCAATAACACAAAATAAAAAGTTTGACTTGTATGAGTTGCTAATACATTCCCGAAGATTGCAAGATAAAATAAAGCTAAGTATCCCCATTATTTATTAGTTGAGCAAGCTACTTGTCATTGCATCAAGCGTCGCCGTTAATTGATGCGCATAAGGGACATTGACTATAGAAATGTATGCAAGACACATTTGCGAAAATGACTTAAACCTATTTTAAAGAAGCCACAGCTCACAGTTACTATTTTGGTAGCATTCATCGTTTTGTCATTACACTATAACAGTGACGAAGGGGTATTAACATGATAGACATGCCGACAATGCCAAAAGGGTACTTTTGTCGGATGGTAATAATAGAAGGCGGATGGCAATGGACTGGGTTCATATCAATGAATATTTGAAAAAGACACCTGTTAAAGTTAGGTATATTATCAACTTATCAGCAAATAACTCTGGCTTGGACTACTTAAACATACGGTAAGTAATCATGTCGTGCAACGTGCCTGTGTGTCCTGGTCATCACAAAGTCTGTGACATGTCAAATCCTGAGGCTGAAATGAAAGTCTAGTATATTAGCATGATAAACTATAATATTTTCAATTATATTCAATATATATATCGCTCCATTAGACCTTTATTTTCTATTTATTTGTAATTTTATGTGCCTAAATGTTGGCGTGTTCAAGCTTTACAATACAATACGGGACCCACACGGGACTCTACACCGGCCGAAAAACTACAGAAAAAACCGGCCAAGTGCGAGTCGGACTCGCGCACGGAGGGTTCCGCACTATCAACAAAAAACAAGCAAAAAAACGGTCACCCATCCAAGTACTGACCCCGTCCGACGTTGCTTAACTTCGGTCAAATATCACGTTTGTTGTATGGGAGCCCCACTTATACTTGGTCAACCAGATCTTGACAGTAGAAAAAGGCGGCAAATTTGAAAAATGTAGGCGCGAAAGGATATCGTCCCATAGAAAATTTGAATTTCGCGCCTTTTTTTACTGACAAGATTTGGTTGACCAGCTATAAATCTTTATTTTATTCTGTTTTTAGTATTGGTTGTTATAGCGGCAACAGAAATACATCATCTGTGAAAATTTCAACTGTCTAGCTATCACGGTTCGTGAGATACAGCCTGGTGACAGACGGACGGACGGACAGACGGACGGACGGACGGACGGACAGCGGAGTCTTAGTAATAGGGTTCCGTTTTTACCCTTTGGGTATGGAACCCTAAAAACTACGTAAGTATGCATTGCAAGCGAGTTTGATTCGCGTGCGTTAAACCGAGTGAAAGTATGATATGATACTTTACACGCACTGCAATCTTAGCTCATGCGACGGGTTAGATTCGCTACCACGGTTTATGAGGAAAACGGTCGTTCAACTTAACCCTTTCAACGCCATAACGTCATAAACAAGTAAATATCGGTATATCTTAAAGCACTTTTATTGTACTTGTTGGAACTTTTATTGTAGGAAGTTCTAGTATTTACTACATATTTTGATTTGTATTTTAAGTACCTAGTCACAAAACTACTATATTAAGTTACTTTTTGTTTCAATATCTGACTCGAATAAAATTATCTCTTTATATTTTATAAAATCATTTTCCATAATGTCAATATTCAGAGAGGTAAATGGGGACATTGGGGACTATAGTAAGTACGGAGAACCGGTCGTCCCCTTTCCTCTTAAATATAGGTTGCAAATGCAAACATGTTTACAAACACATAAAGAGCAGGCTAAAAACGACCTTGAACGAATCCTGTACTTAAAAACACTGTGACCGTCGACCCCAAGAGAAAGCAAATGTACGCGCGGCCTTGAGTAAGGCCGTGCTTAACTGTAACCGATCAAAACAGAACCTTATTAGCAGTTACGTAACGTCTAAATCAGATTAACGTATGACGACGTTGGAAAAAAAATATGAATGGATACCCGACGCGCGATTTCGGACTTTATTTGCGTGCAGATTGAGTTTAAATTTGAATGGTTAAGTCTGTATGATAGGTAGGCTGTAAGTGAAAGTGACATGACGTTAACGCGGAAGCGAGTCGCGCTCGCGTTGAAATATCAACTTTATTTATATCAGGTTAGATTCTCATATTGATTGAAATCGAATGAAGGTGTTTGATACTTGTTATAGTGACTGTATCAGGTTGCTTTTAGCTTGTGACGTCACGTGACGTAGAAATTGGATTGTGTTGTGGTTGGGACTATTCTGCATTTTAGTGTCGATAAATACGTTGTCTCTCTTCAACATTGATGTTAAGTGGTATTCATGTCGCAGTCGGCTCGTATAATCCGCCGTATTACATTACGGCTAGCCGTTTTCAAAAACAGGGGCGTTTTGAAATGCGGCGGTTTAACGATTAGCCGGATTTAATGCGGCTGAATGAGAATCCGCCGGAATGTATTCGGCGCCATACGTTCTTCAACACGGCTAGCCGTAATGTAATACAGTGAGTCATTAGCCGCTGCTTTGACAGTTTTTAGTTCCCAATTTTAACACTCGTGGCGCTGCCTGACATAACAACAAACTATGAAAAACGCTGGGGTGTCCATCAAATCTGGAGTTCGTCGGACTGTTTCTTTTCAAAAAACATTTCCTTCTCAACGCGGGGCTCCTATTTCTGAGCGGTTTGCCCTTCGGGCATCTGAAGCTACCTAACGAACCTAACCTACCTACCTATTGATTTTGTGAGACGTACGTGAAAACATTACACTTTGGGCAAAAAAGCGTAGGTAGGTAAGTAGGTTAGGTTCGTTAGGTAGCTTCAGATGCCCGAAGGACAAACCGCCCAGAAATCGTCTATTTAAGTTGTGAAGGAAATGTTTTGGAAAAGAAACGCATGTAGTGCGGTGGGACCATGGTAAAAATAAATTAAATTGCACACATTGTCAATCTCCGGTTACGTAGGCGACCGAAAGAACTGGTCACTCTACAATCTAAATAGTAGTACGATGCGGCTAAACGTAGGCCGCCTTATTGAAGAACGTATCGCAATGACAATCCGGCTAATCGTCGAACCGCCACATTTCAAAAGGCCCGTTTTTGAAAACGGCTAGCCGTAATGTAATACGGCGGATTATACGATCTGACTACGACATTCACATTGCTTACATGTAACTGAAAAGTGAAGTCTGATATTATTAGGGCTTGCAAATATTCGAAACTTTCAGATATTCGAATATTCGACTTTTTCTGGCGACGTATTCGAATATTCGAATATTATAAAAAATAAGAAAAGGAACGATAAATCGGTTTATTATCGTTTTATTCAAAAGCTTTTTTCACATATTGCTAAAATTAAGGATATTTGGCAGAAATCCACTTAATTGACTAGACTTTATCATCCTACAAGATGCCCACATTTATAAAAACAAGTAAAACGCCAAAATTAGACGTATTTAATATTTCTAGATAAAACTTATTATAAATGCGTCGTTGCGTGAAATAATATAACTTTAATCATCCAAACACCTAGGTATGTAAGATATTTTTTTTAGTAGGTAATTATAATTATTTTCCGATTTAAATTAACTTGTAATCAATCAGAGGCCTGTAAAAAGGCCTTTAATTTCATTGTATTTTGAATCTTTATTGACTTTATTTGTTTTGGCAAGTTATTATTCCTATAATGGTCGGCTAATTATACATATAATATTGGAATATTTAAGGGAAAAAGTTAGTTGAGTACTGGGTGGATTATTCGTCAGCTAAAGGTGCATGGTTAGATTACAAAGTTGGGCAGGTTTGGTATGATTAAATTTGAGAATTGCGATAAGTGGCAAGGTTTAGACTTCAAAAATTCGCTTTATTAAACGTACGCTTGTACTGAATAAACAGAATGACCCTTTAACTTAAAACTTACGCATCGTAAAAATAACATACTTTTTAATTTCGTTTTCTTTTAAATTGAGTTAGGTTTCACTGTATTCACGAAGTCTATCGAGAGGAATATAGTAAAAATATTATTTCCTTCGTATTTGGGTACCTACCGTTCCTCATTCACTGTAAATACCCGTAAAACACACAGAAACTGTAACTACAGCGGATGACATAGATTTTTTATAGTAATAAAAAATATTCGAATATTCGAAACCTGAGCGGCCGAATATTCGAATATCAAAACAGGTCGAATATTCGACAAATTCGAATATTCGAATTGCAAGCCCTAGATATTATACGAACAAATTAGTAGATCTGGCTTAGACTTATTTTATTTCTGACTTTTATGTTGTTGGATTTGTTATTTTAAGCTCACAAAAAAGGAGCAATAGGGTGAAACAGCTTTTTCTAGTTACTCAGTTGCCATGGTTACGTTCTCTTGTGTTACGCTTTAAACCCTTTTGGGTTTAAATTAACTAAAAATGTATTTTACCGTACACATATATCTTAGCGTTTAAAGTGTCATTCTATGGAACTTGCTAACTATGTAAACAAACCGTCCGCCATATTGAAACTGTCAAAAAATATGAATTTACGAGTGACTTTTGTTTACATAGTTAGTAAGTTCTATAGAATGACACTTTAGTACAACACACAACATTTTCTCATAAAATGTGCTACTATTATCCCCTGAATGAATATACCGAATAAGATTTTATTTCTCTCTCTAACAAACAGAAATGTCAAAATGACGGATAGGGAGGAACGATTATCAACAGAACTGTTTTTAGATTTGACAACCGTTTATGAATAACGCCATAACTCTTCCTTTTTAACCCCCGACGCAGAAAGAGGGGTGTAATATGTTTGCCGCCAATGTATGTCTGTGTGTGTTTGTAGCTCTCAAACGGATGGGCCGATTTCGATACGGTTTTTACGTGAAAGCGAGTTTTGCGGCGGTTCTTAGCTATGATTTATAAAAATCGATCCAGCAGTTTGAAGAGTATCAGCTCTTTTCCAAAATAATGATAGGCATATTTTGGCATGATCGCGTAGGGGGCTTTCAAATTTTTTACTTAATAGAGTCTGGCTACTGAAATATTACCCAAATGTTTGGCGGGAAATTCAAAAAATCTTGGGCTGGTCACACTTTGTGTAGTAGGAATTATAGTTTTGATACTAGAAAATATTTTTGATTTTCTGTGCACACGTCAGGTACCTAAGGATATAAGTTAAATATACGTTGACGTGCACTCAAAGTCAGCTCACATAATTTCTACCACTATATAAAGTACAGTCAACGCATATGTTAACACTTTCTCACTATCTACTATTGTAACAAGGCGAAAAATGAAATGTAGTGTAAAAAAGACCTAGCTCGATAATACCGTAATATTAATCCATAACCAAAATTACATAAGTGCTATGCCAAATATGCTAAATGATAAGTATTAAAATATTTATAGAGCACCAACCTCCTAATTTGTTTACATTTGCTTAGGACTTGTAAACATTGCAGTTTTTCGTTATACAGCACTACACGTCGACTTCGCACATTGTCGTAATTATTTACGAGCTTAAATAATAGTTTGCGGACCTCACTCAGTATAGACATTATTAATATTATTTAAAATAAACCCCTTATAAACCGCAAACAATTTGAATGAGTGACATAAATTGACAACTGACTTTTCCTTTTTTTTAATCATAGACAATTGGTGATACAACAACGAAATATCTGTCAACAATTTTTGTGCCAATGTGCCTTTGCAATAGTCAGGTAAAACCGCGAAGATATCCGAGCAGATTAATAAAAATAGACCAAGTGTTGCGTAATAAGTGTACTATATGGATCACTGCCCTTGGCTTTGGTACGGCGCTGCCAAAACCGGCGGCCATGACAGTCTCATGATTGTATACGTGATCATGCGTCTTCATAGAAACTATGAAACAGCCGAACAGATGTATAACGACCTTTATTATGGTACTGGTTAAATTACGCTATACATAAAAGTACAGTCAAAGAATTTAATTACGGACCCATTTCGCACCTTGTCACAGTGACATTAATATGAAACTAGCTGGATACTTCATACTTTTGTCACTGTGACAAGGTAAGTTCAAGCTTCTGCCGTGCCGGTGGCTGTCTGTGTGTAATGATGATGCTGATAATCATCGGCTTCTTAGGCAGGGGTCACTACTGACTACCAGACCGGTAACAGAACCCGAGAACCCGTTGATTGACAATAAACCTTATTGTAAAGGCCTTAGGTTGACCTATGGTCAAGTAAAGGGTGTTACTGTTATGCCTGAGATACACTTGTAAGTTTTACTTACGTAAGTAGGGACAAAGCTATTTGTAAGAATAAGATAACGATATTCATCTCTCATTTTGTAGTATAGCTGTGTCCCTATACTTATGTAAGTAAAACTTGCAAGTGTATCTTGGGTCTTAGCTTTGCACTAGGAAGCGTGGGTAATTTTGCAATCGGGGACGATTGTTAGGGCTAGCTCTGTCTAGGACGCCTGTGTGTTGACCTAAGCTCAGACTTCGCACGGCGGCGGTAACTAGCTAAAGTAAGGACGATAAGCACGAAGAATTGAGTACATTGACCCGCCTGTTCCTATCTCTATCGCACGCGCGAAATTATGTTGCTGTCCCGCCCATGATGCCGGCGGGCAGTGACAGTTTGAGAGCGGGACAGCAATATAATTATGCGCGTGCGATAGAGATAGGAACAGATGGGTCAATGTATGGTCCAAAAAGTAAATATTGAGGCTAAGTCGTTACATAATAATTACTTAGGTACCAAGAAATTTACTGGAAAGTGTCAGTGTCAATTGTAAAATTTGTAAAATTGTCACCTAATCATTGGTCAGAAAGGATTTGTTAAAACAGTTTGTTGCCATCAAAATATATAGTCTATGCGGAAAGAGAAGACCGTCGAATGTAAGGAACTTAAGAAAACCCATACATTTGACGACTCTTCTCTTTCCGCACAAACTCTAAAACATGTATGAAACGGTCACGGATCAAATCAATTTTCGTGCCATATTTATATACGCATATGAAACATCGAAAACTGTACCAATCGGGCCTTGCCAGTGATTGCTTATATGGCTCACTCACGAGTTAAACGTATATTCAAGGCCCTAGGTTTTTTATACGGCCAGAACAAAGAGATATGCGGTATGAGCACAGGTGGATTCGATCTGGCACGAACAGGATTTAAAAACGCAGTTTTGGCTTAATAATGACCTTCTTTTTTTACCAAAATCATTAGGACAATGAAGTATCAAAAAGGTTTGAACACACTATCGGCCCAATTTAAACAATACTTATATTATAAGATGTATCTGTCAGTGAGTGTCAAACGTGACATTTCTTCAATCAAAAACGCCATTTTTGACACTGACATCGGTATCGTATTGGTGTGATAACTAATGAGCATTGTTCGAATTGGGCCGTACCTTGGCTATATTTTACACTTCAAACCCTTTGATCGCTTCGTTTATCGTGTGCGGCGCTTAATCGCGCGTAATCGTAATTATTAGACCTTACGCCTTGGTAATAAGGTTCACGTCTCGTCAATCAACAGGCATGACATTGACAATGCGTGCATGGCGCCCGAAAATGACGTGCGAAAAGTTCCGCATGGAAAGTTGATCCTGCGCAAGGCCGCCTGCGTGCGCGCTGCGTAGCACACGCGGACCGAACAGTACAACACCCACAAGATATTTAAATTACTTCGTTACTTGGCATCATTCCTTCATTCCACTCTTTATACTATTACTTGTAATATAATTTTTATAGTAATATCATTACTCATGATAGTGTCATGGCCGTACGACAGTACGTGTATAAGTTTTGTAGTATTACAATGCTGGTTACTTTTGTACAGAACTCCCATACATGACAATACATGTTTTCCTTACATATTTGTGAGTAAATACTTGTGACTTACGCTTCCCGTAAACTATCGTAGGTAATAAATTCGCCAGAATATTATGAAATTTTCCATAAATTTTAGCGCTTGTTTACACAGTTTGATGCAACTGACCCTTGTCTGGCAATATTCCAAGAAACGATCGAAGTAGCCAACGAAATTGGAAATTTAATCACCTACACAAAATATCATCATTTGACAACTCCAAAATGATGTTTGCCATCTATAGTTGGTCAAACCAATTTGTCAGTAAATAGAAACAAAAAAATCTATACTCATCCTTTTCTTTTGGGTGCTAGTACTAGTGTAAGACAAAGATGGTATGATTCTCTCTGTCTGTTTGAAATGAGACAGTTCTTTGACACACTATAACTAATTATTCAACGTGCGTCAAACCTTTATTTGTGTTATCAGTCAGCTTGACATTTAGGCTTGTTTGTAACAGCAAAGACGAGACGTTTAAACTAATATTTGAAATTTTACTTCCATTTCAAAAAATGAATCGTACCTAAATTTGTCACCGGCGTCCGCCAGCCTCATTGGAATACCTACTGCTTGTAATCTTGTGACTGTGACAGGTGAATACAGTACTTAGTCATTAAAAAAAATATTATTTTTATTATAGGCTGATGGGAATACTTGTTTTTGTGTTTGTAAACCTTTACAACAACGTGTATGATTATGTATTTGTTCGGGGTTAAAAGTTGGAAATGTATCATACCTAGGCATATGAAATGACATAGGTTAAGTTCGTAATGCTGCAAAAATAGGTAGAAGATCACCTATATACGGTACGATTTCATTTGAAGACAATTAAAATTATATTTAATACGAAATTTTAAAGATTTGTGAGTTTTTTTTATTGAAGTACCTAATTTAACAGCAAGTGCATTGTTCTTTAATGTCAATAACGAAATCAAAGGTGTCCATCATTGAATTTGTCATCATTATGACTATGACTACTACTATCATACACATTTTATAATATGCCTATTGCTTAACTCGGGGGTCATCCATTAATTACATCACACGTTTAAGGGGAGGGAGGGGTCAAGAAAATGTGACATATTGTGACATGGGGGAGGGGGGAGACACAAACTTTGTGACGTCACTTTAACTTCATCAGTAATCGAAAATTTATTTAAATTATTTTATTCGCTGTACATTTAAATAACAAGTTTTTAAAACGATAATCGTTTTTATTCGTTTAATTTTCTTTCCTAAGCAGTTTTGGGTTATAAAATTACAAATATTTATATCGTCAAAAATATTTTGATATAATATTAATAATACTTAGGTAGAGTAAGACCAAAGAAAGTCTGCAGCGCAATAATTTGACAGCGAATTAAAAAACTATATATGGCAATGTTTCTAGCAGTCAGTAAACGTCATTCACTATGATATTTGTGTTTGTCAAAATCGTTTAAATATTCGTTGTGTTTTGTGATGACAGGATAAAACATGGTGAAACCTTACAAAACCGGCGTGCGGGAGTTACTTTTCCGCATGACGAATAATTTTACACTAGTAAAAAATCAGCACGAGGCGATTCAAGCTCAAAAACTACAATGTTTACAAAATTTGGAGTGGGTACGGGTACGTGGAACGAAACATCTTAATACTTGCACCATATGTAGATATATAATATTGGTTTCAATTAAGGTTTCACGGCAAATTGAACACACCTAATAGGTATAGGCATAAGTACTTACCTTATGAACTTCTTCTAACTAACATTTCGATAAACTCATTGGTACTAGCCGGGTTTTGAGCTCGAACCCACATACTCCATGCTTATGCTTATGGCATGGGTTCGCAAATTGCGGGCAATTTCTCCGTCAAACTAATTACGCCTTAATGGGAGTACAAGAGAAAGATGCCCGCAATTTGCGTACTTCGGTGTTCGCGGTAGGCCCTCCGTACCTATTTACCACTAGGCCGTCGCGGATATTACAAAAGCTCAATAATTTTAATGAAGCCAAATGTCACATTCTCCCGATGTTATTTATCAATATTAGTACATATATGTATACATATTAATAGTGACATCTACTCGTATAGTTCTAATTAATGTAATGTTGTAATATATTTAACCATAATGCACAGCTTAATTTTTTCATAGACGGTAAATATGATAGAAATTTCACAAGTATTAAGACTATTTAATCCATTTTCTTTGGTGTTGTCACATAGTGATTTTAAATAACTACTTTTAATCTGGCGCTGCAGACTTTCTTTGGTCTTACTCTACTTACTTAATTCGATTTGGCGATTTCGTAGAAAAAATGTGACGTCACACTAGGGGGGAGGGGTTTGCCAAATGTGACCAAGTGTGACAAGGAGGGGGGAGGGGTCAAAAAACTTAGAAATTCGTGTGACGTAATTAATGGATGACCCCTCGTTTGCGTCTTTCCTATAGCCTCCTAAGGCCCGATGTCCTACCTAGTACCTATTCAGTTCGTTGTAATTTAAACCATGTTCAATTGGAATAGAGTCGCTTTTGTTTTGTTTCGTTCAATTTTCAAAAAAACATCGTGAAGTATTTTTTTACGCTGCATCCTTAAAAGCGGAATACATTTTTTCAGTATTTGAGACTCGAATACTGAAAAACTGGATAAAATATGTAATTACCAGAGTTAACATTGTTTGCATTGTCCACAGAAGTGACCTTTTTCTAAAAGGTGTCGACCAAGTACGGTTACCATGAGTTGACACTTGACTATTCACTGATATATTGGTGCGATCGAGTTTACGCAGTTCGCTAGGGTAAATGTGAAATGTTAACTCATGGTACGGCTACAGATATAATTATTTACTCACCAATAAGTAAAGTATGAGGCACTGAGTGAGCTAATTTAACACATAACGTATGCACACGTCCGACGATACTCCAGATCTGAAACAAGAAGACATAAGTTTTAGCAAAATAGGGTATTTGACTGTATTTCAAATAAATTATTTTACACCATGCAAGAAATAAAACACCAGAAGATTAATATAGACAGCAGTTATTTTTAGGTACAACTTCTATTTTAAAATCCGTATAAAACTATAAAGAGTAGGTAATTTGATTGTGACGTCACATGCTAGTGTTTCATATAAATTCCATAGTAGCAAAATCGTTTTAATCTATCTAATCTAATACCTTTAAACGAGCAATTCTTGTATATTTATTTATTTATATGTAAGTATATATATTTCGGGGATCTCGGAAACGGCTCTAACGATTTCGATGAAATTTGCTATATGGGGGTTTTCGGGGGCGAAAAATCGATCTAATAATAAAACCTAGCGTTTTATCTCTGTGAAAACGCGCATTTTTTAGTTTTTATATGTTTTCCGAGCAAAGCTCGGTCTCCCAGATATTAGGTATAATCGGAGACATTCCCGGTGAACCACATTAAGGGCAAAAATCATGGAAACGTCTTAAAGACGGTCAGGCCTTATCATAAAAGTGATGACCAAAAGCATAGCACTTTTATTGATAAAGTAAATATTTTCGGAAATAATCGCTCCGAAAGAATAAGTTTTTGGCAAAAATTTCATTTTTAGTACAAGCTTTTATCGCTGACTGTACTTTTCTTACGACAGACAACTAATACTCATCGAGACAATTCTAAAAACCCCTAACACAATTAGGTTGCGTTGTTTCATCACAGAGTTCCTATGGCCACCTGTCTCCATCATCAGATCAGTTCGACAGTACCATATTATTGTATTGTCATCAGAACTACATACAGCTGCCGATTTTCATGACGCTACGATCCTTGGAAGATGGTTAAGGCGCTAGACGCTGTTTTTGGCCGAAAACTCTAACATTCTAGAGTCTATATCTTCTTAACCGTTCAACAAAAAAATATGAAAAAATATATATGATTTTACGTTTTATGTACAACATTTCTAACGTTTGACTTGTTCCCTATGACTTATAGTTTTTCCAAAAAAGGAACATTACGACAGGCCGTTTTGCGACTAACTTTGCCTATTTCTAGTAAACGGTTTATTCGATTAAAGTTATTTTTAGACTAGAATAATTGTTTTAACAGATACTACAAACGCAACGTAGAATAATGTTAATAAATATTATTTTTTTTAAGAAATCGAATATTTTTCAACATTTTGTGCGTATGTAGCTCGAAAAAGGCGTGGCCGGCAGTCGTGTGCTAGCTTTGAGACGAGGAGGCTGTGTCGCTCGTCGCTCCGTGCCTTCCTTGTATTCTGCATGCTTGTTCTGAGCCGAGGTGCTATAAAATTGGAGTTATTGTGGCCAAAGATTAAATAACTGCAGAATGTTGATTTGGTTGTGACGCGCTTTAGCGCGCGCAACACGGTGTTTCGCAGCCTATTATTACGAACGTAATGACAATATTTCCACTTATGTTTGAGAAAGCTTCATTTGAAATATATAAAAAATGTTTTCGAACATGCGCCGACATATTGCCATTAAAATTTAACGTTTTTAATAAAGTTCAATTTCTAAAAAAATTGATCAACATTGGCAATTTATGTTGTAGGTATATACTATATAGTTTGATTCAGAAACCATTACATTTTTAGGATTGTTACCCATTAAAATGATGTTAGTTTATTAAGTAAATCTGGGGGCACTGCCCCCGCCAAGTCGAGCAAAAAAAGAGGCACGGCCGTACCATCCTTTTCTCGAAGCGATTCAGGCCATTTTCGACGTCCTGTAATTTTGTGCTGGCTGAAGCTAAAATCCTGAATTTTCAGTAATATATAGGGCTAAACATGCTTAAGATATATTCTCAAAAAACATTCAATTTGAACTAGTAGTTTAAGAATTATTGTACGTCAAAGTTCCTTATTTTCGACACTGACACACTCACTCACTCACTCACTCACTCACCTACGATCATCATAATTCTAAGGTACTTCTAGTATATCCACAAGCTTCAAATTTTAAACATAAGTAGTTTTCAGCTTATCAAGCCATAGAAAACCTAAAAATATTGCAATATCAGTCACGTTTTAAAGATCTAAGAACTGCATAAGTAAGTTTGTAATCCCATATAAATATTTGCTATTACAAAGTTACTGTTGCAGTTCCTACAAATAGTAGGTAGTAAAGTAAAGGTACACTACGATGTACGATGTGAGTATGAATGAAGACGTGTTTCTTTATGATATGTGTATACATAGTATGAGTACCCGAAAAGAAGGACTACCTACAAAAAGAGATCCCATCAAAAACATTACATGTAAAAAGGTGCAAGTTTCGCAACGCTTCTACTACAAAAAAGTTTTGAGATGTAATGTGAAACCAAGTCGGTTATTTTAATCAGTGCCAGGGGGTGTTAAAACTGTATCAAATATATATCTTTAATTTGTAATACATATAATGACTTGGCAATCGCACATAATGCTTTACTCGTACCGTACTCGTAAATATGTGTAATGCTCGAACTGCAATTAGCGCTAGCGTTATGTTCAATTAAAAATATTTTTAATAGGTGACGATGATCCTTATGTCATTATATAAATATAGTACCATAGATTTGTTTTCTTTTTTTTTTAATTTTAATGTCGCAAGTATGCCCCAACAAATCTGTAATATGCACCTACTAGACACATCACATATAGCCCGTATTTCTAGGGAGGACCGATTGACTCACCAAATGATACATAATAATAATAATAAAATATATGTCGCAAGTATGCTTACAGCTTACAGAGAGTGGTCGTTGGCTGTATGTAATATTTCCTTTGTCAGTCTAATCTTAGTGAGCAAATTTAAAAGATATTTTAAATATTAGACAAAACAAAAAACCTAAGGTAGGTAATAAACACATTAAAAAATGTTGGCTGACGGCGTATTGCATAAAGTATCATTCTATGGAACTAACTATGTCAACAAAAGTCACTAGTAAATTCATTCATCAAGTTTGATTACTTACATAGTTAGCAAGTTCCATCGAATGACACTCTACCAATTCAATACGACGGTTATGTCAATTACACAAACGTGCAGCATGGTGCGTAACGGGATGGGTAAGTAATATATAATAATAATATAATTTTATACGGCGTTTTAAACAGGACGCGAGTCGTATTAACCGTGAAATGTAATTTACGACCTCCACTAAATGCATTATCTACTCATACTCAAACAACAAAATATCTGCAAACAAAAGGTATACGAGTATAGCGCCAACTGCACGCCTCTGGGCTGTATCTTATTCTTTGAACCTCGTGGCGGTGCAGCGATACAAAATTCACGTACGATCGCAGCGAGCGGGGTAAGCGGGTGGTGCGGGTACAGAGCGCTTAGCTCCGCCCTGACGCTCAAGGGCATTGGGCCTTCCAATCGTCTTAAATTAGTTACCTTAGATTCCATTACATAGTTACATACAGGTCGACCTAATAAAAGCTTGTTAAAAATAAATGTGTCCCCCCCAAAGCGCTGCGAAGGTACTCCATTATGCTTGTAAGTACAAGATACTAATAGCCCCCGTTTAGCCTATGCTGACAAAACTGTAACTACGTAACCCTACACCGAGCATGGCCCGACATGCTCTTGACCGGTTTTTTAATATTTATTATCTATGACCACGATCAATAACCCTAACCTTAAGTTTACACGCGTCCATTGTTCATGGTATCGTAAATTATTGCTAATATAAGTTATAACAGACCTGTCTATAGTGTCTATAATTATCATGGCTCAATTATTTCGAGCAATAAAAAAAAACAGGTACTTATTTAATAATATCTAATTACAAGACCTTATAAAATAAAAAGCGGCCAAGTGCGAGTCGGACTCGCCCATGAAGGGTTCCGTATTTAGGCGATTTATGACGTATAAAAAAAAAACTACTTACTAGATCTCGTTCAAACCAATTTTCGGTGGAAGTTTACATGGTAATGTACATCATATATTTTTTTTAGTATTATCATTCTCTTATTTTAGAAGTTACAGGGGGGGGACGACACACATTTTACCACTTTGGAAGTGTCTCTCGCGCAAACTATTCAGTTTAGAAAAAAATGATATTAGAAACCTCAATATCATTTTTGAAGACCTATCTATAGATACCCCACACGTATGGGTTTAATGAAAAAAAAATTTTGAGTTTCAGTTCGAAGTATGGGGAACCCCAAAAATTTATTGTTTTTTTTTCTATTTTTGTGTGAAAATCTTAATGCGGTTCACAGAATACCAAGTTTTACTTACCAAGTTTCAACAGTATAGTTCTTATAGTTTCGGAGAAAAGTGGCTGTGACATACGGACAGACAGACAGACGGACAGACGGACAGACAGACAGACAGACAGACATGACGAATCTATAAGGGTTCCGTTTTTTGCCATTTGGCTACGGAACCCTAAAAGCGTCTGTCTATCTTCTACGTTCGCGATAAACTCAAAACTACTGCGGTGGCAGCATGGTTCCATTTTTATCACCTTTCACTATGCCCGTCACTTTCACACTTACATATTTGTTAGAACGTGACAGGCATGGTGACAGGCGATAAAGTGCGACCGTGCTACAGTGCCAGAACGGATTTTCATGTGGATTTCACCTATCAATATTAGTAAGTTTCAAACTCGATGGGTAGGGTGATAGGTGTCATCACCATATTTATAACCTAAAACGCTAAATCTCGCTAAACTTGATTGAAATGACACCTGTCAGCGCACCCGTCGAGTTTGTACTTAATGGAAGGTTTAATTTGTGAAACCCGTGCGAAGCCGGGGTGGGTCGCTAGATCTAAATATGATACATACATTTAATTTAGAAAATATTCATCCATTAAACAATGACAGAACACAATTATGATTATAATGAGTAAAGTGGAGTTCAATACAAATTGCGAATCATGAAAACAAACCAATTATGATATTTTGACCAGTTTATATACATCAAATATTTTACTATTAGAAATTTTAGTTAATACATGTTATTTATTAATATTTCAGTGAAAGCAGCCTTCGTAAAAATCTTAGGTAATCTGTAAAATGCGAACAAAATCTGTCATATTTGTTTACATATTTTCAATTTTTATTGTATTCTTTCACATTTATGTTTTAATGGGATATTATTAACCATTATTAACCATATTATTATACATGCATTCATTTTTATAACAAGTTACCTGAGGATGCTTTAAGATTACCCTTTCCAGCAGCTAAGAATTACTTAAAAAAGTCATTGATGTTGAAGGCTTATTACCGGTCCCATATTGGGATACCATGTAGGGTTGGAGCCGGTGTAGCTTTATTTAACGTTCATAAGCGCATTGTAATTATGCCTACTTGAATAAACTATCTTTTATCTTATTATAATAAGGGAGCTCTAGCTTTTGAATTTATTTCCCAAATATGTTATTATTGTTGTAAATAAGCCTAATATTAACCAGTGGAGCGCCCAGAACCCAGCGGCGGTAGCACGGTCGCATTTTTATAGCATGTCACCATGCCTGTCACTTCTAATAAGATAATATTATAACTGCTAAATTTACGGGCATAGTGACAAGCGATAAAAATTTAACCATGCTGCGCCCGCAGAACAGTATGGAGTTAGTACCACACGTGTAGTAAAAAAAAAAATGTTTAAATTTTAACGCATTCAGTGCCGAAAACCCGCCTATCGGGTATTTTATGATTTCGTTTCCAGGCCGGACGACCCGATAGTCGTACTACATCTTTATATGATGATTTATATTTAAATTTTTGTTGCCTGATGTCGCGGATGTCTTGTTTGGCTGGGTGGCATTGAATGTGTTAATAACATGCTACTAGTTGTTCCAGGTGTTGACCAGAGGCCCCACAGGAATCCGCGGCGCCCTCCACGGGGACCTCACTGCCTTTGATAAGCACTGGAACCTGGTGCTTACTAATGTACTCGAGGTGTACCGCAGGAAGGCTGTCAGGAAACTCAAGGACCCACCCGCGGGCGGTAAGTACATACCAGGGATGTTGCGAACATCCGCATCCGCATCCGCAACCGCGGAACATCCGCATTATTTTCAACATCCGCATCCGCATCCGCATCCGCATAAAATCGATGCGGAGCTTATGCGGATGCGGATGTCGAACAAGTCGGTACAAGAACGTCTTAGCGGCGGCATAAGTGCTAGGTAATTTCGTCATTACCTATAACGAAATCGTCTAGATCCAGAAAAGTCGGCGAAGTTACTGTTTATTAAATATAACGCACCTATATTCTTGCTCAAATACTAAACGTTTGGTTTTTTTAATAAAAAAATACTAAAAATGTAATATTTAACGTTTTCTAAGTACCTAATCTTGACATCCGCATCCGCATCCGCATCCGCGGATGTGAGCCTTTAAAAATCCGCATCCGCATCCGCATCCGCGGATGTCAAAAAATCTGCATCCGCAACATCCCTGGTACATACAACTAATTTAATTTCCGTAATACAATTTTTTACCCTCTTCGCCATCGAATCGCATTGTGTCTCTTTATCACTCTTCCATATTAGTGACAATGACAGTTGCGTTTCGAAGTTTTTGAAGTTTCACTCGCAACATAATCGGATCAAGCCAACTCTGTACAGAGTTTTCTTGATACCTATAAATATAAATATGACGTTTACAGTCTCATTTTTACACTTTGTCACTTAAAAGTGTGCTGAATTCACTTAGACGGACTTTATCGTTTTGTTTATTCCATTTGCCGGCTTTGAATCTGTGTGGATCAACTTTGTTTGTTGTTATTTTGCCTCGTCAGCCAAGCGAGAGTTGTAGCATAGATTTTTAGAAGAAATATGCCTATTAGTAGAACGCCTATGGGCTTATAACTGCCATAAAAAGGCATGTTTGTTTATTCTATTTAAATACCATAAACATTGGTTTTAAGAGTGACCCAGGGGCGACTGTAACCACGGCTACGAGTGACAAATAAAGTTGATTCACCCAACAGTTTTAACCCAGAACCCCTGTTTCAGGCCGTCCAGTACCCCAAGGGACAGCTGACATGATCTCCCCCCTGCCTGAAGAGGTGGTGTCCTCGAAGGGTCAGAGGATCTTCGAGTGTTCCCGACACATCCCCCAGCTGCTAGTGAGGGGCGAACATATCGTTCTAATAAATGTGGTGGATCAGTATAGAACTAAATAAGCGATGTGTCGCGGGTACAAAGGATATTCTTATTTATTTATTTAGTCGTATGGCAATTATGTACATTGAAGGCAATCAGAGTGTAGCCTTGAGGTTACCAAGCCAAGCAAACAAGTCTTCAAGTGTCGCAGGGACAAAGGATCTTCGAGTGTCCCGCCACATCGCTCAGCTGCTAGTGATCGAACACGTCGTTCTAATAAATGTGGTGGATCAGTATCGAACTAAATAAGAGATGTGTCGCAGGGACAAAGGATCTTGTGTCCCAAGTCGACACATCCCTCAGTTGCCAGTGCATGTTGTTCTAATAAATGTGGTGGAGCAGTATCGAACTAAATAAGCGGTGTGTCGCAGGGAGAAAGGATGTTCGAGAGTCCCGATACATCCCTTAGTTGCTAGTGAGCGAACATGTCGTTCTAATAAATGTGGTGGATCAGTATCGAACTAAATAAGCTGTGTGTTGCAGGGACAAAGGATGTTTTTGTTTCCTGACACTCAGTTGCTAGTGAGCGAACATGTCGTTCTAATAAATGTGGTCGATCAGTATCGAACTAAAATAAGCGAGTTTATCTTCAAAGTAAAAAGTTTATCTTTATGCTGGCCGTAATTTGCGGTTTTAGAATGCAGCATAGAGGGTTTATGATATGTGTGCAGTATAAACTGAAATAGATTTCGTGGCTCTTTCAACCAAACAATTCAATATCTAAGTATCCGGCCTTAGTTTCACCACTCTGACCACTGTCACCTGACACTGACAATTTTCTGTACATTTCCGGGTCGATAAGTAAGGACAGTGTGTAGCGTCAATATTTACTTGGACTAGCAATGTACGGCGAATTGTCATTGCCATTTGCCAATTGTCAAGTTGATGAAATAGGTGGCAGGAGTCCAAAGACTTTGAAATTTGGATATCTGCTTCTGATATAAAGTCTGTATACACGTATATCATCGATATTATGTAATAAAAAGCCCGAATCATGTCTACTTCGTCCAATAGATATAAGTAAATAGCCAATAATGGGAATAAGTAGAAAAATCTTAAACTCAAGTAACCCAACCAGCCGGGCTAGCACATGATTGGCGCGACAGTATCTCGCGGCGAGATAGACTACCCATCCCTCTTTTATTAACACATGTAGTTAGAAAAAGACGGGTAGTCTATCTCGCCGCGAGATACTGTCGCGCCAATCATGTGCTAGGGGTGCTGGGGGCCTAGCCAAAATGACAATCGACGATACAAAACTGGCTTATGCCTTTTGTAATAAGGTTAACGAACTGTCAGTTAACAGTGTGGACGATGGTACTGCTGGTGAAGCCCATAGAATATTTTGTTATGTCTATTATTTTTTGGTAAATATTATTAACCCTTTGACAGCCAAAGACGTCAACTGACGCGCGCGGCTACAGCCTCACATCAACCTTCGTGCATTCCGACAAGGTCCACGATGACGCTCGATCGACTTGGCATTCAAAGGGTTAACTCGGGTTAAATAAACAATGCTTATTCTTGTTATTGGTCAGAGCTGGGTTGAAGAGCCATGAGGTTTTATTGCTGAGGAAACCTGAATCAGTTTCAGAACTACACCTTTATATATCTCTTGGCATATCTTGCAAGGGCAAGTAGGCATACTAAAGAATACAAGGCTGGTAAATCCTTTAGTATTGTTTATATACGAGTAAGCTCTGGTGGCCTATATTATTTAAGTTTTAAATTACACTTTATTATTTGGGATTTTTTATTTTCTACTCAGTATCACGAGTTCCATATGGGAGAAAAAAAGTGTCCATGCATTTTACGTTCCTTCCATTCCGTTACCGTCATCAATGTCTATGAAAATTGGTAACGGAATGGAAATAAAAGTCTTGAGACACTTTTGCTCCTGTTAGGTTCGAAAGAGCTTCGTGATCCGAAATCTGAAAAAAGTGTAGTGTAGGGTAGGTACAACTGTAAATATAAATGGCCCTGGTTTATAATTATAAGACTTAGAGCGACAACATGTAGTTTTGATACGCCTCTTTAAAATAGATTGTTTTTTAAAGACCTTCTAAGACACTTGAAATTTGTATACATATTTTTAACGTTGCGGCCATCATAACATACATGTTAGAATACTAGCACTAATTAGCTTAATTAGTTATTAGGTACAACCTACCGAGTACATTAAGGCGTCTGTTCTTTTAATAACTTTGAAATTGTTACTTAAGTAAGACTTTATGTTTAGGTGTGTAAGTTAAAAACTTATTAAGTACTGAACGTTTCTCTTCTCTTTTTTGTGGCTATTAGCCGCTTCAAAAAAAAATTTATTCTGAACGTTCCACTTGTTGTATTTTGTAGCTATAGATGGTCAAGCAGATTTTGCCAGTAGAAAAAGGCGGCAAATCTGAAAAATGTATAGGCGCGAAGGGGTATCGTCTCATAGAAAATTTGAATTTCGCGCCTTTTTTTAAGATTTTTTGCTTGGTCAGCTTTATTTACAGCTGCCAAAAAAATTAAAAACTTATTAAGTATTCTGAACGTTTCTCTTATTATTGTATTTTGTAGCTATTTGACGCTGCCAAAAAAATATAACTTATTAAGTATTCTGAACGTTTCTCTTGTTGTTGTATTTTGTAGCTATTTGACGCTGCCAAAAAAATATGTGACGTCCCACGGGAAAAGGTACCTTATGGGCGTTTCTAGTTTCGGAGATATTCAATGTTTTGTAAAAAGGTGAAAAAATGCTCAATTTCTTTTTATTGTGTGATTTGAAACCTTAATGCTTAACGTTTGTTTACCTGTTTCTATTTTTGTTATAAGTGACTTATAAGCCTAGTAATGTCGTTTAAAAGTTTAGTAGAAAAGGTACCTTACGGAAAAGTTATTGAAAATTCCCAAAAAGAACTAGTCTATACGAGAAAAGAAGTTTGGTAGAGAAGTGTATTTGCATTCAGAAAAACTAATTTGATAATTTCAGTTCTGGTCGGGGGGCCTAGCCAATATTATAAACGTACATCGACCGACATTACAAATCCGAGTAGCCTGCTATTATACCAAAGTTACTCTCGTCAAGTCTTTCTTAACTAGAATAATCTTCATTTGGTTCAGTCGTATGCGTAAATCTGCCATTAGTTTGCTGAAAAATGCCAATACCCGACGCATTCCTATAGGTAATATCTGAGGTCATCGAACCTCAAAGCCGCTTGTCTACAATGCAACCAAAAAATATTATTGATAAGAAATAGACGATTTATACCATCTTAACTCCAAAATATTATTAGTTTATCCTAACTGTTCCATCATCATCAATGCCTCATCATGTAACTTAACCACAAGGTACCTTTTCTTTACATACAAATTATTGGTATTTTTTAAGATTATTATGACGAGGAACTAATGAAATTTGTGGCAGTTTAATGTAAATTAAGATTTTCAATTCATAAAAGATAAACTTCAATGTAATTGATGTTTTGTAGTGATGTATTATTAAATTTATAACCATAAGGTACCTTTTCTTAAATGTATGGAGCAAAGACCGTTATTGTTATGTAAGTTTAAAGTGGCATAAGAGGTTAAACACAGTATTTAGTTGCGGTTTTAGGACTTATTTGATTTGAATGACTGAATTTCTTTCATATGTGCTCAGAAAAATTGATTGTGGGTCAGATAAAAAGTAAAAAATATTAAATTTTGTGATTTTACATGAAAAAGTCAGAAATTACATTTTCACGTCTAAATCGATTTTTTTTTTTGCTTAAACTGTCTCTCAGAGTCGTTTTCTAATAGATAAATTTAAATCTTGAGAGCCCATTATAATCAATCGTGAAAATGAAACAAAACTTTATTTTCAAGAGATTGGTTAGTATACACATAAATCGGTCGATATCAAAGGTTTCTATTTATATTACAGAACAAGTCGCAACATTTTTTTAATCTCAGGAGTCTAAAGTATTATTATTTGTAGTCAACTATGTAACTTACTTCAGGAACATAGTTTTTTAGGTGGCTAAACTTAAAACTTCTCTATCGTAAAGTTGCTCATTTTACAACATTATTTTCAAAAAATTATTATATCTCTGTAACTCCACAACTTAGGAGGTTGATCTTTTGAGTTATCGATAGCTTATTTATTGTAGATTACTGGGGTATGCATAACTCCATACCCGCCATAAGGTACCTTTGACCATGGAACGTCACATATAACTTATTAAGTATTCTGAACGTTTCTCTTGTTGTTGTATTGTAGCTATTTGACGCTGCCAAAAAAATATAACTTATTAAGTATTCTGACCGTTTCTCTTGTTGTTGTATTTTGTAGCTGTTTGACGCTGCCAAAATAATTATAAACTTATTAAGTACGTTTCTTTTGTTGTTGTTGTATTTGCATGTCTCTATGTAATATTCTTAATATAGTTAACTGTAGATCTGCTTGGTAAAATACCATAAGTATTTGATTGGTAACTTTTGTATAACAAATCCCACCTGTGAAATATTCTTGATATAAGCTTCATAAGTGTCATATGTTATTAACATTTATGTTATTTGGACCAATATATACTTACTCATATACATATTCTTGTACAAAACAAATAAAATGCATCAGTACATATTATGTAATCTGTCGACTTGCGTTTTCTTTTACCGTGTAAGTAGTTGGTTTCAAAAGTTATGTCAGTACCATGTTATATTCGACAGAAGCGTTTCTGGTAACTGTAATTTTATTTTGCATCATATTTCTAGAGCATATAGTAATGGACCCTATAATGGACGTGGAACCGGTAATGGGACATAAAACCACAAATCCTCTAAAATAAGTATGTAAAAGTAGTTTATAAACACTGGCAATATTTTACCATAAATAAGAGTCATAGAGCTGTTTAAGTTTGACTTTTTATTAATTTCGGTTACTTTTTAAGAAATTGGCGCCAACCCAAAAGTTGTCGTGTCACTGGAAAAAATAACCAGTAAGAATTCTTAACAACTTCGCTAAGAGAGGTGAGTTCATATATTAAATTGTAATTAATTATTACTTGGTGTAAACTAGAATGTGTTTTGTTAATTGCATCTACCATGAGATAAGGTATACAACACATTATGTTGTGACTCTAGAGATGTATAAAAAATAGTGGTATTTTGCCTAATCCCATTATAGGAGCTGTAAAACTGCATACCTCCTATGATGGGATAATTTACATAATGATGCTTGCCATGGCGTAATTTCATGTTTAAACAATACAGAAGTATAATGTAGTTACTCGTACGAACTATGTCAGGAGGTCTCCTCGGACTTCGGATAAATTAATATCGTTTTTACAAAATTTTATTTAACTTGCCCTGTAGTTTCTATACAGGATGGATTTTCTTTTTGGGTCAGTGAGTGCAGCCAACAGATCCTGTGCTGCGACGAGAAAACGGTCTTAGAAAACCTTCCCTCGATTTCAAATTAATGAAGATTGGCTTTTACAGATTTTGGAAAAAACATACAGGGTGCGAGAAAAAGGTAATTTTTGACAAACTTTTTTTTGATGCCAATCGATCCCATTCCTATTGAGGATCAAAAGCTGCTATGGAACTAAAAAAAATTTCCGGCTAGAAAAGCCACAAATCAAGAAAAACTTTTCCCATACAATTTGTATGAAAATAAAAACTTTTATTTTTCACATGCTATTTTTCTATGCCAATTGATTCCATTCCTATCTAGTATCAATAGTTTCTTTGGGGTCAACTTACGGTAATGCACTAAAAAGCCACAAATTAATAAAAACTTTTTCCATACATTTACTATGGAGAAAATGAGAAATTTAATTTTTACCCCAAAAAAACTATTGAGACTGGATAGGAATGGAATCGATTGGCATACAAAAATAGCATGTGAAAAATAAAAGTTTTCATTTTCATACAAATTGTATGGGAAATGTTTTCCTCGATTTGTGGCTTTTCTAGCCGGAAATTATTTTTTTGTTCCATACAAGCTTTTGATCCTCAATAGGAATGGGATCGATTGGCATCAAAAAAAAGTTTGTCAAAAATTACCTTTTCCTCGCACCCTGTATGTTTTTTCCAAAATCCGTAAAAGCCAATCTTCATTAATTTGAAATCGAGGGAAGGTCTTCTAAGACCGTTTTCTCGTAGCAGCACGGGATGTGGTAGCTGCCCTCACTGACCCAAAAAGAAAATCCATCCTGTATTAGTTAGTGTGGTTCAAATCTTGGAAATGGCATTTGAGCCACTTTCGGATTTCCGATTGAGTTGAAATTTTGGATACGTATGCAAATCGGATGACAATGCAATCGGGTGACACAAATGACTAATAACTAGTTTTTTGCCAAAAACTTATTCCCTATTCCAATATCTTATACTGATAGGGTATGCCCATTATAGGGGGCCCATTACTGGATCCACGTCCATTACCGGGGTTCCATTACTGGAGCTTTGGTGTCCATGACTGGAGAAAAAACACATACTTTTAATTTATTAATTATGTGGAAATTGACTGCAGTATCTTTGATACAACACGCCTGAAACATGAAAGAAGGATAGGATATTCATCTTTTAACAAGCTAAGCGGTAGAACTTTTACATGTATCAGGGAAATATCACAAATACTCCAAATTTCCCCTTAAATGTCCCATGACTGTATAGTTTAGTTTTACGGCTCTTTCGCATAACTTTTTTAGTCAAGTGTGTGTATAAAAGACACCGTATAATATAAATAGGTACTAAAATATTATGGGCCAATCTTACACAAATCGAACTAAACCCACAGTAAGGTCATTAAGGCTTGAGATACTTAGATTCGTAGAATACATAACAAATACTCGTATCCGTGATAATGATAAAACACAAATAAATGCCATAGCAGGATTTGAATCCAGGACCCCGGCTTCCACCAACTAGGCTAGGAGGCCGTTAAAATACCGAGTAGATTTCCGCGTTGGGAATAGTTTTTGTATGTATGTATGAATGGGAGCGGACGGGTGCGATGCCCGGGGAGTGAAAACAAGGGAACAATAGGAGGTGGACGATCGGACTTCCCATAGCCCCCATAGGCACAATAAGCGACATAAGTTATACACACAGGTCAACAGAAAACTGGCAAATTTTATTCCTTACCCTTAACACTTTCAGAGCCAAGCGCCCTATTTCCAAGTGTGTTCTTGGCAGTGAATATACACGATTATTAGTTCGATGGTAAATCATCTAAAAACCAAATACTAAAATAAAACATTATTTGCAGCGTTATAATAATATAGATCTACTAGCGACCCGCCCCGGCTTCGCACGGGCTACACAAAACCTTAACAAATTATGCACCTAAAACCACATGAAACCATTCAGTAGTTTTTGAGTTTATCGCAAACATACATATATACAAACAGAGAGGCGCGGTGAGGGACTTTGTTTTATCTATAAAGGTGTAGGTCGTACTCGGTCGTACTAGGTAGTGAAACACTATTGTACAGTTTTGTCTTATAATTAATTTGTTGATTTTTCTTCATGGTGTAGTAGGTACCTATGTTTTGTCAACACACCAGAAATGTAGGTAACGTCAAGGATTACTGTGCCTTCGCACCCGTGATCGTAGGAGGGGAATCTACTAGGACAGCACGAAATACCAAGAAAATCACCAACTTGATAATTGCCATCTGACAGTGACAAATTTTTGTAAATCTCTGGGTTGGTAAGAAACCTAGACCTAGTGTCAAAGTTTACTTGTTCTTCCAGCGACTTACAGTGAATTGTCATTGTCAGGGGCAAGGCAATTGTCAAGTTGGTGTAACAGGCGGTTTTCTTGTATCATGGATTGGTTTTTGAGTAAAGCCGGTGGGCGGTTGGGCCAGCGCCAGCCATCGGCCATTGTCTCACTACAAATAGAAGCTGATCGCAAAAGGATCAGACCAATAACAAGAATCACCAATTATTTATATTACCTTGATTTGATACAAAAAGTGAAAGTTAAAGTTTTATTATGTTTGTTTAATTATCCGTTGTTAACGAATTATTGATGACTCGTATTACGTAGGTACGTCCTCGCAGGCAACGGTCAAACGTTTGGGACACACGTATCATAACAACACACACTGTATTGTTTTATATATATCACAATGCCGGGAAGGTGGCATGGGAATCCTAAAGATGTGGGATTTGTTTTAAATGCGATTTTGTTACGATACGTTCGATCTTGAGAACTTCTCGGTGCGTAGCCGACATACCAATCGTAAACGAGTGGTTTTTTATTCTCTTTTTGGTACTTTTTTCACTGACTTACCTACCTAAAGTGTCATTCTATGGAACTTGCTAACTATGTAAACAAACCGCCATATTGAAACTAAAAAAATATGAATTTACGAGTGACTTTTGTTAACATAGCAAATTATAGACCAGCGTCGGGGACTTCAAAGGTTCCTTGACATGAAGCTGAGTGGAGACGATTTCAGGAACATTAGTTAAGGTTAAATTAAGTGTTTTTGAATAAAGCATCTTCTATTCTATTCTATTATACAGGATGCGTCCTGTGGCAGGAGCAATAAAAAGGCTGCACTCCTCAAACTGACCAACATTTGTTCAGCAACTTTAAAAATTATGAATCATTTAGACTTCCTCTTTTTCGTACAAAATAAATATTGCCTTCAATGTGTCACGCTTTAAACATAACAAAATTTGCAATACATTGCGTCAATAAAATTTAAAGTGTTAATAAAAATCAAACCATGAGTTATTTTCAAAAGTTGCTGAACAAATGTTCAAGCGCAAAAAGCGAAATTTCGCGCCTGCGCGGAAAAACGCGGGCGGCGCGGGGTCGGCGCCCGCGCGCGGTGCGACGCCCGGGGCTGGGGAACACGGGACAATAGTTCCGCATCTGGCCGCGTGCGTTAGAGGCAACGTGGTTTTCAAACTTACAGGCTCATTTTCTGGATTTTCTTATGGTTAAAAATAGTTATTTTCGATACAAGTGCGAAAAAGAGAAAATTCGAAACGAGTGGCGATAAATTTACCTTTTCGCACGTGTATCGAACAACGTTTTACAGTAGGTACATACCTATGGCACTTTAAAGTTTCGACATACGCACGGTACCTAATTCTACCTATAAAGATTCCCCATGAAATTTTTAAAATAAGTATTTCTCCGAAGGCCCACAAGTTAAGTACGTACCAGTTTGGTCTGGATTTTCTTTTAGGTTAAAAGTGGAAGAAAATCAGGCCTTACCTTACTTTTCGGCTTAAAAGTATAGCTCTATCGAACTTAAACCTCATGATATACCTATTTTAATAGAACGACTAAGATCTTCTTTCAATCAATTTTGTCTGGATTTTCTTTTGGGTTAAAAGTGTAAGAAAACGAGCTTCTTACCGACTAGGCTTTAAAGTCCAGCTCTAAAAGTTAAAATTATCCCCAAAAAAGTTTTCATGAATGACTATTTGCATTGACATAAAGTTTAGTTCAAATCTAATTGCCATATATATAAAACTTCACATAGAGTCAGCAGCAGAAGTTGCTAAGCGGGCGAGGTGTTCAAAATGATCTTGACGCGACTTTATTGTTAAGGGAATAAGGGAGTATCAAGGTAATTGTGAACGCTCGTCCGCTTAGCAACTTCTGCTGCTGACTGTACCTATGTAGATTTTCGCAAATTCTGTGTAACCTCTTACTAATCAGCTGAACCTAAGCCAATACTTTTTCGTGCTTCTATATAAATATATGTTTAATAAAAATGGAAACTATAATTAAGTCTAGAATAAAATAAGAGAAGAAAGAGTAACTATATTTTTTGTATGACCGTTTGTTTCATATTTAAATAAAAAATAAATAGGTAAGTTGGGTGGCAATGCAATAATCTTCTACCTTTAAACAAGCAATTCTTGTTTATTTATTTATATGTACATATACATATATATTTCGGGGATCTCGGAAATGGCTCTAAAGATTTTGATGAAATTTGCTATATGGGAGTTTAGGGGGGCGAAAAATCGATCTAGCTATGTCTTATCTCTGGGAAAACGCGCATTTTTGAGTTATTGTATGTTTTCCGAGCAAAGCTCGGTCGCCCAGATATTAATAATTATGGTACCATCGAGCTGATCGTGTACACAGGGGCCACTTGTGTACACCCTAGGAACTATAAAACAACGCAACCTAATTTTATTGTGTTTGGGTTTGTTAGAATTGTCTCGATGAGAAATTACTTGCCTGTTGAAATAATAGTACAATCAGCGATAAAAGCTTGTAACAAAAATAATAACCGTTTGTTTTTGTTTTTTATTAGCTCTCGTTTCGAATAAAGGGTGTAAAGAAAAAAAAATGTAATCTTCAAATGAAAAATTGATGCAATTAAATACAAATACAAATATCTTTATTCAGTAATAAAGGACATATTTTAGCTTACATTTTAGTTCACAACTAATAAACATAAACTAAGAAAATAATGACGTATACTTGGTCAACCAGATCCTGATTCCTGACAGTAGAAAAAGGCGGCAAATTTGGCGCGAAGGGATATCGTCCCATAGAAAATTTGAGTTACGCGCCTTTTTTTACTGACAAGATTTGGTTGACTAGCTATAGTTACAACACAGACCAACCCCAATCCCTAAGTCTTTAGAATAAGGTCTATAATTGGTCAGTTAACTGCACTATTATTAAGTTAATTGATAAGAATGATAAGGATTTTTGGATTTTAGGGTTACTAGAATATAAAGCTACTTTTAATTTAAATAATTATCAGTTTTTATTATTAATATCTGGGTGACCGAGCTTCGCACGGAAAACATAAAAAAACTCGAAAATGCGCTTTTTCCCAGAGAAAAGACCTAGTTAGATCGATTTTTCGCCCCCAAAAACCCCCATATAGCAAATTTCATCGAAATCGTTAGAGCCGTTTCCGAGATCCCCGAAATATATATATATATATATATATATATAAATAAACAAGAATTGCTCGTTTAAAGGTATTAGATTAGATAGATAGATTCTATTTTCTGTAGGAGTGATAGGCAGCTTTTTCCTAAAGCATTCAGTGACAGCTATACTTACGGACCCGTTTTTCATATTTGCCTGCACCATCCCAACACATGCTGGATATGTCAAAGTTTTTTGGCTGTTTTATCCTCCTTTTTAATACACTCTTGATTTGAATCCATTAATAGTCGAGAGAACGGTACTGCAGGACGTATGGTGGTCTTATTTTGCTCATCGTCTATTAAAAATTTCACTTTTTGTACGAAGAAAATTGTATGCTTTTTGACTTGGCCTAATAGAAATTAATAACGCAAATTTTCAGTTTAGCTATCCTAACTTTTGAACGAATCTAAATACAAATGTATTTTGTTTATAGTTCGTTTCACTTAGCCGAATATTTACCCCAATTTTTCACGATAAATACGACGGGCATGCGGGGGCGGGCGCAAATTCTCTTAACAATATTTCTGATGGGTCACTTGTTCCTAGAGGTCTGCCGCTACGAGACCTCTGTTCAAGAGACAAATTACTAAATTAGTAGAATATTTTCTGGCCATTTGGAACAGACCAAATTTCAGTGATCTCTTCTATTCAGCGGTGTAACGTCGCATGGCGCAAAACCAGAATTATTTGCACTAAAATATATAATCTAATAATAGGACTTTTAAATGCGATAAGAAAGCCGTCGTCATCATGCTTAGAAATAAAATTACAACCGTTTGAAATTGACAGTTTTTTTTCGGCACAGGCCTTATGCACTAGCTAGAAAGTGTTAACATTGCCTTTCTTTTTCCTAAATCCCAACCCAGTTTCCCTTAATCTCGGCCCAGCACTATCCTCCAGCCAACGTTAGATCGGGCGAACTTTCCCCGCGTGGTAAAAATAGTGTGTTGCGCAACCAGGCCGTTGCACCGGCCGGCGGCACCGCGTGCATCTGCCGCTAACTGGCGGTTAACAGATAGACCCAGTTTTAACTATTACACGGATTATAAAAATCCACGATTTAAGCCTCATCGTCATCGAATACTAAAGATGTGGGGTGTATTGTATAGGGTAAAAATACAAGAAGATGTGGGGTGTATTGTATAGGGTGGCCATTTTTGCCATATAATCCTTGAAGTGGCAGGGACCTATAGGAGGCAAACGAGGAGAGAAATCACCTGATGGTACTCAATTACCGTCGCCTTTAGACATGTGCAACACCAAAGCAAGCAAGTGCGTTGCCGACATTTAAGATGGAGGCACGCTCTTTTCTTGAAGGTTTGAAGGTCGTATCGGTTCGGAAATACCGCAGGCGACAGTTCATTCCACAGTTTAGCTGTGCGAGGCAGGAAGTTTCTGGAGAAACGCACAGTTGAGGACTGCCAACCATCCAAGTGGCGAAGATGGAAATGTGACATCGCGTAGAGCGATGGTGGAAAGAAGCGGCAGGTAGATTAATACCCACGTTTGCGGATTCGATTAAGGCCCACTTGCACCATTCCACTAAATCTGTAGTTACCATGGTTACCAGTACAACTTGACACTGGTCTAACGGTTTAACCGCATAACCCCGGGTTAGTGGAATGGTGCAAGTGGCCCTAATATGTCGCTGAAGATTATAAATATAATTACTAGTAGGTACACATAAAACATTAGTTTTTTGCTCGAACTAAAAATAATCGAGGGTTAATTTTGAATTAAAAATAAGATTCAATGATATATTTTTTTCTTCAATACGCATATATAAGGGTAAAGTGTTAATAGTACTTCATTAAGTTATATGATGCCGAAGGTTGATACGATTAACAACTCGCTGGCATTGGGCGCATATATATACATAATTTAACTATACATACCTCTATATATGACGGAAGTATACTGGTTAACCTTATATGTAATCGAGGCTTCAATGTATCGTGGCAAAAAGTTGGAAAACAACTCAAGTGAAAAGGCATTTATGGGTAAAAAGTTAATTGTCATTAGTTTATGTTGTTGTGTATGATATGATTTGTAATCTATAAATATGTGCCTACCTGCGCCATAGATTAAGCTTGCAGCGGCCTATAGTTTAGTTAGTTATAGTTAATAGTTTCAAATTTAGCGTCCATGTTCGCTGCTATCACAGACAAGACTTCAAGTTCACGTTAAGCAACAAAAAATTTTTTTTAAAAAAAAACGACAAATAGTGATATAGCCGAGGGATTTGACCGGCCTAATTTTAATCAGAAGAACTTATACTTTCAGAGTTATTGAGGAAAAACGTCAAAACCCGCGCGATTGTCAAATCTTCCGTCGCAAATATCGCGCGGCGCGCATATTTTTCGTTCCTTTCTAATTTCCTGGCTGTACGCGCCCTCTTAACCGTGCGTTAACTGCCAGTTAAGCCGCGCTCGCCCGCCCATTTCGGTTTACTCTTTTTGCATTCGTTCTTGCAGCCGCGCTGACCCATTTACCGAAATAGACGCGCGCCACGTGCCCCTATAGTTAGACGCGCGGAGCCGCTTGCACAGCTTCCGTTTCATTGTTGGATGCAATTAAAAAAAAATAGTGTTAGGAGTAGGTTTGGTCTATGACCGTTTGGCCCCGCCTCACATGACCGCCGCCATACATGAGGGGACAAATGAGAACTATTTATATGTCACGTCTATTCCCATTGGTGCCCGGAGGGGACAAATGGGAATATACCGGTTTTTGGAGGCATTTAAAAACGGGTTATATTTGGATTTTTTTGAGGTAAATGCGTTTGAACTTGAACAACAGCCTTATTTGGCAATCAATCATTTACCGAGATAGATGCGCGGCTCGTGCTCCTATAGCTAGACGCGCGGCGGCGCCTGCGCAGCTTCCGATGCATTGTGTTGTACGTTTTTGGGGTGCAATGTTGGTTGAAATATATTATAAAAACAGCGTATTTAGGTAGTATAAATATTAATAAAGTGTAAACGTTCCAATCTCTATTCGCACGTGCGTAACACAATGCCAGCGGTCAATGACACTGTGCGAACGGGACAGCAATATACTTATGGATAAGCACTGGCGGGTCAATGTACGAAATTCTTCGTGCGAAGCGTCCTTTCTTACAAATTTAAAACAACAGTAATACGGTCACAATGAACCATTACACACAGCACAGGCACAGTAATTAAGCCACCGCGGTTAGCGTAATGCTCACAGTACACAGTAACAGACAATTATGTCAAGTTTCATTAAATCGACTAGTTGCATTCTAAAGCCGCGTACACAATGCACACCATCATTAAAAGAAAACATATGTACCTAGTTATTTGTTACACAAGGGGGCAAAGTTGATGTTTAACCCTCGTGCTAATATTGATACCTGAGCAAGCGAAAGATCCTGAGGAAAAATTTAGGTTAGAAACGTTAAATTTAAAAGCATACATTGGATAAAGCATTTTTTGGAAGAGTTTATTTTTCTTTCTAAATCTCAGGATTACCCAGATCTAGATATCCTAGTGCTTCCTGAGACTTGCTACAGATACAGATAAGCTCAATGAACCTATACGAGAAGTAAAAATGTATCGGCAGGACAGATACTACGAAAAGTGACGAGAGATATCAACGATTGTCTTGGGGCCCGATTCGGATTTTGAAATAGACATCTACTAGATATCTTTTAGACGTCACCAAGATACGATAACGATATGTTTAAGATCTAATCTGTCAAATTTGACATTTCTGCGATTCTGGAGATACTCTTGAACGATTTCCACACGATATGACTTAGAGATCCAATTCACATCTGATAGATGTCTAACACTATCTAACGTAAAAGTGACATTGGTTGCCCGAATTGAGCTGCAAAAGAGAACCAGTTGAAATTTAAACTATAATGTATCTACTTAGAATGGATCTAGTACGTGTCGTCTCTTGTGAATATCTTGAAGTTCGAATACGGCAGTTGGTTAGGCCTCTAGACGTATCAATTTGCAAGATTTGCATATCCTACTTTATTTACAACTAAGTATGTAAAGTATGTAAGTATAATAAAAAGTAAAAAAACGCGCAGTCAGCCCGTGTGGCAGCACGCGCGCTCGTGACAACGCTTTCACTGCGCCGCTTCCTGCAGAAGTGTTATACAATCGGGCGATTTGAGACAGTTCGCTTATATTATACTAACACTATTGTCTGGAACGCACGAACTTCGGGAAATGCCGGCTCTAGATGCTTTCTATGAGGCAAGTAAGAGTATCAGCCGCATTCGAACTTTAAGATACGTCAAATATTAGATATAGAAACAATATGGACCGGATATGTCAGTGTCAAACTAGTGTCAAAAGTGACGTTTTGTTTGAAGACACTTCACTTTTGAGACTTGTATATCTTTCGGGGATCTCGGAAAAGGCTCTAACGATTTCGATGAAATTTAGTATTTCGGGGCCGAAAAACCGATCTAGCTATATCTCTGGGAAAACGCGCATTTTTGACTTTTTATGTTTTCCAAGCAAAGCTCGGACTACTGACATTTTATTTGACTAAGTACCTGTATATACCTATTGTATATGACTTTCGCACATTATTGTAGTGACACTATCTCAGGGCCAAAAGAATCTCGCCAGGACTTGCCTACTGAAAATAAATTAATACTTATAGTTACTTGGTCAACCAGATCTTGACAGTAGAAAAAGACGTGAAATTCAAATTTTCTATGGGACGATATCCCTTCGCGCCTACATTTTTCAAATTTGCCGCCTTTTTCTACTGTCTAGATCTGCTTGACCAGCTATAAATAAATAGGACATGTTTACACAAAATCGACCTAATTCCATTAAGTCCTTATTTGCCCCATTATGATTACCTTCTTAATTTTTATGTTGGCATGTTTTTACATGGGTTATTTATTTTATTATCTTGTAAGTATTCCTTTTCATTTGACATTTTTATTAATAAATCTATCAAATCACATTGATGTTAAGGTCAATGTAGCTAATTCCGCCATAGGCGCTATTCCGTCTACTAGCGTTTTTCTCGAACAACGAACATAATTGATAATTTTAGCAACTGCTGCTTTTAGTTTCAGCAATGAAAAGCAGATGGGGTTTTTTCCCACGATTGAAAACCAAAGAAATATACACTCGTGGACGGAATAGTCCCTATGACGGAATTAGCCACATTGAATTTATATAAAATATTGACGATCATAAGAATCAGATTGACATAACATGACATAATTTATATTTCAATTTATTATTATGAAATAAATGACATGCAATGAAATACAATATGTATTTTGGGTACAAGTAGAAGACCATACCTATGTATAATTGATAAATACTTAACCTTTTCCACGCCGTGTCAAACACAAACCCTGTCACTCAGACGCCACATCATTGAAGTGTCAAAACTGAAGTTGAACTTTATGTATATGCACATAGGTCGATGTTGCTCTGTGGTCTGTGACCGATTAATCGGTCTTTGGCGTTGAACCTACGGTGCGGATATGATATATCGGTCATTGGCGTCCAAAAGGTTAAAATTCATAGAAAAATAGAATGAGCTGACGGAAAACTTCCAAAATCTTCAAATGTAATCGGAGGTGACCCTGCCTACGAAGCACCTGAGCACCTAAGCACTGGTACCTACTTACCTCGCGTACCGGGTGCGAATCCTGTTAAGGGAATTTATTTGTGTATTTATGACAGTTTATGACAGATAATTGGTCCTGAATTATGGATGTTTTCTATTGTTAGAGATTTGAGTCTTAAGTAGAAAATGTGGTATTTCTAGAGGATTCTTGGCTTATTTAGCTAAACAAAGTTCTCATCTTATGACGTTTAAATAACACTCAATCAAAAATCAAAATTTAGACATTTTTGGAAGTTCAACCCAAGTATTCATTAAATTTGGAAATGTAACATTTAAATAATAAAAACATACTTACTTCGTCAATTATTTTGGCCTATTAAAAAGATACTTGAAGGAACTGGCCGCGTAGCCAAGATGCCAATCGCTTACGCTTCGTAGCGATCGAAACGCAACCGTCACTGTCGCACTAATACGGAAGAGTGATAGAGAGACACAAAGCGTTTCGTTATCGAAGCGATAGCGATTGTAACCTTGGCTAGGCCGGCTGTCTGTTTATTTTATTTCAACTTTATTGCACAAAAGAAAAACTTAATGTACAAAACGTGAACTTAATGTCATGAGGCACTCTCTACTAGTCCACCTTGATCATTCGACCCAGGATTAAATTTTCTTAAATAAACGGTATCATATTTCCAGCTCCAGGATTCCCAGCTTCTAAACCTAGACCACATAGGTCTGCCCACCCTATTCGCAATCAGATTCTCAAACGCATTCCTAGATGAATTACAAGTACTAACCCTAGTCTAGAAAGGCCATTTCTCCTAACGCCGCGCGTTATCGACCATCTCATATACACCAGCAACTTCACTAACCATATTTATACCTTACATCGTTGCAATAAAGTATACATTGCCAGTTAAAGTTATACTAACAGCAATGCTTTTAATTTACCATAGATAGACCTTAAGTCTCCGCCATAAGATTCAAGAATGGTTAGTTAAAAGTGCGCTGCGCAAACGCAAACGCACGAGTTCGCGTCAAAAGCCGTTTCGGACTTAGGAGCGCAGGCGCAGTGAAAGTACTTTCGAGCGTCGACATCCCGGGCAATGACCCGAACGGGTGAACGAGAGCGCGCCACACACCAGAAAGAGACGGCTGTACGTTTGCGCGTTCGCTTCGTAGCCGCAGACTTTCTTCGCGTAAGGAAATGATCGTAAATGCTTTTTTAATGATTTTTAGACACTTGCCATTTTGCTATTGATAATGGTTGATAAACTCGTTGACATTGTGCGGTCAGGTTAAGCATAAGACCGATTAGAGTGTACTGGGTATGTCAAAATTATACAATTTTACACAGTAACTAAACAGTTAGGTACCTACTTATCTTATAGTGATTCTAGCTTCGAATTCATACTAATAATTGATATACAGATACTTTAAACAATATATTAAATTAAATTCATTTATTTCAGGACCATCAGGGATCATTTTTGTTAGTACTTACGACTATGCCTTATAAAATATTGTTAGTATTATGCTCTATAAACTATACAATGTCATTTTGCTACAAATTATATTATATAAATTAATTGAAATTAAAAAGAAATGAAAACTAAATCAAAATATAATAGATAATAACGGCTTGCATAAATGAAAATAAATATTCGAGCGTTACGTTACAAATAGTTTAAGGTTAATTAATAAAATAAATAAAAAATGTCAAAATATTGATATAATGTCACTTCGATCAATTTCAATTTCTGCGCTATCTTAGGTAGATAGTTCGCCTCACAAGTTCTCAGGTATCAGTGTACGTATCTGAGATTTTGGTTTAGGTGTATAGCACAGCCGTGGATGAGATAAATTCAGTCTACACGTTCCGAGATCATTTTCAGAATGCTGTTGTTATGCTGTTGTTGAAATATATAGTTTAATGTTTCCCCATAAGTAGTTTCCTAACGTTGATGTGGTGAAAATTTTTGTTTTTCACTCGGTAGCAAAGTTTGTGTAACCCTCGTGCATTGAAACCCTCGCAACGCTTAAGAATCCACTTTCCGAACTTTTAGATACATACACCTAAAGTAACTTCAGAGCATTCAGAGATTATTATGATCATTTTTATCTAAGAATATATTTTATACCATCATAAGCCTCGGGCGGGCTTCAAACTATCTTCATAATAAATTTCTTCTAAATCGTTTCAGCGGTTTAAGCGTGAAGAGGTAACAGACAGAGTTACATTCTCATCACTACATAGTATAAAACAAAGTCGCTTCCCGCTGTCTGTCTGTCTGTATGCTTAGATCTTTAAAACTACGCAACGGATTTTGATGCGGTTTTTTTTAATAGATAGAATGATTCAAGAGGAAGGTTTACGTATAATTTGTTAACCCGTGGGAAGCCGGGGCGGGTCGCTAGTTTATAATATTAGTAGGACTGTATGGTCAAGGAATTTAATTTCAGAAATTTCATACCTTGGCACAGTCACAGGGCGGACACGCCATACATCAAAAATGATTTGCGTTTATATGTGTGCGCGGCACGTCTGTACACGCGTCATTGAGTTTCTGACGGAATCCTGACATGCTCTCAGTAGAGCGACTTACGCATATATTAATGTCGCGGCCTGTCGCGGGCGAGGTAATCCGAATCGGGGCGGGGCGGTGCGTGTCCGTTCTGTATGATAATACTATTACTTATTCTGTGGCACAGTGACAAAAGTATGAGGTCCCTAGCGACTTTCATATTGATTGTCACTATTTGTCACTATGGCAAGGTAGGAAATGGTACTGAAATTAAAATCTTGGACTGTACTTAAAACAAATATTAAACAGTTTTATTATCATAAAGCATGTCATTAAATGTACATACTACGGCTCCCCTGAACCAAATTTACATCATGATTTTCGTAGTTCCATATACCTACTGTATGTATATCATTACTGACAATGCAACGCAACAAGTGCATTCACCTCTAAGCAGAAAAAAACTAAGAAATTCAGTGAAATAATGCCAGTAACATGTGACGCTGTACTTTCACTGGCTATTAAGTGTCTTGGCGCACGCCACGCGATATACATTTATATTTATTTACATTGGAAATATTTGTACGGCAGACACACCTCGCTACGCTCGGGGTGCCGATGGTTATCCTCGTAAATGTGGTTTGAAAAAGTCCTGTGTGGAGTATGTGGGTGTTTTGATAAAATGATAGTTGTAACACGCACAACAGCACATTTCCCGTCCTGCCCCGAGGTCCATCTTGTTCCGGTATCCCCCGCCCTTACTTACCTCTACTTTTATTAAAATAGAGAGATCGAGCTTTGCTCGGAAAACATATAGAAACTCAAAATTACGCGTTTAAAAATTTGACAGGCTAGATCTTAAAAATATCGTTGTTGTATCTTGGTGATGTCTAATAGATATCAAAAACCGAATCGGGCCCTATAGTCGCTTCCTGCTGTCTGTCCCTATGTATGCTTAGATCTTTAAAACTACGCAACGGATTTTGATGTGGCTTTTTTAATATATAGAGTGATTCAAGAGGAAGGTTTATGTATAATTAATTATTGTTTTGACGACTGGTCTGGCCTAGTGGGTAGTGACCCTGCCTGTTAAGCCGCGGTCCTGGGTTCGAATCCTGGTAAGGGCATTTATTTGTGTGATTAACACAGATATTTGTTCCTGAGTCTTGGGTGTTTTCTATGTATTTATGTATTTGTATATTATATATATCGTTGTCTGAGTACCCACAACACAAGCCATCTTGAGCTTACTGTGGAACTTAGTCAATCTGTGTAAAACAGTCCTATAAGAAAAAAAAAAAAAAAAAAAAAAAAAAAAAAAATTAGTTAACCCGTGGGAAGTCGGGGGGCGGGTCGCTAGTACATACTAAAGTAAAGCAACTATACCTAGAATCGTTATTATCGAGTGACATTATATATGGAGTTTACACTGCAAATGCGAAAGTATAACTCTGTCTGTCTGTTACCTTTTCACGCCAAACCGTTGAACCCATTTAGATGGGTATGGAGATAGTTTGAGGCCCGGGGATGAACATACGATAGTTTCCTCATCATCATCATCTTATGCAGACAAAGTCGCGAGCATAAGCTAGTATAGCATAAACAAGCAACATTAAAAAAGCGGCCAAGTGCGAGTCGGACTCGCCCATGAAGGGTTCCGTATTTAGGCGATTTATGACGTATAAAAAAAAAACTACTTACTAGATCTCGTTCAAACCAATTTTCGGTGGAAGTTTACATGGTAATGTACATCATATATTTTTTTTAGTTTTATCATTCTCTTATTTTAGAAGTTACAGGGGGGGGACACACATTTTACCACTTTGGAAGTGTCTCTCGCGCAAACTATTCAGTTTAGAAAAAAATGATATTAGAAACCTCAATATCATTTTTGAAGACCTATCCATAGATGCACACGTATGGGTTTGATGAAAAAAAAAATTTTGAGTTTCAGTTCGAAGTATGGGGAACCCCAAAAATATATTGTTTTTTTTCTATTTTTGTGTGAAAATCTTAATGCGGTTCACAGAATACATCTACTTACCAAGTTTCAACAGTATAATTCTTATAGTTTCGGAGAAAAGTGGCTGTGACATACGGACGGACAGACAGACGGACAGACGGACAGACGGACAGACAGACAGACATGACGAATCTATAAGGGTTCCGTTTTTTGCCATTTGGCTACGGAACCCTAAAAATGATTGATAGGTATATATTAATGGAAATCTAAAAAAAGTACCAAAACAGAGCGCGTGTAACTTGACACAATTGCCTGATACTTCTTATAGGTTTGTTTTGAATGTTTCAGTATAGTAGAATGCGTAGCGATGGGGGGAGAGTGGGGGCGAACAAACATGACGTAAGCTCGGGGTACACCGGGGGGACACCCACTTCAACTTTTTTATACTTGAGAATAAAGCTGGCGTAAAGCAAATAAATTAGACAACACTAAAATTAGGAATTTTCAATTAATTAACTTTTAAATTGACAGAAATTGGTTGGGCTGGGTCATACATAATTTATTGTATGGTTGACTCGTTCGCGTCTTTCCTGTATACATTGCAAAGTTATGAAAAGATAAAGCTAATTTTTAGGCTGCAGTTTTACAGGCGTGATACATTTTGTTTGTCTTTGGGACTCACATAAGAATACCCTGGTATATAATAATGTATCCAGCGGGCTCAGCACGGTGCCATTTTTATCGACTATCCTATGCCCGTCACTATCGCACTTACATACTTGTTACAACGTGACAGGCTTAGTGATAAACGATAAAAATGCAACCGTGCTACTAGGGCAGGTCGTTAACTTTTATTGTATTATCCACAGAAGAGACTTTTTAGTACGTAAAATGTGTTAAACCCACCTATACATCAGCGAAGGTTCTGTAGGTATTTTTTGGTAATTATAAATATGTATGACGCATTTCCGTTATCTCCCACGCGGGAAAAATAATGAAGACACGCACCAACCCACTATCCCGTTTTCCCCTTTGTACCCCAGATCTAATCCGGCTACTTATCATTCGCGTTCGCTTCAAAAACCATAATAACTCTGACCCTTTGATCCATAACAACCGTACTTTAACGAACAACACACTTACGTTGGTTCTTATTCACTAATGAATTCAAAAGTACCTATTGGTATAAATATATACCTTATCATTTATAAATTAAGGTTCAAGATCGTTAAGTTTTGGTGCCCATCGTGCCTGGCGCCACCCTAAATCGATAATAGAAATACGTAACACACCCCCGTAATCGTGACCTTTTATAGTAGGTATGGTTTATATTCCCACGGAATTTGTAAACAAAGGTGTGGCCCGTGAAAGTTCTTCAGCATTCGAGATATTAAAACTTTTGAGGGACAAAATTGTTGTTTGACCTCTCGTTTTTATATTGATATCGGCCATATACCAATACATAATATCTGGGAGACCGAGCTTTGCCCGGAAAACATAAAAAACTGGCCAAGTGCGAATCGGACTCGCGCACGGAGGGTTCCGCACCATCAACAAAAAATAGAGCAAAACAAGCAAAAAAACGGTCACCCATCCATACTGACCCCGCCCGACGTTGCTTAACTTCGGTCAAAAATCACGTTTGTTGTATGGGAGCCCCATTTAAATCTTTATTTTATTCTGTTTTTAGTATTTGTTGTTATAGCGGCAACAGAAATAAATCATCTGTGAAAATTTCAACTGTCTAGCTATCACGGTTCGTGAGATACAGCCTGGTGACAGACGGACGGACGGACGGACGGATGGTCGGACGGATGGACGGACAGCGGAGTCTTAGTAATAGGGTCCCGTTTTTACCCTTTGGGTACGGAACCCTAAAAATCAAAAATGCGCGTTTTTCGCCCCCGAAAACCCACATATAGCAAATTTCATCGAAATCGCTAGAGCCGTTTCCGATATTCCCGAAATGTATATATGTATAAATATTCCACTATATTCCACGACTCCGCACAGACTATACATAGAATGGCTCGTTTAAAGGTATAAGATAATCAACATAACACAATATACAAAAAAACGGGTGTCATTCTGAATCCCTAACAACGTTTGTCCTAAAGTCACTTGCCCTAACTGGTTTGTCCTAATGGGCACATGCCCTAACGATCAATTGTCATAACGATTATATTCCATATACATATAAGGTTCTGAAAAATGGTTAGGTTTTAGAATTTGCTGCCACAAAAGTGGGTTAGGTTAGGGTTAGAACTGCGACCCTGGCAAAAAAGAAAATATGCTTAATAACATTAGGATAAGTAATCAATAATTAGGGAAACCAAAATTAGGGTTTTTAGTGTTAGGACAACTGATCATTATGACAAACAATATTAGGGAACGCAAAGATAGGAGCAAAGACTTTAGGGATTCAGATATAGATCCCAAAAAAAACATCGTATTTTGGAGCACAGCAGGCACATTTTACGGTATCTCATTAGATCCCCATGTATGTACCTTACACGAAGGCCGCAAAATAATTATTTCTGTATTTCACTGTAATCATTAAAATCAAATGTAGCTCAATTTTAATTGATTTGGGCTCCTGGCCGTTCAAAATTCCAAGATGTATTCTGTAAATAGGCCTCAAGGCCTCTTTCACAAGTCGGTTTAACATTTACAGTGGCATGAATTTTACATGTGTGATGGATGACATTTGTACAAATGTACACTTTGGGCCCGATTCGGATTTTGAAATAGACATCTATAAGATATCTTTTAGACATCACCGAGATACGATAACGATATGTTTAAGATCTAACCTGTCAAATTTGACATTTGCGCGATTCTGGAGATACTCTTGAACGATTTCCACAAAATATGGCTTAGAGATCCAATTCACATCTATTAGATATCTAATTCTATCTAACGTAAAAGTGACATTGGTTGCCCGAATTGCGCTGCAAAAGAGAACTAGTTGAAATCTAAACTATAACGTATCTAGAATAGATCTAGTACGTGTCGTCTCTTGTGAATATCTTGAAGTTCGAATACGGCAGTCAGTCATTACAAATGTTATGCAGTGGTTAGCTTGGTTAGACTTACATAGATTTATTGGAGCATACATTTGTTGTCCCGTACAAACGCGGACGTTCTGAAGATTTGCACGAGTTTTTTTCTCTGAAACATTGGAAAAATAGATAGGCTCTCTAGAATCGCTACACTTTATAAAACAAAGTTCTGCCGCGTCTGTCTGTTTGTGTGTATGTATGTTCGCGATATACTCAAAAACTACTGAACGGATTTTCATGCGGTTTTCACCTATCAATAGAGTGATTATTGAGGAAGGTTTAAGTACATAATTTGTTAAGGTTTTGTGTAACCCGTGCGAAGCCGGGCGGGTCGCTAGTACAGAAAACAAACCGCATTTTACACAGGTCACCGAATGTCCTTTTTCAGATTCTCTCATTGACCTTCGTTAGATCTGTACTGAACGCCCTGTATACAGTGTACATATACACAAGCTAGGTATATATACGAAGCTTACACGTGGGTCCATTGATGCCCACCCCCTACCCTACTACGAATCGATATCTATTCAACTTAGGCGGGTTATACCCCAAAAATATCAAACTGGGCTCTATGTGTAAACAAATTAGGCCTAGTTTCGAATAATTTATATTAGAGACAAACTGTTCAGGAATAGATTCTTATTGTTATCGGGCACGAATCACGTTATTCATTTGTAAGTTAGTGTTATTTAAATAAATAAATATAATAGGATTTTATTAAAAAATAGACTGGCTTACTGTGAGACTAATATATAGCTTGTGTTGGAGGTAACACTTATACCGATAATAATATAATATAGAAATATTTATAAATACATACTTATATACCATCACGCCCCTCGATTTTTGAGCCATTTAGGGTCCTAGCTAAATTGGTTGTTCCATACTTACGCTATATGGGTGTCCAATTTAGCTGGAAAACACAAAACACCCATGACTTAGGAACAAATATCCGTGTTCATCACACGAATAAAATACCTTTACCAGGATTTGAATCCGGCTTCATTATGTCTATTATACGATTTAATTAATACGAGTATGTCTGAACATTACGCCGTGGGGAGCAAAGTACGTGGGGTACAGTCAGCAGCAATAGTTGCTAAGCGGGCGAGGTGTTCAAAATGATCTTGACGCGACTTTATTGTTAAGAAAATAAGAGAGCGTCAAGGTAACTTTTAACACCTCGCCTGCTTAGCAACTTCTGCTGCTGACTGTACACTATTTGAAAACCACAAGATTAACTCGGTGATATAAGTTCATCTTCATCAAAAATTACTTTTATTTTGTCCGAAAAAATCTATAAATAAACGACTAGAATATAAGTAAGTGGCTAAGAAACATCAGAGAATCTATATAATAAATATAATATATTATATAATATTTACCTGTGACATGGAAAGTACCATCGCCGACACTGTTAACTGACAATTCGTAGACCTTATTACAAAGGTATAAGGTCTACCGATGGAAAGTTAGAGTGTTGCTGTTACGAATACATTACGATACGATTTACGAACATATTGCTTATTCATAACTTTCTTGTGAATTTTATTTCATTATATAATATTAATATTAGCATTTCTTTGATGTTAGGAGTAATTTTATTTATACAGGTGATGGGGCTTTACATTATTTAAACTGAAATACGAGTAGATGTCATGTACTAATGAAAAACCGGCCAAGTGCGAGTCAGACTCGCGTTCCAAGGGATCCGTACATTAAGTCCGACTAACGGTTGACTGCACATCTCTAATAGGATAGGTTTTCCTGTCATCTATAGGTGAAGAACTATTTTATGTATTTTTTTTTTTCAAAATTTTAGATCCGTATGACTGAATAAATGTATTTGTTCCTAAAGTGAATCGTTATTGTTCTATAAAATGTGCAGAAAATAATACGTCTCTGCTCTAGAGTACTGTACTTTCTAAGAACTATTCATAAATTACGTCATTTCAAATTGGGGGGGGGGGGGGGGCTAAACATCGGATGATGGTAGCATGACGTAGGAGGAAACGGGGTCATTCGAAGCATGATTTATGGATGATTCTAGGGAGGGGGGGGGGGGGGGGTCAAAAATCGCCAATAATAGCTGACATAATTTATGAACAGCCCCTAAATACGTTTTCTTTTCTTTTTAGGGTTCCGTACCTCAAAAGGAAAAAACGGAACCCGAATAGGATCACTCGTGCGTCTGTCTGTCCGTCCGTCTGTCACAGCCTATTTTCTTCGAAACTACTGGACCAATTAAGTTGAAATTTGGCACACATATGTAAGTTTGTGACCCAAAGATGGACGTGTAACCTAAATAAATGAATTTTAAATATGGAGGCCATTTTTGGGGGGTAAATGAGAAAATTAAAAAATAAAGTTTTTCAAACTATATCGTGTTACATATCACATGAAAGAGCTCATTGCAAGAATCTCAAATATATTTTTTTTATAATTTTAGGATTAATAGTTTAGCAGTTATTCAAGCAAATAGGCAAAACTGACCGTTCCCCCCTCCCCCCCTTATCTCCGAAAGTACTGGGTCTAAAATTAAAAAAAAATACACAAAATAGTTCTTTACCTATAGATGACAGGAAAACCTATTAGACATGTGCAGTCAAGCGTGAGTTGGACTTAATGTACGGAACCCTTGGAACGCGAGTCCGACTCGCACTTGGCCGGTTTTTTATGATAAGCAGCAACCACAGTTTTAATGGATTTGTTGTACAATTTCCATTCTGGTAATTACCTCCCCATTCCATAAATACGATATTTTTACTTCAATTATTAACCTTTTGGACGCCAATGTCCGATATATCCGCACCGTAGGTTCAACGCCAAAGACCGATTAATCGGTCACAGACCACAAAGCAACATAGACCTACGTGCATATGCATAAAAATCAATTTCAGTTTTGACACTTCGGTGACGTGGCGTCAGCGTGACAGCTTTTGTGTTTGACACGGCGCGGCGTCGAAAAGGTTAATAAGGTTAATTGAACCCTCAAGAAATGCTTCTGAAATTTATACTTAGCCGTGTTTTTTTAATGCACATGTATTTCACCTTCCTCGTATTCTAAATGAAATTTAGAGTGTTTAACTCGGGTGAAAAGCACCATTTCAGACCTTGGTTAACGTAATTTATAATTAAATTTATGTTTTAATAACCAATAAGGCATACTTACATTTGACATAAATGTGATATTTAAACGATGTCATTTTTTTCTCATTCGCCTGTGCATCTTATCCAATACCATGTAGAGAGTCTGTACGGAAAGAGAAGAGTCGTGAAATGTATTGGGCCCCATACATTCCACGACTCTCCTCTTTCCGCACAGAAGGGCTACCGCGAAAACCGTATTTCGCAAATTGCGGGATCTTTCTCTTTTACTCCAATGAAGGCGTAATTAGAGTAACAGAGAAAAATGCCCGCAATTTGCGAACTTCGATTTTCGCGGTTATAGCCCAGATCCTACGGACAAGTGCGAACGCAATGCACACGCGGGAATGATATCATTCAGATATCATTCTAATGTCAGTGTACGGTAGCCTCCAGGTGAATGTACCATTTGGGGCAGTGTTAACGGCCTCTCCACCCTAAATAGATTAGATAAAGATAAGATAAAAGATAGTTTATTCAATTAGGCATAATTACAATGCGCTTATGACCGTCAAATAAAGTTACACCGGCTCTAACCCTACACCTCTGCCCCGAGAAGATTTAAAGAAGAATAGAGGGTGGTAGGGGTAGTAGTTTCACACAATGCATGAAAAAAAGCACCAGAATATTAATAGAGAAACGTAGACACTAAGTTATTTTTAGACACGATTCCTAATATATAAATCGTATAGGACAGATCGAGTATACTAGGTACCTAATTAAAGAGTAGAGCCCGTACCATGAGTCACTGACAGTGTCAAAACTGACATATACGCTATCGAGAACGTAATTTACTTTCTATACATCTCATTCGAACTAATATGCGAGTACGAGCGAGATTTATAGAAAATAAATTATATTCTCGATAGCGTTTATGTCAATGCCAAACTGATAGTAGCCGTAGGTGAGTTGACCGTGACGTTATTTTCTAGTGTTTCATATAAATTAGGTACATAGTTACAAATTGTTTTGACAGTTTGAAAAATGAAACTGATATTATTACTACTACTACCCTATTGATAGTAATAAAAAAAAAGCGGCCAAGTGCGAGTCGGACTCGCCCATGAAGGGTTCCGTATTTAGGCGATTTATGACGTATAAAAAAAAAACTACTTACTAGATCTCGTTCAAACCAATTTTCGGTGGAAGTTTACATGGTAATGTACATCATATATTTTTTTTAGTTTTATCATTCTCTTATTTTAGAAGTTACAGGGGGGGGGACACACATTTTACCACTTTGGAAGTGTCTCTCGCGCAAACTATTCAGTTTAGAAAAAAATGATATTAGAAACCTCAATATCATTTTTGAAGACCTATCCATAGATACCCCACACGTATGGGTTTGATGAAAAAAAAATTTTTGAGTTTCAGTTCGAAGTATGGGGAACCCCAAAAATTTATTGTTTTTTTTCTATTTTTGTGTGAAAATCTTAATGCGGTTCACAGAATACATCTACTTACCAAGTTTCAACAGTATAGTTCTTATAGTTTCGGAGAAAAGTGGCTGTGACATACGGACGGACAGACGGACAGACGGACAGACGGACAGACGGACAGACGGACAGACGGACAGACGGACAGACAGACAGACATGACGAATCTATAAGGGTTCCGTTTTTTGCCATTTGGCTACGGAACCCTAAAAATAGGCAATTTTGAATGGAAATCAACGGGAATTTGTATGGACAATTATGGATTTTATACAAGGTGGAATGTGTTTAAATGGGCTCTTGTAATATCTAGTGATTTCCGGATATCAATATTTTACTTATCAGTTTTTTTCTTTTATCTTATCTTTAATAACTCAGATTGTTTGTGACGCAGACAATCTGTTAGAATTTTTTTTGCATCCTAAAAACACCCTGGTTCCGCTTGGAAACCTAATACTTAACAAAAAAAATGCCATTATTTTTATTAAGAGCCATTGATATAGAATAAAGAACTGGATACCCAATCAGCCGCAAAAAATGGCCCCACAAAAGTGATGTTAAAACAGATCACGCATTACTTTTTCGTTTAGTCTTGTTTGAAACGCTCAAATGTGAAGTTGTCAACAATTACGAAATGTGCCGTCGAAATATGTAAAAATAACAATGATAAAACAAGGAAAAAGGATGGAATGTATTTCTTTCGGTTAGTTCTTGGGATAGCATTACATAATTTATGTAATCTGGTGGTAATTTTATGGTTTTGAATAAATTAATTTGTTACTACCAAAGAAGGGATGTCAAGGAATAAAAATATAATGAGTCGATGTGAGGTCAATATTTTTTTATATTTTTATATGGCATTCGTAACGAATAACATTATGTTCAAATTCAAGATTTCCAAGAAAACCTATGACACGTGCAAAGTGTACTGCTATTTAATTATAGCAAGAGATAGGGGTGATGCAGTTTTATACAAGGCAAAACGGCACTTGTGTGTTCGGCCCATTTCCCTGTTTCCTACATAGGTATACACCACCAATAAGGGCTTATATCGACTAACTGTAAATGCTAAACCTGTCTGAACACAGTGACAACCACAGGATTTTTTTTATAAAGTATGGACTTTATAAAAACAAGCAACAATGGTTGCACTCCAGGAGTGCCGATAGAAGTGAAAACTCACCTCACTATGTTACCGACGCCCGGTAACACGATACATACGTTTAGCGGAGGTATTCTATTTATTTATTATATATTATTATCATTCTCAAATAAGATCACACTTTTTCATTGACATGTTTATTTACATACTGCCATGACAACGTCAAATTATTTGAACATAGGTAAAGAGTCTTGAAAAGGAGTCCGCAACATAAATGTCAAATAACATTGAGTTTTTCTTTATTGATTTAAATGCCATCTAAATTATGAGTGGCCACCTTACGGGGCTTACGGTCACGTGATCGCCTTACGCCCCTTACGGTCACGTGATCGCCTTACGCTGTTTCGAGTTTATCATTTTTTCCCCACCTCAAAAAGTGCCCAGCGCCGCTAAAGAAGTTTTCACTTCAAAAATTACCGACTTCTCAAAAATCCAATCAGTACCAATAAATGTCCCCGTGCACCCGTGCGATGAGTAGATCTAAAATACACAGTTATTTTATTTAATAAATTGTTTTTATATTTAATAAGTTATCTGATTAGGTTTTTACAGCACATTTATAACTCCCGTAACTATGCCAACCTTACTCTGCGTGGTACAATTACTGTCGGTGGCGACACGAGCACGCTCGATCAAAAATTGCTGGCGGTTAAAAGGTTAAAGAAGTATACTTATTTATTAAAAATTAAATTTGTTTGAATTTGAACCACGATTTAATTTTATTTGAGCTCCCGATTAAATTAAATTTGTTTTATTTATTACTTTAATTGGTTTACTGGTACTGTACAGTAATACCTAATAAAGTGTACCAAAGTGACTCCATTCGTTCATTATTCTCGTTTGACGTTGTTTGACGTAAATACGTTACGTTAGTGCCATCGGACTAAATTTTTTAACAGTGTTGGTACCTCTGTTTGCAAATTTGACACTTAATGCTTACGACATTAAGCTCTTTTATGTACGACACATTTATCTTGACTCAATATTTACGTAAGCGTTTTTATCATCAATGCAAATGGTGCGAAACGTCATTGGGATCCACATTTGTTGACGTTTTTGTTCTGCTTTGTGTGTCTATTTCTTTTATATTAAGTCAGTGTTAAGAGCCATCTTACCTACCCAGAGGGGAAATTAGGCCAATTGGAATTAGTTTCAAAACGTAAAGCAATTTGTAAATAATGATTTGCGTAGGTATAAGAGTTCCGAGGAACTAATTGGCACGAGGCGGGATTCGAACCCACGACCTCCTTTATAGATGCTTTGAACATTAGTTTATAATATAATTATTTATGTGTAGGTATCATAAAATTCATAAATCATAACTATTTTTGACGTTTAAAGACGATTATTAATTTTCTGGGAGTATTTTTGACCATTTGCATAGAATACGTTTTATTGACAAAATTACAGTATTCAACTGAAAAACATTACATTTCGAGATTCTCGAAAAAATTCTCGGCACCTTTCAACGTTCTTCACTCTACTTACAGTCACATGCTAGATAATCCAGTAAAATTGTCGAATTTTGTAACGGGGCTCTTTTGCGTCAAATCCGTTAGTTCTCTCTAAATTTTGAAAGCATTTATCTAGGAAACTATTCAATCTACAGATACAGTTCTAATCTCGTATTGTAGAAAATTTAGTCTTCTTTAAAAAATTCTAAAGGAAGGTACTATCAAAAACTAGTCCTTTAGGGTTAGAATCGCCCAAACCTAAAAAAAAAACCGAAATTTTCGCGTTTTTTTCGATTTTTGACAAAGTTGCGTTCGGCGCTCGAGGTCACAAACTTGGATTATTCATTGGGCCAACATTATAAATAAGTCTGCAAAAAATCAGATCTAACGGATTTGACAGACAGACAGACGTTAGTGAAACAACTGATCAATCGGAACGTCTGAGGCAAAGCCGAAAAGTAGTATACCTAATGGCAAAGCCAAAGCTTTCTGAATTTTATTAAGAATCGGAATTGGGTACTTTCCTCTACTTAAAATAAATTATTTCATGCCGTGCAAAAAATAAAGCACCAGATAATTATTAGAAAAACCTAGATACTTAGTAGTTATTTTTAAACACAATTTCTATTTAATAAATCGGATTGAAATATAAAAAGTAGGTGAGTTGACCGTGACGTCACTATACACGTTTTCATATAAATTCCATAATATTAGCAAATCGTTTTGACAGTTTTAAAACAGAAGCTGATTTGATTAGTAAGAAAGTAGCCAGATTATGAATTCAGAAAGACATTCCGGACGTGTGAGGCCGGCTTAGTCTCTGGTAAGGTGTTTTCCGTTACGACTGCGTTCAGAAAAGAATTGTGTCACGGCCATGATGTAATCTTACCTCCAAAGGATATTAGGAAAACGAACCTTACATATTGATAAAGGCTTATTTGTTATTCACTCTTAATACTAAACAGCTAAAATTATTTGTTTTGTTCATGGTTTATAAATAGCCTCCATGATTCTTCAGAGACGTACATACTTAAATGCGAAGGTCATATTTAAACTACTTAACAAATCGGCATCATAATTATTCATAATATACTAACCGTATCTAGTAAAAAGTTCAAGTGACGACTAGTACATAGTACACATTAAAATATATTAAGATAGGTCAGAAAAATCGCTTCCTAAATATTCCCGCCGAAAACCAAACAGATAACGTAAAACGAAACGTCACGTTCCACAGACAACTCGCGTATATTTTTAAACTCGGATCAAGTGACCTTAGTTCATGAATGTAGTGCCAATGTCACAGTAACTGGGTCTGTGTCGCGACCTTAGAGGCTAGTGCGGTGCTGTATATGGTGTACTTTCGATTTCCGACGACTTTTTGAGTTATCGTGTCTATATGGTGAGTTGGTGACACACTTTTGTTTTTTGGAACGGCTTTCGGAGGTAGGGTCATAGAGGTTATATAGTAGTTTTTTATATAATAAAAATATACAACTGAAGGTCTAAAATACTGAACTTTATAGTTTGTCAAACCATTTCCGTTAGTAGAAAAACGGGGCCAATTTGAAAAAAAAATAGGATTGGCCTTTCATAGAAAATTTAAATTTCGAACCTTTTCCTATTGACGAAGTGTGAGCGTTTTGGACATACTGGAACGATTTTGGAACTATGAGTAAGTACTTACATATTAGCTTTAGCCAAAATTTAAACCAATTTATTGCATTATTTAAGGCCGAGTATTAAAACCACACAACGACAGAACCTCGTTTATGTAATGATTTTAAATACTTATCAATTATCATAATATATGATAATTATGTTCTTAAACGGTTAATCTTGACTTGTACTAAGCATATTAATTTTCCGAAGAAATGTGCGTAAAATGTTACTTTTACCAGAGTAAATTACTAATTTCGTACTACCTACTTCAAAAAAAAAATTAAACAAGTAATTATCTAGAATCCTTTTTATTTTCGGAATCAAACCTCAAAAATAGAGTCTGTTTGGAAAGAGAAGAGTGGTGGAATATATTGGGCCCCTTACATTCCACGACTCTTCTCTTTCCGCACAGACTCTAACAGCAACTTTCTGTAATTTAGTAACAATATCTGGGTGACCGAGCTTCGCTCGGAAAACATATTATAAAAACTCGAAAATGCGCGTTTTCCCAGAGATAAGACCTAGCTAGATCGATTTTTCGCCCCCGAAAACCCCCGTATAGCAAATTTCATCGAAATCGTTAGAGCCGTTTCCGAGATCCCCGAAATATATATATATATATAAATAAATAAATAAATAAACAAGAATTGCTCGTTTAAAGGTATTAGATAGATAGATTATATAGCGTGGTTAAACTGGTTAATCATTTCAAAAACCGCGAAAATTTAAAACTCAGTTTGACCTTATGTTGTTCTATTTTGCTTTTTTATGTAAATTTTAGGCCAGACTATAATTATCTTCTTAATTACTATACATACAGACCGAATTAGATTTAACTTATACATGATTAAAAATATTTTAACTCCAATTCAAGCATTTTTTTTTAATAAACACGGCATTGATGCAATATTTCGTGAAAAGTATCCTATTCCTATTGTATTAGTTCACCCGACCTTATAAGGTACCAAAAATCATAGATAATATTAAAAGGCACGCAACACTACTGCGTGGCCGTGAGCGTAACCTTGTCTAGTGTCTCGTTCGCGCGCGCGGCGATGCGCTGTCGCCGTCCCGCTCCCGCACTGCCGGATTCCGGGCGATCGCGTTGTTTCCTTATGTATCGTTTGTTTTTAAATTTTTTCTACTCCCGTACTTTTATTTGTCATTTAAAGGGTCGTGCACACACCTTTAAACCCCTATCTCATAGTTGTCAAGACAAGTCTTTAGTCTATTCCCCAAAAAAGTATTTGTGCATACACGCAGTAACTTTTTGACACTTTTACGACACTTTTTGTAATCAGAGTAATCACCACTTAAAAAATATTGTATGAAATACATTATTGCCAACCTAATTTTAATTGTCATCTCTGACAGATGAGTGAACCATAGACATGTTTTTTTTATTTCATTCATTCTTTTCCCGCCCGTGCCATCAATTCTTTGCTACTTCTTGTATGAAAAATATTTGTTTCACAATTATATTTCAAAGTAAGTGCTTGGTCGTAGAAAAAGTATTGTATGCAATGTTGTTTAACTGAGTCAAAAAATACTCGTGGCGTCTTTATTAACAATTTTCGGCTTCGCCTCAAATTGTTACTCACGCCACTCGCCTTTTTTGACCTCTCTTAAACAACGGTTGCATAAAATATGCATAAAATACTATTAATACAGTGTTGCTGCTATAAAAATCTGGACACACACATATAGTCTGTCAATAAACTTTATTAGTAGGAAAAGGCGCGAAATTCAAATTTTCTATTTTAACCCTTTCGCGCCTACATTTTTTAAATTTGCTTCTTTTTTCAAGTAGCGGAAATGGCTTGAAGACTAAACTTGGTCAACCAGATTTGACAGTAGAAAAAGGCGGCAAATTTGAAAAATGTTGGCGCGAAGGGATATCGTCCCATAGAAAATTTGAATTTCGCGCCTTTTTTTACTGACAAGATTTGGTTGACCAGCTATATACCTATAGGTAAGGATATGAATCCGGCACTGGAATGTCTATGGTCTACCAGTTCAATCTGACAGATTTCCATGACACAAAATACCCAATACGAACCAGAAAACCTGATCCATAGTCAGATCAATTTAACTCGGCATGGCATTTTCCAATGACCAATGACAAAGTGTGGCGATGTCATCATTAATGTCAAATTTCTATGAATATATGACGTTTATAATGAGACCCCTCACTTCGTTCTGAATTCGGTTCTAACCAACTCATAAGAGTCGGACCACGGTAAGTTTTCATGCTAAGTGCTATTTTTTTTAATACCACTTCGGTGGAAAACAAGCACACGGGCTGCCTGATGGTAAGCAGTCACCGTAGCCTATGGACGCCTGCAATTCCAGAGGTATTACATGCGCGTTGCCGACCTTTTTAAAAACCGGTACACTCCTTTTTTGAAGAACCCCATACTGTAGACCCTCGGGAAAACCTCGGAAGGGAGCTCATTCCACAGCGTCCTTCCACATTCCGGAGCGTCCGCGGTCGGAGGAAATTCCTCTTAAACCGCACAGTACGCGACCATTTAGGTTCTAGGGTGTGTGGATGAACACCCTGCCGATGGCGAGCGGTGCGGTGATAGAAAGCGGCCGTTAGCATCATGTCAAACAATTCTTCAGAGCACAGCCCATTGTACAAGCGGTAGAACACACATAAGGAGGCAAGGTCTCTCCTCAGACTTTTAAAGGTTCAATACCGCTTGTGACTTTGGGATCATCGACGATTCGTACAGCGCGCCTTTGGATTGAGTCGAAGGGTCCAAGCTGGCATCCAGGTGCTCCTGCCCAAAGGTTACAGCAGTTAGCAGCAGCAGTTAACAGCGCTATATCAAGTTTCGACTTTATAGGGATACGAGTACAGTCATCAAGTGTAAAAATATGGGTGATTGGGTGCATACAACTTACTCAAAAATAATTATGTTCCATTAAGAGCTATGGGACATGTTTTTGAGTACCTATGATGAGTGTACCCATATTTTTACACTTGACTGTATGTACCATCAGCCGCAAAGGGGTTGGGCACAAATCACGCGAGGTGTTTTCGGCTACTTTTTGAGCCCTCCCCCCTACCCCTTGGTGATATTTGGTGAGGTTTGTGGTTGGTGGTGTGCACAAGCCCAAAAGTGCACGGCGACTTTATCAATGAATTCGTACTTAATTTTCCATACAATTTCGAAGCTCACTGTACAGTCGCCATTAGATATATCGGAGCGGCTAAGTCGCTCGCAAATATCTGAACACGCCTCTATTATAATAAGGGCGTTAGAGTGCGTGTTCAGATATTATATATCTGATGGCAACTGTAACTACGCGTTCTTGTTCTTGCTGCCAAGTTTGTGCAAAATTAGAATGGTAATTGTCTAAGAAAAAAAAGAGACAAGTGGGAGTCGGACTCGTGCACGAAGGGTTCCGTACCATTACGCAAATAACGGCAAAAATCACGTTTGTTTATTGTATGGGAGCCCCACTTAAATTATTTATTTTATTCTGTTTATAGTATTTGTTTTTATAATAGCAGCAACAGAAATACATCATCTGTGAAAACGTCAACTGTCTATTAGCTATCACGGTCCATGAGATTATAGCCTGGTGACAGACAGAAAGACGGACAGAGGGGTCTTAATAGAGAGGGGAAGCAATGGTCCCGTTTTTACCCTTTGGGTACGGAACCCTAAAAAAACTATACCGCGTTTACGTCATATTGTTTACAATTTCCAATAACCCTGTTTATTTGGCTGACGCGTCACTTTTGAGATACTTATATTTAATTATTTAGTCCATCGTTGCTCGTACGTTTTGCTTACGCGATTATAATTAAAGTGAGCAACATAATTACTAATCGTGTCGCAATACGACCCAGTTCACTGAATACTTGGACAGTCGCCATCAGATGTATCGGAGCGGCCGATGTGCTCAAAAATATCTAAGCATGCCATGTAGCGCCTTGACAATAAAGGCGTGTTCAAGTCTTCCATAGAAAATTTGAATTTGTTTTTTCTAGTGTCAAATTGGGTTTGCTAGAGTTTTTAGGGTAATTCGCCAGTAACTGGCCACCGGCCAATAACTGGCCACCCTATACTAATATATACCTATATATATTTTTTTTATTTTTTGAGAAACAAACGGTCTTAATAAACATATGAGCAACTTAGCTAATAGCTACAAATTGATTCCTTTATAGACCTACCTATAGTTTCCTAATTTACAAATTGTATCGAGCAGGTATCGAGGTACAATTGAAAAATAATAAAAGTGTAAACTCGAATTCTATTCACCTATAAACAGAATTGATTTTAGTATAAGGTTTCAATAACTGGCCAGCCTTCAATAACTAACCACCTTATACTAAAAAAATCTGTTTATATGTGAATAGAATTCATTTTTAGTTTAAGTTGGCCAGTTACTAACAGGTGGCCAGTTACTGGCGAATTACCCTATAAAGCTTTGAGATAGGTGCACTGCGTTAACCTTTTGGACGCCAAAGACCGATTTATCGGTCACATATCACAGAGCAACATAGACCTACGTGCATATGCATAAAGTTCAATTTCAGTTTTGACACTTCGGTGACGTGGCGTCAGCGTGACAGCTTTTGTGTTTGACACGGCGTCAAAAAGGTTTTTTTTTCTCTTTATTTGAGCTTGTCACAGAAGTGAGCATGTCGCTCCATAAAAAACACAAACTAATATATCTTCTTAAAATTAACTTATTCTACGTACGAGCTGCAATAGCACCATGGCCGCGTCCGACAAAGGAGCAGCCAGAACGCTATTGCAGCCCCCGACATCAAAATGAAACATAGTATTATGGCTTGAAAAAGCCAATCCCATCAAAAACATTACATGTAAAAAGGTGCCAGTCTCGCACCGCTTTTACTACAAAAAAGTTTTGAGATATAATGTGAAACCAAGTCGGTTATTTTAATCAGTGCCAGGGGGTGTTAAAACCGTATCAATAAGATATCTTTAATTTGTAATACGTATAATGACTTGGCCATCGCACGCCTGCATAATGACATAAGGATCATCGACACCTATTAAAAATAATTCTAATTGAACATAACGCTAGCGCTAATTGCAGTTTGAGCATTACACATATTTTACGAGTAAAGCATTATGTGCGATTGCCAAGTCATTATATGTATTATAAATTAAAGATATCTTATTGATACGATGTTAACACCCCCTGGCACTGATTAAAATAACTGACTTGGTTTCACATTATATCTCAAAACTTTTTTGTAGTAAAAGCGGTGCGAGACTGGCACCTTTTTACATGTAATGTTTTTGATGGGATCTTATCTCTTTTTGTAGACAGTCCTTCTTTTCGGGTACTCATACCCATACTATGTATGTATTTAAACACATCTTCATTCATACTCACATCGTACATCGTTGTGTACCTTTACTTTACCTACTATTTGTAGGAACTGCAACAGTAACTTTGTAATATCATATATTTATATAGGATTACAAACTTACTTATGCAGTTCTTAGATCTTTAAAACGTGACTGATATTGCAATATTTTTAGGTTTTCTATGGCTTGATAAGCTAAAAACTACTTATGTTTAAAATTTGAAACTTGTGGGTATGCTAGAAGTATGAGATCGAGAATGATGATCGGTGAGTGTATAAGTGTGTCAGTGTCGAAACTAAGGAACTTTGACGTACAATAATTCTTAAACTACAAGTTCAGATTTAATGTTTTTGAGAATGTATCTTAAGCATGTTAAGCCCTATATGTCACTGAAAATTCAGGGTTCTAGCTTTAGCCAGCACAAAATTACAGGACGTCGAAAATCTGATGACAACGGACGGACGGACGGACGGACGGACAGCGGAGTCTTAGTAATAGGGTCCCGTTTTTACCCTTTGGGTACGGAACCCTAAAAAACATCTCATCTCATACTCATACCATCGGATGTCGTGAGTGTTGCGTGTAGTCAAAGTGACAACCCTAGCGTACAAGTGAATACTTAATCAAGATCAAGTGCGGGTAGTTCGCAAAACCCGCACAGCAAGAAGATGTTGATACAATTCCTTGCCAGTCTGTCTGTGACCACGAACGAACCGTCACGTTCAAAACGTCAGGCCATAAATAAACGAAAGTCCATGGTATAATAATATACTCCGCCTGGTACTCTCTTCGGAGATTCGCGAATGACCTAACTGTCACTTGCCTACGTCATAATGCTGTTTACAGGTTCTCAAACTTTAAAATGTGGGAGAATTTTAACCAACGGTGAAAATTATTTTAACGGCATTAATTTTAAGTTATTCATGTAGAAACATAGTAAAATAAAACAAATCTATGCTGCCCTTTTCACCCCCACTCTTACAGTTCCGAATAGAACAGCCAACCATTTTCGTAACAAAACATTAGTTATAGCTGGTCAACCAAATCTTGTCAGTAAAAAAAGGCGCGAAATTCAAATTTTCTATGGGACGATATCCCTTCGCGCCTACATTTTTCAAATTTGCCGCCGTTTTCTACTGTCAAGATCTGGTTGACCAAGTATACCAAGTTTACTACGTGAAAAGTTTGGAAAACACTGCAACTGCTGACACTGAGCGAGAAGGAAATAACAATTAACACGCGTTCGACAAGGATGACGGTCAGGGACAAATGGCGGATTGTCAAATGTGACAGCGCTATCTTGTGTTGCCAGTAGTGTAAACAGAATTACCCGAACGTCTGAAATTTCTTTCGTGAATCGGAAGATATTGCTAACGAATAATTAAAAATGACGTGTTATTGTAAAATTTAAGATAAAATACAAATAAATGAAAATTATAAAATTATAAAGAAATATTTTAACTTATTAACCATAGATATAATGTACCCATGTAACATGTTACGTTGAAATAAAGTGGCAATGTTATTGTGACGTAGGCAAGTGACACTCTGGGAAGAGAAGACCATGTTTTATTAGACCATGCGTAAGTCTTACGTGATTAAGTGCAGTGGTAGTTATAAAAGTATGAATGACAATCGTTTTAGTATAAATCGATAAACACATATGTTTACACTTTCTCACCATATACGAGGGGCGTTCAAAATATTCTCGGTATTGATATCTTACGACCTCTTCTAAAATTTCTTTCGTTACTGGCCGCTAAGGTTTATTCATTGACATTAAAAAAAAGTATAATTCGAACCGAGATAGTCTTTTGTTTTTCTGCAATTGCTGAACAAACATGAACATCATGTGCGAATTGACAATGTTAACTAAATTAGAACATCGATGCGTGATAAAATTCTTGACAAAACAGGGTAAAAATCAAAAAACCATAAAAGAGGAAATGGATTGTGTTTACCGTGAGTCTGCTCCTTCTTTATCTACCATTCAAAAGTGGTCAAGCGAGTTTAAACGCGGAAGGGAGAGTATTGAAGATGACCCTAGACCTGGCCGGCCTGTAGTAGCTACTTCACAAGAAAATATTGATAAAGTGGAAAAACTTATATTGGAAGACGGTCGAGTGAAGGTAAAATCTATAGCACAAGTAACCAATCTCTCTATTGGTACCGTACATGATATTATACATGACCATCTTAATATGTCAAAAGTAAGTGCAAGATGGGTTCCGCGAATGCTGACTCGGCTTCAAAAAGACATGCGTGTAGCTTGTTGTTCCGATTTTATTGACCTGTGCGGTGAAAATCCTGATGAGGTGCTGCAAAGAATAGTTACTGGAGATGAAACCTGGGTTCATCATTATGACCCAGAGAGTAAACAAGAGTCCATGCAGTGGCACATTAAGGGTTCAGCTCATCCCAAGAAGTTCAAGGTCATCCCTTCAGCTGGCAAGGTCATGACCACGATATTTTGGGATTGTGAAGGAGTATTACTAATTGATTATAAAGAAAAAGGTGTAAATATCACAGGACAGTACTACGCTAACATTCTACGTCAATTAAAGGATGTAATTAAAGAAAAGAGGCGAGGAAAGTTAACCAAAGGTATTCTGCTTCTGCATGACAACGCCCCCGTCCATACTGCTCATATTGCCAAGGCAGCTATTGTTGAATGTGGGTTTAAAACTGTTACTCACCCACCGTATAGTCCGGACTTAGCCCCCAGCGACTTCTTTTTGCTCCCCAATCTTAAAAAGGATCTGCGTGGAAATAAATTTTCTGACGATGAAGCATTGAAGGCGGCAGTGGAGGAGCATTTTTACACGAAAGATAAAAAATATTTTTACGAGGGATTAAAAAAAATAATTGATCGATCTTTTAAGTGTATGAACATAGGGGGGAAGTATATTGAAAAATAAAAATATCAAACTTTTCGTACTTGTTTGTTTTCATTCTCATACCGAGAATATTTTGAACACCCCTCGTACCATTGTAACAAGGCGAAAAATAAGGAAATGTAGTGTAAATAAGACCTAGCTCGATAATACCGTAATATCAATCCATCGCCAAAAAATTTAGGTCTTACCTACTATGCTAAATGCTAAGTATCAAAATATTTATAGAGCACCAACCTTCTAATTTGTTTACATTTGTTTACGACTTGTAAACATTGCAGTTTTTCGTTATAACGTGTCATTCTATGGAACTTGCTAACTATGTAAACAAACCGCCATATTGAAATCGTCTCTGAATGTCAATTTACTAGTGACTTTTGTTTCCATAGTTAGCAAGTTCCATAGAATGACACTTTACAACGCTACACGACAACTTCGCACATAGTCGTAATTATTTACGACCTTAAATAATAGTTTGCGGACCTCACTCAGTATATACATTATTAATATTATTTAAAATAAATCCCTTTATAAACCGCAAACAATTTGAATGAATGACATAAATTGACAACTGACTTTTAGCTTTTTTTTAAATCATAGAGAATTGATGATACAACAAGGAAATATCTGTCAACAATATTTAGCTAGCCTAGCCAGACTCTAAATGCTAAGTATCAAAATATTTATAGAGCACTAACCTCCTAATTTGTTTACATTTGTGTAGGACTTGTAAACATTGCAGTTTTTTTTATACAACGCTACACGTCGCCTTCGCACATTGTAGTAATTATGTACGACCTTAAATAATAGTTTGCGGACCTCGCTCAGTATAGACATTATTAATATTATTTAAAATATACTTGGTCAACCAGATCTTGACAGTAGAAAAAGGCGGCAAATTTGAAAAATGTAGGCGCGAAGGGATATCGTCCCATAGAAAATTTGAATTTCGCGCCTTTTTTTACTGACAAGATTTGGTTGACCACCTATAAACCCCTTATAAACCGCAAATAATTTGAATGAATGACATAAATTGACAACTGACTTTTAGCTTTTTTTTTAAATCATAGGCAATTGGTGATACAACAACGAAATATCTGTCAACAATTATTTTTGGCTAGCCAGACTCTAAAGGTCTGTGATCTGTGATGTACGATGTGAGTATGAAGATGATTGTGTATAGTTATTATATTATATGTGTATAATATGAGTATGGTATGGCTATGGTAAGGATATAACTGTGGCTCTCTAGTATAGTGCGGCATAGGTATGAGTGCGGGTATGGTGTGGTAGAGTTGTGGGGAGGGTACTTGGGTATTAAGGACTACCTACAAAAAGAGATGAGATCCCATCAAAAACAGTACATGTAAAAAAATGCAAGTCCCGCAACGCAATTCTTCTATTACAAAAATGTTTTGAGATGTAATGTCAAATCAAGTCGGTTATTTTAGTCAGTGCCAGGGGGCAGTGGCGGATTTGCAGTCTTTGCCGCCCTAGGCTCAGACCCTGTAGCCGCCCCTTCAGCATCAGCACCCATCATATTGACTACATTTAGGTCAGGCAACGAAAAGGTAAGTATAGAGGGAAATGCTTGGGACACATTTTTAACTTAGTAACTTTGTTTCGACTCGTTAGGAGGTGAAAATATCAAAAGTCCCCGGCCGCAGCCCTTGAGCGGGGGTAGGGGGGTTTGATTTGAAGGTTCCATTTTTCGGTTTTTCGCTTATATAATATCTTAAAAACTATGCGTCGTTGTGACATGATCATTATACAAAATGAAAGCTGATTAAATTTGCTACACGTTTTATACAGTCGAGTTTTTCGATAGGTATCTTGTTTAGTTTTTGAGATAGCCGCTCTTGAATGTCTATAATTTTGCATTAAATTTCCATCAATAATATTCACGGTGCTCACGAGAAAAGGAACCCGAAAGATTTTAACAGTGTAGCAGATCTGCGAAATCGACTCCACACTCGCGTTCGCGGCGATTCGCGCACGAGTGTGGAGGGCCCTATACAAGCCCCCATCCAGACTATTGTGCGTGAATCGCGGCGCGACTTCGCCGAGAGAACATATCGCGACGTTGACGTATGACTCCACACTCGCAAACTTCTCGGTGATTTCGCAGTTTAGTTCGGGCCAAGATGGCTGAAAAGCATCAGCTTATCGAGTTTAACTATCATTTATCTAAGGCATCATACTTGCTGTAGCTATTTTTCCATTTTCTTTTGTTGTAAAACCGTAAAATATAGCCGCCGTATAATAGAATTAATATTTATCCTGCAACTGATGAGCCAAAATAGTGTGTATTGTGGAGTTTTGCAAGTTCGCGCTTCGCGCCTCCTTTGACGCTGGCCGAAAAACCGACAAAAAACGGGGAACAAGGCGAGAAGGCGTGAACAATCTGTGAAATCGACGCCACACTCGCGTTCGCGGCTTCGCGCCGCGATTCACGTACAACTGTTGAGGGCCCTCAAGATATCGAAAAACTGTACTAAATAAAACTTGTACCAAATTTAATCAGCTTTCATTTTGTACAATGATGAGTCGTTGGAACGCATAGTTTCCGAGGGTTGTCTATTGTTTGTCCGAAAATTGTATAAAATAATACTCATATGCCCGAATTTTATTTGCCCGAATTGTTTGTTTACCATAAAAATGATGTGACATACTCTTTGTTTACCCGATTATTAGATTTCAGAACGTACGAGTGCCATACGTTTTGTTGTCCATATTATTAATTGTATTAATACTATTTAATAGAATATTTAAACGCCATCCTAAATAATGTTTTTTCCCCGAATCTATCTAGTCACTATAATTCTGGCATACGATTACGCAGTTCGCCCTAAGAGCCGGAGCAAGGCGCGCAAAAAAAAAGACCTAACATCGACTTCTGAACCTAACCTATCCGAGTCGAAGTGCCCCGGAAAGTCTTGCTCGCTCCCTTCGCTCGCTCGCTTGTTCGCAGTTCTAACCTAATCTAACCTACTTTCTGGTAGCCGTTTTATTTTGTAGGAGGTCACAGTTCTAACCCAACCTAACCTACTTTCTGGGAAGCAATTTGAATGGCAAATTTTATTATGGCTACAAAACAAACAAAGTTTCTGGCACGTGACTAATATAGTAAACAATAAGTATTGCATATGTAATTATGGGAAACAATATAATGGCTGTTGACTATTATGGCAGATGAAATTATGGCAAATGAAATTCTGGCAAGTGGGTGTATACGCGTTTCCGAGATATAAGCGAAAAACCGAAAAATAGGACCTTCAAACCTCCCTCTTCCCCCGGCTCAAGTGCTACGGCCGGGGACTTTTGATATGTTCTCCTCCTAACTAGTTCAAACAAAGTTACGAAGTCAAAAATTGTGTTCCAAGCAAATTGTGTTGTGTCTCTATACCTTTTTTTGAGAATTCGTTGCCTGGCCTAATTTTGTGTTATTTCTTGTTATCATCAGCGATTTTTTTGCCACAATTTGCCGCCCCTAATATCTCGCCGCCCTAGGCTCGAGCCTACTGTGCCTTATGGGAAATCCGCCACTGCCAGGGGGTGTTAAAACCGTATCAATAAGATATCTTTAATTTTTAATACATATAATGACTTGGCAATCGCACATAATGCTTTACTCGTACCGTAATTGGCTACTTTCCTACTAGTCAAATCAGCTTCTTTTTTAAAACTGTCAAAACGATTTTCTAATATGGAATTTATATACAAATAGAAAATTCTTTATTTCATAAAAAACCTTTCCATATAATTTGAGGGATGGTGTCTCCCGGTAAGCAATATATGCCTGTGTTGGGAGGCACCGCTCTTCCGTGATTATTGAAAACGTGTGTAGTGACGTCACGGTCAACTCACCTACTTTTTATATTTCAATCCAATTTATTAAATAGAAATAGTATTTAATCATAACTGCTATCTATGTTTTTCTAATAATTATCTGGTGCTTTATTTCGTGCACGGTGTGAAATAATCTATTTTAAGTAGAGGAAAGAACCCAATTGTAAGTATATATAGGTAGGTAATGCTCAAACTGCATCATGCATGTAATTAATAGTTGACGATGAGCCTTATGTTATTATGCAGCCGTGCGGTGGCCAAGTCATTATACGTATTAAAAATTAAAGATATCTTATTGATACGTAGTAGAGGAGTTGTATGAAAATTTGTATGTGAGGGTCAAAATAATTCCCACAAAGACGGGGTTTGTTTTTATTAGTTCTTTGTTTGTATCTTTTTGACATACTAAAAATATATCCAAATATATGTATACAAAACGCGTTTTTTTGACCACCAAAAATGTTTACTTCGAAAATTAAATAAAAATGTTATATATCGTGTGTGGTATCAAATTACAGGAAATTAAATAGTGAAAAAGGTAATGACGTTGAATAAAAATATGGTGAAAGAAAAAATTAAAGCTTGTGCAGTGTTCAAAATTATAATTTTAATTGAGTTTTTTTAGTTTTTCGTAAATAACTTTTAAACGGTGGAGCATAGTAAAAATGTTCTCGTACATAATTAATTTGCATAAAATTACCTACAAGAAAGATTCAGTACAATTTTTAGCTAGGATCAATATTCAAAGAGATAACGCGGGAAATTTAATTATAATCACTTCTAAGGTCCCTTTTTTTGGTTTTTCATAAATAACTCGTATTGGTGGCCAATGTAAAAAAATGTTGTGAAATGTTAATAATCTACACAAAATTCTCTACAAAAAATTCAGTACACTTTTCGCAGGGATTAATATTTAAAAAGATAATAAAGAGGGAAAGTTAATTATAATAAATTCTAAGGTTCCTTGTTTTTATTTTTTCGTTAATAGTTTGAAAAGTATGACTCATAGCAAAAAAATCTTATAAATAAATAATAAACATAAAATTTTCTACAAGAAACATACATAACACTTTTCGCTAGGAATCTAGGATCAATATTAAAAAAAAAACAAAGCAGAGGGTAATTTAATTATAATAAATTTTAAAGTCCCTTTTTAGTTTTTCGTAAATAACTCGTAAACGGTGTGGCCCATAGCCATATAGGTTTTTATGGATAAATAATCTACATAACATTTTCTACGTGAAACATATTGACCAGTTTGACCACTTTTCGCTACGATCAATATTTAATGAGGTATTAAAGGGGGTAAGTTTTTTTACATTTGTATTTATTTTTTTCGGTTTTTCAGCCACCACTTGTTTTTTTTATTTTTATTATTTTATAAAATCAACCTCATAACCTTTTTAAGCGTGCAATTTCCTGTAATTTGATACCCCACACTAATTAATAATTTTTTGATTTTTCAAATTTCAAATGTCAATAAATGCGTTTTGCATGCATATATTATGATATATTTTTAGTATGTCATAAAGATACACACAAAGAACTAAAAACATCAAACCCCGTCTTTGTGGGAATTATTTTGACCCCAAAGGGTATATCTCCTCTAGTAACGGTTTTAACACCCCCTGGCACTGACTAAAATAACCGACTTGGTTTCACATTACATCTCAAAACTTTTTTGCAGTAGAAGAATTGCGTTGCGAGACTTGCATCTTTTTGCATGTAATGTTTTTGATCGGATTTACCGTCATCTACTTTCAAGGTTTACTGGAAGAGATCTCTAAATAGATAAGTCCTTTGTAGGTTTGTCTATTCATATTGTAATTTCTATTGTCTGTGTTTTGTTCAAGAAACAGTTATTTTAACAACTACAATGAAATGCAGTTATACAACAGAATAATATATTATCGTAAAATGACTACACCTAGGTTAAATAACTACAGGTAAAATCCGAGAGATGCCCTGGTTTGCTATAAAAATCCTAATTATAAAACTTAATATTGATGAGATAACTATAAGTACAAGCACTTTATGTTTTGGGATTATATTCGGCAGAATTTAAAGTTTTTTGATAACTTTCAGGATTGATTTCAGGAAACGGCTCTTTTGGTTGTGTCAATTAATGTCGATTGTTCAATAAATTACATATATATGTAAATTAAAAAATATATTTAAAATAATAGGCCGCATAACGACTGAGACCTACTTATAATTTATAATAAAAATAATAATGAGCCTAGGTACATAATTGAAATTTTCTCCAAAACTAGAAAAAAAAAACGGGTCTATACACTGATGTCAATCCAATATATGGTAACGTAAACCACTCACACGCACAATATATACTTTTCGCAGTCAAATTAGTAAAGCAACCTTCAATACCTGCGCTGCGCCGGCTTCAATTCGTTTAAACTTAACCTACTGCTCGCGATCATGACCTACTTAGCGATTACATACGCGCCGTATACACTATGACGATACTCATACTACTTTTCGCAATGATTAGATACCACATAGGTACATTATTTCATTATTTGTGTAAACTCATTTTCGGACGCACCAAGGTCGTTAATCTCGAAAAAACGCCTTAAAAAAAAATATATAAAAGAAAGACTGTTGTAAACTTTTTAAATAAACTATGATTATGTCACTGGCCACTAAGCGTTTTTCATTCCAAATTTAAATATTCTGTTTTCAAATTGATTCGAAGGCGGAAAGAGCGGTCGACGAAGCAAGGCCAATCCGCCAAGGTCCACCGGTACAAGCATCGAACCAATTCAAGCCTTATCGGGTAGTATTTAAAGTTGTGAATTGATTGAGCGTTTAATGTAATGCAAGACAAGTTGGGTGTTTTAATGCAGCATTTTTCAGCAATGGTAGAGATCAAGGTCCTTATCGAATAAAATAATAGTTACTGTGGTTACTTAAACTTGTTATGAATTACATTTTAAACGTTTACCGAGGATTCTCGATGTGTTCATTGTTTTTTATCCTATTCTGTTTTTAAATTGAGCCTTGACTAAATATAGTTTTACTACTCGTATGCGTGGCGTGACACATAAGCAACCTACTTCGTAAGGGCATGTGTTATGTTTGTGTTATACTCGTACCTATTTTACATCGTTGATTAAGTATATTGATTACCCCGAACGGCTAACGCTTATGTCGAGAGGTATTTTTACTTTTTATAGGTACGTGTGTCGTGAATAGCTCTCAATCATGCATGTTTTAGTGTAATCTTGATTTTACGTGTAATTTCGTGTAATTTTACTTTTATGTGTTTATTACTGTTTATATCATGTTAATGTATTGTGTGGAATGTTATGTGCCTAGTTTTAAGTCTTGTATCACTGTATTTATTAAAATGTAATAGATTAAGGTGATTGGTCGAAATAAATAAAACTGACTCTCCATGTAACACCCACTAGTTGCTGGAAAAGTACCTACGACGGGATATTTGCCTATATAAACCCCGATCTTGGCTGCTTATTCAGAGAGTTTTACTCACCCACCCAAGCACTTAGCTTGAACACTCTCCAGTATTAATAAACTTAAATATGTGTTTTTATTTCACATAAACACATCCCGGTAATTGGTGGTAAATTGGAGGTAAAAGCGGACTTCTGGGCAACATAGCGGCCGGCGCGTTCCTGACTGCGTTTCTTCACTTCGGAGAACAAATATAAAGAAAAAAGCTACAGTCTACGCTCGACAACGTGTGTTTACTCCTATTGCCTATGTATAGCTGGTCAAGCAAATCTTGTCAGTAAAAAAAGGCACGAAATTCAATTTTTCTATGGGACGATATCCCTTCGCGCCTACATCTTTCAAATTTGCCGCTAGCTATATGTACCAAATTAAACAACGATTTTAACTATTGCCAGTGTTAGTAAACTAGTAACAGTAATTGTACTTACAATTGTAAAAAACACGTGTAAATAAACCCTAAAAGGATGCCTTTATACAAATAGCCTTTAATCGTGCAATTCCCAGCACTTATCAGTCAAACACGGCCGACTTTGTCAAACAGCATGCGAATCGAAACAGTAAGTAGGTCATGGATGGCCGAAACTCGTTACAGTCTCAATTAATGTATGAATAGGCTGTCTACAGTGACAAATGGGGAGCTGCGGAGGGGGGAGCGAGACGGACGACTCTCGAAAACGTACGGCAAAAATTGGTACTAAACACGCACGGTACAACTACACTTTATGAAGTGCGATGGTGGCGCCGACGGTGACGGTTTTTGTAAGTTTGTATTTCGAATTCTGGCTCGCTTTATCGCTTAAAACAAAAAGTTCTGTGAGGATAATCTGACATAGTAGCACTTTAAGGAGTAAGTGATAGAGGTGATATTGCAACAGGTTATAATATAAAATATTAAATAAAATATAAAATATTGATTAAATATTATAATGTTTAGATTGTATAAAAAGCTAATTATTCAATAAATAAATAAAATAGAGCTATGAGCCTGCAGCGGCAATTCATTATGAATTAATTTATCAAGATCATTTTTATTTTGGGGATATGTAGTTTAACCTTTTGGACGCCAATGACCGATATATCCGCCCCGTAGGTTCAACGCCAAAAACCGATTAATCGGTCACATATCACAGAGCAACATAGACCTACGTGCATATGCATAAAGTTCAATTTCAGTTTTGACACTTCGGTGACGTGGCGTCAGCATGACAGCTTTTGTGTTTGACACGCCGTCGAAAAGGTTAAAAACCACCACATTCAGCCAAAAATTGTGTAATAAATTGATCACGTACCTAGAAAAACGTTTATTTTCTTGTATACAGAAACATTATAAAAATATATGTTACTTTACTTATGACTCAAAGCGAACTCCAGTACAAGCCACTGGTTCAGAAGGTAGAGTCAAGTTCGGTTTTTTTTTTAAACAAATGATAAAAAATATACTTTATTTTGCCATAGTCCGCCCGGGGACCAGGGGCCCGTTTCTCGAACGTTATTAGTACTAATATTATTAGCGTTTTGCCATGGTAACCCATACGACTTGACAGTTCGTGGTCTAATAACATTAGTCTAATACCGTTCGAGAAATGGGCCCAGGACCGTTACATTATGAGCCGTTTTGTATACATTTTCAAAGAATATGTCTATGGTTTCCGTTTTTACGCCTATGATCTCTAAAGATACAAAAATCAGATCTCGCAGACATTCCGATTCAGATTCTTAATTTAACATGTGTGCGTGTTAGCCCCCAGGCTAGAAGTAAACAATAGCCATTTGCATTTAAAGACCACCTTACGTATGTTTATTAACATATGCTCATATAGGAAACGTAACGTACATACATATTGGGAGGCCAGGAATCTATTACACTATAAAAACTGGGCCAAGGTTGCATCGTCCTAGAACCAATATATCTTGATCTTTCGAACAGTACCGCGAAACCCGGTAAGGAACGAACGCTCAGTGGAAGCCAGGGCACCGGAGGCCATTTTACCCTGGCCGCGGCCCAAGGCGACGATGTCCGAATATCTCCGAAGGTTGCCGAATGCCTAGATAATGATTCGCAAATACACGGGCAGATGCGAAAAGAAATTGTGACCGAGTTTTTAATTTTTGTTTTAACTGGAATGGATGTCAGGGCGGTCTGTTACTCCACCGACAAGAGCCAGGCTCTTAAGAATTATGATGATGATGATTGATGTCATAATACGAAGGTGACCAAGTGACTCTACATATTTCAGTTTATAATTTGTGTATGTGTGACTACTTGAAAACACAAAACCAAAAATAATAATGAAATAGAAAGATAATATATTATTCTCATAAATGTCACTGAATAAACGTAACATAATCTTGTATGTTTCTTTCCACTAAATTTTTGAAGTAAAAACCGATTCGATTCTTTAAGAGAAAGCCAAATATGACCATATTTCAGGTACTTTCGCCCCAAAAACATATTTATTACTTTTTTAAACAACAGATAACCAAAGACAATATCGCTCGCACTTTGTTTCACTCGGTACTCGATACCATATTTATGGTCATTTTACAACGCCCATAAAATACTCGTAAAAATAAAACATAATAGATATTTGTAGTTCCGCTGTCAACCCTTTGGGGTCGCAGTAAAAAACAAGAATTCTTTATGGTGTCAAACTTTAACGGTTCTTTTTTTAAAAGATTAATGATTGACAGGTCTGAATTTTACCAATTATGCTGTGGAGTATTTGAAAAATGCCTCTAGGTTTAAAAAAAACATGGCTATGTCATTAGAGTCCGCGCACACAGAGAGCGGACTGCGACTCTGCGTTCTGCTGACCGCTAACCGCTTGATATACAAAAGCGTTCTGCTTCTAACGCACACAAATGGCGTGCAAAATCTTGCGTTTCTTGATTAAGTAATGCTTAATTGTCAAAAAACTGACAGCGCTTAACTTTTCCTAACTCTCTCTCTCTCTCTCTCTCTCTCTCTCTCTCTTCCAAGCTATACATCCCACATCATGTACGCACAGCGTATCTTTCGCTTCCACTTCGCCCTATCCTTGACGTCGTTTTCAGATACTTTGCACTAAATCATATATTTTAGCACTAACTTTTCTTAAGTAGGTGTACTTGTACAGTCGACGTCAAAAATATGTTTACACTTTTACACCTTACTCCTTTGTAATAAGGCGAAAAATGTAAAAATATCTTTGACGTACACGCTAATTGGGTACTTACACTATTTTATGAAAACTTGACAACTCCCACGTACATCTCAGCTTATGATACTTAAGATATGAACGACCTCAGTAGCATGACCTGCGCAACATCACATGCGCGTAGCCGTCATATTACGTTATAATTATCTCGTTACCGTCCAGAACTGTATCAACGAGACCCTGAACCAATTTAAATTCCGATTTTTATACGATTTATAATTCGTAAGCCGGCGCCCCCGATTTTTCTTAGCACTTTGCCAATAGTCGGTATATACTCATGGACAAATTCAGAGGAACGCAGAAAAAAAGCTTAATGACTGGATTACAGCACCTAAAGTATACTTGGTCAAGCAGATCTTGTCAGTAGAAAAAGGCGGCAAATTTCAAAGTTAGTAATAAAACTTTTTTTGCGTTCCTTTAAATTTATGACTTTTATGAGTGTAGATAGAACGAGAATTAGAATATTTAAGATATATTCCATCGACTTACGAATAACTGAACAGTCCTGAAATTGTTCACAAAATGGCGACCCAAATGTTGATATATGTCTGTTTACAGTCCCTATCAGTCTAGACACCGATCTGTCAAGGTAAATACCATGACAGTGCACCAAAATTACATAGCCATGCTAAAATCCAACTCAAGTATATATATTTTTTTTTGATTTGCAAATGGGTTGGGCGGAGAAGTCAATATTATCACTAAATAATCCACTCCCCGTTAAATTACTAGCAAACGAAGCTTAAATATCCAATATATTTTTTAAACAATATAATTTTGATCGAAATTTCCTAATAATCCGTTTTCATTTAGAGCATTTAGTGCTAGTTCCAGGCGGGTTGAAGGATGTTTTGTCGCTTTTACGCCATTGCCTTACCCCTACAGACCCTAAACGCCTAAAACATGCCTAAAACGTGCCAAATATAGCATATTTGTGCTTATTTCCGAGTGAAAATATAATATTTCTCTAGACTTTTAACATGGCATAGACCAAAGGATGAAGTTATCGTACATTTGCGTACGATATGCTCATTGGATCGTACATCGTCGTCGAAATTATCGTATATTATCTAGGATAATTATCATACACTAAGTACAGCCCTCTACAGAATTGACGGCGTCTATACAAATTATAGACTACCGTCATTATGTCATGTATGTTTTGCCTTTCCCACAGGCGACGGGTTTGATTTTAATATATGACTATTAAGGTTCCACTCTGGTGGGTTGGTGGGCTTAAATAATGATATGCGCTTTAATTGGGTACCATTTATCGCAGTTGCTATGTAATTAAGTTCATGTCTATATTATAAACACAAATAGATGTCATATATTAAAGAAAAAGTGGTGAAGGCCGGATTCGAACCGGCGTCTTTAGCAATCCGGGCCAACGCTATATTGTGTTTATAATTTATATACAAGGTGTCCCAAGAAGTAGTGATATACTGAAGCTTCCCAGCTTCTTCTTCAGCTGCTTCAGTCTTCTTCTCTACCTCCCGGTAGAGGACCTAGAGGGCTATCTGAATCACCCCCATGTATGTTCCGCGATTTTTCGTATTTTCGGAGTTATGATTTTTTTTAATTTTTCACCTATCGCCGAGTACGATGAGATTTTTATTTATGGTGAAGTGAATTATTGCAGTAGATGCTTGATTTTTTTGTGTGCTAAGCTGATAGATAATTATATTATATAAAAATTTAATGCCAAAAAAGATAAAATAGGTAATTTTATCTTTTTTGGCATTAAATTTTTTTTTTAATTCCATTCAAAGATCTAACGATAGTAAATGTTACCATACTGAATTGGCCTATCTATCAGCGTAGCACACAAAAAAAATCAAGCATCTACCGCAATAATTCACGTCACCATAAATAAAAATATCATCGTACTCGGCGATAGGTGAAAAATTTTAAAAAATCATAACTCCGAAAATACGAAAAATCGCGGAACATACATGGGGGTGATTCAGATAGCTCTCTAGGTCCTCTACCTCCCAGCTTCAGTATATCACTACTTCTTGGGACACCTTGTATGTTATGTTATGGGCCAAGTGATAAATCGGGCACTTTTCATAGTACCCGGGCATTATGAAAAATGACCAATATGAGATGGCAATTTGATAATTAATTAAATTGCCCGGGCATTTTACATAGTGCCTATCACCTATTGGGCAATTTGATAATTACTATTTAACTAATTAAATTGCCCGGGCACTTTACATAATGCCTATCACTTATTGATTTCGTGTCTATATTATCTACTAAAGAAAGGACGCTACGAGGAATTTCCCGCCTGTTCCCATCTCTATCGCACGCGCCTAATTATATTGCTGACCTGCCAATGATGCTGGCTGTCAATGTCACAGTGCGAGCGGGACAGTCTTAAATTATACGCGTGCATTAGAGATAGCAATAGGTGGGTCATTGTACTAAATTCCTTGTGGTAAAGCTTTCGTTTCCTCCGAAAGCGGTGCCGTCATATAGCGGCCGACTCCATACAAATACTACGACATCCATATTTAGCCGTATTATTTAGTATGGAGACGGCCGCTATATGACGGCACCGCTATCCTAGGAAAACCGATCTTATGTGTCCTATCTTTAGTGTTGCCCAATAAATAAAATTAATGGATTTTATTGGCATAATGCGTAGTATTTGTATTTGTACGGGGTTTTAAATTTTTTTGACAACACCGTGCGCTACGCGCAGCCTACGCGCTACCGTGCTAATTTATTGCTGTCTCAGGGAAAGTAAAAAAAAAAAGGAGTAGGTATAGACGTCAGATCAGAATTTAGGCTCTTATGGCCATCCCACACGGATCTTTAAATAAGCATCCTGAAATTCCTGAATGTCACAGTGGGTAGAAAGATTAAGAACATTCAGCCTCTTAATTTCAACATTCGTGTGGGATAGCCCTTAGGAGTAGGAGTAGCTTATATCGAGAAAAAAATGTAGGTAACTGTGTAAAAGCGTTTTCAGATTGTCCGATGTGATATATCGGAGCTGATAGCTGCTAAAGAGTGATTCATGGCATCAAGATGTTCTTTTTTGGTATAAGGTTATCTTTTAAACAGTAAATGCTTAAACAATGAAAAGGTATGGCATTTTTTTAAATTTTTAATTCTTTGTGGTCGTATCCGACGTCCTATATCGGATCGGACAATGTGAAAACGCTCTAATATTTACTCCATAAAATTTGTTTTTTCATTTTTCTATAATAACACAAATGTCTGGCCAGACTACCTACCTAAATTTAATTAACTCGGAATAACGAGCACGCGCCAAAACAGACGTTCTTAATAAAACATCAGCACATTTGCTTATCTGTATCAGCGTTGAGTATTTTTTCGCGCGCGCATCGCTAATGTGTGTCAAGGCAAGCGCGCGGATTGGTGAAAAATTTGCGAACCTTGGCGCCAATAGGTTGGATTTAGGACTGACCGCGTTTGTTCTTTTTATTTTGGGTGTTTTATAGTGCTCATTGCATATTTTTAGATCTGGAATAGGGTTGGAGTGAATACGTAATCGTTATAAGGTAGACGGAATAGATGAGACAGTGCGTAGCGTAATGTGTTACGCACTGAGGTCGTCAAATTCAGTTGACAACTAAAGGCCTGTCTAGACGAGTCTCGTCTGGACAGGCCTTAATATTGACCTTGAGGGCTACCGTGAACATTGACGTTCATAGATCGTCTATCTCTATCGCTTTTGTTTGTTTTACAGAGATGGAGATACATTAATTAATAGTGAGATTCAAAGTTTGCTAGGTTTGGAATAAATAAAATAATACAATAAGTACCCTCACTCAAATAAAGTTAGAGAGAAACACATAAATGATGACGTCACAATGTACAACGATCAGGCTGGTTCCGTTTAATTACTTTTCCTATATATATATTTATTATTAAATTAAAAGTCATTGAAACTAAAACTTAACCTAGTTTGTATGTTATCATTACTTTTTTAGTTTTGCTATAATAAAAAAGTAGGTACAGATGTAGTGCATAATTGTTTTCCATCGTATTTTCTCGGAAACATTCGTATTTGTCATGCTTCTTCAGCCAACGTCAGTACATTTTGTACCGAGACTGACTGAAATAGCAAGATACGTTCGTACGTTTCCGTGATAATACGATGGAAAATAATTATCCACTACATCTGTCTATCTAATTCAAATGAAGGAAATTAATAACTACTTAGGTCTAATGTTACGTCTCGAACAAATAGACGACATATTATTTTTAAACTTTTTATAAAACATTTTAAACGCAAGAATAGAAATGTCCATTCAAAAATTGTCTTTTGTAGATACTGAAGACTTAATTTTTAGGGTTCCGTACCCAAAGGGTAAAAACGGGACCCTATCTAGACTAAGACTCCTCTGTCCGTCTGTCTATCCGTCCGTTTCTCCTTCTGTCACCAGGCTGTATCTCATGAACCGTGATAGCTAATAGAGAGTTGAAATGATGTATTTCTGTTGCCGCTATAACAACAAATACTAAAAATTACGGAGTTACGGTTTTTTATCGAATGTTTTCTAAATTCACAAATGTGATCTTCATAATTAAGACTGTTCACCGTAAACGTAATCGTGAACTTTCGTACGAACACGAAGGAACAGACAGAACTGCCGAATCACCGCCACTTTTCCTTTCCATTCTGTGAATGAGAACTCTTGAAAGCGAGTTAAAGCTGCGTAAGGTGGGGTTTTACTTTTTAATAGGTACGTTTCGTTGGCGCGAAATATTTTGTGGTTATTTATAGAGAAATGCATTTTATTAATAAATATCAAAGGTTTGTAATGAACGGCTATGAATTATAGTTGGTTTGTAAGGGAGCATGAAAATAAAGCCAAGATTTTAAAACGAATTAAGTAAAATTAATATTTTGAACACGACATGATTTTCAAAAATATAAAATACGTATTCTGATGTTTTTTAGATCTTTATAAACAGTATGTGCCACTTCGTACCTTGTCACAGTGACAATAATACGTGATCTTTGTAGCGTCTTTAAGTTTGCCAGAAGATACAGTCAGCAGCAGAAGTTGCTATGTGGGCGAGGTGTTCACAAATTACCTTGAGACGTTGACACTTGACACGCTCTTCGTCAAGATCATTTTAAACGTCGCCGGCTTAGCAACTTCTGCTGCTGACTGTACGAAGTGGCACAGAATTCGAATTCCTCGAATTCCTTCCGTACGGAAAGAACCATATTTGTTTTATAAACCCCTGAATAATAGAGTAAAAATGCTTCTTGGAGCTGATGAAGAAAAATCTGAAAAATAACATGAAAAACATTCGCTCGGCGGCCAAAATACTATAGTCTGGCAAGCCATTTCCGTCAGTAGAAAAAGGCGGCTTTAAAAATGTAGGGTTCCCACAGAAAATTTAAATTTCGGGCCTTTTCCTACTGACAAAGTGGGTTTGCCCGAATATAAATTAGTCAATGAAAAATTTAAAACTAATCAAAACTTTAGTAGAGTTTGTGCGGAAAGAGAAGAGTCGTAGAATGTATTGGATCCTATACATTTCACGACTCCTCTCTTTTCCGCACAGACTCTACCGATCTTTGTGCAGTCGCTATCAGATATGCACCCCTCTACTGTCAAGGCGTTAGAGTGTGTGTTCAGATATTGTGAACATCTTGGCCGCTCCAATATAATATATCTGATGGCTACGTACATTCTGGATAGTTTCAAGGAGTTTTAATTTAAAATATTACCTATAAAATCGCAAAGCGAGCAACGCTAAGTTTTCACGCCAAGTGATATGTCAAGTATGAATTAAAGATATGGGTGCATTCAGTCTTACTGCAAAATTCTTGCAAAGTAAGCGTGGTCAGAGTGTAACTTGAGATCTATTGTTATGAATCTAAAGACTTTATTGACTAACTTCGGACACCTGTTACGTCGCTCTCCTGATAGCCTGGAAAGAGTAATAATGACGGGCAAAGTTGAAGGCTCGAGAACTCAGGCCCCTCCCCCTACTAGATGGTGTTCTCAAATTACGGCACCTATGCAATTAAAACTGCACGAGGCCATGCGCTTGACGGGGAACGGAACCCTATGGAGGAACCTGGTCTTCAACAGAAGGACATGATGTCACGATCCTCAGTATTGAGGGACCGACTGAAGAAGAAGATTGACTAATAACGATTATGATTATGTAAAGATATCCATTTGTGTTACTCTGGAAGAGGAATTATAGTGAAGTTGGCACTTATGTGATGGATTTGTTTGGACACATAGGTATATTGTGTTTTTATTTAACGATGGCAAAATCAAAAGAAAGTTATAAACTTACAATGCCTTTAACAGCCTAATGTATGTATGTGTGTATGTTCTTCCGTATATTATGTATTTTTAAACGTAGCGTCGAACCCTAGTGACGAAACTTAAGGTATCCTATCTAAAAACCTCTAAAGCATTGCATATCTTTACTGAAAACTACATCCAAATCGGTCCATCCATTTTACAGACAATGTGAACATTTTGGCGGACATGCACAATTAATTTTTCCGCCAATCCGTCTCCGTGAAAATGCATATGCAAGATTATGACTTCCTGTGTGTACATTTTTATAAAATTAAAATATGTTTTGTTCAAGTGAAACTTCAAAAAGAAATAAAGTATTATAAGATCGTATCGCAGTACTTTCACTCTTCAGAGAGCAATGTGTAGAAACATTATTTAATGTTAACGCCCCTAGGTGGCGTTTTATCTTGTAATACTGTAAACTGACAGTTTGTAAACCTTATTACAAAAGGCATAAGGTCCACCGATGGACAGGATAAGAGTGTGGATAAGAGTGTTGGCCAAGGAATTAAATTTCAGTACAATTTCGTACCTTGTCACAGTTATCACAGTAACGCAATTTATATGAAACACTAGCATGTGACGTCACAATCAAATTACCTACTCTTTATAGTTTGAGTTTAAGAAGATGTGTCTGTGACAAAATATGTGATGTTTCTTCAAACAAAAACGCCGACACATCTAATCCATATCGTTTCTAGATCTATTAATTGACGTATCTTAAAGTTCTAATCGGGCCGCAAGTTTTTAAATTGTTGGGTCCGGTTGGAGGGATGCGTTCCGTTTCCAGGAAATATAATAAAATGTATATTTTTATAATTAAAATAACATATTAGCAAAATCTAATCCATATCGTTTCTAGATCTACCAATTAACGTATCTTCAAGTTCGAATCGGGCAGTTAGTTGGCAATCGTGTAAACATTAGCCTTAGACTGGCTGAACGCACTAAACGCGTCGCCATTAAAAAAAAACTCCAGCTCAAAATTCGAACGCCATAACCGCAATAATGGCGGCCACACCGATTTTAGACCCCGCCGATCAATCTCAACAATAACAAGTGAAAGTTTAACAAATTAATAGCATGCAGTCGAATCATTTAAAAACATTACTAACAGAACGAAAGCCGTTGCATACCTGTATCGAAATACACTTTAAAGTAACGACTTAAGGTTGGTATTGGCTTGTGTGGGCGTCTTAGTGTCGTGAATAGACCGAATTAATGAAAACACTGCGCACGCAACGTGTCAAGCAACTTGTTTCGATGGACAAGTGTTCCTTCTTCAGTGGCTCCTGTCATTTTTGGCCACAGATACAATAGCACAGATAACATAAGGAAGACTTGTAAATAGGCAAAGGGGTTAAAACTGATAACATCAGAGAGCTTATAGCTGGTCAACCAAATCTTGTCTGTAAAAAAAGCCGCGAAATTCAAATTTTCTATGGGACGATATCCCTACTGACAAGATTTGGTTGACCATCTATAAATAAATATTGTTTGTTAAAGGACTGTCTCATTTCAAACATAAACAAAGATTATCTTTGTCTTACACTAGTACTAGAGTCAGACCGAGAAAAGTCTGCAGCGATTTTGATAGCCCACGCAGTGCAAGTGTCATTTTAAACGTCAAACTTCTATGAATTTATGACGTGTAAATAACACTTGCACTGCGTGGGCTATCAAAATCGCTGCAGACTTTTCTTGGTCCAACTCTAGCACCCAAAAGAAAAGGATGAGTAGGTATAGTTTTTTTGTACTTATTTACTGACAAATTTGGTTTGACCAACTATAGTTCAGTGAAGTTGTGTATTTGTGGGTCTTTTAGCCTAAGTGGTAGAGCTTCGCTCGCGAGCTTGTGGTCCTAGGTTAGGTTTCCGACTGGGTGAATCCACTTTTTCTTTCTTGTAACCCGTTGCCATTGTTCGTTACGTTTCCGTGCCCTGGGTCACTCTTAAAACCAAGGTTTTATTGCATTTAAATTAACATTAAGATGATTTCTTGTGGTAGTTTTAAACCCCTTCCATCATGGGTAATCTGGTTCTAGGCACCTTTATTTGTTGAAAGTGGTAGTGATACAACAGTTCATATAACAAACTGCTAATAAGTATTGTCCCCTGGCTGACTGGACATACTAACAACAAGAAATAGTTGATTCACCCGTCTACTCGGTAGATTTGTGAGAATTGCCTGTTACTCGGTTTACTGAACCGAACACGCCTCCTGTTGTCAAGTTAGAGTGCGTGTTCAGATATTTTTGAGCACGGCCGCTCCGATATATCTGATGGCGACTGTATACGCAAGAGCTTTACAGATGTAGTGCATAATTATTTCGTAACGTTCGTATTTGTCATGCAACTTCAGTCAACCCCAGTATAGTTTTTGTACGTTCGTACGTTTCCGTGAAAATACGATGGAAAATAATTATGCACTACATCTGTAGCCGTATTTATCTATAATTAGCTTTATGTTCGATAAGTGAAATTTAATATAGGTACATGTTTAATTGCCATTTCAGTGTTTCGTGCCGCGAGCCAGGAAACGTTTTGCTGGCCTTGTGGTTTCTTGCTTAACAGAAATGATATTCAACACCATGGGACCTTTTCTACTCCCATAACTCTAAGCTCTATTCTACATTTATTGGTGCCATCTTGTTATTTGTTATATCATTTGATATTTACCCGTCGCTTTTCGGTGAAGGAAAACATCGTGAGGAAACCGGACTAATCCTAATGAGGCCTAGTTATGAGGTCAGATGGCAGTCGCTTTCGTAAAAACTAGTGCCTACGTCAATTCTTGGGATTCGTTGTCAAGCGGACCCCAGGCTCCCATGAGATGTGACAAAATGCCGGGACAACTCGAGGAAGATGATGATGACTGATGTTTTTATTTGAAACATAGCTGGTAATATAGTGCGATTTTCACCTATCAATAGAGTGAGGAGTGTCGTGGCTTGCAACCTCCGTGGCGACCTGACATAGACCAACTGACTGACTGACATACATATTTGGAACTACGGACATTTAAATTCAAAATAAGACATGACAACGACACGACAAAATAAGATCAGTTCACGACGGACAGCCAGACCGACACGACAGACTGTTCAGGAAGGTTTAGGTGTATAATTCGTTAAGGTTTTGCGTATAAGTGTACTGGTGTGTGGCGTTATCTAACAAGCCCTTATCCGTATAACTCTATCCGTCATTGTGAAATTTATGTCTGTTAGAAAGAGACAATATTTAACTTTGGTTTGCTAATAAGTTTTATGAATGTGAGGGTTGTCCTTACGTTGACATGTCTCATTCATTTACTTACCTGCATGTTTTTTAAATCAAATCGTACGGTCGTGTCGGTCATAATTATATAATCGCGGCCAACCAGTAGTTTCGGAGATGAAGGGGGGGAATGGTCGGACAGACAGACAGACTGACGCACGAGTGATCATATAAGGGTTCCGCTTTTGCCTTTTGAGGTACGAAACCCTAAAAATGACATCAATTTGACATCGGAAAGTAAGTTTTTATTGGCCTCATACCAAAAGATGATTTTTTTTTATATTATGTAAAAGTTGAAATAAAAACTCAAGACAATTCAAGGGGCATTTCCACCACCCTTGCAAAACTTTCCATATCGAACTAAACACATTTAATATGTTTATTGACAATAATTGTTACGTGTAAGGTACAATTGTACGTAATAATGATACTATTTATTAGATAAGAGCTAAAGCGCACAATGTTTTGTGATAACAAGCACTTATTAGGTACCTATGTCTGTTCTTCCGTATTTAGATGCATTTAAACTTTAAATTTTAAAGTCCGCCTAAGCTAACTTAACACCTAATTGAATTGGGGGGTTTTCAGAATAAATGGTACCATTAACTTTTCGTTCTAAAAACCATCAACTTTTGGGTTATTTAGACTCTGAATCACGAGTAGGTACTATTGAATGAGACAAAGAAAAAAGTGTCCCCAGTTTTTCATTCAAATTTTGGGTGTCAGTTTTGTAACGGTCCATACAAAATGTATGTGAAAATGCGTTACAAAACTGAGATCTTTTTTGGGACAATTTTTTTCTCTTTTTAAATTGGTAGTCCTGTCCCAAAAGTGGATGGATCCTCGAAAAAAAGTAAATGGTACACTTTTAAGTAAAAATGCCTGTAGAACAAAGTGAGAGAGTGTCATTATAAACGTATTTTTATAGAAATTTCACATTGCCACACTTTATCATTGCAAAACCCATGCAGAATTAGCGTGCCCCTACTCTGTCCGACCATCTCTTTCACTAGAGCATTTATATTTATACTTATTAATAAATGCTCTAGTGAAAACGTTTTCAAAAAATTTACCAATTTCAAAGGAAAATTCTTGGCTCATCATACTGCTTGCTATTTTTAAGGCATATGTATTTTGTTAACATGCCTATAAATTGTTATTTAAAAACTGTTAATATAGAAAAGTACTAATATTAAATTTAAATCCTAATAAAAATATTGTCTTATTCCGTATTAATTACTTATTCTTATTTCGGGTATTTACTTAATTCCTTTAATATTTGTGTTATTTTGTATATTGTAACATTTATATCGATTGTTCTCTTTTTTTGTTTGTCCAGTGATTTTGGCTAATTTAACAGGGTTTTTTCCCAATTAATTATTTCATTGCGTATTTCAGTCCTCTTGGTCCGCTTTCCAGTTTACGTATGATTAATAAATAAATATCTGGGTGACCTAGCTTCGCTCGGAAAACATATAAAAACTCGAAAATGCGCATTTTCCCAGAGATAAGACCTAGTTAGATCGATTTCTCGCCCCCGAAAACCCCCATATAGTAAATTTCATTGAAATCGTTAGAGCCGTTTCCGAGATCCCCGAAATATATATATAAAAAAATATATAAGTAAACAAGAATTGCTCGTTTAAAGGTATTAGATTAAATAACTCGCCCGTTATACTGTGACTGACCCACATTGCCAGTAGAAAAAAAGCGCGGAATTCTTATTTTGTATGGAACCGACCCTTCACCCACATATTATTCAAATTTGCCGCCATTTTGACGGAAATTTATAAGCAAACTGTAAATAAATATATTAAAAAATATACGTTTTATTTATTACTGGTAACACTATGTAAAACACGTTTTTTTTTAATGTATATTATCTGCTACGCAGTAGTACAAGGCCGTAGGATTAATATAGACAAAATTGCTTGCCATCGCCGAGGCAGTGAGCAAAGGAGCGCATTTTTCAAGGCCCCCATTTGTGACTCATATTTGACTCACGATAATTCTTTTGTCTATTTTTATTGTATATAAAATTAATACATTGTTATTATTGGATTTTATTTGTTTTAACTTATTTTCCTACATAATAATATTTTTTATAAAAAAATATACCAAAATATTCAGAATGTTTATTTTAAATACACATTCTAAGTTTTTAGTAATATTATTTATAGGTACATAATTAATGTTAAAAAAAGTAAAAAAAATTGCGCGATAATTATTATAATTAGGAATTATTAAAATATTCTCTACTAAATATTTATCATTTGCTTTTTTAAAAGGCGGTAATATATAGCCCAAAAAGAGGTGCAAATACATACCTAGTTGTGAAACAAATTCTCCATTAATCCAAAATATACGCAAAAATATTTTTATTTCACAATATCGCAATACGTAAATAAATACAAAATTTATAAAACCGGCAACTTTTCCCACGCATTTTCCCGCCACAACACAAAACTCACCGAGCGCGGCTCAAACTCCAAAACTCCGAAGTCCAGAAAAAAAAACAAAAACACTCACCTCGGAAATCGCAAATCCAAATTCACAAACAAAACACACACTTCTGTCACTGTCAATAAATACACTAGCAACACGTCCGCGCGGCTCGGTCTGCGGCGACTCACTGAAGTCACTGAACTGCGCCCCGCGCGGCACCGAACAATTGTTATCATAACTATGGACTCCATTAATTGGGTCACTTATCTGTGCTTTTTTCTAATGCTTTTTTTGAGGTACGAATTTGGTCACTATTACTTTTTGGTTAAGCCAAGGTGATTTTGTAAAAAAAATTCGATGCAATTTTTTTTTATTGGGCAACCCTTTAAACAATTAACCCTTTAAAGGGCACACTTATAATAGTCAACCAAATCTTGTCAGTAAAAAAGCGGCCAAGTGCGAGTCGGACTCGCCCATGAAGGGTTCCGTATTTAGGCGATTTATGACATATAAAAAAAAACTACTTACTAGATCTCGTTCAAACCAATTTTCGGTGGAAGTTTACATGGTAATGTACATCATATATTTTTTTTAGTTTTATCATTCTCTTATTTTAGAAGTTACAGGGGGGGGACACACATTTTACCACTTTGGAAGTGTCTCTCGCGCAAACTATTCAGTTTAGAAAAAAATGATATGTATTAGGAACCTCAATATCATTTTTGAAGACCTATCCATAGATACCCCACACGTATGGGTTTGATGAAACAAAAATTTTTGAGTTTCAGTTCTAAGTATGATGAACCCCCAAATTTTTTTGTTTTTTTTTTCTATTTTTGTGTGAAAATCTTAATGCGGTACACAGAATACATCTACTTACCAAGTTTCAACAGTATAGTCCTTATAGTTTCGGATAAAAGTGGCTGTGACATACGGACGGACAGACGGACAGACAGACAGACAGACAGACAGACATGACGAATCTATAAGGGCTCCGTTTTTTGCCATTTGGCTACGGAACCCTAAAAAAGGCGCGAAATTCAAATTTTCTATGGGACGATATCCCTTCGCTCCTACATTTTTCAAATTTGCCGCCTTTTTCTACTGACAAGATTTGGTTGACCCAGTATAGTTATTATACGGAAAAAATTACTACCCTTCAATATTTTTTTTTTGTATTTTTTAATGCTGTGATGCCCTTTATAAATCTGGAATGTTAAAGACAAGATTCTCTGTTTCATATGCTTTAAAATTAACTTTAGTAAAGTCTGTGTGGAAAGAGAAGAGTCGTGGAATGTATGGCGCCCAATACATTCCACGAGCGAAAATTACCATAGAAATAGTTCTACGGCTACTTCGGACCATATTTTCACGGGTTCGGATCGGATTCGGACATAGTGCGAAACCGCTCTAAGTATTCGGCGTTTACGACGTTTACCTACGTCATGAAAACTAACAATTTCATTATTTCATTGAGGTTGCTTCGGGAAAATATTTTTAGAAATATCAGTAAAATATGTTGTTGTAGACTATTTTTAGATTTTATGATGAAAAAAGCGGCCAAGTGCGAGTCGGACTCGCCCATGAAGGGTTCCGTAGCAGCAAGTAACATACATGACAACGTCAAATTATTTGAACATAGCTAAAGAGTCTTGAAAAGAAGTCCGCATCATAAATGTCAAATAACATTGAGTTTTTCTTTAAAGATTTAAATGCCATTTAAATTATGAGTGACCACCTTACGGGGCTTACGGTCACGTGATCGCCTTACGCTGTCTTGAGTTTATAATTTTTTCCCCACCTCAAAAAGTGCCCAGTGCTACCAAGTTTCAACAGTATAGTTCTTATAGTTTCGGAAAAAAGTGACTGTGACATACGGACGGACAGACAGACAGACAGACAGACAGACATGACGAATCCATAAGGGTTCCGTTTTTTGCCATTTGGCTACGGAACCAAAGGTGTGTTTGCAGGTTTTTAAAGGTTCGGCGCGGCGCGGCGACGCGCATGTAACACCACTGGTGTTGCAAGCGTCCATAGGCTACGATGACCGCTTACCATCAGGTGGGCCGTATGCTGGTATTTGCCACCGACGTGGTAGAAAAAAACAATTGGACAAATTACTCCTATCTAATTTGTGACCTGCCATTTTATTTGTACTTTTACGTGAACCTAGTACAAATAAAGATTGCCCGATTCAAACCTCCTGTATTATTTTTTTCTCTCACATTGGAAACGGAGGAATAAAAAACCGGCCAAGTGCGAGTCGGACTCGCGCACGGAGGGTTCCGCACCATCAACAAAAAACAAGCAAAAAAACGGTCACCCATCCAAGTACTGACCCCGCCCGACGTTGCTTAACTTCGGTCAAAAATCACGTTTGCTGTATGGGAGCCCCACTTAAATCTTTATTTTATTCTGTTTTTAGTATTTGTTGTTATAGCGGCAACAGAAATACATCATCTGTGAAAATTTCAACTGTCTAGCTATCACGGTTCGTGAGATACAGCCTGGTGACAGACGGACGGACGGACGGACGGACGGACGGACAGCGGAGTCTTAGTAATAGGGTCCCGTTTTTACCCTTTGGGTACGGAACCCTAAAAAGTATAACAAGTTCAGTTTGCTATGAATAAATCAATAATAAATAATAAATAACTAAATATTGGGGGACATCTTACACAGATCAACCTAGCCCCAAACTAAGTTACCCGAATATGAATTTTATTATTATTGTTATTGATTTTTACGAATAAATAAATAAATAAATAAATAATTATTATAGGACATTATTACACAAATTGACCAAGCCCCACGGTAAGCTCAAGAAAGCTTGTGTTGTGGGTACTCAGACAACGATATATATAATATACAAATACTTAAATACATAGAAAACAACCATGACTCAGGAACAAGTATCTGTGCTCATCACACAAATAAATGCCCTTACTGGGATTCGAACCCAGGACCGCGGCTTCACAGGCAGGGTCACTACCCACTAGGCCAGACCGGTCGTCGAATGTACACTTAATACTTGTTTCGAATAATTATACAATCTATTATAAAAAAAAAATGACATGTAATATTATAAATAATATGAATATAATATGAATATGAATAAGCAAAGCTTGTACTATGGGTGCTAAATACATACATACTTATATACATAGAAAACATCCATGACTCCGGAACTAATATTAGTATTATTAAATTATACAACGGGACTTAATCGCGTATATCGCGTACTAATATTAGTGTTCATCACACAAATAAATGCGCTTACCGGGATTCGAACCCAGGACCATCGGCTTAGCAGGCAGGGTCACTATTCGCTAGGCCAGACCGGTCGTCGTCGAATAAAACAATGATAAAAATAACAAGCATATTTTGACAAACTCCTCATGAAAAATACATGGGAACAAATACACACCCAATTTATCGTGAAAAAGAATTGAGTGGAGAGGTTGCACGGCAGTTGGTTAAGTTGATAAGGGGGCGTTCATTAATTACGTGAGGTAATCGTGTGTGGGGAGAGATTCCTGGCAAAAACCAAGTTATTTGCATAAAATAGTGCAAAAATGCGAAAAAATTACATGACATACATAGGTGACATAGAAATTTTTATTCAACATTACATAAAATGGCAGAGTTAACAGATAGTGTAACACATTTTTACAGATAAACCTTAAATAAAAAAAAAAAAAAAAATTATTTTTCTAGACTAAACTACTGGTGCTGTGGACCTTGTGATTGGTTTCATAAGTCTAAAAGCCATAGATGCTACTGGCACTTAAGTCCTTCATGCCAATTTGAACATTTGTCAAAAATAGAAACGTGAGAAACATTGTATCTATAGTTTGTCAACGGACTGTCTCATTTCAAATATAGACAGAGAGAATCATACTATCTTTGTCTTACACTAGTACTAGTACTCAAAAGAAAAGGATGAGGGCCCGATTCGGATTTTGTAATAGACATCTATTAGATATCTTTTAGACATCGCCCAGATACGATAACGATATGTTTAAGATCTAATCTGTCAAATTTGACATTTCCGCGATTCTGGAGATACTCTTGAACGATTTCCACAAGATATTACATGATATTACATAGAGATCTAATTCACATCTAATAGATATCTAACACGATCTATCGTAAAAGTGACATTGGTTGCCCGAATTGCGCTGCATAAGAGAACTAATAGTTGAAATCTAAACTATAACGTATCTAGAATGGATCTAGTACGTGTCGTCTCTTGTGAATATCTTGAAGTACGGCAGTGAGTATAGTTTTCCTGGTTCTTACTGACTGACAAATTGGTTTGACCAACTATGATTACCGAACCTTCTCACAAAATTCCCCGAGAATCGGTTGAGTATTGCGAATTAAAAGGTATGTAAGAATCAAGAGCCATCTCGACATTACTCGACTATTTATACAACTTCATTTCGATTAAAAAAACGGCACACAACCCCATCAAAATATTCTGGAGAATATGTGTATTTAGGAGGATAGTAGACGACCTGGATGACCTGGACAGCTGAACAACTGGCCGGAGGAAACACCTTGGAGGGAGAGGCCTTGTTGCCCAGCAGTGGGACACTCAGGCTGAAAAAAAAGTAGAACCGCTTCTCTATACAAACGTAATCGCCATTTTCCTCCCTGGATATTGATTATGAAAAATTGCCATAGGAAATTTTTAGCAGCTGTTTTTCTCCAAAGGCCATCCGATTTCCGATCGGACAGTGTGGAAACGGAAACGCTCTTATGGTTTCCCGGATAAGGCCTTTGATTATTATCTCTCTACTCTTTGTGTTTCGGACGTAGAAGGCTAAACTAAGCTAACTTGGCACCGACTTGAACAGAACAAAGTGAAAGAGTGTCATTATAAACGTCATATTTTAATAGAAATTTGACATTGCCACACTTTACAAATGCCATCTTGGTCTGACTCTCCGTTTGCAGTTCAAACTCGTTACATAGGTAAGTATGGGCACTAAACTTGAAGTCAAGTTACACCGCCAACTGCAAGATGGATCAGAAACTTTCTTCAAGTTTTTTTTTGTTTTTTAACTTAGTATTGTGCGATAAGTAACATTCGCTCATTTATTCATTCAGTACTGTATTGTAATATTTGTCAACAAGTTTTTGTCATCTGTGTTTGTCATAAATAAACGTATTTTTTTTTCTTTCTTACTGTTTTTGCGACTCGTACTCTGTGTGCGTAACCATTCACCTCAACGCCCCTGCCGGTACCTATATGAATGACCATGTCAGCTTGTACAGATAAGTTTACAAAGTTCTGTCATGACGTTTGGCGGGAAAAAGAGCTTGCCTTGAGTGACGTACGTTCGACCTCGCCCGCGGCCGCGAAGCTACGCTTCGTGCGGCTTCGGGCATGTTCGAGTGCGCTCGGCGCCGCTCGGCCTCGACTCGTGTCAGCTAAAGGTAAAGCCTGTATACGTTACTTGTAGAATATAGACCTTCAATCATTGAGATAAGGTGTTGGTTTCGTTCAACGTTATCTAGCTACAAATCGCATGCGATTATCGACACATTGCGGCGTTTGATCGAGCGATTGAATGTATTGCACGTGGTTAGTCGGCAATGTATTAGCCTCTTGTACTCCAGCCGCGTCAGCTAAAGGTAAAGCCAGTTTACAAGTTACTTGTATAATATAGACCTTACCGCATAGAAATAAGGTTTAGGTTTGGTTATATTTAGCTACAAATCGTATGCGATTTCCGATACATTGCGGCATTTGTTAGTAAATCGGCAATTTATCTCAAATCGCATGCGTTTATTGGAAGATCTGTGGAGTTTTTTGTGGAGTGATTTATATGACTTTGGACGTTATATCGTTGTGATAAGGTTTAGATTTAAGAGGAAATTGGACGACCGGTGGTCCATACAAACGTAGCCCCATTTCCCTCTCTGGATATTGCCTTAAAAATGGAAAATATTTTTACACAATTAATTCATTAGATTTTTCGGTATTTTTGATATCTAAGATTTAGGAGCGAATAACAAATTTCATACGAATTTTTAACTCCACAAAGTTCATCATCAATCATCATCGTTGAATTGTCACTGCCGTATTCGAACTTCAAGATATTCACAAGAGACGACACGTACTAGATCTATTCTAGATACGTTATAGTTTAGATTTCAACTAGTTCTCTTTTGCAGCGCAATTCGGGCACCCAATGTCACTTTTACGTTAGATAGAGTTAGATATCTAATAGATGTGAATGAGATCTCTAAGCCATATCTTGTGGAAATCGTTCAAGAGTATCTCCAGAATCGCACAAATGTCAAATTTGACAGGTTAGATCTTAAACATATCGTTATCGTATCTTGGTGATGACTAAAAGATATCTTATAGATGTCTATTTCAAAATCCGAATCGGGCCCTCAGTCACTCGTGTTAAAAGATGGTACTAACAAAAGCAGTTTTAGCTAAGTTTTTACCTACTTTGTGTGTACGCCGCGACGGACCGGGCCGTGGCCTTTCCTGAGTCGCCAATACATGACCCCCGTGGCCACGTGCGAATAATTCGCAAAGTCCTAACGGTTAAAACATGCACGCCAGTATGTTAACTCTGCGATGGAACGCAATTATTGATTAATTCATTAGTTTTACGGTACATTTGGTGCTAATTTATCGCCCTAGTGCGGTAACTAGCTTTATACGTGCGTATGTCGAAAATTTAAAGGGCCATATGTACTGTAAAACGTTGTAAATCGTGTCGATTTAAAACACGCCCTTCGGTCGTGTTTCAATTTATCGCCACTCGTTGCGAATTTCCTACTTTTCGCACTTGTATCGTAATGTGATAATCCTTTTCTGGAACCACTCGCAGCACTGTATTTTAATGTTGTTGTGTATGTGTGTTTCGAATAAAACATTCATTCAAATGATGGTCCCAATGACAGTTCATTTTAATTAGGGTACATAGCATTTATAACTTTTAATTTTTTTCTATTAAATTCAAGACAATCACATTAAAGAAGTTAAAATTAACAAAAATAAATTAATTAACCTGGGGCCAATTTATTATTTGCAGGTTTTTAGGTAGTTTTAGTTTAGTATGTTTAGTTATTAGTTTAATTTATTTTTACTTTTAATTGTAGTCAATTATTGTTAAAAATATTTCAGACATAAAATAATACAATTATAGTCTACTCGGCAAACTAAAAATGGTGAGAAATAGAGGTACTACTCCTAAACGTACGTTTCATACTTTATTGGATTCGTAATGATGTATGGAAAAATGTTTCGAAGCGTTTATTAGCAGAAAAGCACACGAAACATTTCAAAACTTATAGACAAAAAAGACCAAAAAAAGGAAATAATTTTCGCCAATATCTATAAAGTACCTACATATTATTATTTAAGATATAAAATATTATTTAAGACGAGGAAATTTCTAGTAATAAAGTCCCTACATGCAGAAATATATCTCCATTATTTATACTTTTTATTAAACGCTGAACACAGCCCTCCGTCCGCGCAGCATGTTCGGGAAACGCGCGCGAATCTACAGTTTATAGTTTGTCAAAGGACTGTCTCATTTCAAACATAGTCGGAGAGAATCATACTATCTTTGTCCTACACTAGTACTAGCACCCAAAAGAAAAGGACGAGTATAGTTTTCCTGGTTCTTACTGACTGACAAATTGGTTTGACTGACTATATTTTTCACCGTTTTCAGTTTGTCAAGTAGACTAATAAGGAGACTAATTAAAATTGAAGAAATCAAGAAAAAATACCATCCCTTATGCTGAATTTTTATTCGGTAGGTATATTGTATATATGTATGTATGTAGGTATATTTAAAATGTATATTTGTGAAAGTAGTATCGACTAATGTCTTACTCTCATGTCCACTCTCTACAATCCTGCACCAAACTGTTTCTGTTTAATGGTTGGCTGGTAGAGAATGCCTTAAAGCGTTAAACCCGCCATTTGTACTCTTGTTTTGTTAAATTGTGCAATCAAGTTTAAATAAATAAATGAAGGGTATGCGGAAAGAACATGTCTAGTCACTTTTTTTCAATAATGAGATTTTAATCTTAAAATGTAGAGCTCTCAATGATCAATTGTTACAGCTTCTGTTACCTCTGTAATTATAAATATAACTCCTTTTTTAGGGTTCCGTAGCCAAATGGCAAAAACGGAACCCTTATGGATTCGTCATGCCTGTCTGTTTGTCCGTCCGTCCGTATGTCACAGCCACTTTTTCCGAAACTATAAGAACTATACTGTTGAAACTGGTAAGTAGATGTATTCTGTGAACCGCATTAAGATTTTCACACAAAAATAGAAAAAAAAAACAATTAATTTTGGGGGTTCCCCGTACTTAATTAGAACTGAAACTCAAATAGGTCTTTAAAAATGATATTGAGGTTTCTAATATCATTTTTTTCTAAACTGAATACTTTGCGTGAGAGACACTTCCAAAGTGGTAAAATGTGTCCCCCCCCCCCCCCCCCGTAACTTCTAAAATAAGAGAATGATAAAACTAAAAAAAATATATCATGTACATTACCATGCAAACTTCCACCGACAATGGGTTTGAACGAGATCTAGTAAGTAGTTTTTTTAATACGTCATAAATTCCCTAAATACGGAACCCTTCATGGGCGAGTCCGACTCGCACTTGGCCGCTTTTTCATTTTAAAAACATCCACTTACGTAAATTAATGGTTAATTATGTACATCGTTCCTTTCAAACCGCGATAACTCAAAATGTTGTCAGAGTGACTAGACATGTTCTTTCCGTGTACCCTTCATATATGGGGGAAGTGGGGTTATTCAAGAATCAGATATTATGTCAATGGCCAGTTCGCGTCATCTCATACGATACGGCCACAATGGTGCAACAACGCGGTTACATAAGTTACATTAATACCGCAGTTGGCATAACCGACGGATTAGAAAATAACTTTAAACTGTACCAGAGACTAGGAAATAAAGAAGACAGACAGCCCCGATACCACGCCGCGAGAATCGTCAATATTGTATGTGTAGATGACATTAAAAATATTATTTTTACATTTAGTAATTTGCGTATGAAAACTGCCACTCCTACTGCTACTTATAATTTCAAATTAAATAAGATTTCGGCAAATATTTAATTACTGGTAGGTATAAGCTTTTATCGCTGAATGTACTTTTTTCCACAGGCAACTGATACTCATCGAGACATTTCTAATAACCCCAAACACAATTCTGCCCTCCTAATATAAGCCAAATAGCGCTCCTAATACATACATATAAGCAAATCTCTAAAACAAATGATTTTGAAATTGGAATAGGGTATTTGACTACCAGTCAAATCAGTTTCTTTTTTCGAAATGTCAAAACGATTTTGCTACTATGGAATTTATATGAACCACTAGCATTAGACGTCACAATCAAATTGCATACTCTTTATAGTATTATACTGGATTTAAAATAGAAATTGTGTCTAAAAATAACTGCTGTCAACGTGTCTCTATTAATCTTCTGGTTCTTTATTTCATGCATCGTGTAAACTTTTTTTTTATTTAAATACAGGGTTAATACCCTATTCTTATCATCTATAGAAACTAAAGTATAATTTAGAAATGATTTTTTTGAGATAGCGTTATTCGGCTTAGCAGGGCAGAATTAGTTTGTGTTGTTTTATCACAGAGTTCCTGTGGCCACTTGTGAAAATCAGGCATCTACTTTTAAATCATAAAAATGCGAGATGACATTCATAAGATTAGTATAGGCATAGGCCTATGCCTATTACGCCCACTTGTACCATCCCACTAACCCGGGGTTTAGCGGGTAACCCAGTGTCTAATTGTACTGGTAACCATGGTAACGTCAGTCACGTGATATTTCGTAGCATCTGTCATCCGATTTTTTTCTTTTCGTTTGGCATTGAATAATTTTACGGTTTAGACTCACTTGTTTGAAGTCACTCGCGCGACATGTTTCGGAGAGCCTAGGTCTCCTTTCTCAAGCACTAACAGTGCGAGCAGCGTTCACGACGGCCGTGTATCGCGTACTGCGACACAAGTGAGTCTAAACCGTAAAATTATTCAATGTTAGAATGTCTCACAACAGTTTTTATAAATTCGATGATTTTCGTTTGGCGTTTGTCGATGTCCGATTGCCTTGGCTAGACCCCCCTCGCTCGCGCAAGGCTCGCGTCGCGAATGCGCCGGAGTGGATTACGCAACGAGTGCATTAACCGCGAGTGAAATGCAACGATGCGTTCACAATATGCTCGCCTTTTTACTCGCCGTTTGGACATCGCCATCAGATACATCGGAGCGGCCGAGGTGCTCAAAAATATCTGAACACGCACTCTAGCGCCTTGACAATAGAGGCGTGTTCAGATATTTGTGAGCACCTTGGCCGCTCCGATATACATTATCTGTTGGCGACTGGACTACGCGATCGGTGAGATTAGAAAAAATCGCTGAGATTATGATAAACTGGCTACTGCCCGCGACTTTGTCCGCGTAGAATGATGATTTTTAAAACTACCATGTATTCCCGGGCGCAAACCATCTCCATTCCAAATATTATCAGTTTAAAGCGTGTATAGGTGACAAACAGAGTTTATTTTTGCATTTATAATATTAATAGGGATTCGAATGAGATTTCGTGGTGTTTTCAAGTGTTTCAACCAGCAGTAGGTAATACCTATTAAAAATTTAGAAGTACCGCAATGAATTTATTTAATTTCAGTACTTACCTACCTTTTCGTACCTCAGTGTCACAGTGACAAGGTACGAAATGGTACTGAATATTAGGTACTAAGTCTTTGACTGTACATATTTTAGTGTTCTAAAATAATGCAAATTGTGATCCATATTTAAAGGACCCCATATTATATATAGAACCGCTGGTGGCCTAGCGGTAAGAGCGTGCAACTTGCAATCCGGAGGTCGCGGGTTCGAACCCCGGCTCGTACCAATGAGTTTTTCGGAACTTATGTACGAAATATCATTTGATATTTACCAGTCGCTTTTCGGTGAAGGAAAACATCGTGAGGAAACCGGACTAATCCCGAATCCCGATACGGGCCTAGTTTACCCTCTGGGTTGGAAAGTCAGATGGCAGTCGCTTTCGTAAAACTAGTACCCACGCCAATTACTGGGATTAGTTGCCAAGCGGACCCCAGGCTCCCATGAGCCGTGGCAAAATGCCGGGACAACGCGAGGAAGATGATGATGATTTGAAGGACCCCATATTAACCTCTAGCCGCCTGCCTAGAAACCTATAAAAAGGTCTCCCATCCCACTGAAATATAAATCTTTATTCAATCAAATCAAAATTGTATTAGCCTCAAGTATAGATTCGAGGGCGGCAACTTTTTAGGCTTCCGCAGTTATGCAGTCAACTAGGTGAATTAGGTATATAATTTCGCCATGTCCGTCTGTCTGTCCGTCTGGGGCTTTGCTCCGTGATCGTTAGTGCTCGAAAGAAATTAGAATCTCATACGATTTTATTATAAGATCAAAATAAACTAGATTAAGCATTACTATTATCAAAGGCATCAGAATAGGCCAATGATATGGCACCACAGGGGGGGGGGGGGGTATCGCGGTAGGGAAAGGTGGGTAGTAGTAGATGTTCGAGCATAAGTTTTTCTTGAATTTCCGAGGCACTATTTTTTGTTACACTTATCTTATACGGAGTTCTATATATGGATCTTTGGTAATATCGTAGTCTAGATACCCCTTTATGTCCTCCTGGGTTGGATATTAAAAATGGAATATTTGTTATTGCACATTTTCAAAGGAACCCCTATCGCAAAAGGCAAAGTAAAATGATAGTAACTATATTACGCCGCTCTTTCAGAGCTTAGATTTTACCATAGAGAGATTATCAGGAGGGTTTTAAAAGTAAATATACTAAAATTATACATAGGACCTACTTTTACGTCTATCCTTGATCATATTTTTAATATTCGTATTTCAAAAATATGTCCTCCCCATTCCATGTGAAAAGATATTAAATTTAAATAAATTTTTATTGCAATAATGATTATCCTTACGTAGCAACAAGATAAAAATGTATATAGGAAAATGTATCGCGATCGAAACGACAGATGCTAGGAAAAGTCACGTGACTATTTCAATATATTATTTAAGTTTCAATTAGCGTTTTCTACTCGCAGCAACGATCTTGGCTAGGCCCCCGGTAGTGTGACATTCTGCGATTTGATTGCTACTTTTTACAACCTTGATTTGGGCTTAGCAGGCGAGCCAAACGGTCCGTACGCTCGTTCGCCACCGTCTGACCATCCCTCAAGTCGTGAGTATGATATTCCGCGGCTACAATTTTGTAATTTTCGTTGTCAGCTTACCAAGCAGCCTATACGCTCGTTTGCCGCCGTCTAGCCCCCTCCAGTCATAATTGCAATTATATTGCAATTTTGTACTTTTTTCTTGAGGCATTGACAATCTCAAGTCGTCCATGTGCTACAACGGCCGCTTACAGCCCGTGTGCTCGTTGGCCACCGTCAGGCCACCTTCGGGTCGTGAGTATGACATTCTGCGGCTGCAATTTTCACGATGAAACTTGCGCGCGCGCGCTTCCGCGACGTACAGGGTGTTGCGAAAACTGGGGCCCTTTATTGATTAATGTGAACACATGTATTGGACACATTGAGTGCCGGGAACTCTCTGTTCGTAATCGCTTTCCTCAACAAAGCGGGAAAACGTTGGGGTCGGACCATCTCGCGTCGAATGATGGTCCCTATGACAGTTCATTTTTAGCTGTCACGAAAAATCTTTGTAATATTATTTTGGAATTTTAGCTTATTAATTTATTTAGAAATCTAAAATTTAAGTAATAAGAATAGGGTAGAAACATATTTTATCGATTATTTTCTAAATTAACTAAACCAAAAGACACTATAAGGACCTGTCACAGGGACCGTCATTCGTTCCGAGAGGTGACTATAACGTCAAGGTGACAAGCAAAACTCACTAATTATTAAAAAATATTAAAACAAAAATCCACCTTCTTTTAGTACTAACATGGTTCACTATGGCTATGAACTTGTGGTGATAACTATTAGTGCATGCATTTTGACTTGGGTCTATGTTGTTTCCCATAAAGTTTTAAGTCATATTAATGTATTGTTTGTCCGCATTTTCGTTATCATATGTAATTTGGTTTTTCTCAGAAACGCGCAACTTTTCAGGATTGCCATAAAACAAACCTAACCTAACCTAAGCTTACGAAAATCCTGAAAGGTTAACGGTTTCAGAATTATGACTAATGATAATCTGAGAATCATTAGGTACATTATGACTTTCAATAATTATGTCAAACAAAGGGATCCTGTTTTGCTTGTCATCTGAGGATAATCTCTTGATTATTCGTCGACCGCCATTTTGGTAACATCGCCTCGTAATTCATTTTTTTGTTTTTGCTTATTAATATTGTTTAAAGTGTAATATTGATAGCGTATTATGCAGTAAACTAATGTGGAAGTGTGCAGATAATGAAAAAATAATCATGAAACGCGTATAACCACCATTCTGGCGTCAACGCCGGGTAGCCCACGCGGGTTCTTGTAAAGTCCAGCTATCGCCTTACAAGAACTGAGAACCCAACTACCGAACAACGTCTTGCTCTAGAGCATTTATTTTGGTATTCTATCTCTAACCGTGGCTGGCTAGAGCCCTAGAGGCCATAATTTTATACTTTTATACCATACACTGGCTGAATTTTATTACAAATAATATTAATTCGATCCCACGTGGGATCCACTTTGACGTTGGCGAAATCATCGACAGTACCGATGGAGCCATATTACCCAAAGATTAAATTGTATAATTTCTCAAGCCCCCAGGACTTTCAGCTGCCCACAACATTCAGCATCACCCTGTATATGTATACTCTGTGCGCTTGGAAAGCGTGCGCGCATGTGTGAGTGCGCAACACCACCACACGCTCACTTTCACTCGGCGAACTATTCCTAAGGCGAGTGCACACTGCACTAATGAAAACGTAAGTTGATTCCAAGCACACAAAGAACACAGCACAATCTCCTTTTCATCAGCCAAGGCTCGGAAAAACGCCCGTCATTTTGATAACATTACCCTGTTCCGTACAAAACAGACCAAATGTCAACCAATGTCAACGATTAAATATGCCCCAATGACATCCGTAGACCGTAAACGAACATTTTTGACTCGTAAATGGATCCTAAGTTATGATTTGTTTTCAAAATGACGGGCGTTTTTCCGAGCCTTGGCTGATGAAAAGGAGATTGTGCTACACCTAGTGTGTCATAACACCTAGTGTGATGAATCATCAGAGGCGATGCGGTATAGCTAGGGGTCGAAACTTAATAGTACATAACTCCTAAGTTTCGACCCCTAGCTATACCTTGGCCTGTAATGTACGTCCGAATTTAGGCAGAAGTTTAATTATGTCCCTTTGTTCTCACAAACTAGTGTGATGAAAAATATTGTGCGTGTTAATTAAGCCGTTGCCTACGCCTTCAGGCTTCAATATTAATTAGCATTATCCAACATTATAAACATTTAATTTATAAAATAATATTCTATTTATATTGCTCTCATTCAATGTTACTTAAAAAAAATTACACCCTTAGGCGTACACATGTTATGAAAAATACCCGTTACGTTGCGTGATACGCAAGTGTGATGAACTGATGAAAAATAGATATCCTAGATCACCCACCATGTGAACGTGGCCTAAGACTGCATTCGAAACTAAAAATTTGCCATTGATTTCTTACTGACAAGTTATTACTCGGAACGTATCTCGCTTGCACCAATGAGTATATTTATAATTTATAAGATTTATACGTAAGTATACTCCATTATTTTTATTTGATATTCTAACATGTATCATATCATCATTTATTCCATTGTAATCATGTTCATTTGTACATTTTGGTCTTACATTTTGCAAGTAGGTACATGATACCCTGCTAGGGTGTACTTACAATATAGGATTTTAACTTATACATGCATAATTTTAATTACGAGAAATATTAAATGTCAAAGAAATAAATAATAATAAAGTAAGACTAATTCATGCATAAAAGATATTCACATACCTAATCATTAATAATCATAAATCATTGTCATTCTAAAAGTAAAATTTAACAATAAAATATTAATAATTATAATAAAATTTATAAACTATCATTTTCCATAATCAGATTTTCATCATTAAAAAAGTCTTCCATTGAATAATATAACATTTTTAGGGTTCCGTAGCCAAATGGCAAAAACGGAACCCTTATGGATTCGTCATGCCTGTCTGTTTGTCCGTCCGTCCGTATGTCACAGCCACTTTTTCCGAAACTATAAGAACTATACTGTTGAAACTGGTAAGTAGATGTATTCTGTGAACCGCATTAAGATTTTCACACAAAAATAGAAAAAAAAAACAATTAATTTTGGGGGTTCCCCGTACTTAATTAGAACTGAAACTCAAATAGGTCTTTAAAAATGATATTGAGGTTTCTAATATCATTTTTTTCTAAACTGAATACTTTGCGTGAGAGACACTTCCAAAGTGGTAAAATGTGTCCCCCCCCCCCCCGTAACTTCTAAAATAAGAGAATGATAAAACTAAAAAAAATATATCATGTACATTACCATGCAAACTTCCACCGACAATGGGTTTGAACGAGATCTAGTAAGTAGTTTTTTTTTATACGTCATAAATCGCGTAAATACGGAACCCTTCATGGGCGAGTCCGACTCGCACTTGGCCGCTTTTTTCTAGTAACATTTCCTTTAATTGTTTCTTAAATAATTTATCGCTAATGTCAAGATTCAGGAAACTATTAAGCACTTTATTCATACGCACACATCGACAGTAAGGGCCGTTTTTTACCATAGCTAATTTGGAGGGTGGCAATAATAATTGAGGACCGACAGGTTTGCGATTTGAGCTTGACAGTTTTTTTATCTCAAACAACTGAAGGTGACTTTTTACTAATAGTGCCGCCTCCATTATATTATATAATTTATATATATGGAGGGTAGTGTTAGTATTTTCAGTTCTTTGAAATATGTGCGACAGCTGTTTGGTACGCGCGTATTGGATAAGATACGGGTGCATTTTTTCTGCATAACGAAGAGTTGATGCTTTCTCCCCACAGGATAATACCGTATCGTAGCCATGCGTACGCATATGCAAAATATGCGGTTTTAGCGGTTTCAATGTTCGTATTAATCTTTAAGATACTTAATGCGTAGCGTAGGTGAACCTGGCTAGTTTGGATTTTATATCCTGTATGTGCGATTTCCAATTAATACTTGAGTCTATAGTTCGTTTTTTTTAGCATTAGAAAAAAGGTAAACAATCTTGATGTGTCTTTTAATTGAAAAACATGTTTTAAAAATAAGTCACGGCAAATATGTAACAATTATGAATCTAATACGATCATTTATATTTTTCTGCTTTCATAAGTATAAGTTACTGATTTTTAAAAAGCGTTTTTCAATTAAAATACATGTCAAGATCGCTTACCTTCTTTCTAATGCTAAAAAAACGAACTATAGTGTTACGCCCAATAATTTGCACTCGTCTGCTTGTTCTATGGCTTTATTATTGTTAATTTTTAAACTTATATGCAACAGATTTTTTTGATTTGATTTAATTAATATAGATATAGTAAACATTACAAGAAGTACTATATATACGCATGGGTAGGTGGCGTGTTATTAAAATTCAACATTAATTTATTTGTATGATAGTAAAAAAGTTTACATCTCTCAACTTTGAAATATGTACCTGGGCCCAATTAAACAGCCATTTATTTAATGTTGTACAACACAAAATACAAATTATTTAAATGGAAAAAATTCAAACTGAATAAAAAAAATCTTTAAAGGAAAGGATAGAAAGAACTCGTGTTTCTGAGTAGAAATAGTGTAATTTATGTATGTAATTATAATTATATTCAAATAAAAAAATGGCGAATACAACTGAAGGCGAGTATCGACATGAGATCAAATCAACACCAATGAGTTCGAATCGACCAGTCCACGTCTATTAGGAGAGTGCGTCGGTGTGCCCGCAATGCACTCGCGCGCGTGTGTGCGTCTAATGCATTTTACTTGCACTTAAGAGCTGTGTAGAGTTGATGCAACGTTTAACTGACTTTTGAACGAAGGTTGTCAACTAATAATGCCTCGTAGAGAGGCGAAACACGTGTAGTTTTATACTATTGATAGAATTTTTTTATATTTTTGTATTTATTTTCGCAGTTACTGTAAGAGGGTGAGAACTGGCCACATTAATTGAATGCAAAAAATATGCAAGTAAGTAAATATGTATAACGGGTTGGCACTAATTGTCTTGCACGTTATTGTTTCGCGGATTAGCGAAAATAATTTTTGGTTTAATTAATATGGATTTCTGCAAAGTAACTCCTAATTTTATTAATTAAAGGTTATGATTTTAGTGTAGGTACATTATTTAGAAGAGTCAGAAGCGAAAAGCAAATCAAAAAAATCGATAAAAGTCAAACGAAAGTGCTATGTGCAAAAGATATGATTAATATAGGTACATGCGCTATAATTTAACGTTACATCCAGAGAGGAAAATGGGGACTACGGGTGACATTTGGAGAAGCGGTCGTCCAATATCGTCTTAACACAGAGTATTTAGATAGAAAACCTAATAATTTCCACAGGGGTACAGATGTGCGCAAGTTGCGGAAACTTTCCAAAAAGTTGGAAATTTCCCAGTAATTTTACAGAATTATAATTAAACTTTCAATCCCCATTTTAATTTTATTTTTATTTTTAACAAGCAGAAACGTCTGCGAACGATGCTATTAAGCTTAGAATAAATTTTAAACTGGAAAAGTTTCTGTCTCTGGTGAGACTTGAACTCACGGCCTCTGGATTTCGTGAGCCTCACCCAAGACGGTAACTTTTCCACTTTTAAATTTATTTAAATCCCAATACAAATACGTGAGAAGTTTCTGAAACTTTCCAATGTCGAAAATTTCTAAATTTTGAAAAGTTTCCACATGAGTACACGGGGGTATCCACCCACTCTATGCACTCCGTGCGTGCGGGGTGGTTGCAAACTCGCAAAGACGTTCGTTGCCCCCACCGAGGTCGTTCACCCTGCGCACGCGGCGCTTTCGCGACGAAAGGGACACCGCCATACCGCCGTAAGGGACGTACGAGCTATTATGTAAGTCCTAGACTAAATAGAATAAGTACTTTAAGGGTTGGTACGAATTTAACGCCGAACTTTACTTTATAATACTTCTAGGGTAAGTTAGCGTCAAAAGTAGCGTATCAGACTATTCATCAAAAGTGTCTACCATTTTTTAATAGCAGGGGGCCGATTTTTGGACTTCGACCGCCCGATTTCGTGCATTTCATTCAGTAATATCTCCACTACTAGGCATATAAATTCTACTAGGTAATAGAATTGAAAACGAGTAGTCAATATCACTCGAATCCAAATTTCTATCACTCGTATTTCAAAAAACCGGCCAAGTGCGAGTCGGACTCGCGCTCGGAGGGTTCCGCACCATCAACAAAAAATAGAGCAAAACAAGCAAAAAAACGGTCACCCATCCAAGTACTGACCCCGCCCGACGTTACTTAACTTCGGTCAAAAATCACGTTTGTTGTATGGGAGCCCCACTTAAATCTTTATTTTATTCTGTTTTTAGTATTTGTTGTTATAGCGGCAACATAAATACATCATCTGTGAAAATTTCAACTGTCTAGCTATCACGGTTCGTGAGATACAGCCTGGTGACAGACGGACGGACGGACGGACGGACGGACGGACAGCGGAGTCTTATTAATAGGGTCCCGTTTTTACCCTTTGGGTACGGAACCCTAAAAATTAGCATTTCGCCGTTTTCCACCGATTTTCGGGTGACGAAATCGAGCGATCGAAATTCAAAAACCGGCCAAGTGCGAGTCGGACTCGCGCACGGAAGGTTCCGCACCATCAACAAAAAATAGAGCAAATAAACAAGCAAAAAAACGGTCACCCATCCAAGTACTGACACCGCCCGACGTTGCTTAACTTTGGTCAAAAATCACGTTTGTTATATAGGAGCCCCACTTAAATCTTTATTTTATTCTGTTTTAGTATTTGTTGTTATAGCGGCAACAGAAATACATCATCTGTGAAAATTTCAACTGCCTAGCTATCACGGTTCGTGAGATACAGCCTGGTGACAGACGGACGGACGGACGGACAGCGGAGTCTTAGTAATAGAGTCCCGTTTTTACCCTTTGGGTACGGAACCCTAAAAATTGGCCTCTGAACGAAAATACATCTGTCTCTAGGTACCTATATGGACAGTCAGCATCAAAGTAACGGATCAGAATACAGTCACCTGCAATAATATGTTACTTTTCGAAGGCCGCAAAAATATGTGACACGCTCTTATGGCTCCTTACACATAAGATCGTGTCAGATATTTTTGCGTTCTTCGTTGTGTAACGTATTATTGCAGGTGATTGTACGTGTCAAAAGTATGTATGTACCAATCTCGAATAACTTAACAAAAACAGATATAAGTATATGTCACTAAATGTAGAACAATTAGACTTTGGCAGATATGAACGCGAACTGTAGAGATACATATATCTATCTTTGCATATTTATTTATTTATTTATATATATACATTTTATATACATATTTCAATGATCTCGGAAACGGCTCTAACGATTGCGATGAAATTTGGTATATGGGGGTTTTCGGGGGCGAAAAATCGATCTAGCTAGGTCTTATCTCTGGGTAAACGCTAATTTTTCAGTTTTTATATGTTTTCCGAGCAAAGCTCGGTCTCCCAGATATTATCTCTAATTGGAAAAGTAATCCGTGTGGCAGATTAACTTTTAGTTCATTGTTTCATCCCCTTATTTTGATGCTACTGTACTTAACGAAAAGTGAGTGCTGTTTTCACTTATATAACATTATCGCAATAATTTCTTGATGAAAAATGACTGCTGTTATTCACTTAGGTATGTAAATCGCAATAAGCCTCGCAATAAGAGATTATGGGACCGATTCGGATTTTGAACTAGATATCTATTAGATATCCATTAGACATCACCAACGATATTTTTAAGATCTAGGCTGTCAAATTTGACATTTCCGCGATACTGGAGATACTCTTGAGCGATTTTCACAATGTATAAAACGTCTCGTTATGTATTTTTAGATCTCTAATCGATTTTGAAACGATCTTAAAACGATAATTTAACGTAAAAGTGACATTGGTTGCCCGAATTGTGCTGCAAAAGATATCTAGTTGAAATCTAAACTAGTTGGTATGTAGTACATATCGTATCGTTCTCTTCTCTAGCACGGATCTTGTTTTCCGAATACCGCGGTATGACAAAAATAGAGTATTTTACTACTAGTCTCTGATTTGATTGACTCCAACGTCATTCATTAATTCAGGTCAATAAGAAATATATGTATATCTTAGCAATAAGTAGTTGTGCTTTGTTGGAGAGCAGTTTTTATAATTATTGTGACGCTTCGGCCGAGAGAGGGACCGAATATTCGGTATTCGGCCAAAACCACTATTCGGGGCATCTCTACCTATTCTATAGTCAAAGTGAAAACGCCACCTAATCTAAGATTAGCCTGACCTGAATCGTGCGCGAAAAAACCTTTTGTCTACTTTTTTCCTTCTTTGAACTCCAATGCTAACGCGCTTTGTTAGAGCCAAGGCGACTTTTTCTGGCTGTGCAGATTTTGATGTGATTTGACCTGGGTTTTCAAAAACGCTTTAGCGCCACTTACACGATCCCACTAACTCGTGGCAACCGGAGTTAACCGCTTAAACCGTTAACCCAGTGTCAAATCGCAGTGATCTTCGGAGGAAGGGGCTGGCGATTACGACCCAACGAGGCGCTCCCTGTAGGGGGAGAAGCGGTCCAGGTTAAGGACCACATAAAATATCTTGGTCTTATCCTGGACCGCCAGTGGAACTTTGAGGAGCATTTCTCACAATTAACTCCTCGGCTTGTCGGCATGGCATCTGCATTGGGCCGCCTGCTGCCAAACGTGGGAGGACCCCAAGCTCTATGCCGGCGCCTCTTCGCAATGGTGGTGCGAAGCATGGCGCTATATGGGGCGCCGATATGGGCTGAGCGCCTAAAATACAGAGCAAGGGCGCTCCTCCGAAGACCGCAGAGGATAATAGCCCAGAGAATTATTAGGAGCTACCGCATGGTGGCATATGACGCTGCATGCGCTCTCGCGGGCACTTTGCCATGGGAGCTTGACGCCAGGCTCTTGGCGGAGCGGTACAGAGAGCGGCTGGAAGCCAGAAATAATGACGATCGTCTGGCTCCACAAGAGATAGATGCGAGGCGAAAGGCGGCAACCAAAAGGGAGCGGGATCGGTGGAAAGACCAGCTGGAGGACGCCCCATATGGTACCCGCACCATAGCGGCGCTTCTCCCGTCGTTCGACAACTGGCTAGACCGGAAAAGAGGGAGCCTGACATATAGGCTGGTGCAGGTTTTGACCGGACATGGCTGCTTTGGTCATTATCTGTACCAAATTCAGCGGGAACCGTCAACAGTCTGCCATCACTGTGGCGAAGAGGACGACACTGCCCAGCACACCCTTGCGGATTGCCCAAGCTGGGTCTTAGAGCGCCACGAAATGGTGGCGATATTGGGGGTGGACGATCTCTCTCTGCACAGCGTGGTGTCGAGTATGTTGAGCAGCGAGAGATCGTGGAATGCCGTCTCAAAATTCTGCGAAGTGGTGCTGCAGAGAAAAGAGGTAGCGGAACGGGAGCGCGAGGAGCAAGCAAATGCGCACCCGCTCCGGCGTAGACGGGTTGGGAGAAGGCGATTACAATATATCAATCGCCTACTCCCCCAATAGGGCCTGTGGGTTGGGGATCCACAATATAGGGCCTTGTCGAAGGCTGGGGGAAGGGTCGGTGCGTTGCCGATCCTTTCCTCGTTTGGAGCGAGGGTGCCCCCGGTATACTAACCGGGGCAGCCGGGGGGACGACACGGTGGAATGGTCTGCGAACTCGTGGCGTCCCCCAATAACGGTAATGCGGGCAACGCCGCAGGGGATGTTAGTGGGTATTCTCTTCCCCTCCCTCTGCCAAGCAGAGGGAGTTACGGGAGGAGCGAGTCCCACATACCACCCCCCCCAATGGGCTTCCCCAGTCCGGGGGTGAGATGCCTAAATGCATTTACCCCTGCGTCAAAAAAAAAAAAAAAAAAAAAAAAAAAAAAAAAAAAAAAAAAAAAAAGTGTCAAATTGTACTGGTAACCATGGTAACTCCAGGTTTAACTGGTTAACCGCGGGTTAGTGGGATGGTGCAAGTGGCCCTTAGTGTTGCATTGCCAATGATGCCATTATGATTGACAATGGTTTTATGCCTGTACGGGTGGCCAAGTGCGATTCGGACTCGCGTTCCACCGGTTCCGTACATTAAGTCCGACTCACGCTTGATTGCACATTTATAATAGGTTTTCCTGTTTTTATAAGTACAATTTTTTTTTTCATGTTTGACGATCCTTTTGTGAAATTCTTAAATTTGTGTTAAATTTAATTATCTCATTTATTCAATAAAAGTCAAAATACAAATACAAAAAACAGTAACAACTTAAGACTAGCTTAAGCCTAAAAGCTTAAGCTTAAATTTAATTTGTATAATAATCCAATATTATTATGGAATAATAACATCAATAAATTGCTCTGATAAATAAATATGTTACGATTCATAAGTGCTTATTGCTAGGCCTACATGAATAAAGTATATTTTGAGTTTGAGTTTGAAAAAGGGGCGGGGGGGGAGGGGGGGGGGAATGGTCGGTCAGACAGACGCACGAGTGATCCTATAAGGGTTCCGTTTTTTCCTTTTAAGGTACGGAACCCTACAAAACTATAGCTTCTCTAGGAGGCTTACAGATACACTTAGGGCGTCCGTGCAAACGCACTGGTGCCATCACTACACCTTCAGGAGTCACCAATTAGTTCCTTCAGGGGACCGGTTCTCAAAATAAAATGATCATAGCAAAAAAGAATAGGTCGCCGGCGGCCCGCCATTGGTGACCCCTGCCTAACCTGCCTTAAAAGTTATAAAACAAAGTCCCCCGCCGCGTCTGTCTGTTTGTGTGTGTGTGTGTTCGTGATAAACTTAATAACTACTGAACGGATTTTCATACCGTTTTCACCAATCGATAGAGTGCTTCTAGAGGAAGGTTTAGGTGTGTTTATTAAGATTTTAGAACGCAGTAACAATTCGTTCAGGAGATTGTTCGTCCGAGTCCGTTCTACACGGCTGGCAACAAAGCTTCCGGCCAAGGTGACCTTGCCCGTTTCCAACCGTCTAGACTATTAGCCACCAAATTACATTGCGCCTGTCTATACCAAGGTCACGATGACCTAAGAAAATTAAAATTGCTTCTGAAAATCGGCAATATCATGTTTGATAACGGATAAAGGAAAAAACGGGACCCTTATAGGATTACTCGTGCGTCTGATTGTCTGTCCGACCATGCCCCCCCTCTTTATATCCGAACTACTGGGTCTAAAATGTTGAAAAAAAAAAATACAAAAAATAGTTATTTACCTATAGATGACAGGAAAACCTATTAGAAATGTGCAGTCAAGCGCGAGTGCCGCGAGTCGGACTTAATGTACGGAACCCTTGGAACGCGAGTCCGACTCGCACTTGGCCGGTTTTTTTTTACCAAACGTAGAAAAAAAAATGTTTTTTTAAACATGATATCCGCGTTGCACGCACTTTCATCTCGCTAACGCTCACGCTCAGTGAGAGTGACAGAAACACGAACTCACTGGGCCAGGCCTTAAGCCTCGACCTCCGTTTTGGATATCGCGAATGATTAAGTGTTTTATTATTTTAATATAATAATTGCATTATCATAGATCTCCGACCTCCGGTTGGCGGCCGCGTGAACACATGTTACGACTTATACAACGGATACTTAATACTTATTGACCATGAATCTAGTATTTTAACTGACAGAACGGGATAGTCTTATGTATCTTTCAGTAGGAGTAGCAGCAAAAGCGCTATTATTGTTTGTCCTTGTCAGTCTCACTTTTTTTTTATTCCCCACCGTAAATTAGTATGGATTATGGTGAGCATCAAATAAATTCGACCAATCATAGTGTCGCATTGCCTATGTTTTGTCACTCACGGAGGCACACGTGCCTATACCACTTCTATAGGATCCTACCTTCTATGTAATTCGTGTGTCTGTCCGGTGGTTCTCCTCTACCTACTGGGGCTTTACCATGATGTCCTATATGTATTGCGATTCAGTTTAGGTCCTTTCTAAACAGAAATGTAATAAGGACATCATGGTAAGGCCCCTGGTCGCATTTTTCAACCGATTCTCGTAAAAATTTAATAACTATGTGATAACTAACTATATACTGTTTTTAGAAATCAAAATGATGGAACCATAGGAGTTTGCAAGGTCTGCAGGTCACAGAGCACTAGACTATAATTTGAAGTTACTCTGTCAGTTTTTCAGTATTAGTTTTTGATAGCATATCAGGGCTATTTGAATTAAAGTTGTACACTACATTTTATTTTCAAAATTTGGAATTTATGTGTTATTTCTATTCAGAATCACGAGCTTTTTTGATCCTAATAGGAGAAAATGAGAATCCCAAAATTTCCATATATTTTTCGTACCTTCTATTGCGTAAAACCGTTATACTAAATCTTATGAAAAAATGGCAACGGAATTGAAATAAAATTCATTGGACTTTTTTTCTCCTATTAGGATAGCATAGATCGTGATTCTGAGTAGAAATTAACATAAACGCGCATCCGTCCGCGCATGCTCTAGTTTTCAACCACTTGACGGATTAGCAAATAATTTATTTCATTCTTACTTTGCTACTTGCGAAATATTTTTTATATAGATACATACCTACATTGTTTAGATATTAAGGATTGCAATAAGTAAAAAAAATATATTCAAATTTCGTCAAATGTACGAAAACTAGCGCATTGACCCTTTATAAAAACAAAGGTCATTTTCATTTAATTTAGTTTTATTATTTGTACAATTAAAAAAAAATTGCAGGATATTTTTGACCTTGACAGTAGATACACAGTGACGTAAGGCACTGGTCAAAACCGAAATGCTCATCGTTTCGCAAGCTCCGCGTATATTTATTTATCGATCGCACCGTGGCAGTGAGGCAGTGGGTCAAGGTGTGGCCTACATTGCGCCCAAATTCGCGGTGCAGTGACGGCCAAAAACCGGTTTACACAAAAAAAAATTTAACAGTTATGTCCTGGATGCGAGTCCTTTAAGCCAACAAAAAAAAACTAAGAGGCGTTTTTCCGAAATTAAACCAAGTGCGAAATTGAGCTTCCTTAAACAACTTTAAAAAAAGTTTTTTTTTTAATTCTAACAATGAATTGTATAACCTAATTATAGCTGGTCAAGCAAATATTGTCAGTAAAAAAAGGCGCGAAATTCAAATTTTCTATGGGACGATATCCCTTCGCGCCTACATTTTTCAAATTTGCCGCCTTTCTCTACTGACAAGATCTGCTTGGCCAGCTCAAATCAGCTTCTTTTTTAGAACTGTCAAAACGATTGTCTAATATGGAATTTATATGACAACGTGTATAGTGACGTCACGGTCAGATCACCTACTTTTTATATTTCAATCCCATTTATTAAATAGAAATAGTATTTAAAAATAACTGCTATCTATGTTTTTCTAATAATTATCTGGTGCTTTATTTCGTGCACGGTGTGAAATAATTTATTTTAGTAGAGGAAAGTACCCAACTATGTTTCGAGTTTTATAATAGTAGAGCTATAAAAGCCAAGTTTTAAATACCTTAAAGGTAAGGCGTTAGATTCAGTCAGTGTGCCAGTGGGTCAAGGGTGCGGCCTACTTGCGCCGAAATTCGCGGTGCAAATGATAGTGATGCGCGTGCGCTGGTTCCTGAACATATCGAGGACCATTATTTTTTGGTTAATATAGTAGGTACTTTAGGTTCATTATTTGATTAATGTGTTATCTTTAAGCTTATTATTTGTTATATACTTGGTCAAGTAAATCTTGTCAGTAGAAAGAGGCGGCAAATTTGAAAAATCGCGGGTTAGCAACTAAGTACGTTTGAATTGTTCGAAAATCGCGTGTCATTTATATCTTATCTGTGGAACTGTTTTGTTTACATTTGATCGTTGTTCGATGTACATTGCTGCTTTTTGTTCGTTTCCTAGGCATACCATACTTTAGTTTGCTTTACATTGCTACTGACATATCCAGCTTGACAGACTATATTTTATTAATTTGATTTATTGTTAACAGGTGAATGATTATGAGTTAAATGTGTTATACCAATGTTTTTTGCTTAAAACGCAGGGAATACAGTAGCGGAAAATAATATATCATGTATCATGGCTCTAGCGATTTCGATGTAATTTGTAGTATAGGGGCGTATGAAAACGACAATTCGATCAAACTAGGGTTTAATTTTAAAACAATTAGTATGTCCGAGTTTTTGAGGGAGCCCGATGGTCGCTTGGCAAGGATTAAGCAGTGGGCAGGTGTGAGTAAGGTCAATGTGGCTAATTCCGTCATAGGGACTATTCCGTCTACTAGCGGTTTTCTCGAACAATGAACAACATTGATAATTTCACCGACAAAGCAGCGATTGCTTTCAGTTTCAGCAATCAAAAGCAGATGGTTTTGTTTCCTACGATTAAAAAGCAAAGAAATATACGCACGTGGACGGAATAGTCCCTATGCCGGAACTAGCTATTGACCTTTTTTTTTTATCGACAACTCTCAGGCCCGCTTGCCGACCGGGCGCCGCAATAGCGCAAGGGCGTTACGTAACAGTTTAAGGCTGCCGGCAGGTGAATGTGAAACACCCACGATGCGTGTCCTTTATGAATGACACACATGCGTTGCCTTTGTGCTGGACGTCACACGCGTCCACCGCTTAGGTGCCGTAAAATGTGCCTTTGCTCCGTTGTGCGTTCAAAATTTGAACATTTCTTTTATACTAGCGACCCGCCCCGGTTTCGCACGGGTTAACAAATAATACATAAACCTTCCTCTTGAATCACTATCTATTTTTAAAAAAACCGCATAAAAACCCGTTGCGTAGGTTTAAAGATCTAAGCATACACAGGGACAGACAGACAGCGGGAAGCGTCTTTGTTTTATACTATGTAGTGAAGGTTAGGAGATTTGAAGTTCAAATCTCCTAACTCTTATAAAACTTGTGTGTTCAGCCGTAGGTATACAGTTTTCTCTCCTGTGCCTATTAATTAACAGCTTGTGGGCATACCTAAGCATTTTAAAGGGTAAAAACGGGACCCTATTACTAAGACTCCACTGTACGTCTGTCCGTCTGCCTGTCTGTCACCAGAGGGACTACCGCGAAAAACGATATTCGCAAATTGCGGGGATCTTTCTCTTTTACTCCAATGAAGGCGTAATTAGAGTGACAGAGAATAATGCCCGAAATTTGCGAATTTCGATTTTCGCGGTTATAGCCCAGGCTGTATCTCATGAACCAACTAATAGCTAGACAGCTAAATTTTCACAGATGATGTATTTCTGTTGCCGCTATAACAACAAATAGGTACCTACTAAAAAGTACGGAAGCGTCGATGGGCGAGTCCGACTCGCACTTGTCATAATTATCCAAATAAAAGGATTACCCTTTCATGTCCTTTTGGCCTTATAGTCCTTTTGGGTATGTCCACAGGAAAATACTGAACATGGTTTTGAGATTGACCCAAATAGCAATGATTCTTGAGTTGTGGAATTTTTAGTTTCGGTGCTGAAAGACATTATCTAATATATATTTAAATAAGTACTTTTATGTAAGTGGTCAGGGGCCGTCTTAAATGTGACCATGAATTTTAAACGAACACGTTTTGTCACAAGTATAACATCAACGACACGTGATATACTTTTGTAAATGGTACCATATAGTTTAATTGACTAATACCTAATTCAAACCCGTTTTGTCTGATAAATAATTACTTACCACCCACTTTACCACCTAATGAATTTGACGTATTGTCTAGTACTATTATTTATTCTGTGGTATTGTACATTCTTTTTCATTAATTCAAAAGTAACTACCTACTCGAAAAAAATCACTATGCAATTTAAATTAATAAAAAATGGAACAAATGAAAGTTTCGGCCGAAAAATATTTTCACGTGAATGTTTTTTTTTAAAGCGTGTAGAACTCTTATAATATTTAACAATAAAAAAAATTAAAGGGACTTGTGCTTCAGGCACAAATGATTTCAATTTTAATTTCTGAGTCGGGGTTTAAATGTGGATACCTAAAGTCTATTTTTTTATTCGGCAGACTAAAATGATATTTCATAGTATGAAATGACACATGATGTTCATACCATGAAATCTTAATTCTTTTTTTTTTCGTTCTAACAAAACGTTTATTTAACGTAAATAGTACAAACTTAATACTTAAGTACCTTATAAAATACTATGAAATGTCATTTTAGTCTACTAATCCACACGTGCTATAATGGGTAACTTCTTGCACTAGAATAATGTAAGATAATCTTTATTAATATAAATTACTAAAAGACATAGAATATAAAACTAAAAATAACTACAATTAAAATAACTAAAACTAAAAATTAAAAATACCTATCAAAATTTGGTGCCCGCGGGAGGGTGCCCAATACGCAGGCAGCGTTCCCGCGCTGGATTGCGATTGCAATTCTCTGCGCGAGAAAGCTGCCCGCGCGGGGGTCGCCCGTTGCCTCCCTCAGCCGTTTCCCGAGCGCCTTGTGGAGCATCTGTGCGCCTCTGCCCCACGAACCAAGCGTCTCGACGCCAAATGCGACAAATTCGTATTGAGCGCCGAGACAGCTGTATTTGGCTACCTTTTGACGCTCCCGAGTGTCCGCCGCCGCGCCAGCACGCCTGCTGGTCGATGGGACGTAGGACGCCGCTAGCGTGTCAGCGCAAGTGGCGTCCCATACCAACGCACGACCCATCTTCCAGGGAATCAGTGACATCCCGTCTAGAATAATTGGATTTAGTTACCTCCAGGAAAAGGCTCTTCACAAAAATTGGATTGAAAATATTCCACACAATGTAAATTAATTTCTAATTTTATGAAACAATGTCAAATTATGGAGCTTTCGAAACAGTAATAAACAAAATAACTTCACACAACTATCAAAAGTCACAATAATTTCTCAAAATGCCATTTACATATCATATACCTATACTATACCTAATATAGTATAAAATAAATAATAATATTAAAATATCTAGTTCTCAAAACTCAATTCAACACTGTTGGTTTGTCAAAACATGTCAAAGTCAAACACAACACAAAGGAGGTAGGAGTACCTACCTACCTCTATTCCTATAATGAGATTGCATTTCAAATTGCCCCTAACAAACTGAAACAGATGCAATTGGTAGACTGAGATGGCAACTGTTGACTATTTTAGAGAAGTAGGTATTGCAGAGGTTAAAACGAGGAACAAATTAATATTATTCTATTCCACATAATATACCTAGGTAGTTTGGCCTCTGCTTATGCTGCCAGAACTATTTTTACTTGATCTTGATGCTGAGATATGTAACATTTGTACTGTAAAGCGTAATGTTACAACATGACTAGCGTTTGCAACAGGTAATTTATTAAGTCGACAATTAGTTTTACTTTCTACTCAGCTCAGCGTAAATAGAAATTTCTTAGACGGTTGTTGACAAGCGCCACCTGTTGTCGAGTAGCGAAACTAATAATTTCAACTAATTAGTTTAGTTGTAATTGTTGCTATTATGAGTTATAATTGGATGATTATTTTAAAAATATATTTCCTGAAACATTCCATTATAAATTAAAGTAAATAATGGCGCGTTTAAACTCGTGTAAATTGCTCCATATCCTGACATGTGGCTTAATAGACGCGAATCCAAGCCATAATTGTTAGAATAAAAAAACAAAACATCTGACAGACACTTTTGACGTAAATGCATGGAAGTCGATTGTTTTTAGATAACATTTTTTACCTTAACCGTTCCGCGTTATATATTCGTTTTATTTTTTGATGCAGTGATACATTTTGAGGCTCCTAGCCTCCGCAATTATGGTTCTCAACGCCGCTGTACAGATGTTGAGGTAGATAACGGTATATTATTACATTCACTTTGTAACCTAAGTTTCTCTTCTTGACGATTGCTACCTTACAATTCGCATAAAACGATTAAATTTAGCACTTTAAGTATGTACTTCGGCGCAATATGTATCTGTAACGCGAATTTAATGTTATGGTCATTAAAATTATTTGAATAGTGCTAGAACACTCGATTACATGTGTTTTAGGCATTTATTAATCATACAGGAAACACGCATACAGTACAAGTTTAATATAACTTTTGACTTCAAGGATGCAATTAGAAATTACTTTCTAGATATTCCAGTATGTTCAACAGCCATTCCAATAAATAGAGTGGAAGAAAAGCCTGCGAAATTAACTATAAGAGAAACATGCAATAATTATAGCACTTGTTATAAGCTTATAAGGTCATCCACAAGCGACTAGGTGTAGTAATTTTGTAAGCGAATGTATCTTTAGCGCTTTGTGCTAGCTGCAGTGCGAATGGCACCATGTTCATTCTTTGCACTAGCTTGGACCAGGGTTCCGTTTCTCAAAAGCTTGTAACTTTTAATACAAGTGGAAATACCTTTCTAACCAAAGCTGTCAAAAAGTGACATCCGCTTGTATTACAAGTTACAAGCTTTTGAGAAACGGGCCCCAGAGGCATACCTATATGAATTGTTCAAACATCCATCAGTGCTCAGCGATTTTTAGTATTAATAAGAGATATTTTTTACCAGTCATGCCTTTATGTGGTATTTATTATCTATTTCCATAATGGGCCATCACTACTATGTAGGCTAAGCAAGAATTTGAGACAATAAAATATTTCCGTACACGGCGGGAAAAAGTTGATAACTCGCGGGAAAAAATGGAAGAAATTTGAACCTTATGTAATGTAAAGTTCTAATTTCTTTAATAAAATATCTCGAGTTATCAACTTCTTCCCACCGTGTACCGATTTATTCTAACAGACTGTCCCACTATCATAGAATTTTAAACTGTTGTGAGTTATACTGACACTAACCTAACTCTCGTGCTTTTAATCACTCGCGCGACATGTTTGAAGCCTAGGTCTTCCTTTTCAAGCACCAACAGTGCATGAGCAGCAGTCACCATAGCCGTGCGCCGCGTATTGTCACTCGCTGATGAGATAACCGGTTTGCGGGTGGTCTTGCGCTGTCGTACACGGGTGTGGAACTACACAAACTATCTCCCCCGTTGTCAAAACATTTACTGGAATTCAGCTTGAGCTAATGGGACAGAATAAGAACAAGAACTATAGCTGGTCAACCAAATCTTGTCAGTAAAAAAAGGCGCGAAATTCAAATTTTCTATGGGACGATATCCCTTCGCGCCTACATTTTTCAAATTTGCCGCCTTTTTCTACTGTCAAGATCTGGTTGACCAAGTATAGTTGATCCATCCACTTGTGTATGTTCCCAGGGAGGCGGAGGAGCTAAAGCAAAACATTTTGAAATTCAAAAGTGAGACATCCATGCTGCAGGAACGCAACCTTTGGTCGCTGCAGCAACAGCTTCAGAAGGTACCATCGCCCACACTGTTAACTGACTGTTTGATAACCTCATTACAAAAGGCATAAAGATGGACAGTTATAGTGTTGCTGTTTTTATGTGTATATTTTACTTATATTTTTTGTTATATGTACATACATTTTACTTTTTATATCCCCATCGTGATGTTGGATATTAATTCGTACTCCTAACTCTTATAATCATAAAAAAATCGGAAAAAAAATCAAACAAAGGGGCATAACTGTGTGATACTCGTACTATACATCAAATTCTGTCAAAATATTTTCAATTATGTTAATATCCAGAGAGGGAAATGAGGACTACATTTGTATGGAATTCGTCCACTTTCGTCTTAGCAGCCCTATAGTGTGTTTTTATTTTTCCAGATCTACCAAAAAGTTCTGGTCCTGGACTTGGACTACGCCCTGGACAAGAAGGTCGAGCAGGATCTGTGGAACGTCGGCTTCAAGCAGCAGATTGAAGCGCTGCAGGCGATTTCTAAAGATAGAAAGGTAAACCAATACCCTTACCATGAGTTTTACGCGGGCTTAAACGCGAGTTGTTTTAAAATGGGTCAGTAAAGACAGACACCAGAGTGCGAGAAGTTTGGGTGAATATTCTTGTAGTTGTCTTGATTCCGGTCACTCTGTCACGCTTTTATTTGTGCCTTCTATCAATAACTGTACTCGTAAATTATATATTACGCGGAAAAAAAATTCTCTCGTACACAAAGCGCCACTCCGTCACATTTTTTGGGGACAAAATTAGTTCATGCAATTATTTAAAATATAAAATGTTGTAATAATGAAAAATTTTATTCATATCAAACATAATAAAATGGTATAAAAAATACTAGTCTATAAAGTTTCTACAATAACTTCTAAATGTGAAATAATAGCTTAATGTGTTGTTTCTCGCAGAATCCGCTCCGGAGCGAGGGTGCCGCCATGCTGTCGTGGGTGCTTCAAGCGGCTGCCGGCTTCTACCTGTGTCTGTTACACCAGATATGTACTGCTTTTAAACTGGACCTGCCTTTCAGGTATTTATGACCATACTGCGCAGACAATAAAGTATAATTTGCAACGGGTTTCTAACCGGTCATCAAGAACAATCCAATAAAGGTAAGTGATAGATCTGTTAAAAATTACACTTCAAGGTCAAAGTCAAAATATACTTTTAATTATTCATGTAGGCCTAGTAACATAGCACTTATGAATAGTACTACAGCCTATACAGCGTGGAAAGATAAGTCGGGCCCTGGAGGGAAACTACCTTAAATCCTTAAGCTGGCTCATTTTACTTAATGGAGACATTCCTTTATTTTTAAAAAGAAACAAAACTGCATTCGCGGCCTTACACAAAGCAACTCTTAGCGCCACTTGCACCATCCCACTACCCCGGGGTTAACCGGTCTAACCGTTAACCCAGTGTCAAATTATACTGGTAATTGTGGTAACTCCAGATTTAACCGGTTAACCCCGGGTTAGTGAATGGTGCAAGTGGCCCTTAGGAGGTTATATTAAAGTAGCCCCATGCTATGTCTCTTTTGTACCCAGACGTCGCGCCTCCCTTCTCGGCTGGGTGGAAGGCTGGAGCCCCGCCCCCGCCCCCGCGGGCCCTAAGCTCCCTCCCCCCGCCGCGGCGCGCTACATATGCCAGCACTGCCTAGTGCATCTAGGCGACCTGGCGCGGTATAGGCAGCAGCCTAGGGTGGCTTATACTTTCTACAGGTCAGTAAACAGTTCACTTTTATATGGACTTAGTAGCTGTTTCGTGACTACTTGGAAAAAAAACTGGTTTCTGGTTCTGTCAGGCGTGGTTCATTTCGTCGCGTCGCTACAAGTACATGCGGCCCACAACAATTTTGGTGTCTAGCCATCAGGGATCGGAATCGGTTTTTTGCAAAAACTTAGAAGTAACCATATTTTTTGAATTATTTTATACTCGAAATGTAGGACTCGGTTGTGTTTTTAGGTTACGACTTCGTATTAATAGATTGCCCAATTAGAAATGAAGTAATTAGCAAAAAACGAAAAAATACCGTTTCCGTTCCCATACAAAAAATACCGGTATCCGATCCCTGCTAGCCATAGTAATCGCCGCGCATCGCTGCAGAAGAGACGCCTGGTTGGGTTCGCTTGCGCCACCTAGTGGTCATATCTGTCGTAATAGACGCGTTTTGTTACAGAGTGAATCTTCTGTACCTAGTACTATTATTTAGTAGTAGTAATAGTAAACTCTTTATTGTACAAAAAGATATATTAAAAATAACAAAAAAATAGTAAGAAGTACAAAGGCGAAGTTATCCCTTTGAGGGATCTCTTCCAGTTAACAGTCCAGATGAGAGAATATTATTTATTCTGTGACATGACATTACGTTCTTGATCACAAGCAGTGTATGTGTGGTGTGTTTAGTTATCACAATAAGGGCTCATTTAGACCGGTGCGCGAACTTGTATACGATTTTAGTTACACTGCGGACCATTGAGGTGACATCAGTCCAGCCGACCGATCAAATGACGCAATGTAACGAAACTGCATGCGAGTTTTCGCATCGTCTAAATGAGCCCTGACATTATGGGCTGATTTAGACGGCACGCGAACTCGCATGCGATTTTAGTTACATTGCGGACTATTGAGGTTACAACCAATACACAGACACATACACACATACACAAACACAATCACACAAAGTAAACACACACACACACACACATACGTTACGCAAGCCCACACCTACTTTGTATATTTTATTTTCTCTCCCTTCATTTTTCTTAAAGATGTTTATATTATTGCCACTTGTTATTGCATGTTAGCTGTATTATTGTGAACATCTGTTACTGGCTTTGTTTTCTGTTCATTGTGCTATGTATCATGTACTTTTTGTATTGCTGTTGATGCCCCAAATAAATAAAATAATTCGACCGACCGATCAAATGACGCAATGTCATTACATTGCGCAACTGCATGCGAGTTTTCGCATCGTCCAAATGAGCCCTGACATTATGGGCTGATTTAGACGGCACGCGAACTCGCATGCGATTTTAGTTACATTGCGGACTATTGAGGTTACAACCAATACACAGACACATACACACATACACAAACACAATCACACAAAGTAAACACACACACACACACACATACGTTACGCAAGCCCACACCTACTTTGTATATTTTATTTTCTCTCCCTTCATTTTTCTTAAAGATGTTTATATTATTGCCACTTGTTATTGCATGTTAGCTGTATTATTGTGAACATCTGTTACTGGCTTTGTTTTCTGTTCATTGTGCTATGTATCATGTACTTTTTGTATTGCTGTTGATGCCCCAAATAAATAAAATAATTCGACCGACCGATCAAATGACGCAATGTAATGGAACTGCATGCGAGTTTTCGCATCGTCCAAATGAGCCCTGACATTATGGGCTGATTTAGACGGCACGCGAACTCGCATGCGATTTTAGTTACATTGCGGACTATTGAGGTTACAACCAATACACAGACACATACACACATACACAAACACAATCACACAAAGTAAACACACACACACACACACATACGTTACGCAAGCCCACACCTACTTTGTATATTTTATTTTCTCTCCCTTCATTTTTCTTAAAGATGTTTATATTATTGCCACTTGTTATTGCATGTTAGCTGTATTATTGTGAACATCTGTTACTGGCTTTGTTTTCTGTTCATTGTGCTATGTATCATGTACTTTTTGTATTGCTGTTGATGCCCCAAATAAATAAAATAATTCGACCGACCGATCAAATGACGCAATGTAATGGAACTGCATGCGAGTTTTCGCATCGTCCAAATGAGCCCTGACATTATGGGCTGATTTAGACGGCACGCGAACTCGCATGCGATTTTAGTTACATTGCGGACTATTGAGGTTACAACCAATACACAGACACATACACACATACACAAACACAATCACACAAAGTAAACACACACACACACACACATACGTTACGCAAGCCCACACCTACTTTGTATATTTTATTTTCTCTCCCTTCATTTTTCTTAAAGATGTTTATATTATTGCCACTTGTTATTGCATGTTAGCTGTATTATTGTGAACATCTGTTACTGGCTTTGTTTTCTGTTCATTGTGCTATGTATCATGTACTTTTTGTATTGCTGTTGATGCCCCAAATAAATAAAATAATTCGACCGACCGATCAAATGACGCAATGTAATGGAACTGCATGCGAGTTTTCGCATCGTCCAAATGAGCCCTGACATTATGGGCTGATTTAGACGGCACGCGAACTCGCATGCGATTTTAGTTACAATGCGGACTATTGAGGTTACAACCAATTCGACCGACCGATCAAATGACGCAATGTAATGGAACTGCATGCGAGTTCTCGCACCGTCTAAATGAGCCCTGACATTATCTGCACAAAATAGATACAGTACAGAAGTCAATCACATGTATGTACTTCACTTTTCATACCTACGCTCGGCGATCGCTCTAGGGTTGTCAACTATGATTTATGCACAAAAAACTATCGTGGTAGTGGCACTCGTATCTAGTAGTGGCCGGGGCGGGGTGCTTACCTATACCTACCTACCTAACTTTTCTGTTTAACGTTAAAACGAACCATCGAAATACAAGCAGATACCTACTTACCTTTCTGAAACCACTGGTAGCTTAAAAAACGACAATTCACTGTTTAATGTTGAATTTAAACAACCGTCCACTGAACAGTTATAATAACTTTTTTTTGTTTCTCCATTATTGCACAAAAAAGTTCACAGACGCGTGTCTCAAGCGGATGGCACTCGCGCTCGCACTGCTCCCAACCGGTCCGAGATATCGTGTCCGTGAGCAGTGTCTATGTGTGCGTTGCTCGAGCGCACTTTGTATGTAGATTGATTTCTGTACTGTATCTGTTTTGTGTTATCTCCCAGGCACGCGCTGGTGGTCTCCCCCCACTCGGGGCAGCCGTACAACCAGCTGGCGCTGCTGGCGCGGCGGCGCGGGTGGCGCCTGGGCGCCATCTACTGGCACGTGCGCGCCATCTTGGTGCGGGCGCCCTTTCCGCCGGCGCCCATCAACCTCGCCAGGACCCTGCAGGACGCGGCTGGGTGAGTGCCACTCCCACAGTATACTATAATCCCCCTACTCTAATGAATTTGTGACACATGTTGAGTTTTCTAACAATATCTCGTGAGACAAATAATTTCAAATGTTATGACCTACTTGTCTTTTATGATTTGTCATCATAATCGCCATGCATGTTCGCTTTTTGGATAGTATGTATTTAAGTTAAGTTTAGTATTTAGTGCATTAGTGCATAGCATAATATTTATGTTTAAAACTTAAAAATGAGCGCGATCTCGCCAACAAACTGCAATCGCAGTTTGGCGAGGAATATAAATTGTTAAAAATTGTTGTGTACTTTGTGATAAATAAATAAATAAAAAAAATAAATAAAAAAAAACATACTATAGTCGGCGCAACCTAAAATTACATATTTGACCACACGTTAGACCAGCGGTCGGCAACCTGAGGCCCGCGAGCCGCATGCGGCCCGTGAACCTGTCCCTTGCGGCCCGCGAGCCTTCCTGGCTATTTTGTATGTAATACTGACAAACGGCAATGTCTGATAAAGTCATAAATATTAATAAAGTACGGCCCGCGTCAACTTCATTAACTACTATGTGGCCCTTGGCTGCTAAAAGGTTGCCGACCACTGCGTTAGACGGTAGAGGGCCTACCGCGAACCACGTTCGACGTGATGTCTCCCTGTCACACTTACGTACGAATTTACAAGTGCGACAGAGAGGCAATACGTCGAACGTGGTTCGCGGTAGGCCTTTAGATCTTAGCATCATATCTATAAGAGTGAATTCATAACTGTCAAATATGTGACCTTAGAAAAGAAACGCTGTAACATTAAATCATTTTACGGTTTACACTCACTATTTTACGCGATACACGGCCGGCGTGAACGCTGCTCGCACTGTGAGTGCTTGAGAAAGGAGACCTAGACTCTCCGAAACATGTCGCGCGAGTGATTTAAAACAAGTAAGTCTAAACCGTAAAATAGATAACAAATGAACACTTAGGCCCACTAACCCAGGGTTAACCGGTTGAATCTGGATTTACCATGGTTACCAGTACAATTTGACACTAGGTTAACGGTTTAACCGCTTAACCCCGGGTTATTGGGATGGTGCAAGTGGGCCTTAAAACACTTCTGATGTCTGAATGAGAGGTTAAAAAATCTTTTTCTACTCCCGTACTTTTATTTGTTATTTAAAGGGTCGTGCACACATCTTTAAAACCCTATCTTAAAGTTGTCAAGACAAGTCTTTAGTCTATTCCCTAAAAAAGCATTTGTGCATACACGCAGTATCTTTTTGGCTCTTTTACGATACTTCGTGTAATGGCCACTTAAAAAATACATTGTTGCCAACCTTATAGTCGCAACACACTGTCGCACCGCAACGCGACCTTGGTTCGTCGCACCCATAAGTGAGAGCGAGAAAGAAATATATCTTTCTCGCTCTCGCTTATGTGTGTGAATGTCATATCTGACAAATAAGTGAACCATAGACATGTTTTTTTTAATTTCATTCATTCTTTTCTCGCTCGTACCCTCCATTCTTTGAATATTGTGAATCTTGAATATGAATACTATTGTGCCTGTCGAATGAAAACTTAACTTTTGTGTTAAAAAACAGTGTGTCTTTGAAGTTAAAATGGATGAAGACAAAAATACCTTTAGTGTCTACGCCTGAAGAAATATCAGTAATAGCACAAGAATCACTAAAAACAGGTAGATACCGTAGGTAGAAGTCCACTAGATGACATGAAAAATATTTGTTAAATTTACAATTTTATTTCAAAGTAAGTGTTTGGTCGTAGAAAAAGTATTGTATGCAACGTTGTTTAACTGAGTCAAAAAATACTCGTGGCGTCTTTATTAACAATTTTCGGCTTCGCCTCAAATTGTTACTCACGCCTCTTAAACAACGGTTGCATAAAATACTATAGTATACGTTGTTTTATGCTCTATTTATAATGTACTACTTGTTTCCAGCCAAGTGGCACCGCCGGCGCCGGCCCTGCTCCCCGGCCGCGCCGCCCCCGCCCCCGCCCCCGCCCCCGCCCCCGCCCCGCCGCGTGACCCGCACGCCTACGTCACGCTGCTAATACGCGCCGTGCGCGACATACACACAGGGGACAGGTACACTACAGTAGCGCTCTATGATTTATGTTTCTTGTGACGAAGCATGACGTCCCGGGTTCGAATCCTGAGGGGCTACCGCGAAACCAAAATTCGCAAATGGCGGGGATCTTTCTCTTTTACTCCAATGAAGGCGTAATTAGAGTGACAGTGACAAATGCCCGCAATTTACGAACTTTAATTTGTTTTATCGCTGTATAGTACCCACAACACAAGCGATATTGAACTTACTGTGGGACTAGGTCGATTTGTCACGATGGCAGCGCCTGTCAAATAACGAGCGCAACAAAATAAAGAATATTCTTTAAAAATATTTACTATAATGTACTTAACAATGTGCGGAATCTATTCGTATTTAATGTTAAATACACTTGGTTTTTGCTTTAGTGAAAACAGTAAGAATTATCTGTGTATTTTATATTATTCGGTCAATTTCCTTCGTTGTTGTTTCGTTACAAATTCAATTAAAACATGTATGTTTCACTATGTTTTGATGACTCACTTAGTGATCCTCTTCCTGAGGATACGTACGATGCTTGCAATTATAAAAACTTTGACCTTTTTCACAGGTTTTAATCAACACATTTTATGTTAAAAATGTATGTTCTCCCGCTTACAGGCACAATGTCTGTTGTGACACTTGTGACAGACGACAGATAACCCTACGTGCCAAAAGTGTGCTTTTGAAGGGCTTTCAATAACTAATATTACAATCACTTAATGTTGTACACAGTATTAGCCATACTATTTTATTAACATACAAGAAAAACTCTGTGTTGACATAGACTAGATAAAATGTTTAGCCATTATGTTGTTAAGCCTGGAATAGTACTATATGGTATAAAAAGCTAATATCTAGCTCGGCGTTGAAAATATATAAAATTTACTATTACTGTTTCGTCCAGTATTATTGCAGTTTACCACACAATAGCTATCGTGACCCATTTTTATCGTAAGTATGATTATAAAGCTAAAATAACTGAGAAGTATGGGAATTGACAGAAACAAAGTTACCAAACTTGTCAGTATTGGCCACATCAAGCGCTGTGATCGTTTCGGCTTCCCCTACCACCCGCTTTGCACGGAGCGAGTAAGATTGTTCTTATATTAAGAATATAAATATAATTATATTTATTTGCAGATTGGAACCGGCCGAGCAATTAGTAGAGACCCTAAACACGTCTCTCACGTCCCTAGTGGCCACCGACAGTTTCGAGTCCATGACTTTGATAAAGGTAACACATGAAACATTCACCTTTTTCTTGAAAACGACCAGAGTCCAATATGATTCATAATTGATACATATTTGCCGTGACTTGTTTTTCAAAAGTGTTTTTCAATAAAAAGACACGTCAAGATTGTTTACCTTTCTAATGCTAAAAAACCGGCCAAGTGCGAGTCGGACTCGCGCACGGAGGGTTCCGCACCATCAACAGAAAATAGAGCCAAAAAATCGTGTTTGTTGTATGGGAGCCCCCCTTAAATATTTATTTTATTTTATTTTTAGTATTTGTTGTTATAGCGGCAACCGAGATACATCATTTGTGAATATTTCAACTGTCTAGCTATCGCGGTTCATGAGATATAGCCTGGTGACAGACGGACGGACGGACAGCGGAGTCTTAGTAATAGGGTCCCGTTTTTACCCTTTGGGTACGGAACCCTAAAAAACGAACTATTGTCTCACAAAACGTATGTCATTAAATTTCCAGATGGTATGCGTCATAATATGGCTAGTCCACACCACGACGGACGAGCTGACGGCCACGGAGCGAGCGTTGAGCGAGAGCGAGACCGCGGCCGCGGCGCTGAGCCAGACGCTGGCTGTGGGCACGCTACTGGCGCTCTTACTGCCGTCGCATACGGTCGAGAGTCCTCTGGACCGGGCGCTGCCTGCACGTGAGTCATGTTCATACCCCGGCCGACGAGAGCAAAAATGCGTCTGCTCCTAGTGCTTAATTAAATATCGACTATTCTATCGACATATGGATGTCGATAGAATAGTCGACTTTTAATTAAGCACAATTTTTTTTTTTTTTATACTGAGCCATTAGTATTTGTTATTTATTTCAACTTGATACCTCCACGCGTTTCTAAGAATAACCCTAAAACAATTTTCTATCAACATAAAATGGATGGATAATAATTAATTAATTATTTCAATAATACCTAATACAATAAAACAATTACAAAACCAAAATTTAAGTCTCGAAGCCAGTTTAAATATAGTTCACAAGTTGAAAGTGCACTTGTCAAAGTTACGGTTACATCCTCAAGGTAAAGTTATTCACAATAAGTATCAGAATGTGTTGAAGAAGAACGTTGGCATTTTAACTTTAAACAATTTAAATAAATTGATATCTGGCAGTTCTCTGCCAACTACCTAACTACCTAACTACTTCTGGAACTACCTAATACAGAACAAATTCATAATCACTGAATTATTTCGTTTTGCTCCGATTACTACAGTAGATTTAGAACGGTCCTTTAGTTGGATGAAATGGATTTTATCGGCAAGGCGAAGGAGTTTAAAATCAGAAAATTTAGAAAAAATGCTAATTGTATATTACGAAAATTACATAAAATACTGAATAAATACAAACACTTGGTTTTAATTTTGTTTACAACAATAATTAATACTTCTGCATATCATAACGGTGGTCCAGTACATCGTGTTGTTTTTATCGACATCGACCAAAGTGTGTGTCCTCGCACTATTAAGCTGTCAACGCATTTTTGCTCTCGCCGGCCGGGGTATGGTCATGTTATTAGCATTACAGGTGGTATGCGTCATAATGGCGTAACTCTGCAGTGGATCAAAGGACACAGCAACTCACGAGGTAACGATGCAGCCGACATCCTGGCGAGAGGTGGCTCGGAACTGAAGGTGGCAGGACCTGAGCCAATTATACCTCTGCCATTTGCCTGGCTCGGAACATGCTGCGACATAACACCAAGGTAAACCAACAATACTGGTCTAACCTAGGCACCTGCAGGCAGGCGAAGGAAGCCCTCCCGACACTCAACCCCAATCTGGGGCTATCTAGCTGGGACCATAACCGGCCACGCCTCATTTAACAAACACCTACTAACCCTACGTGTTACAGATAGCCCCCTCTGCAGTTTTTTTCAAACGCACAAAGCTAAAATGCAAAATAAGCTTTTTGGCAAAAATTTCATTTTTAGTTCAAACTTTTATCGCTTACTGTACTTTTATTTCCACAGGCAACAACTCATCGAGACAATTCTAAAAACCCCAAACACAATTGGGTTTCGTTGTTTTAGCACAGAGTTTCTATGGCCACCTCCAGTCTCCATCATCAGATCAGCTCGATGGTACCATTAATATTGCAACGTCACCAGACTTACATATTGTTAACGCCTCGTCTTTGCTCGGGAATCTTCGGGAGCCGTCGCCGACGCAACGCATGGTGCGGGGCGCGGAGAAGCGGGGCCGGCAGCGGCCATTCTCTCAGCAATCTTGCGACGGACGGTCGTGCCCGTCCGCTTACCACTAGTGATATTCTACCACCTATGTATCACCAAAGTACTTAATTATACGTGCATGTATTGGACTACGAGTGTCATTTTAACTCACCTCATCCACGACCCCAAGATCTTCTCGTCCACCCCTACATGCGTGGACATGTGGCGACCGTGACATTTCTTCAAAATCAAACGGTCATGAGGCGACCGTTGGAGTTCGAGCGACTGTAATGGCGACTGCCGAGAAATAACGGACTGCACAAGAACAAAGAAACTGGGATTGCTGCCGTGGCGCTTTGGATTCTACAACACTACAAGTTGAAATAGACATCAAAAGTCAATGCCGATGTGAAGTAAGCCCGTTCCTTTTGTTCCCTAATTTTTAATAGACTTCTGTTTGCTATAAATTAGTGCTAGCCTACTTGCAAGCGTCAGGTTATGTATCTAGCTTTATGCGTACTAGCCAATTTGCACTATTCTGAGCGCTAAGTTATTTTGCTTGGTTTCTATATAGATCAATGCATTTAAAATTGCAAATAGAAGTGGTTTCATTCGGTAATTAGCTCGATAATGCTTGCCGGTTTTTTATGCACCGTTATTTCAATCTTATCGCCTCGTCATAGGTAAATGATCAATAAGTTGCTCGTCTATTAAGTTTTATGCAATAACAATACGCTAGTAATTATTATTTTAAAGTACGACAAAGTAAGTTAATGTTTAAAAAGTGTACGTTGTAGGTACCGTTATAAATAAATACCTACCGCTAATTTTGTTCTATGCCACGCTTGCTACTTCTATTCTTTATTGTGCATAAAGATTTAATACATTTTATTTGCTTCGACTCATTAAAGGTGCATTTTAGTTGTTTATTTGCATTTAATAGGTAATTACGACTAGGGTTCAAAGTTCATTGAGGTGAATTCCTATGGTTCAAAGTCCGTTGTGGTAAATTCCAGTGTACATCGCTGCGCGCTGTTACCGGGAGCGTGTTGCTACGCGGTTTCCGGGCTATTCGCGAGTACGAGCGCTGTGGAGACGGGTTCGCCGGACGCGGCCGGTGCTGCTGGCGGGCTCGGCGGCAGCTGTGCTGGACTAGACGGCTGGATCGTGTTACCGGTTTGATTGCACCATTTTATTTACCTAGCTCATTGTTTGTTGTTTAAAATGGGTGAGGAATTAATTAGAAAATTAAATAGAAGGCGCGGTGGTCTTAAAAGTCAGTTGACCGTTTTTAAAGACTTTGTAAAAACAGTACAAGGGTCTGAGCACACGTCATTATTAATAAAGGAGCTGAGTTTGCGATTAGATGGACTTCGTAAATTAATGGTTGATTATGACGCCGTCCAAGTTCAACTTGAAGATATTTCCCCTAATTTAGACGAACAAATAGCGGAACGAACTCAAACCGAAAGTCTTTTCTATTCGCAAATTGCGTTAGCGCAAGATATAATTGATTCGTTTTCGGCAAAAAATAGTGTGGACAGTGGCTCAACTAAGTCGAGCTCTTGTAATGAAAAACATTCGTCAGTTCGTCTACCAGTAATAAATTTGCCGACGTTTGATGGAAATTACACGCGTTGGTTAGAGTTTAAAGATTTATTTGAGTCATTGATAAATAACAACGAGTCTATTGCGCCGATAAATAAATTCCACTATTTAAGGAATTCGTTACAAGGAAGTGCTAGTTTAGCAATAAGGTCAATTGATTTTTCTGCCAGCGGATACGAGCTTGCGTGGAAAACATTGTGTGAAAGATACGATAATAAAAATATATTAATAAATAATCATTTGAGTGCGGTACGTTAGGTATTTCAACTCAGGGTTGGGACCCGTTGGTGATTTTTTTGGTCTCGGCGAAGTTAGATCCCAAAACAAATGGAAAGTGGGAAGAGTATAAAGGCAATTTTTCGTGCCTACCCTCAGGTGCTTTAAATAAAAATTCTTCTGAAGTACCCACTTTAGAGCATTTTAAAGAGTTTTTACGTAATCGTGCTAATGTATTAGAAACGATGTTTTGCAGTCGGTCAAATCAGTCAAATGAAAGTAAACCTGTTTATAAGGAAAATAAAAATACCAAGTCTTTTGTTTCTTCTGGCGAGGGACCACGAATTAAGCCGTGTTTGGTATGCGGCCAGAACCATCATGTTTACCAGTGCACCAAGTTTAAGACTATGAGTCTGGAGGACAGGCTTGTTGAGGTTTCAAAACATAAACTTTGTAAAAATTGTCTACGCGCGGGACATGATGGTTCTCAATGCACTTTGAAAGGTTCCTGTCGCAGTTGCAAGAAAAAACACAATTCTCTCTTGCATTGCGACAGCGTCAGTAGTAATAATAATAATGTTGCTCCTACCGACTCTGTAAAAAATATTAACACTTCTGTTCACATGTCGACTGACGCTGACGCATCGGGTCAGGTTATGTTGTGCACGGCTCAAGTCGAAGTATATTGTCCTAAGAATAACACTACTTACGTCGCTCGTGCACTCTTAGACAATGGTAGTCAATCGTGTTTAATCTCAGAAAAATTTAAGCAAAAGTTAAAACTACCTACAAATAAAATTGAACCATTTGATATTACTGGGATCAATAAACAGAAAACGGAGATATCTGAACGTATCCAACTAAAAGTCAAGTCTCGCTTTAATTCTTACGAATTAGATGCTAATTTTTGGGTGGTTCCCGAAATCTCGGATGATGTGCCAAATGTGGCCATCGATATCGAAAAATTAGATTTGCCGCATGTTGAGCTAGCGGATCCGCTGTTCTATAAACCGGATCAGGTTGATATTTTGTTGTCAGGGGACAGATTTTTTAAAGTTCTTAAGCCAGATCAAATAGATCTAGGAGAAGGAAAACCTATGCTACAAGATACTAAGCTAGGATGGTTAGTAGTTGGTCGCACGGGCGAAAGCTACAACCAAATTAATAATGTTTATTGTCATTTAGCCACTACAAGGCGCCAGACGTCACTACAAGATGTCGATAATTCTCTAAAGCGTTTTTGGGAGGTGGAAGATTTGCCTTCCGATTGTAAGTCTTTGTCTGTTGATGAAGAGTTTTGTGAAACTCATTAAGTTGATAATACTAGTCGTTTACCTGATGGTCGATTCTCTGTACAGATGCCATTCAAGGAAAAACCCGAGGAAACTCTCGGAAACTCATATCCTATAGCTATGAGACGTTTTCTTAACTTGGAAAAGAAGTTAGATAAAAATCCCAACGTTAAAGAACAGTATCGTGATTTTTTGCAGGAGTATGCTGATTTAGGACACATGACTGAAGTTAAACGGCCAAGTTTCGGGTGTTACTTGCCCCACCACTGTGTTATTCGTGAGCAAAAGGAAACTACTAAGCTTAGAGTCGTTTATGATGCGTCAGCTTCTACGAGCTCAGGCAAGTCTCTGAATGACATTCAGGCAGTAGGTCCAGTTGTGCAAAGTGACCTACTTTCAATTCTGTTGCGTTTCCGTACTAATAGGTTCGTTCTAACAGCTGACATCGAAAAGATGTATAGGCAGGTCTCTCTTAGCGAACAACAGCGCCATCTTCAACTCATTCTGTGGAGAGACCAGGCTGATCAGCCTGTCAAGATTTTTCAGCTCAACACTGTTACGTATGGAATGGCTTCGGCACCTTTCATCACAACAAGGTGCCTCAAGCAGTTAGCTCTCGAATGTCAAGATGAAGTGACTTCTAATGTCATTAAAAATGATTTTTACATTGATGATCTTAACACAGGGTCGTCAACAGTAGAAGAGTTAAAGTATATATATGAAAATGTTGTCAAAGTTCTAAATTCTGCATGCTTTCCCCTGCGCAAATTTCGCACGAATTGTCCTCAAATTTTAGAAGACCAGTCAGGGTCTACGAATTGCCTTGACTTTAATAATGATGCTTCAGTTTTAGGCCTAAAATGGTCCCCTCAGGCGGATACCTTGCATTTTCCGATAGACTTTGCACCGCCTAATAAAATAACAAAGCGAACCATCATATCTACAACTTGCAAATTGTTTGACCCATTGGGGCTTCTATGTTGCTGTATAGTAAAACCTAAGATTCTTCTGCAGAATTTGTGGTCTGCCAAATTGGACTGGGACACTCCAGTACCTTTGGATTTTGAAAAAAGATGGTTAAAGTTTGTCAACAATTTGGATCATTTGACAAATATCAATTTAAATAGACATGTTCTATGTGATTTACCTAATACTGAGCGCACAGAGATTCATTGTTTTGTTGATGCGTCCCAAGAGGCGTACGGAGCATGTGTGTATTTGCGGTCGGTTGACAGCAATGATCATGTGACAGTTCGATTGCTTTGCGCAAAGGCCAGAGTGGCCCCAATTAAAGTTTTAAGTATCCCACGGCTTGAACTGTGCGCCAGTTTATTGGGCGCTCAATTGTGCACGAAAGTAGCTCAGTCTATAAAAACTAAAATTGTCAAACATGTAATGTGGACCGACAGTATGGTCGTTCTCGGTTGGCTTAAATCGCAGTCTAAAACTCTGCAAGCTTTCGTACGCAATCGAGTAAATAAAATTAATGAGTTGACTCAAGGTCACGAGTGGAAACATGTACCTACGGATTTTAATCCGGCAGATCTAGCGTCGCGGGGCGTTGATCCGCAGCATCTGCCGTCTTTGTCTTCTGGTGGGAAGGTCCTTCGTTCCTGAAGAAGGATTTTACGGAGTGGCCCTCACAGCCTCAAACGCCTTCAGACTTACCTGAGGTCAAGGTGTTACTAACTGTTAAAGACGAAACCTTAAGCTCTGGTGATCCCGTCGTAACATTCGATCGACATTCTAGTTACGTACGTTTGAAAAGGATTTATGCTTACGTCTTCCGGTTTATACAGAACTGTAGAAAATCAAATGCCAAACTTAAGGGACCTTTAACAGTTCAGGAGCTTAAGGACTCGTTGGCGTTTTTAGTTAAAAAATGTCAAGCGCAGTCGTTTCAAAAAGACATCCAAAATTTAAGCCAAGGTAAACCACTTCATAGCCGAAGTAGACTTTTGTCTCTCAACCCTTTCGTAGATTCCAGTGGTGTTTTACGTGTAGGAGGGAGAATAAGTAATTCCAACTATCATTTTAATAAAAAACACCCAATTTTGTTAGATGCTAAGCATCACTTTACAAAGCTTATTATGAGATACGAGCACTTACGTTTGTATCACGCAGGTGCTCAGTTGATTTTATCGTCACTACGCGAAGAGTTCTGGCCAGTGGGTGGTAGGAATTTAGCTCGGAGTATATCTCAAAGGTGTGTTGACTGTGTTAGGCAAAGAGGAAAAACAGTTCAGCCTATAATGGGTGATCTACCGAGCGTAAGAGTAGAAACAAGTTCCGCTTTCCAATCTACTGGGATTGACTTCGCCGGTCCTTTCATGATAGCTAATAAGAAGGGACGCGGCAGTCGTAATACTAAAGCCTACCTATGTGTCTTTGTGTGCCTCGCCTCTAAGGCGATCCACCTCGAGGTGGTTAGCGATTTATCCACTGAAGCTTTCATACTGTGTCTACGCAGGTTCGTATCGCGTCGTGGCAGGCCCGAGGTAATTTACTGTGATAACGGGAAAAACTTTGTAGGCGCGCACAATGAGCTAGGTAGAGTTTTACGGTCCAGCCGTCATCCAGTTTCGGATTACGCAGCTAACGAATCGATTAACTTTAAATTTATTCCCGCGTACGCGCCTAACTTTGGCGGAATATGGGAGGCTGGCGTCCGAGCAGCCAAATTTCATTTAAAACGCATTGCTGGTAACGCAAACCTGACGTTTGAGGAGCTTACTACTTTTTTTGTGCAAACGGAGGCTATTCTAAATTCTCGTCCTATCACTCCTCTTTTATCAGACCCCAACGACATGTGTCCCCTTACCCCAGGGCATTTTTTGATTACTCGGCCACTGACTTCATCTGTGCCATCTCTACCCGTCACGGGCACTCCAGCTACGAGATACAAGCGCATCGAGCTTCTTCGGCAGCAGTTTTGGGAAAGATGGCGTCGCGAATTTATGGCTGAGCTTCAACAGCGCGTAAAATGGAAAACCAATCAAAGAGGAATCCAGATCGGAGATCTCGTTCTACTTAAAGAAGACAATCTGATGCCGTTACAATGGCGCATGGGGCGCGTCATTCATCTTTACAATGGCCCTGACGGTGTTTGTCGGGTCGCCGATATATTGACGGAGAAAGGTCCAATCAAAAGGGCCGTAAACAAGATGTGTCTTCTGCCAACTGATCCTGAACCCGATGACGAGGACAATAAGTCAAAGGATGATCAGACCGATCCCTAAAAATCAGTCTTCAGAATCTGATCCCTTGAAAGCAGTATGCTTTCAACGCCGCGGAGGATGTTAACGCCTCGTCTTTGCTCGGGAATCTTCGGGAGCCGTCGCCGACGCAACGCATGGTGCGGGGCGCGGAGAAGCGGGGCCGGCAGCGGCCATTCTCTCAGCAATCTTGCGACGGACGGTCGTGCCCGTCCGCTTACCACTAGTGATATTCTACCACCTATGTATCACCAAAGTACTTAATTATACGTGCATGTATTGGACTACGAGTGTCATTTTAACTCACCTCATCCACGACCCCAAGATCTTCTCGTCCACCCCTACATGCGTGGACACATATGTATGTAAATTTTCAGTTTCATTGGAAGTCGGGAATTGGGTCAAATTCAACTTGTAAGATTTGGCCCGTACAAACATACATAGGTACATACAATGCAAGTTTTAAGTAAAAGCTTGTAAAAAACAATAGCTGCATCCATAACAACGATTATATAGCTGGTCAACCAAATCTTGTCAGTAAAAAAAGGCGCGAAATTCAAATTTTCTATGGGACGATATCCCTTCGCGCCTACATTTTTCAAATTTGCCGCCTTTTTCTACTGTCAAGATCCGGTTGACCAAGTATAGTTAGTTTTTTTTTAGCATTAGAAAGAACTTGAAAGAAGGTAAGCGATTTTGACATGTCTTTTAATTGAAAAACACTTTTATAAAATCAATAACTATTACTTATGAAAGCAGAAGACTATAAAAGATCGTATTAGATTCATAATTGTTACATATTTACCGTAACCCGTAACTTATTTTTAAAATGTGTTTTTCAATTAAAAGACACATCAATGTTTACCTTATTTCTAATGCTAAAAAAACGAACTATAGATATATAAAGGGCGCTGGTGGCCTGGCGATAAGAGCGTGTGACTTTCAATCCGGAGGTCGCGGGTTCTAAACCCGGCTTGTACCAATGAGTTCGGTGAACCAGTCATTTTTCGGTGAATTTTGATTTTCTTGTTTCGCGGAGACCCTTATTTAGATTGTGATGGATTGTGCTAGTGGCGCCCCCTACGCAGAGTTTCGCGTAGCTCACAAACAAATCACTCACAATCTGAGGGTCTACCGCAAGGGCCCAGTATGTATAAGTTACTCTATGGTTTACTAAAGGCGCTAGTGCTGCACTCTGGCGGCAGAACATTGCAGTATAGTTTGTAGCTTTCTAGTAGACCCCGAAGGCTTATCCTATTGTCTATTGTTCAGTAAAACCGCACGTGCTACTTACCTGCAAAAAAGGGTCCTAATTATTCTATTTGGCACCTGAGCGCGGGCTAGTCCAACGCTCAAAAAACCAGTGTAGGCGCGCTCTCCGATAACGCGCCTTTGTTACGCATCTCGATGACACATTTTAGACTGGTTCTGTAGCGTTCGACTCGCCGGCACTCAGTAACCGAAGTACCGATTTTTTATGCAGGTGGTTATGGCACGTGGCACGAGCGGTTTTTCTTAACAATAGACAATAGGATTAGCCTTCGGGGTCTATTAGAAAGCTACAAACTATAACACCCCCTATTGTCCCCAGTGAAGGTGTGCCTAGAGTGGGTAGTGCAGTACCCGCAGCTGGTGCGCTCGGCGCCGTTCGCTGCGCGCCCGCAGCTCTGGCATGCGCTCGCGCACACACTCAACAAGCTACCCAACGAGGACTGCGACAAATGTGAGTTTAATGACCGAGCGAGACCGAAGGTCTCCCTGTCAGGCCGCGAAACCAACGTGCCAACCGTTTACGTTCGAAACGCAACTGTCACTGTCGCACTAATATGGAAGAGTGATAGAGAGACGCAAAGCGATTCGATGGCGAAGCGCAAGCGATCGTCACCTTGGCTAGGCCGCCAGCTTGGACAAAAAATATTTCGTATGTTTTCAACCGATTCTCGTGAAATTTCATGAGCATGTTCGATGGTTATATAGATTTTTTTTTTGTCGATTTCGTTTTTTTGTAAATTTATTAAAATGGCGGAGCCATGTATGTAGTAGGTCTACTTTTCACGGATCCTTTAGTTTTATTTTATTTTTGGATGACGAACAACCAAACAATAATATAAATTACAGTACGTGTTACAGAAGATATCAACAAAAATCACTAAAGTGAGGACGCTAAGCACGAAAAATTGCGTACATTGACCCGCCTATTCCTATCTCTATCGCACGCGCTGACCTGAAGTCACTGCACCTAACATCCTAAAAACACTAATATATACCAATTTTATAGATGCCACCGTACCCCTGCCTGAGGACGAAGAGCTCCACGGTTTCCGACCCCTGGAGCGGTCGATGGAGCACCTCGAGTTCTGCCACCACGCCGCCTGGGACACGTACGGGCGCAGCGTCCCTGACGTCGAGGAGGAGAAGCCACTGGACCAGGATGTGCCGTGAGTTTACTACCCCTGATATATGTTAACAAAAGGTTGCCGACCCCTGGAGCGGTCGATGGAGCAGCTCGAGTTCTGCCACCACGCCGCCTGGGACACGTACGGGCGCAGCGTCCCCGATGTCGAGGAGGAGAAGCCACTGGACCAGGATGTTCCGTGAGTTTACTACCCCTGTAATATGTTAACAAAAGGTTTCCGACCCCTGGAGCGGTCGATGGAGCACCTCGAGTTCTGCCACCACGCCGCCTGGGACACGTACGGGCGCAGCGTCCCTGAAATGGGTTGGAAAAAGGTTTCCAACCCCTGGAACGGTCGCTGGCAGCTTTAAGTTGCATGCTCCTGCATTTAGTTGATTAAAGGTTTTCGACCCCTGGAAAGGTCGCTGGGAACCTGGGAAATATGGGTTAGCAAAAGGTTTCCAACTCCTGGAACGGTTGGTGAGAGCCGTAAGGTCATTGCCCCTGCACTTGACGGAAAACAGATTACCCTGGAGCGGTCCATGTGAGCCGTGAGTTTATTATGTAATTGTAGAGAAGAGAAAAGGTCGTCAACCCCTGGAGAACTTGCTAGGAGCCGTACGTTTGTTACTCCTGCGCCCCTAGCACATGATTGGCGCGACAGTATCTCGCGGCGAGATAGACCACCCGTCTTTTCCTAACTATGTTAATAAAAGAGAGACGGGTAGTCTTATCTGGCCGCGAGATACTGTCGCGCCAATCATGTGCTAGCCCGACTGGACTTGGTTGAGAAAAGGTTTTCGATCCCATGAACAATCGCTGAAAGCCGTAAGTTCATTAGCTGCACTTGTTGAGAAAAGGTTTTCTACCCCTGAAACGGCTGGGAGCCGTTAGTTTATTATACCTGGGACTTAGTCGAGAAAAAATGTCCGACCCCTGGTACAGTCGCTGGGTCTCGTAATCTTAGTACTAAAAGATAAGAAAAGGTTACCAACTCCTGCAACACACTACAAAAATGACCTTAGGGTGGTATTCCACCTGTCCTATTTCTTTGTCCTATCTGCATTGCGTCTCACTCTCGCACTAAGCTAAATATGAGGTGCAAATACACATTGGACAAAGATATCGGACAGATGGAATACCACCCTTATTGTACACCAAGTTATATTCGTATTTCCCTTGCAGTCTTCCATTTTTCTAAAACAAAACGGGACCTTATCTACCTACACTTACAGTCGCCTTTCCCTTGCAGCCACCCGTCCGTGGTATCTCCCGAGTGCCTAAGCAACGACCCCGACTTGGAAGCCCGTGTGAGGGCCAACCGTCTGGTCGCGATCGGGTCGCGGCTCGCCGCCATTGCTCCCGAACACTTCTCCGTCGCGTGAGTATTATGGCCATTGTGCTAGTTTTCGTCCACCTCTAGTTTTCGTCCACTTGACGGAATAAAAACCGACACACTACAATTTGCACTTATTCCAATCCTTAAGGTTTAAACAATATATCTGCTCTCTCTCTCAACGAGTGGCGAATTACCTTTTCGCACGTGTATTGTATAACGTGTTACAGTAGGTACATATGGCCCTTTAATTTTTCGACATACGTACGATAGTGCTAGTTACCGCACTAAAGCGCGGTAAAGTAGCACCATATTATGTACTGAAAATGATATATCGCATTGTAGAAAAAAAATGAAACATGTATGTATATGTCTCATAGCTCTTAGGCCTGAGATACACTTGTAAGTTTTACTTACGTAAGTAGGGACAAAGCTATTTGTTAGAATGAGATAACGATATTTATCTCTCATTCTGTAGTATAGCTGTGTCGTCCCTACTTACGTAAGTAAAATTTATTTACAAGTATATCTTGGGCCTTGTGTCAGCGTAAGACCTATGGGACATATTTTTGAGTAAGTTATATGCACCCATATTTTTACACTTGACTGTACAAACACAAAATAGTACATTACATACCTAGGGAGCGAATTCGTGAATGCTCCAGATCGCAGGTATTTGTGGCCCGAACCGAAGGTGAGGGCCATAAATGTGCGACCTGGGGCTTTACGAATTACCGCCCGTGGTTTGTCTAAAGTTTTACGTCTTGCCTTGGCCAGGAAGTGAGATTTTCTCCTCGCGTAGCGTAAAATATTTTTTCTACTCCCGTACTTTTATTTGTCATTTAAAGGGTCGTGCACACACCTTTAAAACCCTACCTTATAGTTGTCAAGACAAGTCTTTAGTCTATTCCCCAAAAAAGAATTTGTGCATACACGCAGTATCTTTTTGGCGATTTTACGATACTTCGTGTAATGACCACTTAAAAAATATTGAATGAAATACAGTGTTGCCAACCTTATTTTAAATGTCATGTCTTAAATAAATGAATTTGTTTTATTATTATTAAACAACGGTTGCATAAAATACTATTGCCATAGAGAAATATAGTAAGACAAGAGTGCTCACTCCATACATCAGTTCAGACTAAGTATTAATTTCAGTATCTACATCTAGCATCGAGTAGCGGAACTATCAGTACTGCTACTTGACAATAGATGTAGCAGTCCTGATAGTTCCGCTACTAGATGCTAGATGCTAATAGTCTTTTTGGTAAGTACTAAAACTGATGTATGGAGTGAGCACTCTAATGCTATTGCCAACTTATCTTTTTTCTGCCAGCGTCGAAGATAGCATCACGACGTTTACGGCGTTATGTCGCGGCGGCGAGTTGACGCGCGTCGACGCGTCGCGACGCGCGTCTGTGGACGCGCCGGCGCCTGTCGTCATCTCCGAGGCTGACTTTAGGGAGAAAGGTAAGTCATGTAGTTTAAAGCTCTATGCTTTTCCCGACTCAACTGTCATAAATTCATTAATATCATTATACAACACTTTAGTGACCCGTTATGGATTAGTTATGCAACAAGTCGCACCGCCGCCCGTCGTCATCTCAGAGGCTGATTTTTGGGAGATAAATAATAAGAACTTGTCAGACATTTTTGCGGACTTCGTTGTGTAACATGTTATTGCAGGTGACTGTACAAGCTTAAATAAAATGACCCGATTGTACTCATTTCTAATAATAATAATATATGTATTCCTTACTCTATAGCATAGAGAACAAAATACATAGATTGCTCACTCCATACATCAGGATTGGTACCAAAAAGACTATTAATTTCAGTGTCTACATCTAGCATCGAGTAGCGGAACTATCAGTACTGGTACTTGACAATATATGTAGCTGTACTGATAGTTTCGCTATTCGATGCTAGATGTAGACACTGAAATTAATAGTCTTTTTAGTACCAAAACTGATGTATGGAGTGAGCACTCTTGTCTTACTATATTTCTCTATGTCTATGGTAAACCTAAAAAACGTTTTAACTGCATATACGAACGCCCTCTAGCGCGCAGTAGCTTACCTATTTAGACTGCACAGATCGTCACCAGATGGCGCTGAAATCAACTCTAGTTTTATATTCAAAGTCACTGGGGCCACAGTATAATAAAGAGTACTAGCATACAGTATGGACGCTCCCTGCCTCCCGTTGAAAGTGCCGCCCACCCGCTGAGACCCGCTCTCGGTTACCTCACAGTTACCCTACAATGTCTTATCTCCATACCTCGCAACCGAGCCAGCAAATCAGTAGCAGTTGTACGTCAGGGTTATCAGTGTTATCACTACTACGTAGGTAGTACCTACGTACAAACTAAAGTACAAAAAATATTTTTTCTTTGTTTTCAAACACACCAATATTTTCAAGCAATGAAAATTTCATGTTAATATTTGAAAGAAATGCGAAAAAAACGTAATTTTATAAACAAAATAACAGAAACATTGAAACGCATCTAATATTGACATTGACCTGTTTATTTATTTTATTTGACAGTAAATTAAACCGGGTTACATCGGAAGAGGGTCAACAACCTTCTCGATCAATTTTACTAATCTTACATACAATAAAGTTAAAGCAAAATGGTTCATCGCCAACCCTGACACAGAACTGTCATATGCTACGGTTTTGCTAGCTCCGTTGCGGGGTATGCTTATCTCACTCACACAAGCATGGTACGCGTTCACCTACACGAGCTTAGCCTGAGTGCGTAGGATCGTGTTTGTTTCATACATTTGATCGCCAGTGTCCGAGGTGTGCTGGGGCACTGGGTAAAGGAAACTACTGTCGCGCTATCCGATAACAGATGGCGTTACGCGTTTCACTGGACACTGAACTTTTAGTTTTTCTAGACGACATTTTTAGTTTTTTTTTTCCGAATTTAAATTAAATGGTATTGATACGGAATTAAGGAGGTAAATGTATCTGATCCGAAGTTTTCATTTATTTATTTATTTAATATACAGCAAACTGTGTAAAATAATCCACAATTTCAATATCCAGAGGGGAAAATGTGGACTATATTTGTATGGAAAAGCGGTCGCCCACTATCCTATCAAACATTTTTTTATGTACGTATCACGCCCACTTACTGGATTTCTTCAACACGCCCACTTGTAAACGAATCACTAGCTAAAGCAAACTCTAACTCCTAAGTATTAATATTAGAGTCGCTTTTAATTCCAATTATTTCGGGCGTCACTCGGTTAGCAGTACTACGCCTATTGAGAGCGATAAGCAAATATCAACCTTATTTTAGTTAGAGTTTGGTTGAAATCCGAATGGCAATGGCTTTATCAATTGTTCCATACGAAGGAATTAAATCTTCTCGGATCAGAGGTGTAGGGTTAGAGCCGGCGTAGCTTTATCTTTACTTTAAAATAGTTGTTATGTATAACTAGCCTTATGAACCAACTAGCTGACCCGGTGAACTTCGTTTCACCTAGGTACATATCAGTGTTGGCCGAAAGTTAATGCAAATTGAAAATGCTGGCCATTAACCATTATAAATTGAATCGTAAACTATAATCGTCCGATACGGTTTAAGGTTCAATTTATAATGGTAAATGGCCAACATTTTCAATTCTCATTAACTTTCGGCCAACACTGGTACATATATGCATTTGTTTTTTTTTTTGCACGGATTATACAATCATTGTATTACAGGCATTATATCAACAAATACGTATACGTACCTACATTTTTTTCGGTTAGTATCGGTTGTGATACATCACTATTATATGAGTTGTACGAAACAGGCAACATTACTTATACTAAAATATGTCAATGTCTTCCATTCAAATAAGGGAGCATAGAATTAGATGACAAAGAACACCTGTCAATCTTTAAAAGTGCGACCAAAAATGAAATGCAAGTGTGTGCGTAAATTGTCTGTGTGAGATCAAAAATAGTGATGTCATGTTACAACATATTAATAATCTGTCGATGTTTTTGATTGCTTTATCGACTACTTTTTCAAATGTGTTATTTTAAACGTTAAAATTCTACGACAATATGACGTATAAATAACACCTACACTGCGTGTGCTATCAAAATTGTTGCAGACTTATCTTAATGTAACTTTTACTGTGTTGGAAAGTGAAGTTTAAATTTACCGCTAAACATGAGCACCTTCAAAAAGGTACCTATAACAATCGTTATTATTTGAAGTCGGTTATAAAAGCTAATATCTTAATGATGTCTTGTGAAAAAATAATTACATAGCTATTAATATGCCGACAAGTTATCGATATTGTCATATGAACATTTTGTCAAGCCCTAGCGTAAAGTAACAGGTTATGTTTTTACACAAAATATTTTAAATTATAGACTAATATGATAAAATATTAGCACGCAAAGGAAGAAAAACTTATAATGAACTGTATAAACCGGCTTCTTATACTTTTTACGTTGTTAATTTGACAAAATATCGTTATGAAAATTTCGCTCGGAATATCATAAATCCTCTGAAATGAGTATTTGCTTGGATTATTTGGCCCTGTGACACTGAAATCCGGCACACTACAAGACACCATCTTAATGAATTACATTATCTAATACTTTTCGTCCTAATCCGTGTATATTTTTCAATTTGAAAATGACCGTGATACGCTCTTGGCCGTCTGCGGCCGTCATCAAACTCAAAAGTGGTCACGTTTTCTCATTGGTAGTCTGACTCTTTCGCACTCATGGGATGTTCATATACTTGATGGCTTCCCTTTCGCACACTTCAGCTGTCTGTCAAGCGCGAGCGCGAAAATTCTAGGTCTGTGTAAGGGAGCGTTCAAGTATTACGTAACGCAATTTTTGGACATTTTTGACCCCTCCTCCCCCCATGTAACGCGCCGTAACGTTTTTCTGTACCCTCCCTCTAGTAAAACGTTACATAACCACCAAGTGACCATTTTTTTACGTCAAGAATTTGATGACAAATATTTTCAAATAATCGAAATTCATACTTCGTTGTCAACCGCGACTGCTATCGAAGGCGAGACAAATAGAACCGATTTGTCCGTTAAGTTGCCTCGTTTAAATCTTGTCCATTTTGATGGCAACATTAAATCATGGGGAACATTTTACGACATGTTCAACACAATGGTACATCAAAACAAACGATTGTCAAATATTGAGCGGTTTTCGATTTTGATTTCACTCCTTTCGGGTGAACCGTTGCAATTATTAAAAGGGTTTCCTTTATCGGATAACAATTATTTAGACGCTTACGCGGCCTTGATCGACCGATATAACAATAAACGAAAATTGGCCTTCCGTCATCGGGAAGAAATTCAGAACGCCTCGTTGAAATCTAATTCGCCTAGCGAACTCGCTAGGCGCAACTGCGCCTACTCGTAGACACTTTCAAGGAAAATATCGCGGTTTTGAAAAACCTGAGATTTCCCGTCAACGATTGGGATTTCCCATTGTTCTATTTATTGATCAACAAATTGGACCAGGATACCCGTCGTCGTTTCGAACTGCAAAACGACAACAAGGACGTGCCGTCATTCGACTCGCTGTTAGACTGCGTGAGTGAGGCCGGTCGAGCGTTAGAGCTCGCCGACCTCGCACAGAGCGCCGCCGCCCCCGCGGCACGCGCACCCACGGCACCCGGGCGTGCCGCGCGCGCTCCCGCCGCGCCGCGCACCGCCGCCGCCAGCCCGGCGCAGGAACGCGCACCTGTCGGCGCAGCCTATAAAACGCTAGTCACCACTAGCGCCACCTCGATCGAATCGTCCTGCGTGTTATGCAAGTCGAATCATGAGCTCGCTAAGTGTCTTGAATATCGGAGCGAGACGCCTCACGAGCGTTTTTCTGTTGTCAAGGACAACCGGCTTTGCGTCAACTGCTTACGTTCGGGTCACGTAGTTAAAACTTGCCCCTCGAACTCTCGTTGTCAAAGGTGTAATGTCGCCCATCACACCATCATACATTTCGATGTCGATAGCGGTAGTTCCGAGGTCAGCGTCGGTACTTCGTCCGCGACCAACGCTGGCGCCGCGACTTGCTCGTCGTCCTCGCCCGTCGACACCCCAAGGCACATGCCTGACAAACAAGTGACCATGCTTGCATCCGATCCAGCGCCTGTGGGTAAAATATCTCTGTTTGCCACTGCGTGCGTGGAAGTGCTAGATAAGTTCGGTAGTTATCAAAAGATTCGTATTGTCATAGACAATTGCAGTCAGCCAAACCTTATTACACGACGTTGCGCGCAACGGCTTGGACTTCCGATACGACAGAAAAATACATCTATCGAGGGTGTATGTGAGGTGTCAACGATGTCAACTTCGTATACCACTCTTAACATTCGCAGCATGAAATCTGATTTCGATATGTGCGTCGAAGCTTTTGTTACACCCAAAATCTGCAGCAATCAGCCTGCAGTGAAAATTGACATAGACCGGTTGTCATGCGTCAACGGATTCGAACTCGCGGACTCTAATTTTGATAAGCCTGGGAGCATTGACGCCTTATTGGGAGTGGATGTGTTTTGTCAAATATTTTTGGGTAACCGCCACGATTGTGACGATGGACCCATCTTATTTAGGTTCTCGCTCGATGAACCTATACAAGAATTTCGTCTAAACACCGTGACCTACGGTATGTCTTCGTCCAGTTTCCTCGCAATTCGAGCCCTGGTTCAATTGGCCATGGATGAAGGCAAAGAGTATCCTCGTGCAATTGACATCCTGAAACGAGATATTTACGTCGATGACGTGGTGACAGGCGCTGAGTCCGTCGAATCAGCTCTCGATCTTCAGTCACAGGTTGTTAAAATCTTAGAGAAAGGATGTTTTGAACTCCGCAAGTGGTCGAGCAATTGTCCTCATCTGCTCGAGAATCTCGACCCAACCCATTGTCATAATAAGACGCTCTCTTTTGACTCGGAACCGACATCTCCTCTCAAAGTGCTCGGTATGGAATGGAACCCGTCCAGTGACGCGTTCACTTTCACAGTCAACGCACTTCATGATAAGTGCACAAAACGAAATATTCATTCGGAATTGGCGCGCATTTTCGATCCTCTTGGGTTTCTTACACCCTTGACACTCTCGTTCAAACGCATAATTCAAGACCTTTGGACTCTTGGTTTAGATTGGGATGTGGTAGCACCCGCCAACATCAGCCAAAACTGGCTTCGTTATCGTTTAGATCTCGACTTATTGTCGTCTCTCGAAATACCTCGATTCATTCCGTCGACAAAGTCCTGCAATGTTCAGCTGCATGGCTTCTGCGACGCTTCGGAGGCGGGATATTCGGCTGTCATTTACTTTCGCATTCGACATGGCGATGGTAGCATCACCATACATTTGATAATGTCCCGCTGTAAGGTCTCTCCTTTAAAACGCACTTCCATTCCCCGATTGGAACTGTGCGCTGCAGTTTTGCTGACAGACCTCGTTGAACACGTAAAGGAAGTCTACGGCGGAGACGTCCAATTCGAGGATACATTTTGTTGGTCCGATTCCACTGTGACACTCTCTTGGTTACGCTCGCCGTCACAACGCTGGAAGACTTACGTCAGTAACCGCGTAAGTCACATACAAGACAAAATACCCGCTGGTCATTGGCGCCATGTCACGTCAGAAACCAATCCGGCCGATTGTGCCTCACGCGGTGTCACTGTTCGAGAACTTGTGAGTCATCCTTTATGGTGGACAGGCCCCGCTTGGTTGGCGCTTGACAGTAGCTGTTGGCCAAGGTCACCGTTGTCTATCGAAGTACAATCGGATTTGTTGGAAGAACAAAGGGTCCCCAAACAGACCGTATTGTTCACTGCCGTCAACCAACTTGACGACTTCTTAGCCAGACACTCGTGTCTCAATAAGGCTAAGCGCATTGTCGCTTACGTTCATCGTTTCGTACATAACTGTCGTAACCCTGACAAAAGACGCTCCGGTCCACTTGTTCAATCGGAACTCGATGGTGCCCTTACTAGTTTAGTAAAACTAACTCAAGAAAAGTCATTTTCGAATGAGATTAAATATTTAAAGGAAGATAAAAAATTGCCCAAACCATTCAGAAAACTCAGCGTTTTTATCGATAAATCCGGTTTGTTGAGGGTGGGCGGTAGGCTGGTTCACTCTGAGCTCGATTATGATTGTAAACACCCTTTACTGCTGCCCAGTCAAGATCGCATGACACAGCTCGTCATCGACCAAGTACACAATGATAATCAACATCCGGGGTTACGCACGCTAAATTTCTTAATCGCACAAAACTTTTGGATCCTTGCTTCTAAACGCGTAATTAGTTGTCGCCTATCGAAATGTATAAAGTGCTTTCGCTCTAATCCAAGGCCTTTGGTGCCCCGTATGGCAGATCTCCCAAAAACTCGAATTTCACAAGTAAAGCCTTTCTCGTGCATCGGTGTCGATTTTGCGGGTCCTTTTCCCACATACATTAAACGATATCGTGGAGCCAGGCCTTTTAAAACACATGTGTGTTTATTTATTTGTTTTGCGACCAAAGCGTCACATATTGAGCTCGTTATAGGATTGACAACCGAAGCCTTTCTCGCTGCCTTGCGTCGATTTATCGCTCGCCGTGGCCGTTGCCAACGCATACATTGTGATCGGGGTACGAATTTCGTAGGCGCTTATAACGCATTACTACCTCTCATGCAAGATGCAGCTTCTCGTGAGAGTATCGAATTCTCTTTCAATCCCCCAGCCGCACCCCACTTCGGCGGCCTGTGGGAAGCCAACATTAAATCGTTTAAAACACATCTAGCTCGCGTTGTAGGGAGTCAAACCCTAACTTACGAGGAATTTCTTACGGTGGCCGCCCAAATTGAATCGGCCCTTAACTCTCGGCCACTCTGTGAGATGAGTTCCGACCCAAACGACATGTCGGTGTTAATACCCGGACATTTTCTCACCTTAGAGCCTTTGACATCACTTGTAGACACTTCAACTAGCGATACAAACACCTCCATCTCGAGTCGTTGGCAGCTTGTGCAGAAACTCCATCGTGATTTCTGGAAGCGATGGCATTCGGAGTACTTGCATACGTTAAATCAACGTGCGAAATGGCACTCGGATATTGATGAACCCAAGGTGGGCACATTAGTATTGATTAAAGATGAACAACTGAAGCCACTTCATTGGTCTCTTGGTCGTATAGTATCGTTGCATCCGGGCAAAGACGGGGTCTCCCGTGTAGCTACGGTTCGGTCACAATCAGGTCTAATGCAAAGACCTCTGGTAAGGTTGTGTCCTTTACCTATAGACTAGTTTATTCTTAAAATACTTCGTATTTGGTGGGCGGAAATGATGGTTCCGGACACCATACCTATCTAGTTTAGTTTTATTTGTTATTTTTTGTACAAGTCATTTCTATTCATCGTAAATTGGAACGTATTAATTAGCGACAGTAGGTAGGGTAGGGTAGGGTACGTAGGGTGGGGTAGGGGGGTCTGCAAACAATACTATATCATGGTGAGTCTTTACAAGGAATGGCAAGTCATTTATGTAGAGAAGGAACAGGAAAGGCCCCAATATTGACCCCTGCGGTACACCCATAGAGACCCCGGTGATCGCTGTCCATTCACATCGACCCTTTGTATTTAAGTAGGACTTAAGTAAATTCAGTGCCGATACTGCCGATCCTCTAACTCCATAATAATGAAGTTTCCTGATTAATGTTTCATGACAAACGCAGTCGAAGGCCTTAGACAAATCACAGAAGATACCTAAAGCATCTCGTGGAATCATTAAATGGAAAGCGCTGGTGGCCTAGCGGTGAGAGCGTGCGACTTACAATCCGGACTTCCGGAGGTCGCCGGTTCAAACACCGGCTCGTACCAATGAGTTTTTCGGAACTTATGTACGAAATATCATTTGATATTTACCAGTCGCTTTTCGGTGATGGAAAACATCGCGAGGAAACCGGACTTATCCCAATAAGGCCTAGTTTACCCTCGGGGTTGGAAGGTCAGATGGCAGTCGCTTTCGTAAAAACTAGTGCCTACGCCAATTCCTGGGATTAATTGCCAAGCGGAACCAACGGACGAAGATGATAATGTATTAAAATGAAAAATCCCCATACTTGAATACGTTTTCTACGGCTTTGGAGTACCGCGAGAAGCTGTCTGTTAACGCATAATGTACAGTCGCCATCAGATATATCGGAGCGGCCAAGGTGTTCAGAATATCTGAACACCCACTCTAACGCCCTGACAATAGAGGCGTGTTCAGATATTTGTGAGCGCCTTAGCCGCTCCGATATATCTGATGGCGACTGTACATCGGAAATTTCCCGAGCCTGCTTGTTTGCTCGAAAAGCTTAATATGTATAATCTCCAGCCCACCAGTAGTATTTCAATCAATAGTATTATGTATTAGAATAGATCAACCTTCATTGTTTCGTTCAATTTTTAAACGAAACAAATGAATATAAAACCGACTTAGTTAATAACGATTCAAGTTTATTTGAAGGTAACTTTTAACGATTCAAGTTTATTTGAAGGTAACTTTTTGTACTAAGTAGTATTAGTGGGACGATTCCGTGGGACGCTAGAGGTAGTACGAGGGTCAAAATTGTTTTCGTCGTCTTGTTTCTAACCCTCTTTCACGCTTGTATACCTATGTGTCTTCTATCAACTAAATAAAAAAGTCGAGTGCTGTAGGGTAGGTATTTGACTGTATTTAAAATAAATTATTTCACACCATGCATAAAATAAAGCACCCGAAGATTAATAGAGAAACGTAGACAGCAGTTATTTTTAGACACAATTTAAATTTTGAAACCCGTATAAAACCATAAAGAGTAGGTAATTTGATTGTGACGTCACATGCTAGTGTTTCATATAAATTCCATAGTAGCAAAATCGTTTTGATAGTTCGAAAAAAGAAACTGATTTGACTAGTAGTGAAATACCCTACTGCATGTCGTTCTATCTGTAGATTATATTTTTTTTTATTACATTATTGTGATAAATTGCTCGTTTGCTATCTATTTTACTAAATTTTGTTATAAAATTCAACATGTGCCATCATCCCTATTATGCCTACTTGAATAGACTATCTTTTATCTTATCTTTATCTTTAATAAATGCGTATTTGTTCTAGTGCGGGATCAGCGCGTGGGCATCCTGAAGCCGCAGGGCTCGCTGGAGCGCGCGCGGGAGGAGCGCGCCATGGCGACCGGCGGTGAACAGGTACCTACCTACGTATTATCAACGGGGTATATCGTTTAAGGACATTCTCACAAAGTGTACCATTTAGTTGAATTACAAATAAAGTTTTAGGTGATTTCTGGAAGGGTCACTACCGATTAAGCTAGAAGGCTGTCAAATCCTTTCATTAATTTAAATAGTCTAATTTTAATAAACGTCTAAAATTCGACCTCAATACGATATGGATCTGTCAGTGGCAAGAGTGACGTCAAGAGTGAACCAAGCCAATAGTATCGCTCGTAGACGTATATATTTATTAAAAATGTAGTCTACTCACAATGTTATGTATAATACAGAATAGGTAATTAGGTACAATATGTAAAATATGATTACGAGTGGAAGTAACAAGTAAACAACATGCAGTCTTATCGCGAATGAGCGATCTCTTCGAGATAACCTTTGGATACCAACTTTTAGGAAATTATAAATAGAAATTAAAATAATTAAATTATAAATTAAATTCGCGATAAGACTGCACGTTGTTTACTTCTACTCGTAATCATATTTTACATATTGTATTCTGTATTTATCGATATGCATATGTATAATCGGAAGTCGATAAACGAGAAGTCCCTATGACAGCTCAAAAATGCTACGAGAATTCCGGGCTCAGAGCGCGTACCGCGAACCACGTTCGACGTGTTGCCTCTCTGTCGCACTTGTAAATTCGTACGTAAGTGTGACAGGGAGGTAACACGTCGAACGTGGTTCGCGGTAGGCCCTCTGGTCATTAGATTTGTTTTTTTTTCGTGTCAGGAATTAGAAGAGTTGTCCGCCGCTAAAGAATGCGCCGACGACAAGCGGGACGGCCGGCGCCCGCGCGTCAACATCGCCATGGCGGCGATCCTTCGCAAGCAGGAGGAGTCTTGCAAGCAAGTCAGTGTCTTGTAAACAAGCCTCTATTTAACTTGCAATGTATATGTTCGGGTGAAATCTTGCAAGCTAAATTAGACCACCCATTATTCGATTGAGCTGTAACTTCAGCTTCATATATATAAATATGCATATGCAAGTTGGGTAACAACGCAATATTATCAAGCGAGGTGGCCATAGGAAATCTGTGATAAAATAACTCAACCTTATTTTGTTTGGATTTGTTAGGATCGGCTCGATTTGCCTAATAAATAAAATTACAGTCGTCGATAAACGCCGATAGAGGCAGAATATAACGCACTTATTGTAATTTGACCATCATTGTATCTACCATATTCTAAGAAATAAGCATTTGTATTTGTAAAAGATTGTAGCAAAAATGTTTTAAGTATTGACAAAAAAAAACTTAGTTCCGTTACTTCTTTCCACACAGGTGAAGTTTAAAACTCCCCCTCCTGTCGCGGAGGAGACAGACCCAGACGCCGACAAAGACGCCGCCGACACCTCTCTCCTAGAGCGCCCCAAAACCATGCAACCCAAGCCCCAAAAGTCCCTAGCCCAGATCCCCGTAGGCAGAAAAACTGGCGGCATTCTCGCCCTGAAAGACAAGTCGGGCTACCCCCATTTAGTTGACATACCCCCTGAGCCCAAGCCGAAAGAGAAACAGCCTGAGAAAGACCCGAAGGTCATCCAACCCCCAACCCAGAAGAATCAAGGCAAGTGGAACCAGTTTGAACAGCGCGCCGGACAGAGAAATTACGGATTGCAAAGCGCCGGCATCAGCTACAATCCTCAATATAGTCCGCAAGCCAATATTAGACTGCCCGTAGTCAACCCGAAAGAAATAGATGTTCGTTCCGCGGCGCTGCAGAAACAAAACGCGCGCACCGACTCAAGAGACAAAGGATACATGAGCAACGACAAACGGCAGTTCCTTAACGACCTACCTCCTCGCTTCGCCAACCAACGCTGGGCCCAAGAAGAAGAAAACAAGTTTAGGGATGAAGACCTCAGAGTCCAAAATGTCCCGTTAGACGCGAACCTTTTCAACCAACCTCCAAATTGGCTCGGTATGCCACCGCCTTTGCTCCCGTCCCAACTCGCTTCCATCCAACCTCCCCTTATGTCCCAAATGGGGCAGATGCCCAGTCAAAGACCGGGACAGATGGGACAGATCCCCCACCCGAATCAGATGCAGTATCCACCACCCATGTCTAATCTAATTCCTAATTTCTGGAAGACAGATTATCCACAGACTTCGAATGCGAATTTAACGCAATTCTACCCGAGCACGTTCGGGCAGCTCACTCAGATACCTCAGACACGGAAGCCGGATCAGAGCTTCATCAGACCAACGGCGATAGGTCAAATGCCTAGACACATTTCGCCACCGGGCTACAGTATGCCCGGTCTAGGTTTTTACGACCAGTACAATCCGATCCAGCAAACGAGGAACTACCTCGATGAAGGGTCGTTGCAGAGTAACAGGAGTTTCTTGGAAGAGAAGTCTTACCAGCCTTTGGACATGGGGAGGCACGGGTCGCTGGATCTGAGTAGCCCCAGACCGGGGTACGAGAGACTCTTGGAGGACAGACCGCTCGAGGTACAAGAGACTCCGAGCCCTCTGGCCTTGGCCGTGCCGACGGAGGAACCAGTCGCAGTGGTAAGTGAAATTGTCTCAGCTTTATTACAGTCCATACTGAGGTGGGACGAGGTGCGCAAAAATATCTGTACACGCCTTGACAAAAGAGTCACTAATATCGGTAATGAATGTGTTTTTGAACGCGACAGAACCTTCGTTGTAACTTTTTTTTTAATTGGACAGGGCCGCGATTCCCCGGCGAAGGATCCCGGCACCTACTCGCTGTTCAGCGGAGCGCCCGGGGCCGTGTCTTGGGGCAACGTCACGCAGACCCAGCCGGTAAGTGAGCCCTAATGTTACAGTAAAAAAAACCGTTTTAAGTGAAACCCGTTTTCTCTAGTTAAAACTAGATTTCCATAGCGCACCAGTGAAAACGCGTTTTCACTAGTTAAAACTAGTTATCCGTAGGATGTAAGGTGAAAACTAGTTTTAACTGGGATTTTTTTAATCAAAATTAGCATCTGCTGGCAAAATGAGGCAGCCGCCATTTTTGTGACGTCATAATAGCAGTGCAGTAACAAATAAAAAACGTTAAATGTGCAATGCAAACTTTTCGCCGTTGTTACAAATTAAACACTTGTTATCTCGCGTCTCGCTCGCGCTTATACATGTATGGACAAAATGATATAATTTGGATGTCGTGTACGGTGTACGTTTGAATTGGCCTGTTATGTAACATATAACTATGTCTGGTAATAGCTTTATTTGCTAAAAATGGATAAATAAAGAAAATAGATGGCCTGTATGTATAACTTCAGCTCTGTATTACTGCAATGTTCTGCCGCCAGAGTGCAGCACTAGAACCCATCGCAAACCATAGAGTAACTTGTACTTACTGTGCCTTAAACTGTTATTTGACAAGTTTTTACAGACAATAAAATATGACATTGATACATCAAGGCGGTTTGTTTGCAAAGGGCCTACCGGGAAACGCGAAAATCTAAACTCAACTGTCTGCCTCTTTATCGCTCGAATATGCAAGAGTGATAGAGAGGTTAGATGCCAAAATTTCGACTCCCTCGTTTACGGTAGACCCTTACATTGTGACTGATTTTGGGAGTGGCGCCCCCTACGCAGAGTTTCACGTAATATTCCCTATAAAATTAGTAATTTTATAATGATTTTTTTTTCATGTCACTAGAGTATGCTTTTAAACATTTATTACATCATCCCCATTATAAAAGTAGGCATGTCCTGTATTATTTGTATTTTTGTTTATGTTTTGTTTTTGTATTACAGGGCAGCGGTAGTCCGAACGTTTAGAACGTTCGAGCGTTGGTGTTGTATAAACAAACAAAACAAACATACATATTCATCATTCGTTGGTTTTATAATACAATTCATGTTTTTATTTTTATACGAGTTTTTTTTTTCACCCCTCCTCTCGTGTTGAATGGTGGTCCCTATGACAGTTTTTTACGGTTCCGTACCCAAAGGGCAAAAAACTGGACCCTATTACTAAGACTTCGCTGTCCGTCCGTCTGTCACCAGGCTGTATCTCATGAACCGCGATAGAGATCATTTTCACAAATGATGTATCTCTGTTGCCGCTATAACAAGAAATACTAAAAATTAAATAAAATAAATATTTAAGGGGGGCTCCCTTACAACAAACACGATTTTTTGCTCTATTTTTTGTTGATGGTGCTGAACCCTCCGTGCGCGAGTCCGACTCGCACTTGGCCGGGTTTTTTAATAGTAGCTGTCACATTTAAGTAATAAATTTACGGTAAAAACATATTTATAATCGTTTTTTTTAATTAAGACGTGAAGGAACTGTCATAGAGACCAACACATTCGACACGACACGTATAGCCTCCTAATGTCCAGCCATACAAATAAAACTCAAAATTTTGACTGTAAAACCCAAACTGAAATTTGAACCTATAGTGCAGGGAATGGAGTTGATTTAACGAAACAAAAGAAATGCAACTCTGTGCCATTGGAATATGGTTCAAATTTCATCTAACTGAAGAAGTACTATAGCTAGGACCTTGGGCCTTAGGATGTAGAATTAGATGTATTGGTATTTTTTAGATTATAGTTTTTCCTTATGTAGTAAACAGTATTTTTGACGCACTTATATTTCATATAACAGTGTGTATTTTTTATATAACCATAAATTGTTCTCACAGACATATCGGGTCATCATCAATCACAGATAATCAAAATTAAATTCTTAAAGACATTTCAGAATAAATTACATTACAAATCCTGCGACTAGACTAAGCATTTTTTTATACATTTGCTTAAAATTAGCTGCATTTCATATGTACAGTAATTAAAATAAAACAATATGTATACTTCGCGCATATAATTCAGGAGGCTGACGAAAGTATAGTAGCAAGAGTGTGTACAGTCGCCTTCAGATATATCGAAGCGGCCGACGTGCTCAAAAATATTTAAACACTACTCAAACGCGTTGACAATAGAAGCGTGTTCAGATATTTGTGAGTGCCTTGGCAGCTCCGATATATATGATGGCGACTGTACACTCAGCAAGTGGGGCACATTTCACTTCAATAAGTAGATTAAATCATCACTCAACTGTACTCTGGCAAACTTAATTTGTCAGTAGAAAAAAAAGCAAGTTTTGTATGGAAGACAACCCTTCGCGCCTCCGTTATTAAAATTTGCCGACCTTTTCTATTGACGGAAATGGCTTGCCAAACTATAAGTAGGCATATAGTTCCAGTTCCTGTGGCAGGTAGAGGTAGGTAAGTAGTACTTTGGTAAGCAGTTTCATTATTAAAACCTCCTAAACCTCGTGTCCTTTTAATAGGACAAGTACTTCGTTTTAGAAAGATGGAAACAACATACTAATAGGTATACATTTCGTTGAAATTTCTGAGGATCAGTTGTTTGGTAAATGTAAAATTAAACCTAGTTTTTATATCTCAGATACTAAAGTGACAGTTCAATCGCCCCAATTTGTCCAACCGATCTGTCATTTTAGTACAAAAGCTAATAACTGGGCCTGCCTTTAAACTAACCTCCTAAGACCCAGAGTCATTTGTGCAGTTTTAAATTTGGAACTTTTATTCCATTATAGTTCAAAATTCGATTTGATCATGTCCTTTTAAAAGGACATCGGGATTTATAAGAAGCTAAACTGCGTAAACTGGCATTTTAGCGTGATACAAAAACACAGATTTATACCTGGTCAAGCAAATCTTGTCAGTAAAAAAAGGTGCGAAATTCAAATTGTCTATGGGACGATATCCCTTCGCGCCTACATTTTTCAAATTTGCTTCCTTTTTCTACTGACAAGATCTGCTTGACCAGCTATAACCACTTTCTATTCTTAGGTACTGAAGATGCGACCTACCATTTATTTGTTTCAATGGGTACTGACATTGACTGAAAAACAGCAAAAAGTTGTATGCATAGACTGGGCCCGATTCGGATTTTGTAATAGATATCTATTAGACATCGCCAAGATACGATAACGATATGTTTAAGATCTAACCTGTCAAATTTGACATTTCCGCGATTCTGGAGATACTTTTGAACGATTTCCACAAGATATTAGAGATCTAATTCACATCTAATAGATATCTAACACGATCTATCGTAAAAGTGACATTGGTTGCCCGAATTGCGCTGCAAAAGAGAACTAGTTGAAATCTAAACTATAATGGATCTAGTACGTGTCGTCTCTTGTTATTATCTTGAAGTTCGAATACGGCAGTAGGAATCCTCTAGACAGAGTTTAGAGCAATTATTTCATGAAACCGATGCTGCCAAAAATACGGGGGTGCGGGGGACGAGGTGAGCGAGTCCCGTGCCGTGATTGGATTGCTCGAAGATGGAGTAAAACTACCGTATAAGTGGCAAAGGTTACTATACTCAGTTTAGAGGATGTCTTGTCTGTGGTTGTATGTCAAAAATTTCATTTCGAACTCGCCACCTTCTGACTATTTAAGGGTTAAGGGATTTCTTCCAGAGTGCGTTAGAGTTGATGTGTACATATTTCTGGCGCAGGGCTCCCCCGATTGGATGATCCCGGACCCGCCCTATGAGCCCTGGCAGCCGTTCTCCCTCCACCCGCCTTGTAAGTGAACCTCAAGAGTGTCCGATATCGGATAGTATAATAATCTGTCAAGCCGGATACGTCAGTAGCAATGATAAGCAAACTAAAGTATGGTATCCGAACAAAACGCAGCAATGTACATCGAACAACGATAAAATGTAAATGACACGCGATTGTCGAACAGTTCAAACGTAGTGTTGCTAAACCGCGATTTTTCATACTTGCCGCCTTTTTCTATTGACAAGATTTGCTTGATCATCAAGTATAGTAAAATGTATAATGGCTCCACACGATGGGCCAACGCCGGCCACTCCAAGGGACGCATTTATGCGTTAGAGGGAGCAAGTGATATTGCTATCTCATTCTACCGCATGGCTGCGTTCCTTGGAGTGGCCGGCGTTGGCCCATCGTGTAGAGGAGCCATACGTACCTATGTGCTTTTCTGTGTTCGAAATCGTAGGGCCGATTCCGAGAACCCCGAAATATATATAAATACATACAATTGCACGTTCAAAGGTTTTACCATAGGTACAGCCGCCATCAGATAAATCGGAGCAGCCAAGGTGCTCACAAATATCTGGACACGCCTCTAATGGCTTGTTCAGATATTTTTTAACTCCCGTTTGTTAAGTGTACCTACTTAGTTAAAAGGGTAGGTAGTTGTGTACGAAGTGAGTGCTATACGCTAAACTGCTTACCCAAAGCTAACTGTACTATTTCTGTGCAGTGCCCGTGGACACCCCATCCTCGCCGCCCACACGGAGCGCCCGGGCAGGAAAAGTCTCCAAAACAGCGGTGAAGCCTCCGCACCCTTATTTTCGACCATTCTGAACGTGAGTAGGTACAGGTACATACAGTCAACATCCCGAATGCGAGATCATGGGGCCGATTTTTGAATTTCGAACGCTTGATTTCGTTACTCGAAAATCTGCCACTCGTTTTTTATTAGTAGAGATTTATATTAGTAGAATTTAAATGCCTAGTAGTGGAGATATTATTATATTGAAGCAAAGATATATGTAAATCCGTATTTAAGATGAATTAAAGTCTAAGAAAAAAACGTGCCTCGGAAATCAAGAAAAACTCATTCACGGATAGATGGCGCACAACCTTAGGCCTATGCTCAGCTAGATGGCGTCAGATGGCGTTGACGATACCGTTTGATATTTAACAATTATAACACAGTATCAGTGAAAGAACATGGGTCAAAATAATATAAAAATAATAAAATCATTTATAAATGCATATAAATTTACTGTGACTACAAAAATTACTATGACAGTAACCCTCTATACTATCTATTCTCTTTGATTGAAGGGAGTCACACAAAATCGAGCGCTCGGAATTCGGAAACCGCGGCCCCCCACGACTCGGCTGAGCTTTCTTTAATACTGTTTATCACCGGCCTGGAAGCAAATTCACATCACCACGTCTAAATGATCTATGACGCGCGTGCATTTCTCTCGTACCTACCTGTCAGTACATGTATGGGCGAGAGTGAGACGCACGGGGACTAACATCGTTTAGATATCACTTTGATGTTATATTTTTAGTTGGAATTGGCTCGTTCCGATGTGTGAGCAAAGCTATGCACGTAAGCGACGATGAGCTCGCACACGGGACACGGGAGCGGCGGCCGTCTAATGCGGAGACCGCCATCATGCCAATTACGAAATGCGCAATAGAAGCGAAACTTCAGTGTAAAATGCCGGACAAAGCTAATCTTTGTTGACTGATACGGGAAATGGTATAAAGTCGGACGGAGATAAAGCCCCATTTAAAAGACGGATCAAGAACTTGCATGCTATACGATACATTGCTAACTATACAGAGTACAATGAATTCTGTCGATCGACCAAATATCGAAACGGCTTTACGAGGTTCAATCAAGCAGCCGGGTTTTTCAAAGGTTTTTTAATTGAACTTATATATTTCTGCCATTCAGGTAACCGGATATGGATTGCAAGCCGCTACTCCGAACGCATCTCGAATCTCGACAACACTGCGTCCTGTCTTAGACTGTCTATCCATTGTCGACGATAATCCTATTGCTGAATGCAAAATTATTGTAAATCTATTGTATCTTTGTATGTGATAAAAACTGGTTGTGTCGTTTTTATTTCAAAAGAAACACTTGACATTAAGTATTTACTACACGGAAAGAACATGTCTAGTCACTTTAGTAACATTTTGAGTAAAGGCGGTTTTAAAATTTGGAACAAATGTCAAAATTCCGTGTCCAGGACTTTTTAAACTAAAATAAAAAAAACAAGTTGTGTTACATATACACAGTGGTAGCAAAAGATATAACTAATAGTTCATTAAGAGCTCTACATTTTGAGATGAAAATCTCATTTTCCGAAAAAAGAGACTAGACATGTTCTTTCCGTGTACCCTTCATAAACCTAATTGGGGAATATTTCCTTTACGTCACCCTCCCCGCTACGCGAAGAGAAAATCTCACTTCCTGGCCAAGGCAAGACGTAAAACTTGAGACAAACCACGGGCGGTAATTCGTAAAGCCCCAAATCGCATATTTATGGCTCTCACCTTCGGTTCGGGCCACAAACACCTGCGATTTGGAGCATTCACGAATTCACCTCCCTAGGTATGTAATGTACTATTGTCTAATGTTACCTCTGTCCGCAGTTATCACTTGGCGATACTATATGTACTTAATGTCATACCTATTGAATAATACGTGTTAATATCTGTTCTTAAGGCTATACAAAGCATATACGAGTACTTACATATCTTTGTCAAAATAAGTCGGGTGAAGTAAGAAAAACATTAGGCAAAATGTTACTTTTTAATGTTTACACTGCTTTGGACCAGTCAAAATAAACTGCCCCTGACTCTATTTGACTTTATCAATTTAGCCCTTTACTGAATATAAAATTATTTGTTTCAAATTCCAAATTCCAAATTCCAAATTATTTATTTGTTAAACATAGGTATGTACAACAGTAGGTCTTACATATAAAATATAGTAACACTATGTTTCGCCACATGGCACACAAATTCATAAAATCATATATTTTTGAACTTTGCACAATACAATAGACATATAAAATATAGGTAGGTACAATAATATTGATTTAACCTTTGACCTTTTTATTGATTTTATATAGATGGTCAACCAAATCATGTCAGTAGAAAAAGGCGCGAAATTCAAATTTTCTATGGGACGATATCCCTTCGCGCCTACATTTTTCAAATTTGCCGCCCTTTTCTACTGACAAGATCTGGTTGACCAAGTATATTTGCCTGCATAACAATGTTATCCTGTCTTGTTATTCCACTTCTGCTATAGGAACTGTTCTGTACCCCTAGGGTAAATTTCATTCGACAGCGTGACGTGACGTACGCGTTTGCGTTACGTTTCCAAAACGTCCCGCTTGGCGCGCTGTTTAAAATCCAATACAAAAAAATAGACATAACGCAAACGCTCGACGCTATCGAAAGAAATTTACACTAGGGGTTCTGAGTACTTCTAGCAAATCGTAAACCGTACTCGCTATATACAGGCTCAGCCTACTTTGGTCACTGAGGCAAAGGGGGGCTTTCAGAAAAAATGGTACCATTTACTTTTCTCGAAAAACCATCAACTTTTGGGTTATTTAGACTCAGAATCACGAGTACTATTGAATGAGACAAAGAAAAAAGTGTCCCCAGTTTTTCATGCAAATTTTGGGTGTCAGTTTTGTAACGGTCAATACAAAATTTATGTGATAATGCGTTACAAAACTGACATTTTGTTTGGGACACATTTGTTTTCTTTTTAGACCGATAGTCCTCGTGGTTCGGAGTAGAAATAACCCAAAAGTTGAATGGGTTTTCGAAAAGAAGTAAATGGTACACTTTTAAGTGAAAATGCCTATAAATCCCACAATAAACTGATATTGTAAAACCTGTTTTGTGAAATAAATCATTTTGTATTTGTAACAGCTGTCAATAGAGTAAGTAATTCCAATTGACATGTTGTACTTATTTTGTACTTGAGAGAAAATTTGTAAAAAAATACTCTCATTTATGTAATTTTTATGTTTCACGACATGTTTATCCGTGCAGCATAAATATGTAGGTACCGTAAAATGTGCCTACCTGGCTCTACCCTCTTTAGCGCAGGTTCCTTATAGAGTCTGTGCGGAAAGCGAAGAGTCGTGGAATGTATGGGGCCAATACAATAATACAATCCACGACTCTTCCCTTTCCGCACAGACTCTATTCCTTTTTCGGTTACTTATACTAAATCTATATCTATAATACCTTTAAACGAGCAATTCTTGTATTTTATAAATTAATATACCTTTAAACGAGCCATTCTTGTTAATAAATTAAAGGAGCAATTCTTGCATATTTATTTATTTATATGTATAGGTATATATTTCGGGAATCTCGGGAACGGCTCTAACGATTTCGATGAAATTTGCTATATGGGGGTTTTCGGGGGCGAAAAATCGATCTAGCTAGGTTTTGTCTCTGGGAAAACGCGCATTTTTGAGTTTTTATATGTTTTCCGAGCAAAGTTCAGTCTCCCAGATATTACCTACATTAAATGACTCAAAATTGACAACTTGACAAGTCGCATGTTAAATTAGCAAATGTGTATTTTTGCAAAAAATAATGGTATACCTACTTAGACTTTGACGTAAGACGTCAAGATAAGTCAGTACATATTTATAGTGCCAAAGATATTAGTAGATTTATATTAATTAGGTACCCATCTTGTCCTACTCTCCCCTAAATCGATATTAACAATAAACATAATGTTCGCTATATGTACGAATTTTTTTTTTTTAATGTAAGCAAATGTTCGATGTATTTTTATGGTGAATGTTTAAAAGTAAATAAAATCATTTTTGTGTACTCTTGTTTTATTATACAGGGTGTTTCCTGTAACAGGAGCAATAACTCCACAAACTGACCAACATTTGTTCAGCAACTTTTGAAAATAACTTGTTTTGATTTTTATTACACTTTAAAGTTTATTCTAAGACGCAATGTATTGCAAATTTTGTTATGTTTAAAGCGTGTCAAGCAACGTCAAACACACTGATGTCAGCGTACATTGAAGGCAATATTTATTTTGTATGAAAAAGAGGAAGTCTAAAGGATTCATAATTTTTAAAAGTTGCTGAACAAATGTTGGTCAGTTTAAGGAGTACAGCCTTTAGTTTAATTTATTGCTCCTATTACAGGAAGCACCCTGTATATCTCGTAATTTAACAAATGATGAATGAATAATAAAAACCTGAAGATAACCTTTATACCTATTTATATACTTACCTATATACTTTATCGGTTCGAGTCGAACCAAGATAAGTCTGCGTGGCGTTTGCAATGACAAAATGTGGCAATGCCATCATTGATGTCAAATTTCTATGGAAATGTCACGTTAATAATGACAATTGACACTTTCATTTACTCTGTTCAAATCGGTGCACAATAGGGATGATGACACATGTTGAATTTTTATAACAAAATCTAGTAAAATAGATAGCAAACGAGCAATTTATCACAATAATGTGGATATTAAAATAAAATATTGAAAAATTACAAAATTACAGGACCTGAAAGTTTCAAAATTTAAGTTTTTTTTAACTTCCAAAAACAATAAAAGTAAGGGTACCATTCGATTCCTTACATTTCATCCAAAAAAATATTGTATAGCAACTATATACATAAACGCAATATTTCACCGACAAAAACGCAATCTTCTTGTTTTGTCCATACTACAAGATGGGCGATGACGTCACGGCCTCTGGCCGTTTTGTATAGGGTGTTTCGCGAGTGAAGTGCGACTGTCGGCCTTTGACTACAATTTCTGGCTTTTGTGTTACTTTAATGCAATGGGTCCCATAAGATAAGATAAAGATAAAAGATAGTTTATTCAAGTAGGCATAATTACAATGCGCTTATGAACGTCAAATAAAGCTAGGTAGACCGGCTCCAACCCTACACCTCTGCCCCGAGAAGATTTAAATCCCCCTCAATTGGAGGAGGGTATCCCAATATGGGACCGGCAACAAACTCGGCGGGACACATCTTTTCAAAAATAATTACATCTTATAATTAACATGCATTACGAGAAAATAAGGGAAAAAAAATACAATTTAAATTACTATAGAATTCATGCAATTATACACATAAGGTGTAATAGAAATTTGATTTAGAAAATATACATATGTACATGGAATCATACAAAATCGTAGCTCTTTCAGAAAACATATCAAATTCTTACAAAAGGAAAAGAAAATAAAGTTATTAAAAGAAATGGGAAAACATATTATATAAATCTGATTGATTATTATTAATTACCAACATATAATATTTGATGTGCTTTCCTGCTTACCTGAGCTGTGTCACCTATAACTCTATACATAATACAATGTTTTTAATTGCTACTACTTTTTATTAGTTAGTTTCTTTTTATTAGTTCATATAGACATTTGATCCTAAAAACAAACCCGATCGATTGATACCATAAAACAAAATTAGTCATGTAGCCTATTAACTTAGACGGATTTTGATAAATAAGCTTTAAAAATAAATGAATTACCCCTTTATTCATAAAACTTAACGGGCCTGATTTAGGCAAATTATGTTTTATCCCTTTCTTACAAATACAGAAGTCAAAATGATAGATTAGGACAAACAATTATTAGCTAATTGAGGTTTTTAGCGTGTTTATGAAAGGGGATTAGTGTCTACGTTGAAACGAAGACATGAAGATGTTTGCTACGCGCTACGCGCTACGGGCTACGGGCTACGCCGTCTACGTTCGTAGGTATTGAGGTCTACAGATTATAGGAAAACAACTTAGCAAAACATAATATCATATCACAAGATTTATCAATTCAATTTATCAAATTATTGATGTGAAAACTTCTTTAGCGGCGCTGGGCACTTTTTGAGGTGGGGAAAAAATGATAAACTCGAGACAGCGTAAGGCGATCACGTGACCGTAAGGGGCGTAAGGTTTAGATGGCCACTCATAAGATGGCATTTAAATCAATAAAGAAAACTCAATGTTATTTGACATTTATGTTGCGGACTCCTTTTCAAGACTCTTTACCTATGTTCAAATAATTTGACGTTGTCATGGCAGTATGTAAATAAACATGTCAATGAAAAAGTGTGATCTTATTTGAGAATGATAATAATATATAATAAATAAATAGAATACCTCCGCTAAACGTATGTATCGTGTTACCGGGCGTCGGTAACATAGTGAGGTGAGTTTTCACTTCTATCGGCACTCCCGGAGTGCAACCGTTGTTGCTTGTTTTTTATACAATTTCCTTTCAGATTTTTAACTCTCCATTCCATAAATAACGATTATTTTACCTAAATTGTTAATTGAAAGTGCCCTCGAGAAACAGCATAAAAATTTATACACAGTCATATTTTTTTTAAATCACATGCATTTTACTTTCTTTGTATTCGAAATGAAAAGTAGAGTGTTTAACTCGGCGTATAGGCACAATTTCAGCCTCGGACTATTGGCGCTCACTGCGTTCGAGCACCTGACTACCTCGGCATAAACAGTGCCTTTTCACCCCTTGGTTAACAATCTACAATAACCATATAATTTTCGTGTGTGGGTGTTTTTATAGCGATAAAAAAAGGAGTTATATTTATAATTAGAGAACTAACAGAAGCTGTAACAAAAAGTTCATTGAGAGCTCTACATTTTGAGATTAACCTTTTAGACGCCAATGACCGATATATCCGCACCGTAGGTTCAACGCCAAAGACCGATTAATCGGTCACAGACCACAGAGCAACATCTACCTACGTGCATATACATAAAGTTCAACTTCAGTTTTAACACTTCAATCATGTGGCGTCTGAGTGACAGCTTTTGTGTTTGACACGGCGTGGAAAAGGTTAAAATCTCATTTTTGAAAAAAGTTGACTAGACATGTTCTTTCCGTGTACCTACTACCCTTTATGGCAGACTGGGGCCAATATTGTTATCAGAAGGTTAGTATTTAAACGCTTGTTTGTAAGTACAAGAATAGAATAGCCTTTATTTAAAGAAAACACGGTATATATACAAGAATCAAAGAAAGAGACATATTTACAATAGAGTGAGACAGAGATAGTTCCCCGCGCGGGGCGCGCGGAAGAGTGTGCGCGCGCGCGTGCCACTGCGCATGCGCGGCGCGAGTCGCTCTCAATAAAACTGAATTCTGCGCCGGCTGCGGAAAGCCATCGGAACTTCGCTCGGACACACCCGCACCAGCACCAGCTTATCCTGCCAGCATTTTCTTTGAAAATCTTCGCCGGATCGCGCCCGGCCTCGCCGGAGGGGAAGCCAGCTGACCACCGCAGCCGCTACCGACCGCCTTGGACTGTGGAAGTTTATCCAGGCTCCGCTACAACGGCCCGCCTGGACAGGGGACTGCAGTTCAGGACCACGGCCGGCAGTAATGCGTCGCGCAGGTCCCGCCTACTAAACACCGACTGATCCCGAATGGACCAGAAACCTCCGAAGCACCCCCCCGACCCCTCGGGGCGGGCGGGTAGTCATCTACACGGTTTTTCCAAACCACCCGCAGCCGCACCAAAGAAGCTCGCGACCCCCCCCGTCCCCTCGGATAGGGTGGGTAGTTCGAAACGCGAGTTTCAAGAAGTACCCGCACAAAACCCGCTGACAGATTCCAACCCCCACGCCTCGGCGGGGCAGGTGGGTACTCTGGAAAGCGGGTTTTCACAACCACCGACGCCAGCAACACCGAAGCCCGACGCCGTAAACACGGAAATCGACGCCGAACTCGCCGACTTCACCGACGCCCTGTCAACGGACTCCGCCAACGGCTCCCCAAAGCCGTGGCAATCAGCAGAGGCAGCCCCCGGACGCACCTTCTCGCCGATCCCGCAGGAAGCTCTAGACCGACTTTCCCCTCGCGAGCTACTGGATCATGATCGTATCCTGGTAGCCCGCCTGGGGCAAGTCGGATACATGTCTCCAGTGATGGAAGCATGGACTGCGGCCTGCATCAGGCTGCGGGAGCACGCCTTGGGCGAGGAAGTGGAGCTGCTCCCGGAAGACCTGCTTCTCCTGCGCTTCCTTGAGGAACACCCGGCCATCCTCCAACTATCGGCGGTCAAGAGGAAACCGGAATGCAGCCCCCCCACCAAGCAGGACCCGAAGAGGGTCTGCAACAATATATCGCCGCCAACAGACCCGAGACTCCGGCCCCGTCCAGGAACCGAGCCGCAGCCCTCGCAAGGTCCAACTAAGGGCCCAAACACCAGCGACCCCGCACGCACCGAAGCCAAGCTGGGAGCCACAGCCCCAGCGCACACACCATCCGCACCGTCAACCGCGGAACCCAGCACGAGCTACGCCACCGCCGCCGCCCTCCCCTCGGACGCAGCAGACGCGAGCTCCAAGACCACCGGCAGCAAGGCTGCTGGAAAAAAAAAGAATAATAATGACACCACAAAAAAAACAAACAGCACCCAAAATAGTATCAAAAAGAGCAGTGATACCCAGCAGCCTTGCGGTGACGATGAGGAGGGTACAACAAAAAAAAAGAAATCAAAATACCCTCCCATCGTCGCCGATTGCCTACCAAACTGGCCGAAGGTCTTGGAAGACATCGCAGAGGAGCTCGGAGAGTCGCCCTTCACCACGCCGAAGGGAGAGGGCGTCCTTTTCGAGCCCCGCACCGAGGCGGAATATCGCCTCGTGATCCGGCATCTGGCAAGACTGGAGGACGCAGCGGTAGCAGCCATCAATGAAGCCAAGCAGAAGGGAGTGGCCACCGACGTCATCAAACCGCTCTACAACGTCTATGGGCTGGACGACGAAAAGCGGTTCAAGGTGGCCGTCAAGGGCCTCCCGGAGAAAACTCCCATCTCCAATATCATGAGCGCCCTGGAGAAGCTAGGACACCCCGTGGAGTACGTGAAGCAGATAAACGCGAGAGCAGGGCGCCCGGGCTGCATTTACTTCGTGCAGCTCTTGGGGCCCGCTCGGGAACACGCGGAGATCTACGAGGTGAAGGAGCTTCTCCACATCCGAGGAGTCAAGGTGGAGGCATGGCGGGGCAAGAAGGGGCCCCCGCAGTGCCACAACTGCCAGGGCTTTGGTCACTCCTCGCATGGCTGCCACCGTGAACTCGCCTGTGTACGCTGCGCCGAGCCCCACCTCGCGAACCAGTGCACAAGGCCCCGCGACCAAGCAGCCACCTGCAAAAACTGCAGGGGCCCACACCCGGGAAACCATCGAAACTGCCCGGCCTATAAAAAGGCTTACCGGCTATGGAAAGCTGGGAGACCTGCCCTCCTGGCCCCGTCTCGCCCCGGCCCCCTTACCAACGCTACGGTCCCCAAGCCCACGGTGGAAGAGTCGGCGCCAGCTACTCTGATGGCGTCGGCGAACCCCCCCACCCAAAGGGGGGTGAACAGACCGCAGCAGGCGAAGGAGCCCGGACCCCAGACGGCAAAGACGAAGTCCAAAAAGAAGAAGAAGAAGGCAGCCCCCACTCAAGCAGTGCCAGCCCAATCCTCCACCTCCACTGCCCCACCACCATCAAGAGTTCCAGCACCAGACACCGACATCGCGCCCCCCGCCACTCCCGACCTCGCCACCCTCGTGGCGCAACTCGCACAAGTGGCCCAGGCGCTCACAGCTGCCCTCAACACGCGGACTAAAATTCAATAGTCTGCGTGTTGTCTACTGGAACGCGCAGGGGCTACGGTCGAAGATCGGGCTCCTGCGCCACTTCGTCACAGCGCAGAACGTGGACGTGATGCTGGTGTCCGAAACGCTCCTGCGCGCTGAAACCGCACTGAAGATCCCCGGCTACGTCATCTACAGGAAGGAGGAGCTCCAGCAGAATGGCACAGCTTACCGGGGCCTCGCAGTCCTAGTCCGGAGGTCCATCGTCCACCAGCCGGTCGAATACCAGCCCCTCGACTCCCTCTATGCTCTGGGAGTCGACATTAGAGTCTCGGGACACGACCTTCGGCTCTACGCGATCTACAGGCCGGGAGGAGCACCCGGCGCCCTACAAAGAGACCTGCTGAAGCTTCTCAGTCCCCCCATGCCGACCATCCTGGCCGGGGATTGGAACGCGAAGCACCAAGCGTGGCACGCGTCGAGGCAGAGCGCAGCTGGCCGCGTCATCTACCAAGCCGCCGTGGACCGCAACTTCGAGGTGTCTGGACCCGAAGAGCCGACGCACTACGACGTCGTGCACGGGCACGATACAATCGACTTCGCGGTACACAAGAACATCACCGCAGCCATCACTCAGGAGACTCTACCCGACCTACCATCGGATCACCGCCCAGTGCTCCTGACCCTGGACGACCTACCGGTGAAAGCCATCACCGCCCGACCCAGACGCCGTATCTGCTGGGAGACGTACGTCGAAGCCATGGAGGGGAAACCTCAGACCATGGCGGTCTCCTCAGCAGAGGAAGTGGAGACTGCAGCCTTCGCCATCACCTCCGACATACAGGACGCGCTGAACACTGCGGCGCACACCATCCGGAGTGACGGGAGACGCCCTCTCCTGCCACAAAGGATCCTGGACCTCATCAAGCGCAAGCACGTCCTGAGGAGAAGATGGCAGACTTCACGATGCCCCACCCTTCGAGCGGAGCTCAACGCGCTCGTGAAGAAGGTGCAAAAGGAGCTCAGCGACCATGCAGCCATGAGTTGGGAGAGCCACATCGCGTCCATAGACGGTGTCGTCCCCTCCATCCACCGTCTGTGCCGACAACTCGGCACGACGCGGGACTCGACTCGCCCGCTCAAGGACGCCGACGGCCTGCCCAGATACAAAGCGGAGGACAGGGCGGAGATCTTCGCCGAGTGTCTGAGCAGACAATTCCAGCCCAACCCAGTCCAGAACCACGAACACCACCGAGCAGTCACAGAACACCTGGAGAGATTCTTCGAGCGGCCGCTGGGACCAGAGGACGACCCGGTCTTCTTCACGCCCGGCCAAGTGCAGCGAACTCTCCGTCGCTGCAAACCCAGGAAAGCCCCGGGCCCCGACCAGATCCCGAACACGGCACTAAGTCACCTGCCACTGCGCTCCGTCGTGGCGGTGACGCGCCTGTTCAATGGGATCATGCGCTCGGGGCACTACCCGACACCGTGGAAACTTGGTCGGGTGATAATGCTGCCAAAACCTGGAAAGGACAGAGGAAGACCGGAGAGCTACCGGCCGATAACTCTGCTCAGCACCCTCTCCAAGGTGTTCGAGCGGCTCCTGCTGGGCAAGCTCCAGCCCTTCATCGAGCCTAGACCGGAGCAGTTCGGCTTTCGAGACGGCCACTCAACGACCCTGCAGCTCACCAGAGTACTCCACTTCATGACGGCGGCCATGAACAAGAAGGAATATACAGCAACCGTTTGCCTCGACATGGAGAAGGCCTTCGACAGAGTGTGGCACGAGGGACTCATCTACAAACTGTCGAAGACCGAAGCACCCAGGCGGACTGTCAAGGTGGTGGCCTCCTTCTTGACTGACCGCCGCTTCAGAGTAGCAGTAGAAGACGTCGTCTCGGAAGAACACCCGATCCACGCGGGCGTCCCCCAGGGCAGTGTCCTCTCGCCTGCCTGCTACGCCCTCTACACTGACGACCTCCCGGTTGTCGGAGACGTCAAGCTGGGCCTCTACGCGGACGACGCGGCACTCTTCGCCGCGTCCATCAACCTCAAGCACGCTGCCAAGAAACTCCAGAGGTCCCTCGACGCTCTCCCCGACTGGCTCTCCAGGTGGAGGTTGTCGGTGAACGTCGGCAAGACGCAGGCGCTGATCTCCGGCCACACCAACCAGCTCCCTCCGCCGCTTCGCCTGCACGGTGAACAGATCGAGTGGTTGCCCCAGGTCAAGTACCTGGGTGTAACCCTCGACCGGCGGCTCACCATGAAGCCACACGTGGACGAGGTGGTCCGGCGCGCGAAATGCGCACGAACCCTGCTCCGTCCAGTGCTCTGCAGCAGCCTCCCCCGTCGCACGAAGCTGGGGGTCTACAAAACCTACATACGGTCCCGCCTGACGTACGCAGCTCCAGCATGGTACGCCCTGGTGGCTGAAACAAATAAGAAGAGACTGCGTGCGCAGGAGAATGCGGCCCTGCGCACCATAGTAAATGCCCCCCGCTACGTGCGAAACGTAGACATTCATCGAGGCCTGAAATGGCAGAGCCTGGACGCCTTCGTGAGCCACCTCTCAACAAATATGTTCGAGCGCGCCGACCATTCGAGACACCACCACCTTCAGGGCATCGCGCCGCTGCACACACGCCCGCCGGAAAATCGCCGCAGACTGCGCCAGCTCCCTAGAGCCCTGGCGCATGAAGAAGGAACGCCGGACAGTGGCTAAGGATCCCGCAGTCCATTAAGCCACTGACAGGCCACCGAGGGACACAAATTGCCATGACAGGCCACTCGCATGGCTAGCTATGGCCATGAAGCCCCCGCCCTTAGAAAAAGGGCACTAAATAGACCCGCCCGTAGTCACGGGCGGCGATTCGACACCGCCAAAAATCCCCAGAAGGGATGGAAAGGCATCTCATACCTCCCTTCGGGAGGTATGAAAGAAGCAGACGAGCTGCGGTCCTTTCGCTCGCCGGCCGCCGTGGAGTCAACATCGTCCCGTCGTGCGCCGTGTCTCGCTCCGCTGCTACGCTCTCGCTGGTTGAAGACACGACGAGTCCGACGGGGATGCTGCAGGCTCCGGATATTAAACCGTCCTTCTCAGGACGATATAAAACTGCTCTTTTCAGAGCACGCAAACTGCCCTTCTCAGGGCACGTCCTGTTTCTCTGTTTAATCGCAGAGTTGTCAGTCGATCGCAAACTGTTCTTATCAGAACAATTCTGTGTTTCCGTTAAAACACACGATGTCAATCTAGTGTTCCCACACCTTCATATTTATTTTGTTGGCGATTTGTTTTCGTCAGATTTTGATAAAAAATGTTAAGTATGGAGAACTACTCATTCGGACCGGAATAAACACGAAATCCCAATTAGCATTACTTTTCTGTTGAGTTACAAAAACCTAAAAAGAAAAACAAAAAAAAAGAAAAAAAAACTCCATATGGTTTGAAAAATGGTAAAAAATAGTTATTTGTTATTGTGTAACTCGTAAATACGGTACATGTTATATGTATACTTATATAGGTAGGTGTATATTATAGGACAGTTTTATACCTACACAAATTGACTTAAGCCCCACGGTAAGCTCAAGTAGGCTTGTGTTGTGGGTGGGTACTCAGACAAGGATATTATATAAATACATTGAAAACATCCATGACTCAGGAACAAATATCTGCGTTATTACCATTGAGGTATATGACAAGAGACGACATCTCGAACAAAATGTTTCCGCACCTCAGAGAAGTGCATGCATGCATGCGACTCCGAAAATTGTTAATAAAGACGCCACGAGTATTTTTTGACTCAGTTAAACAACGTTGCATACAATAGGTACTTATTCTACGACCAAACATTTACTTTGATAACTAAATAATAGTAAATCAACAGTTATTCCATTGCTTACGCTACCTCTTACGTAGGCGAACAACGCGCGAACGCCGCGCGGCCGCCGCGCCGCTTCGCGTTAAATCGCTCACGTACGAGTAGGGCATACCTATACGTATCAACGGTTTGTTTGTTTCATCCTCGCCGCGCCGCCGCCGCGCCGCCGCCTCGCCGCGCCGCGCCGCGAGGCGCCGCGTTCGCGCGTATCCGCCTACGTAAGCCGTAACGTTACCGGTGAAATGTTATTCCATCCCTTTTATTATATTTTCTTGTGCTATTGTTGCAACTTTTTAACACGCACGAAGGCATTTTTAAATTTCCTGTACATGTGTGGCATCTCGTCAATGGTCGGTGACGTACTAAAAGCAAAGAAGTGCATGCACTTCTCTGAGGTGCGGAAACATTTTGTTCGAGATGTCGTCTCTTGTATACCTCAATGGGTATTACACACATAAATGCCCTTATTATTTATTTTGTGCCCTTGCCAGGGCAGGGCAGGGTCACTACCCACTAGGCCAGACCGGTAGTCAAAGTACTTCCTAGCTTAAATCTATATTTGTTTCAGATTGTTAGCTAAGACGAGTAGGTTTCAGTTCAATTTATTAAAAATACATATATTTTTCTATGCTCATTGTTTCACTGTACATTGTTACTCATATAATGTTGTGACCTTTGGTTGTGACTTAATGTTCCACAAGGCTTTCTTGGTTATAGTCGAGTGTGCTCAGAACAAAAAAAAGGTCACGGCGTTGCGTGAACAAGAGATTTATTTATTAGAACAAGAGATAGGACCCAAGGATGGATTTAAGAAGTGGAGCCACCCAGATTTTTGATGCAGGTGGGGGGTGGGGGGGGGGGTTAGGCGTTTGCGACGTCTGAGGTTAATAATTCTGTTTCTAAGTCAAGTTTAGTATCATTAAATTTTCAACTAAATCAAAGATGTAGACATAGATTTCATCCAAGTCGGTTCAGCGTTTATTGATTCCCCATACAATCCTTACCTTCCATTTTAAGGGATTTTTTATTTGGGATAAAAACTATCCTATGTGCTTCCCCGGCACTCAAACTATTTCTATACTAAATTTTATCTAAATCGGTTCAGCGGTTATTGAATACCCATACAAATTTCCACGTCCCTTTTCACACCCGAGGAATTTAAAAAAAGTTTTTTTTTTTCATATTTTATGTGTTTTAGTTTGTATGGGATTCAAATTTTATTTTAAGGTAGGAACTTGAAACTTCGTAAAAAGATATATTATTAAAATACAAGAAAACTAATTTCAGCGTTTTTGAGACTTCATCTCCTAAAGTGGTGAAAAAAGGGTTGAACGTTTGTATGGATATCAAACATTTTCTTCGAATGCGGGACTTGAATCTTTGTACTTGGAGATATTATTAAAAGACAGGCAAAGTAATTTCAGCGTTTTGTAAAATTCATCCCCTAACAGGGTTAAAAAGGGGTTGAAAGTTTGAATCCATTACAAATGCTTTGAAACGTCTTAGAAAGGCATGATAGCCGATTACAAGAAAAGTAATTGCAACGTTTTTGGAAACTCAACCCCTAAGGGGGTTAAGAAGGGGATGAAAGTTCGTCTTGGGGTGCACATTTTATTTTAAGCTAGGAACTTGAAACTTTGCACAAACATATTAAATTAAAATACAAGAAAACTAATTTCAGCGTTTTTGAAAATTCATCCCCTATGGCGGTGAAAAAGGGGTTGAAAGTTTGTATGGATATCAAACATGTTTTCGAGCGCGGTACATGATTTTTTTTATTTGGGGATATTATTAGAAGACAGGAAAAGTAATTTTAGCGTCTTGTAAAATTCATCCCCTAACAGGGTTAAAAAGGTTCAAATTTTATTTTAAGCTAGGAACTTGAAACTCCGTAAAAACATATTATTTTAAAACGGCAAAAAACGAATTTCAGCGTTTTTGAAAATTCATATCTCAAGGTGGTGAAAAAGGGGTTGAAAGTTTGTATAGGGTTCAAATTTTATTTAAAGCTAGGAACTTCAAACTTCGTAAATAAGTAGTTAGGTAGTAGGTTTTATTAAACAGATAGAGGACATGAAAATCTTCTAAGGGGATTGAGAGGGATTATATCGAGAACAATTTTATTCAGTTAGGGGCTTGACACTTCGTAGGTTGTGAAAGACAAGTCTCATGCGTTGTATAATATTAATAATTAACAAATAATCAACCGTCCTACTGCAATCTTTTGCTGCATAATGTTCTAAGCCAGGGCTCTCCAAACCCCGGCCCGCCGACAGCGACAGCGACGGTGGCCTGCGCGAAAATTCTGAGGCGCAATATGGCCCTCAGATAAAACAGTTTGGAGACCCCTGTTCTAAGCTAATGTAGAATATATAATAACAAATCCACGCGTACGAAGTCGCGGGCAACAGCTAGTGATATCATAAATGAATTCGGCATCCCCGATTTATACGAAAACGATACCAAACTTGGCCTAGTAACTAAAATGATATAGATATCAAGATTAAGTTGAGAGCCCCGCCCCCCCCCCCCCCTAAAAATTTACATCAAAAATCTTGGTGGCTCCACTTCTTAAATCCATCCCTGTCCTAAGGACCAATCCTGCCAAAGGTAATCTTTTGTTCATGCAACGCCGTCGTTTAGGGCTTCCACTCTCGACTATTATATAAGATGAAATTCTTGTCATAAGATTATGAAAAACGTCACATAGGTAGGTAGGTAGGTTTAATGTATTTTTAATGTAAATTTGTTAATTTTCTTATTATATAATATAAATCACATAGGTACGTAGTATCACAACACAACCTACTCTAATGTATCGCAATCCGATTTCAGAGAAATTATAAAAGGAACCTATAGCCGCACCCACACGCAAATTTTCAGTACGGAATGACATGTGCAAGCGGGACAGCGCTATGCATTTGTAGAGCGCCGTCCCGTCCCCACCTGTCATTCCGTATGGAAACCAAATGAAAATTCCGTGCGTGGGTGATTCTATCTCGAGCCCGAACACACCATGTACGCAACTTCCAATGGATTTTTTTTCAGAACTTCATCTTGTTTGGCTGCCGTATTACCAACTTCAGTTGGGTACTTTACCGCCTTATGGCATGGTGATAAAGTTTGGAATACTAGTGACTGCCGATATTGGGTATTGTGGTTTTAGAGCCTCAGGTAGCGAGAGAGTAGGTGGAGTTGCGTTAGTCGTCGTCGAGAGCTGAAGTTGTTTGGTCGTCGGCAGAATTGGCTAAGAGTTCGCGATCGTTTTGTCGAAATTTTCAAGTTGATGAAATGGCTTTTTCTTTTTAATGGTGATCGTTAAATATTTTTTGTTTAATCTAACTTAACAATAGTATTGCAAATTAAAAAGAGTCATTTTAAGTGACGGCAAAATTCAACACAAATTGGTGATTAAGTTTTTTTTTTACTTTCTTGTGCTAATCGTGTTTATACAATACAATACAATACAAGCCTCAGAATAGATGTACATGGAAACACAAATAATAATATAATTTATAGCTTACAATTCATAAAGTTTGATTTTGTTGATTTTAAAAACTTCACTCGTTGGCGCAAAAGTGAATTAAAGTGCATTGATTTTTGTAACTTTGAGAGCTCAATATGTTTCCTTTTCTAGATAATTTTTATTTCAAACTATTTTTACAAGTGCTTATACTAGTTTTGTTAAATATATGTGAAGTTTTACTGTGGCTATTACTGGACCGTAAGTTAAATTTGTAAATATATCTAACTATTCCTAGCACTTCATAAATTAATTGCTTATATGTAATTAATTTTTGCTTAGCGAAAGAGAAACAAATTTTCCTGAGTTTTTTGCTTATAGCAAATGTGAAATTTGGTGTTATTACTATCCTTATATGATTTTTTTATATTGACGCTAAATTTTCTAATACCGTAGGTACTTTTTATTATTGTGAAAATAATATTAAATGTTTAAAAAAAATAAAAATATTAAATGTAGGTACCTGAATTAAAGGTTGGTGCGAATTTGTTATTTAGTTACATATTAGCTTTTATTATGATTTCCGCAACGAAAACTATGCTATGTCCTTGCCCGGTACTCAAACTATCTCCTAAATGTCATCTATTTAGATTCAGCGGTTTAAGCTTGAAGACGTAACAGGCATTAATAAAATAGAAATACGCTCGCATTTATTATCATACTTATCTTCTGCCCGCAACTTCGACTGATGATGATGATGAAATAATTATGAAATCCTCGGGCCTAAAACTATCTCTACCTACACCAAATTTCAACTAAATCAGGACATACAGACAGTCACTTTGGCATTTATAATATTAGTAGGGATAAGTATAGAAACTACATTACAATATTTTATTTTGGGTAGTTCCATTTCATAACTTTGACGATAAACAGGAAATCCCACCTCACCCCGTAGTCCCTCGTATTTGGGGTGAGTTGGGTTTTCATACAAAGGTGATTTTGGAAGATTGTTGGATCGATTTTTTTTATTATGAGTATTACTATAGCTCCATTTTAAATTGGAATACATTATTTTTGTAGCAGTAGCCTTAAAAACCCATCTCCCCCCCCCTTCACCCCCCTTTCATCCCTTCTCTCCCCATTCATAACCCAACTCTCCCCGCGAACCCTACTCACCCCCATTTTACGGTATTTCTGTATTTGTATATCCTATTGTAAATTAGCTGTTGGTTTTCCTCAACATAAATACATGAATACGGTTGTCTGTCAGGATTGCTGCATCGACTACTCTAAGACGACGGTGGCCACAACTGCGATATCCACAAGCAATAACAATAACAAGTAAGTTACAGTATTTAGTCCATCGCTTTCAACCAATAACCTAGTTAATTTTTTTCCATTTTTAATAATCATTTATTTACAAACAAGATACTCGTATAAGTACAGGGCCGGATTAAGCATGTCGGGGACCCTATTAGGTAGTGCAATGCTCGGGGCCCCCTTACAGTCAATTCTACATATGTACATAATGTTCAGAAGTTGCTCAGTAAGTACAAGGATGTAAGTTTGCGATTTTAATTTCAGGTGTCAGTTGAGCCGATCCGAACATACCGAGCGATGTCTTTTTCGCTCTTATTGCGTGGACATAAAGCTTTTTTCTATCAGTTTTTGCCGATTCCTTTTTGCGTCTAGTGTGGGGAGAGCCCTTTTTTTCTCAATAGGTAGTTAAATATTTTGCCAGGCTGAACAGCGATTGTCCGACCATACGCCGAGCCACATGATTAAAATTAACGTAATAATATAGACTTTCCATGTATAAATGACACAATGACACTTCATGCATTCACCAGTCAAGCTAGCATGTAGGTACAGAGTCAACCTGAAAAGCAGCAAAAAACGCGAGCGCAGCGAGCGTGAATTTTTTTGTGAAATAATTGTGAAAGCGTGTTAAAAAGGCCGGGCCGGGCATAAAAATCCGAAGTTCCCCAGTGAGGCGTGCTTTCATGCGAGGTCAAAACCGTGTTTCAGGATAAGCTCAGCTAAAGCACAGACGCCAACCAATGTCCATTGTACGAGTATTAAAAAGCGAGGCCGCAGGCCGAGCTTGGCGCAGCGAGGCCGAGGAAATTCGAGTTCGACATTACAGACTTTAAAAGCTATAAAATAACATAATTTAGGTTCATAATCATCTAATGTTTCTGTGTCTGAGAAACTGATATTGGACATTAGGTATGAGTAGGTACCATAATTTTTTTTTATGAATTTTGGCTATTTGGAACAAATATTTTTTTTACGAGCGCCGGGCCGCCGGGGCCCTCTAGCCGAGGCGGAGCCCATAGGCAGTTGCCTACTCTGCCGTAGGGTTAATCACGCCCTGCTCGTATATACAGTGGTACCTATTACTAAAAGAAATTAAAAACTAGCTTAAATATAAAATATGCCCTTGAGGCATTGTACCAAGGGTGCTGGCGACATTTCCTCGCTGTAGTTCATTTTAGATTCCATCAACTTCCAATAGTCCTTACACCCTGGCGGGTGGTGCCTCTGCGTGCGTCCCATGACACGGGCAAGGGTCAAGGGTAGCATCCGCTCGGGGTACCCCTTACATGTCATTAAAGTGTCAAAAGGGCGACTACGTGTTAGCTTCGGCTCTGCGCACGCCTTCCAAAGGTCAGAAACACAATTGTTCCGTGATGGGAAAGACATACAAGTACTAAAGTAAGTTATTCTCCCAATAATCTAGTTCATTTTAGATTGTTCAACTCCCAAATAGCCGTACTCCCTGGCGGGTGCTGCATCTGCGTGCGTCCCATGCAAGCGATATCTATTTTACTGAATAAATTAATAATAATAATAAAAGACGTTTATTCAAAGAGTTTGAACATAGGTAGGTACATAATAAAAGTACACAATAATGCTTACAAACTAATTGAAAGGGAAGGTGGCTCGGCTAATGTCTGTGCCAAAAGACTATGGGGCACAGCGGCCCTAAAGACTTCCAGCAACGGACGCTGTTATTCTGCCACCGCCGTAATTATATCTAGCTAAGGACAATAGAAACATTTACACTATTACACATAGGACAGCATAGCAAAACAGGAAAATAGGATATATAGGATATATATAGGATAGGAAAATTGATTTGTTTTGGAGATGAGTGTTAAATTATTTTTCACCTCAGCAGCTCGAACAAGGGTACTTTGCTACTTAAAAACAGTGAGCAAAATACGATTTTGCTCACTGTTTTTAAGTAGCAAAGTACCCTTGTTCGAGCTGCTGAGGTGAAAACTTAATTGTTGGTATATCTTAAGAAAACATGAGTGAATAGGTAAGTGATGAAGAAGGAATACATTTTTCGGGTTCTCTAATATGCTCTCACTCTAATATGTTCTCACTTTTTTATTCTTCTTGCCAGGTACCAAAATGTGAATATTCAAAGGATGTGCTCAACGCAGAAGGAAGTCGGGGGTGTATAAGTTAGGTTCGCCCACTCAGTCAGTAGGTATACTAAGTTCTGTTGTGACTTGCCTGCGCAAATCCATCTCGTATTCCTCCCTAAGAAGCATGAGGATAACAAAATAGAACGCCGCAACGGAACTCAACGGAAAAAAAGGAACTAAGTAAATTAAGAAGTACCGCCCGCCGGCAGCCGTTGTCCACAGTGTACGGATTCTCAATTTAAAACACTTGATGTTTAAAACCACAGTTGTCTTTATTTATCAACTTGTACGTACATATATTCAGACTTAACTAACAATTTAACTCTGTTTCCATTTTCTGATGCCATCTACATCTCGCTGTCAAAGTGACAAATTTGAATTAGTGATGTTCCATCACTGAAGGACTCTTATATATTAAGTATACTACTCTTTGAGGACTCTACAGGGGGATCATAAGAGAAGTTGGATCAGTAATATTGTGGTTTCCATTGCTGGGCCAATCTCTTTTATTGTCGTCCCCTTCATCGTAAATATCGCCGGTTCCTGAAGTCAAACTTTGAAGATTAACAGGGCAGGGTAGAAAAGAACAAGGGGAAGGCAAAAGACCAGCGTCTACAGGCCCTAGAAAGGGAAGAACTGAGAACCGACCTAAAATAATAGTACATTACTGCATAGGCCATGAAGTAAGGGATTGCAGGACGAGATTGCGGTAGACGGCCGAGTCGGACGAGGCCGGATAAAGCGAGTCTGCAATCCCTGTTGCGGCCAAGGATTGTATAGTGCTTTTCTCAAATAATGTAAGAAAATAAAAATGTAAATTGCCACCGTTTTATATTTTTTAAACTTGACATTTGAAAAAGCTATTCGAGCACCATGTTTAAAACCACTTATAAGGTAGTAGTATAGTACTTTAGTTTTTTTTTTGCACGTCACATATCGTCGGTATACTTACTCAACCTCATATCTGCAACAATCATTTGATGGAAATGTCGCTTTTCTTTCATTCGGAATACGGGTGTTTTTGTCATCAAATGAGTGTTGCAGATACGAGGTTGAGTAAGTATATAGCGGCGATATAGCTTCTATCCGACAAAGAGCAACTGGCCGCCCGTATTTCTAGCTAGGACCGATTCACTCAACAAATGATACAACATAATAAAAAAAATATATCGTAAATATGCTTATAGAGAGAGTGGTCGTTGGCTGTATGTAATATTTCCTCTGTCAGTCTAATCCCCTTCGGCCGTGTACGTAACCGACCTTTCGTAACTGGTAACGAAGGAAGAAAAAATGATCTTTGTACGATACTGGTTTCGAATAAAGATTATTTTTTCTTCGTACGTAACCATAGTTACGAGAGAAGAAATTTTCTATTTGAAATTACGAAAAAAGACTATCTATTCCTCATACGTAACTGAGTCAAAATGTTTTAATCATCATTGAGCGTAGGTAACATACTGATATGAAACCTCTTCAAACTCCTTACTGTTATAGACTAGACTAACTGTTATATCCATGAATGAGTTTCAAAAGAAGACTCTATAGTCTGTATCCTCCTTGTGACCAGTTAGAACTTATTGACGGAATGACGAATAGGAACAGATTTTCAGTGTGACCAATAGCTACAAAATTACTATGTGACTTAATAGAACTAAATTTACTTGTGACGGGTTGAAACAAATATTATTGCTTTCTGCAGTATGACCGGTTAGAACAAAATTTTGGTGTGACGAGTTGATCCTAAATCGGGAATACGATACTAAATTATGCCCTTAAACGGATCATTACATTATGCGCCAAGCATTTATTTTAATTCATTATACAGTTGCTAGTGTACTAGGTGCACCAAATTATAATTAAATGATAATATAGATCTATTAAGCCTTTCTTTGTAATTAACTAGCTTTTTCCCGCGGCTTCGCCGGCGTACTAAGACTACTAAAAAATGAGGTTTTCCCCAAACAAACTTTGAACCCCCATTTCACCCCCTTAGGGGGTGAATTTTGAAACATCCTTTCTTAGTGCACCCCTAGACCTTATAAGGAACCTACGTGCCAAATTTGGAATCTCTAGAACTAGCAGTTTGGGCTGTGCGTTCATATGTCAGTCAGTCAGTCAGTTTCGTTATGTAATCTAGTCCTTACTTAGTCTAGGCGAAGGATCGTATGAAGAAAATTAATTCTTACTATGTAACTGGTTACGAACCACCTTCGAAAGATGGTGACTGATTACGTACGAGAAAAAAATGATCTTTATTCGAAACCAGTATCGTACAAAGATCATTTTTTCTTCCTTCGTTACCAGTTACGAAAGGTCGGTTACGTACACGGCCGAAGGGGTCTAATCTTAGTGAGCCAATTTAAAAAGTTAGAGCAGCGGACAATAAAGTACGTTTCATACTAACTCCCTACATTACTTCTTGGCCTAGGCACAGAATAAATAATAGTACTAAGTACAGAAGACTCACTCTCTAACAAAACGCGTCTGTTACGATCAGCACAGATATGGCCGCTAGGTGGCGACAGCGCCACGAGCGGCTTATGGCTTTCCCCAATTAGGGCCGAAATTGGGGACGAAATCGCGGAGTGAGACACGCCTGGCCTAGGTCAAGAAGTAATGTAAGAAGCCATAAATGAGCAACTTCATGTCTTCATTTCGTGACATTAACGCATACATTTTGGAATATGTTTGAGAAAATATCTTTTTGTATAAAAAATAACATCTTTGATACCTACAAGCTTTTATCGCTGACTGTATTTTTCTTTCAACAGGCAACTAATACTCACTTGCACTAATAAAGTGATAATGCATCTTTCACTCTTCTAGCACAAGAAGATAACACAAAGGAACAAACAACAACAAATAAACACAAGACAACAACAAGAAGAAACACAGACGTAATGTTTTATTATCTTTTCGACCCTTGGTTGTTTGGTTGTAGTTACATGACATTTACTACCAAGCGGCCAAGGAGTTATGAAAGATATTGAAATACTTTAACAAGTGATTATGCATCTTTCACTGCTTTAGCACAAAAAGACAACACAAAAGTACAAACAAATACAAGACAACAACAAGAAGAAACAGACGTATTGTTTCATTATCTTTTTTAGACCCTTGGTTGGTTGGTTGTAGTTACATGACATTTACTACCATCCGGCCAAGAGTAATGAAACATATTGAAATACTTCAACAAGTGATTATGCATCTTTCACTGCTTTAGCACAAAATGACAAGACAAAGGTACAAACAAATACAAGACAACAACAAGAAGAAACAGACGTATTGTTTCATTATCTTTTAGACCCTTGGCTGGTTGGTTGTAGTTACATTTACTACCATCCGGCCAAGAGTAATGAAAGATATGGAAATACTTCAACAAGTGCACAAGAAGACAACACAAAGGAACAAACAACAACAAATAAATACAAGACAACAGCATGAAAAAACTGACGTATTGTTTATCTATAAATGTTTATAGCAGGGATCGGAACCGGTTTTTTGCAAAAACATCGAAATAACCATATTTTTCGAATTATTTTATACTCGAAATGTAGGACTCAGTTATGTGTTTAGGTAACGACTTTGTATTATTAGATTGCCCAATTAGAAATGAAGTAATTAGCAAAGAACGAAAAAAATACCGTTTCCGTTCCCATAGAAAAAATACCGGTATCCGATCCCTTGTTTATAGGTAGGTGAGGGTGGGGAGGGTCGATCCCTAGGGGACACTTGGTAAACTTCATTTTTAATCAAACCAAACGAGATACAATTTTTTGCGCTGGTAACACTCATTCATTCGTTCCTAACTTCACGTTCTGTCATGGCACTGTATCGGAAAAGTCAGTGGTTCAAAAATGACGGACGGTGAAAGATTTTCTGCGTACTATATTCAATTTTCGATAAGCTTTAACCGGATTTATTTTATAATATGAGATGGAAATTATGTTAGTGAGTGTGCTTATTTTATTTGTTGTTTATTGAAGTGATGATTAACTTGGATTACATTGATATACGCGAACACATGTTTCGAGTACGGCACGTTTTATAATCTTACTATGTATGGGGAGACTTTGTCTTTTTCTTCAGGGGAGATATGATTCCGGGATCATGTCACCCCCAAAGCGATCAAGTATACATTGTAATAAATTTACTTACAAAATGATTCATAGAACTATCATAAATATTTTCTTTTCTTTAGTAAATCATGCCGCAAAAGTACGACCAGAGAAACACTGATTTAAACTTTCAAGGTTTTTGACTCATTATTGTTTATTAAAACGGAATTTAATGGCGTATAATTCAGTTTTTAATTATACAACCGACTCCGAAAACGGAATTATCCCTGTGGCCTTTGAAAAGACTGACTAAAGTTGACATCAACATTTTACGAACTACCCGTACTTGGTCTTTTTTATCAAGTTAAACGTTTTACACACAGGGGATGTTACTCAGTCGACAAAAAACACTTATAACGATATTTGGTTTTCAACCGAAGATATTTGTTTATTATGGATGAAATGCTATTTCAATGGCTTTCCGACCTTATGTACTATAGAACCGACGGTCCATAGAAAGGATTTTAGGATTATGCAGCTCAAACACCGTCCTCGAAACGTGAGCAGTAAATTTCTAAACTTATTTGTTATACTAAACAATAACGACCAGTGATGGGTAAAAAAAATTAAAATTGCTGTAGGTATCTGACGCTAAAAATACCTTCATAAGAACTTTAAAAAAATTAGCTTGTTACAAGAAATTTTATGTTAATAACTTAGATTTTTGTTTTTTTTTTGGTACAAAAATTGATTCCCTATTTTATGTTGTTTTATGGATAATACGATTACATTGTTTTTTAAAAGTATAAGATTATGGATTAATATGTGTTTGATATCTTCATATATTAATTTTCTGTAGATAAAGTGAATAAATTAATGTAGATACTACCCTCGAAATATGACATTACCACTTAAAATCTTTTTACCAAGTGTCCCCAAATCTGGAAGACTTGATCCCTTCGGCTTAGACATCTGATTACCGGAAATACTACTTCAAAGCATGGGAGATGCAATATATATATGTTTGCTGTGTATTTTACAAATTATAGATGCATTGCTAATAGCGATCCGAGTTATATAATCAATGAGAATCTGGTAAGGGGAGACATGGTAAAAATATGTTTACCATGTGTCCCAAGAACCAGGGTCACTTGATCCCCCTAGGATCAAGGCTCCCGACCAGGGGTAAACAAGTCTCCCTTACATAGGGGACACATGGTAAAAGTCAACAGTATGGGTTTTCATTAAATAATGATCTAATTTATTGCACAAATCTGTTCTAATTCAAACTATTAATGAAGAGATAAATTCTGAATCGTATGGTCTATAAAGTTTTTCAATACTACAAATAGTTAAGAAAATGTATGCTAAAAACAAAAGGGGTGATCAACCCTCCCCAGTTTCCCCTATAATTTATCAGATATTACATGACTTCAATAAGTTATTGGCGAAATTTCATATTTGGTAATTTTTTGTCGCTGACTGTGCTTTTCTTTCCACAGAAAACTAATTTAATAGGTACTTATCGAGACAATTCTATTCTGGTTATTTTGAGAGAAAAAAAATCTAACAACCCAAAACACAATTAATATGCGTTGTTTTATCTCAGTGTTCCCATGGCCACCATTCTCCATCATCAGATCAGCTCCATGTAATCATAATATTACATTGTCATCCGATTTACATATGTAAGCATGCAAAATCTCAGCTCAATCAAATAAGAGGGTGAAATTTAGCTTCCAATATTTGACCTGTGGGTCACCCTAACATTCCTATATACTAAGAGGGCAAGTTAATTATAAGCTTTGTAACATATTATGCTTCTCTCCATATTTACATTTAGACCAAAACAACACTGAAAAGGAACAGATGACATCAACCAGAAATATTGACGCATTGTTCTGTATCTTTCACTCCTGCTTATATTGTAGTTACACGCAACATCTATGTATAGACAGGAATGAAAGACAACAAACAAAACAAGAAACACAACAAAGAAGTAGGACAAGACAACAACAACAAGAAAACATTGGCGTATTGTTTTATCTTCAAACGTCTAGGTATAATGTATCAGTACGGCTACTACGAGCTTGTGACTGACATGATACTGACATATTAGCTGTAAAACCTTCCAACTGTAGTCCAATACTGCAACTATGGTCCACAAGTTCAAAAGCAAATTAAGTATCAATACCAATGTTCCTTTTGGTTTACTCCGACGTTTTTTCTTCCATATATAAACATACCTTGCCTTAGAACTACAAAAAAAACAGTAAAAGTCACATCTCGGACGAAAAAATTACGATTATATTTAGGAGCTTTGGACTATAGTTGTGAGGTTTTATGGTAGCGTGTGCGTGTGTGTACTGGCAGATGACGAACGAGATGTACCTATAGAAAGATTAGAAAGTAAGTAGTAAAGTAAGTTACGCTGACGTTAGCGAAATATGTCAGTGGCAGGTCAGTGAGGAGCTCGTGGTAAGGCTACAGAATATGACATGACTTCAAGTGTTACTGTACTGTGCTTCTCTCCCTATTTAAGTTTAGACCAAGACAATACTGCGAAAAGGAGAAACCTATTGTTCTGTATCTTTCTTTTTCTGCTTATATCGTAGTTATACGCACTATCTATGTATAAGGAGAAATAAGAAAGATATCGAACAAATACATAACAACACAGAGGACAACAAATAATTAGAAGACAACAACAACAACAACAAGAAACACTGTCGTATTGTTTTATTGTTATGTATCTTCTATTCCTTCTTATATTGTAGTTATACGCAACATCTACATATGATTAGGAATAGAAAAGATATCAAACAAATTCATAACAACACAGATGACAACAAAGAAGTAGAAGACAACAACAACAAGCAACACTGACGTATTGTTATAATGTTCTGTATCTACTACCTATTCCTGCTTATATTGTAGTTTTACACGCAACATCTACATATGGGGAGGAATAGGAAAGATATCAAACAAATTCATAACAATACAGAGGATAACAAAGAAGTAGAAGACAACAACAACAACAAGTAACACTGTCGTATTGCTTTATTGTTCTGTATCTTCAGAACCCCTAGTGTAAATTTCATTCGGTAGCATGACGAGCGATGGCGCGTTATGTCTATTTTTGTATGGGAATTTAATCAGCGCGCGAAGCGGGACGTTTTGGAAACTCAAAATCCCATACAATATGACATATAACACGTCACGTCACGCTATTTACACCGGCTACTGCTCCTACTTAGGCACAGTCACCTGCAATAATACGTTAATTTACGAAGGCCGCAAAAATATGTGACACGCTCTTATGGCTCTACAAATAAGATCGTGTCAGATATTTTTGCGGCCTTCGTTGTATTTGTGTACATGCGCATCAACGTTGTGCGGGCGGTGAACAGTAATAAATGGTGTGTTCTGCAGTTTCCTATCTACCGCCTTACTCATCATTATTACTGACTGCCGACTGCCCTCTCGTCTTTCGACAGAGACGCAAGACAACAGGCGGCACTGCTGGTGATTGTTTATAAATTCGCTACCTTTCCATACCTACCTTGAACTTGTATCATAGTAATGTATTTTCCTTTTAAAATACGCTGACGTTCGGTTTATGATTTAATATTTTTCTATTTGTTCAAAAGCTTAACCTTTTGGATGCCAATGACCGATATATCCTCACCGTAGGTTCAACGCCAAAGACCGATTAATCGGTCACAGACCACAGAGCAACATAGACCTACGTGCATATACATAAAGTTCAATTTCAGTTTTGACACTTCGGTGACGTGGCGTCAGCGTGACAGCTTTTGTGTTTGGCACGGCGTCGAAAAGGTTAATAAGGGTCAATAATCAATAAAATAAAACCACAAACATTCTTACGTTAAATATTTATTGAACTGTCATTGTCATCTAATGTAATACAAAACCGCCAAAAGCGCTTAGTCATAATCGTAACACAAACATTCATGTCATTATAATGCACAAAATACTAAACTAGGCATTGGCAAGTATGGCCCTGGGCCTGCCCTCACACACACCGTTGTTTCTGACAATTGTCATCTGACAATTCAACTGAGCGAACATTACTTGTAACAGGAGATTGTCAGATTGCTGTTTCTGTTTTGTTTTCGACGAAATTTGTATATACATAATGTACGCAAATTGCTATGTATGCCATATTCTAATCTGACAAAATATATAACGTATTTTCACTATAATGGTTATCAACAACACCTAGTGGCGAGTAGCGAAACTAAAATGTTTACTAATGAATGGCGATAGATGGCGAACTCATATACCTACTACAGGGTACATAAAGTGAAATCAGAATTATACAAAGTAAAACTAGATCATTTTGAAATAATAACCAACAAATATAAACACGGTCTACTCCGCAAATAAAAGTAGAAATTCATAACAAGCATAGAAAATATAATATAACGCACCAAAATTCAATACAGGCCCGCAAATGTCAGTTTACTCTGGCATAATTACATCATTATAAGTATACTGTATATAATATAAATATATAAATAGCAAAAATCCGAATAAAGAACCTGCTATTCTTGAGTTCGATTAAAAACAGTGATGTACAGTCCGACAAGAAACTGTAGAAAATTGTTGAGGGCGCCACTTCCTACGTAACCGTCGCATTTTTGACGTCAAATTATTAAACACGGCAGCAATTTAGTATGGATTTTTTTTAGTTCCATTTTATTTAATTTCTACTGTTTTATGTCGCAATATACTAACCAACATGTAACAAGTAACAGTAACGGATACAACGTCAAAATAATGAAAACGAGTTAGATAACATGGTTAATTAAAAAACATTATCAAATCAATACAAAATTACAGAAAAACAAAGTTCATCCGTCTGTTTCAACCGTAATATCGTGACAACCCTTTGACCGCCAAAGATGTCAGCTGACGCGCGCGGCTACATCCCAATATCAACCTTCGTGCATTACAACAAGGTTCACGATGACGCGCCGCGCACGATAGGCGTGGCGTTAACCCTTTACCGCATACGAAACCATATCATATGGCGGATATGATATTCAACTCTATTGACAGCTATTTAAGTTCAAATTTAAACAAATCTATTCTATGACATGCAGTAAGGGGTTAAAAGGTTCATACCTACATATCCACTGACTATATATTTTCCAACTATATATTTTAAGACGGTGTGTATGAGAGCCATGTATATGACACTAAAGCGTGCCTAAACTAACTTAACTAAAAGTCAACACCATAAATAAGTAGACAAGTTTTTTACCTCAACGGAATCAAAATTCATTTATGATGTCAAATTGTCCACTATACATATAGATTCAAAATAAACTGACTGAATATAAAACTAAGTACTTAGTGTTTCGAAACCCAGACCTTAGGTTTTTTAAATTTATTTTGGGCTACAGAGACGCTACCATTTATAAGAAGATAATAATTATGTATATAATGTAGGAGAAATAAAGTGTCATAAATAAAGTGATCGGATTCGACCAGGGGTCACGTGTCATCTCAATTTTTTGAATATACAGGGTGTCCCAGAACTACCACGTCACAGTGACACCAGAGGTAGTCAACTCAAGACGAACCTGACCAGCCTAACATGACCTCAGTAAAAGTTGCATGGTTTTCGCGTTTTTACAAAAAAAAAATAGAATTTCTCCCTTCAGTTGAAATTAATACATTCGGTAATAACTCGAAAACTGTGCAACTTTTACTGAGGTCATGTTAGGCTGGTCAGGTTCCTCTTGAGTTGACCTACCTCCGCTGTCACTGTGACGTGGTAGTTCTGAGACATCCTGTATATTCAATCTAGGGTTACGCCTTAAGGCCAGAGCACACCGCCTACGGTGTGCTGAGGCGTTTCACCATATACTCTGATATTTTAGGATTCTTGATATAGCGAGAGCTGTTACGATTGATAGACAAAAATGTCACAAATATCTTTTAACCCCTCAACTGCCTTGTCCCGTATCCGTCCCAGACAATTTGGACTGAAATTAACGATCGGTCGAGCGATCGAGGGGTTAATACTTCTGAAAAAGGAAGTCATTTTTGGTCTGACGATTTTCAAACAATCTTTCAGAAAAATTAAGAGTACAATCAGCAGCAGAAGTTGCAAAGCGGGCGAAGTGTTCATAATTACCTTGACACGCTCTTATTCTTTTAACAATAAAGTCGCGTCAAGATAATTTTGAACTCCTGGCCCGCGTAGCAACTTTTGCTGCTGACTGTACCTAACGTTTAAAGCGACCGAAATATCTCGTTCAGATAAAGCAGGAGTCAACCTGAACCTCTAGTGTACATTTTATTCGATAGCGTGACGAGCGTTCGCGTTTGCGTTATGTCTATTTTTGTATGGGATTTTGAACAGCGCGCCAAGCGGGACGTTTTGGAAACTCAAAATCTCATATAAAATGACACTTAACGCAAACGCATACGTCACATCACGCTATCGAATGAAATTTACACCAGGGGTACTGTTTTGATTACTTTAAGTACGAGTTCATACATTGCTACTTGTGTTTAGTAGAAAATGTATGAACTTGCAACAAAATTTTGCCATCTAATCTAATTCCTTAATTCTCTTTGCACACAGATCTCAAAATTTGAAGTAAGGCGAATGAAACTAGCGGAAAAAGACTTTCACACACCAAGAGCGGGTGGCGGCTAAGGGGACCATCTCATAGGGTTCAAGACCCTCCCAAACCACATTTCTAGATCTAAATAAGCCTGAACACACAAGAAAAAATTATATAGATATCATGAGCGAACGCGCCTAATCACAGTTCATTTTCAAATACTAGGTTTACTATTTAAAAATATCAATTTCTTGTTTATTTAAGTTAAGAACTCGTTGCTAAACGCATTAAAACCCCTTTCAATATGCATTTTTTTATCAGTGTTGCAATTTGTATCGTGTTTTGATAATTTGTCTAGTAATAGTGGTATTCGTTTTTGTATTCTCATATCCATATAGTATATAACCTAAGAGCAAGAATAAATAAATGAAATAATATATAAAAACAAACGTAGCGACAGATATCATGGGTATGGTCTTGGGTGTGGCATTGAGGTTGGTCATGGGGGTAGTTATGACTGTAGTCATAGGGGTGGTCATATGTATTAGAGATGCCCCGAATAGTGGTTTTGGCCGAATGCCGAATATTCGGCCCCTCTTTCGGCCGAAGCGCCGAATATTCGGCATAAAATAGATTTAATTTTTCTTACTCAGAACTAGTGAATGTAGTCAGAGTCAATATACATATAAAATGAAACTCATGATAAAAATAAAATTATTAGTAACCAACAAATGCTCAAAAAACCAGTCTTCGTATTTAACAACTTTCCAAGAAAACATTTTCTCCATATAATAAAGTAGCGAAAACGATATTGCCTAACGATATTAACGTAATAGGACACTCATATCAATGTTTATATATAAATAAATGTAATTGCACGTGTGATAAAATAGAAATAGTTAATGAATTTAGATATTTAGGACTTATCATTGACAAGCACTTTAACTGGAAACTACACATTAATCAAGTATGCAACAAACTAACTTCTATACTGGGACAGTTCTACCATTTAAATCGAATAGTTAACAGACGCACACTGTACATTGTCTACCCTGCACTCGCTGACGCATTGATAAGCTATGGTCTCAGTTGCTATGGGCTTACCTTTAAATCGTATCTGGACAGGATAAAGCAACTGCAGTTAAGAATAATCAAGTATTTGGTTGATAAAAATACGAAACAAGAGCTCAGATATAATTACGATCTACTTTTTTCAACGTGTGTATTTGGATGTTTTGTGTAGGTATTATAGTGAACAATTTAAAGTAAGAAAAATAAGTAAACGTACTACCAGATCAACTAAAACAATTAAGTTATTGCAACCCTCAGTTAAAAATGATTACGGAAAAAGAACAAGAGAATATATGATTCCAAAGATTTATAATGAGTACCCACTATTGCTTGACGAAAATAAGTTGAGAATAGGCAGTCTGAAATTACAACTCAGAAAACTGTTACTAGATAAGTACAAGATCTCACATACCGTAAAACTTAGTCCTAAAAGAAATGAATATATTTAATACTACATATTAAATAGCATATCAATTAGTTATATGTAAATAAAGACTACACAAGCAGGTAACTGCATCCAATAGTAAACCCTGGTTTGACCTAAAATAGATGGTAATCGTAACAAATGATATCAATACAACTAGCGCGAGCCGTGCGGGGCACAGCAGGTATAGTTTGTAGCTTTCTAATAGAGCCCGAAGGCTGATCCTATTGTCTATTGTTCAGTAAAACCGCACGTGCTACTTACCTGCAAAAAAGGGTCCTAATTATTCTATTTGGCACCTGAGCGCGGGCTAGTCCAACGCTCAAAAAACCAGTGTAGGTGCGCTCTCCGATAACGCGCCTTTGTTACGCATCTCGATGACACATTTTAGACTGGTTCTGTAGCGTTCGACTCGCCGGCACTCAGTAACCGAAGTACCGATTTTTTATGCAGGTGGTTGTGGCACGTGGCACGAGCGGTTTTACTTAACAATAGACAATAGGATCAGCCTTCGGGCTCTATTAGAAAGCTACAAACTATACTTGCCGAACGACAGTAGGTATATATGTTTGCGTCGAAACAGGGTTTATTACAGGCAACTGTGTTGTTGATGTATGGTAACTACCTACCTAAGTACTGTAGTTATTTTAGTTTGAGTTTATTTGAGCGCATCGCCAACAAACTGTTTTACAGTTTGGCGAAACTTTAGTTATAAGTACACTGTACTTTGTATTTTGTTAAAAAAAAATAAAAAAAAAATTGAACATTAAATTTAGTGGTCTGCGGTTATTTTTATTGTGTAATTTATATTTTAGGTAGGTGTAAGTGGCCGAATGTTGCGGCCGAATACCGAATATTCGGCAAAGTGGCCGAATAGGCCGAATACCGAATAGTTGCCGAATATTCGTGGCATCTCTAATATGTATCATAATAACATTTCAAATACAGCCAAGGGCGTTTTTTTATGGGATTAGCTTTTTAGAATGCTCTTTTTCATGTCTTGAACCACCTCAGTCCCAGACATTTTTTCCAATTTTGAATTCGAGGCCTTCTTTTATTCCATTACAGTTCAAAATCTGATTTGATTTTGTCCTTTAAAAAGTACATCGGGCCTGTTGTGTGTGTGGCCTCTCTCCATACCTATACACATTACCATATTACTTAGTTTAAACTAAACAAAGTTTTACTAAACCTAACTCGGTATAATAATAAATGCCGCCTTTGTACAGGCTTTGAAGTTATAAATGAGTATAGGTTTACTTCCGTAGGCGCGAGCGAGAGGCAAATATAAAAACTCGGAATTCTAAGGAATGTCGTATTTACGATCAGTCAATATTGAAAGTATCAGTCGTTCTTTAGGAATTATAAATATTATAATATTAGCAATGGAGGTACAGGGGTTGACCGGTCGGAGTATTATACAGATGGCGCCAGCATAGGCTGTTAAAAATTCTGTCAAATTTTTGCCTTTAAGCCAAATTTCATAGAACCAACCTACGCTGGCGCCATCTATGCAAACCTTTGTCAGTTGCCAACCCCATTTTAAGAGGCGACAGACAATTTACACACACAGGTAAAATATAGGGAGTTAGTTCTAAATTTAATATGGCGCGTACAATTTTATTTCATGTCTATATCGACGCGTGGCATTTGTGACGTTTTCAACCATAAGGTACCACATTGTCGGTTGTTGATAAGGTTGATTTCAAATTCAAGCTATACGGAAATAGCACCTTATTGACAACCGACAATAAGTACCCTTTTGGTTGAAAATTGCACATATCTACTAGCAAATACTCAGTAAAGTACCTACAGAGATCGCTATGGTGTTAGTTAAAAGACCGCTCGAAAAATATATTAGTTATAATTGGAATATTTGTAGTTACCTATACTTAGTTGCATAAAATGTTTTCACCGCACCAGCTGGTAAAGGCCTCTTGATTAAGTGACTGTTAGTTTTATTTATTATAAAATTCATCTTCAATGCAATTTTGTCATCATTTTTTGAAGAATAGACTTTATGAGCTGATGTGGTGACAAAATTATTACATTATTATGTATTATTCTCAATGAAAAGACACCTAAAAGAATTCAGACCCAGCTGTGTAATATGTTCAGTAGCATTTTCTTGAATTGACATGTTTCATCAGTCATTAGACTACATATACATAAATATTAATTATTAGTTATTAGCAGTCCGTATTTAGATATGTTCAATTAGTAATTAGTAAGTGTTGTAAAAAGATAAGCGAATTCATTATACTTTCATATATTCATTGCAAACCAATTATTTTTCACTTCTCCTGTTCGGAAAGTTCACCTTTCATAGGCTGATACATAGCCGGGTAGAAAATTGTGTTAAGAAATATACCTATAATAATAAAGCCAATTTTCTTGTGTTTGACTGTCCTCATAGTCGAAATGAAAAGTATAGTGTTTAACTACAGTAACCATCTCACTTTCATCATCTAGTTTTTTCTAGACCAAAATAGAGTTATGCTGAAAAGTTATCAACTAGTCAGTCCGTGTGTTAGTTTTAGTTCATTTTACCAGTATTCCTTTGTGTAACGTAAAATGTGCCAATTTTCTCCAAAATGTTAAAATATTGTGGTAGGTATGTTGATATATATGCCGATTTAAAGTAACCATCACTACTATCGTGTTGTAACACTTAAATAGTTCGTGAGTTCGTACGTTCTTGAGTTCTGAGCGTAGTATTACTGAATCGCGATTAGAAAGGGATTGAGATAGCTGTCAATCCATATTGATTTTGACGTAAGTGTATGGAAATCTGTTATTTCTAATCCCTTTCTGATCGCGGCATGATAATACATTCGAAAGAACGCAGAACTCTGAACTCGGAACTCCAGACCAGGGATGTTGCGAACATCCGCATCCGCATCCGCAACCGCGGAACTTCCGCATTATTTTCAACAACCGCATCCGCATCCGCATCCGCATCAAATCGATGCGGATTTAATGCGGATGCGGATGTGGAACAGGTCGGTACAGAAACGCCTTAGCATCGGCGTAAGTGCTAGACTGCTAGGTAATTTAGTCATTAACCAAAAAAACCTATTAGAAATCAGCAGTCAAGCGTGAGTGGGACTTAATGTACGGAACCCTTGGAACGGGAGTCCGACTCGCACTTGGCAGGTTTTTTGAAATAAAAATTACTAAAATGTAATATTTGACGTTTTTTATGGTGCTATCTTGGCGGATGCTTGACATCCGCATCCGCATCCGCATCCGCGGATGTGAGCCTTAAAAAATCCGCATCCGCATCCGCATCCGCGGATGTCAAAAAATCGGCATCCGCAACATCCCTGCTCCAGACCACTTTCTGTCTCTTAACACATTCAGTGCTGAAAACCCGACTATCGGGTATTTTTTGATTTCGTTCCCAGGCCGGACGACCCGATAGTCGGGATCGTGGTACTACAGCTTTATAAGACGAAATGTTTGTGGCCTGGCGCTGATGTCTTGTTTCGCTGGGTGGCAATTAATGTGTTAAATTAGGTTGTGATATAGTTTTAATATATAAACTGTTACTTCGGCAATTACCCAGTGGCGAGCAGAGTAGGCACATTTTACATTAAAAATTAATCTTAATTTTTACTTATCTATGATTCAAAGTAACATTTGGATTTTAGGTCGATTGAGCATGTTTGATGTTGACATAGAAATAATAAGAGTATTCAAGTTAGGATAATCAGTTAATTATAAATAGCATAAGTTCATTTAGATTTAAGACAATTATACATTTCTTATATTTGTTTACTAATAGAAAAATCTGGCAGCATCCGAATTTTCAAAATTGTTTTCAAATTTGTTATCACTCGCAGTGTATTCAATTTACTGTATTTCGAATGCCGCTTTAATAATAGTTTCGTCAATATGGACAGTTTTTTTAAAATATTTATACATATAATAAACATTTTAATTTCTACCTAAACACAATAACGATGTATTCAAGCGTTATACTTTTGGGTACCTTTTTAGGGTTCCGTACCCAAAGGGTAAAAAACGGGACCCTATTACTAAGACTTCGCTGTCCGTCCGTCCGTCCGTCTGTCACCAGGCTGTATCTCATGAACCGCGATAGCTAGACAGTTGAAATTTTCACAAATGATGTATCTCTGTTGCCGCTATAACAACAAATACTAAAAATAAAATAAATATTTAAGGGGGGCTCCCATACAACAAACACGATTTTTTTTGCTGTATTTTTTGTTGATGGTGCGGAACCCTCCGTGCGCGAGTCCGACTCGCACTTGGCCGGTTTTTTTAATAGTAAGGTACCTGCGCCAAGCAAACCCGGTTCTTAAGCGTGTCTATTTTCAACATTTCATACTTTAAGTCTGAATGGGTTCAAATGTAGCGTCCATGTTCGCTAGTACCATAGACTAAATTACTAGTTCATATTAAACATAAGAAAAATAATAAATAAAAGAGATTATAATAATAAAGAGAGCATAATACCATTTCACCCGAGGCAATTTACCGAGCAGAGCCGCAAGCGAGGACTGATATAAGTCGAGGACAAAATGCACATTAATGCTCGAATTATAAATCAAAAAAGTGTTACATGTCATACAAAAACTAATTTAATTGTGTTTAGGTAGAAAATTAAAAGAATTACTAAGAATACATTTTGTATTTTCAATCAAAATGCGTATGAAACAAAGCACAGGCGATTTAAAGTTATAAATAGTCGCAGCATAAGTACATTATAAATCAAAAGGCTAGCGATTATATATCATAGCACACATACAATAAGGCCAATAATTGCTTGCCACGTCAGCTCATACAATGGATATAAGTGTAAGTACATATAAAAGTTTAACATTAAGTACATATACTCAGACTTGCGTCAAAACCGTATCAAAATTATCCACAATATGCTTGTCATATACGAATTATAGGAATGTTCACTGGTTTTTTTTTCACCGCTTTGCTGGCTCGAGTCTGCGATTTCACTCTGAAAAGTAAAAAAAAGGTTAAAAACAAATTAGACATTAATAGTACATTACGATACAAGTGCGAAAAATAGGGAATTCGCAACGAGTGGCGATAAATTAAAACACGACTAGAGAGTGTTTTACATCGACTCGAGTTCCGAATTACCTATTCGCACATGTATAGTACACCGTTTTACAATACATATGGCACTTTAAATTTTCGACATAGTCACGTAATGTGCCAATTATAGCACTAGTGCAGTAAACTAGCACCATATTTACTGTAAAATATATTATAAAAGTTATTAATGTTTGTGGTTAACATTTAAGTACTTTAGTGTCTTGTATGTAAAAAATAATTAATTAAATACTTAACATGAAAAAAGAAACGGCTTTTCTTTTCACTCTAAAGGTCAGTCTGGTGAAGACCGTATTAACGGGTAAGTCGGTCTACATACTCTTTCGTCGCTTCTGACTTTTGCGTTTACATATACTCCACTTACAGAAGGTCGATAGAGCAGACAACATTAGACTCTAGACTAGATATATCGGGCGCCCAAGGTGTTCACAATATGAACACGCACTCTAACGCCTTGACAACAGAGGCGTGTTCAGATATTTGTGAGCGCCTTAGCCGCCCCGATATATCTGATGGCGACTGTACAGCGGTATTCAACCTTTTTTTAATAGGGCCACAAAGACGGTGTTGCCTTGTAGCCGCAAGATGAATTTGCTTAAAGCTGAAATTTGTGTGGCAAAATAATCTATCTCAGTATCACCTGGCGGGCCACCCTTAAAGCCCGGCGATCCGCAGGTTGCGTACCGCTGCTCTAAAATATCACATAGTCAGAGGTCATAAACCTTTTATGTGTAGTGTATATAGAAAAAGGCGGCAAATTTAAAAAATGTAGGCGAGAAGGGTTCGCACCTTTTTCTACTGCCAAAGTTGCTTGACAGGTACATTTGGCAGGTCCTTCGACTCCGTGCTGCGGACTGCTGTGCTCACTGCAATATGAACCTTGTCACATAGACACAAGGTCCAGTCCACTATAGTGTACCCGACTCCGTGCGGGCTGTGCTCACTGCAATATGAACCTTGTCACATGGACACAGGGTCCACTATGGTGTACTCACAGAACAGCAGGTCGGTGGCGTGTGTGCGCGACTCGCTCCACGTGCGCGCGCAGTCTGCGGCGCACGGCCGCGCGTCCTCAGAGTCCGTGGGCTCCGTGCGTTCTGCGTTCACTGTAACACACGTTCACTCAGTAAATTTGTGGCTTTCCATATAGAAGGGCCCTTTATGCATCATGTGCAATAAGGTCTCTATTGTTTCCCAAAAAGTTATGTCATGATGTATTGTTTGTCCGCATTTTCGATAGTCAAATTTGTTTGGTTTAGAAACGCGTAACTTTTTAGGACTGCCATAACCATTTGACCGTCCGACGATAGCATAGTATCCGAAAAAAATATGCTCTTGACCGTCCGCGGCTACCTTACTATCCAAAGGGGTGGAAGAAAGAATTGATTTCAGAGCCATCTAACGGAATTCTTCGGCATTATTTACTAATTCTCTTGATGCAACAACGTAGCCTAACTAAATAGTTAGCTGTAAAAAAATATAGATGGCAGTGTACGCTAGGGTTTTGTAGAAAGTTGTGGATGTGCAGCGCGGGGCGTGCGACGCTAAAAAAATCCGGACGGTTGAGAGGAAAACAGTCTCGCGGGCCGGACGGTCAAGTGGATAAAACAAACCTAGCCTATCTATAGGATAACCTTACGAAAATCCTGAAAACAAGATACAGTTGTGGTGCATAATTATTTTCCATCGTATTTTCACGGAAACGTACGAACGTGTCTTGCTATTTCAGTCAGCCTCAGTACAAAAAGCACCGAGGCTGATTAAAGTAGCATGACCATACTACATCTGTAAATACCACATACCTGTATGCTCTTCTTCCCGCTCGTGCCTCGTGACGCCGAGCTGGAAAGCGTCCGACAGCGTCTTGTGCGGCGTGTAGCGGGACAGGGACGCGGACGCTACGGGACAGACACACAAGTTACTAGCGTACTACTTAGCCATACTACAAAATGGGGCATATAATACGACTCGCGGTCGCCACACATAGGACGCCGAGTGACGCGTGCGACAGCGTCTGTGCAGCGTGTAGCGGGACAGAGACGCGGACGCTATGGGACAGATACACAAGTTACTAGCGTACTACTTAGCCGTACTACAAGACGGGGCTTAAAAGTCAACTCGCAGTCGCCACACATAGGGCACTGAGTGACGCGTCCAATAGCGTCTTGTGCGGTATATAGCGGGACAGGGACGCTTCATAATGCGGTGTCTCTTTAGTGTTAACTGGCCTGGTATTTTTAGCTCTTAATAAAATAATATAAGGGTAACTATAATAATTGTTTTCGTTACATAATAATTTAGAGCAGCGATTCTAGGTATTCGAATTTCCCAATTGTATAATTCGTGCTTCCATTTAGCAAGCTGAAATGGCCTTGAGATTTCCCGGAGGCCAAGAGACTAGCAGGCTTGGTCTGGTCCGCGGGCCGCAGTTTGAGGATCCCTGGGGGCCTAACCAAGATGACAATCGTTGATAGATAACGCCAATTGAAACTTAAATAACATATAGAAATGGTAGCGTGACTTTTGTAGCTTATACATTTTTTCTTTCCGTTTGGCGTGTGTCGATATACAGTCACGTTCCGTGATTGTGATGGAACAACTGATTTAGCTAGGACCCTAAACGGCGTAACAAACCCTTGTGGTGACTGTACGATGATATACTGTGATATGGCTACTGGGCTTAGGCAACACTCTCGCACTGTGCAAAAAGGAGGCGCGTTTGATAATAAAAAAGCGGCCAAGTGCGAATCGGACTCGCCCATGAAGGGTTCCGTATTTAGGCGATTTAAGACGTATAAAAAAAACTACTTACTAGATCTCGTTCAAACCAATTTTCGGTGGAAGTTTACATGGTAATGTACATCATATATTTTTTTTAGTTTTATCATTCTCTTATTTTAGAAGTTACAGGGGGGGGGGACACATTTTACCACTTTGGAAGTGTCTCTCGCGCAAACTATTCAGTTTAGAAAAAAATGATATTAGAAACCTCAATATCATTTTTGAAGACCTATCCATAGATACCCCACACGTATAGATTTGATGAAAAAAAAATTTTTGAGTTTCAGTTCTAAGTATGGGGAACCCCAAAAATTTATCGTTTTTTGTCTATTTTTGTGTGAAAATCTTAATGCGGTTCACAGAATACATCTACTTACCAAGTTTCAACAGTATAGTTCTTATAGTTTCGGAGAAAAGTGGCTGTGACATACGGACGGACAGACAGACGGACAGACGGACAGACAGACAGACAGACAGACATGACGAATCTATAAGGGTTCCGTTTTTTGCCATTTGGCTACGGAACCCTAAAAAGCAGGTACGGTATGATATGGCAAATACCTACGGTTTTTAAAAGCACACTATCTAATATTATACAATTAGCAGCCGAATTCACGCAGATACTTTCATTTTACATACAAGTATATACAGCAAAGTAAATTCGCAAAGTACAGGATGGATCGAAAATACATTGACAAAGATTTTTTACTGTGGCATATTGTTGATAATTTTAACAAACGTTTGCGCCTATGTATGAAAGAAAAAGGAGACTATTTTAAATATAATACAAACGTACCTATTAGGCTTCAGTAAATGATTGTAGTTTTATTTTTAATGACACTTTTTGAAAGTTTTGTAACTTGTAAGTAAGAAAAGTATTTATGCCTAAAAATATTTAGTCAACGTTTTTACGGCCAGCCTGTAATCCTTAAAGTTGTAAATAGTCCTTGCATTGATATTTATTTAGAGTAGACTACTTTGGTCCTCTAGCTAACAGGTGGGGGGTAGGGGGGGGGGGGGGGTGTAAAGCGTCGGTCACACGAACGTCTCGTCGGGGATGGCGGGCGCCAGGCGGAGCACCACCACGCGCCGCGAGTACACTAAAGAATAAATGTAAATATATAAATATTATGGAACAATCTTCTAATCGACCTAGTTTCACAGTAAGCTCAATAAGGCTTGTGGATACTAAGATACATAGATTATTTTTAACTGAAATAATTAGTGAATACTAAATTCACCAAGGCACTTCGAAACCGTACCGTAACATTACATGGTGCTTTTGTTATCATTAATCATATTCTGAGGGGTGAATGTGTAAGTCACACTGACTCTGAACAACTTTTACTATGGGGCCAACCCCGAAATCGCGAAAACAAAATCAGTGTAAGAGTTTGGTCGGTCAGTGATAAAAAATGTATTCTCCTCCATAATTATTAGTTGGGTGCGTGATTTTTTTAAGATTCAACTGTGTCTAATAAATCTTCTAATTATTGTACCCCAGACCAGAAACTTCCAAAACGCGAATAAAATTGTAGCGCGCGCACCCCGAGTAAAAACACACCATACAAAAAAGCGGCCAAGTGCGAGTCGGACTCGCCCATGAAGGGTTCCGTATTTAGGGGATTTATGACGTATTAAAAAAAATTACTTACTAGATCTCGTTCAAACCAATTTTCGGTGGAAGTTTGCATGGTAATGTACATCATATATCTTTTTTAGTTTTATCATTCTCTTATTGTAGAAGTTACAGGGGGGGGGAGGACACATTTTACCACTTTGGAAGTGTCTCTCGCGCAACTTATTCAGTTTAGAAAAAAATTATATTAGAAACCTCAATATCATTTTTGAAGACCTATCCATATAGACACCCCACACGTATGAGTTTGAAGAAAAAAAATTTTTTGAGTTTCAGTTCTAAGTATGGGGAACCCCCAAAATTTATTGTTTTTGTTCTTAATTCAGTTCATCGAATACATCTACTAACTAAGTTTCAACAGTATAGTTCTTATAGTTTCGGAAAAAAGTGGCTGTGACATACGGACGGACAGACGGACAGACAGACAGACAGACATGACGAATCCATAATAAGGGTTTCGTTTTTTGCCATTTGGCTACGGGACCCTAAAAAGCGTGCGCCCTGTGCAAAACGTACCTACTCGTTTGCAAATGTTCGTGTTATATAAAATATAACATTTATTTATTAATCCCAATGCAATATGAACCCACCTAGCGGGTTCTTGGCAGTGATAGTGTTAAAATATGTTTCGTGCATGTATGTAAACCCATTCGGCATAAAAAATCTTATGGCCCATGTGACTTTTTCAAGCAAAAGGTATCACTATATTGATTCACAATACTGGCGTGAAACTTAATAATAAACAACTTTGCGTGGGTACATAACATTATTGTACAGTTGCCCGCCATCAGATATATCGGAGCGGCCAAGGTGCACACTAATATCTGAACACGCCTCTATTATCAAGGCGTTAGAATGCGTGTCCAAATATTTTTGAGCACCTCGGCCGCTCCGATATATCTGATGGCGAGTGCACTTTATAAAAAACACAGATTCGCTTGGCATTTTGTTCGCATGGCTGGCAGCACTATACATAAATAATATTAAAAACTTTTTGCACATTTCCGTGTTAATATACCTATGTTATGATAGCACTTATAAATTAATAATTATAGGTACATACATTCTAGAGCAATGAAGACGTAAAGTGTCATTCTATGGAACTTACTATGTAAATATTGAAACTGTTAAAAAATATGAATTTGCGAGTGACTTTTGTTTACATAGCAAGTTCCATAGAATGACACTTTACGCAAAAATCCAAAGAAAGTGCCCCTTTTTCTCTGCCTTTAAGTATTTTAAAGCTTTCTTCAACCGATGACTGTTAAAAAATGATACGTTCGTGTACGAAGTTCCCCGCCGATGGAATTGGCAGAATTATCCTTAATGTAAAATGTGAAAAAGCAAAAAACTCACTTGCCAAATTAAAAACTCGCAATGCAAATAAAAAACGTTATTTGTATAAATTTTACTGACGTATGTTCATTTAAACTAACACGATTTCCACTGGTGTAAATTTAAACTAAAACAATCGTTATTAGTGTTATTACAATGTCAGAATGTGTTCAAAACTTAGAGCATATAGTAACTGGAGAGGCCTTGTCTGTCATTTTCTGTACAAAACAGTCTGCCGATTTTAGCGGGGGAGTGGCACGTCAAATGTATGGCTATTTGTACGTAACGTACAAATAGCCATCACTAGCTAGTATAAATCAAAGTCGCTTTCCTTTGTCTATCCCTATGCATGCTTAGATCTTTACTACTACGCAACGGATTGTGATGCGGTTCTTTTCAATACATAGAGTGATTCAAGAGGAAGGGTCACTAGTGTTAGATAAACGTCAGTCCATACAAAAGTATGCACGATTGTGCAAGGTTTACGGCAGAGAGGTAAGCTCTTAAGGTGACTCCGGTTATTAAATGCTCTAAGGGCCACTTGCACCATCCACTAACCCGGGTTTAACCGGTTAAACCTGGAGTACCCTTGGTTACCAGTACAATCTGACAGTGTTAACGGTTTAACTGTGTTGCAAGTGGAGCTAACGTTCAGAATGTCAACTTTAATTGGCCAGTCGAATGTCATAGGGAGTATTACTGCAACGTTTTAACCGCCAGAGTGCAGCACTAGTGACTTAAGTATACCATAGAGTAACTTATACATACTGTACCTTAAACTGTTTTTTGACAAGTTTTCACAGACAGTCAAATATGACATTGATACATCAAGGCGGTTTGTTTACAAAGGGCCTACCGGGAAACGCGAAATCGAAACTCAGCTATCTGCCTCTTTATCGCTCGAATATGAAAGAGTAATAGAGAGATTCGATAAAAAAATCGACTCTCTTGTTTGCGGTAGAGCCTTAGATTGTGACGTATTGTGGGAGTGGCGCCCCCTATGCAGACTTTCGCGAAAATTCCCTATTGGTCTGATGGCCCTATATGCGTGTGGCCCTACATGTATTGTTACTCGTACCCACAGACAATCCAACCTCTAGACATAGCATAGTCGCGCTACCCCCTCTGCCACACATACGGTAGCGTTACTCCATCTTCGAGTCAATCCCGTGCCGTGATTGGTCCGTGTCTTTGAACGGACCAATCACGGCACGGGATTCGCTCACCTCGTCCCCCCGCACCCCCGTATTTTTGGCAGCATCGGTTTCATGAAAGAATTGGCCTAAGCTCAGTCTAGAGGTTGGATTATCAGTGCTCGTACCTATATGCGTGTTGGAGGCCAGGGCGGCCTGGTGGGCGGGCTGGGGCGGCGGCGGCGAGTCCTCGCACAGCGACGTCTCGGACGGGTACTCGAACGTGCGCGTCAGCGAGTCATCGAACTGTATTTTGAGCTGGAACAGACACACTGATTTAAACATTCACGATTTTTACACATTATTAAATTATACAACGGGACTTAATAGCGTATCTAAGTTTTAAGATTTACCTCCGACGTTTCGAGGACGGTGTTGTTGGAACAGATACGTTTAAAGTCGTTATTAGAACACTTCAATCTAAACCAACTTTTACATTCATTACATTTTTAGATTTCATTCACACACTTTTCACTACCTCCTCACAACAAGTTTATTTACGCACATACAAGTACACACTCCCCTTTCATTCCTTTGCTAATGCTTAATACAGGCCATGCCTAGTGCGAGGTTCACTGCAATGAACCTGTGAAACTTTTATTGTTAAATAAAGATATTGTTATTGTTATTCATGATCGTTTGTCAAATTCAACACAAAACAACATAATAATTAGAGATGCCCCGAATAGTGGTTTTGGCCGAATACCGAATATCGAATATTCGGCCCCTCTCTCGGCCGAATGCCGAATATTCGGCATGACATGCGAACATTTTGAGTCACAATTATTATGAAAACTGATCGCTAACAAAGCTCAACGTTAGATGACGTTAGCTAAGATATAATTTTATTGAACAGCATTAATGAATAGAGTGAAACAAAACAGACTCATAACAAATAAAATGTTTATTAATCAACAAATGCTCAAAAAAGGGTCTTTGTATTTAACAACTTACCAAGAACACATTCTTAATATACCTACACAGTTTTTGGTTATTTTTATTGTGCAATTTTTCTTTTTAAGTAGGTGCAACAGTTATTCGGTATTCGGCCGAATAGTAGGCAACATTCGGCCGAATACCGAATATTCGGCAAAGTGGCCGAATAGGCCGAATACCGAATAGTTGCTGAATATTCGTGGCATCTCTAATAATAATAATAATTAAAGGTCGGCAACGCGCACGTAACATCCTATAGGTGTAGTTGCAGGCTTCCATAGGTGTTTGCCACCGATGTGTTATAAAGTAAATTAACAAACCGTTGGTAATCGTTTGTCCCTATCCGTCCTAAATAAAAAAAGGAAAAAAACTTCTAAAACGAAATACAAAAATCCAAGGCATTTTTCTAAATCGTTGGCAACCTCTGGATAGCATCGTATCAAAACAATTGCCAGGTCAATTTACTTCAAAAGCACTTTTAGCGGCTGATCAAAACTAAAACTTATCAACAGACAATTAAAGATCAATTTCAAACGACGGCCCTTTATAAACCACACTGTTTCTCCAAACAGAACTCCAGCCCAAGATAGAACTATGTCAGCGTGAGATTACGATTCAAAACGTAAGTGATCTCCTACTATTTGTTAATTCGGCACGGTCCCATGCGTTGTTCGCACGTTTCACGGGTCGGTAGGCCCGTATTTTTGACACAGAAGAAAAAGGTATCATGTACATGTAAGTTTACTTTCGTATATGACATTTTGATATATAGATATTAGTGTAATTAAACACTATACAGTACATAGAAGAGATTAAAACCGGCCAAGTGCGACTCAGACTCGCGCACGAAGGGTTCCATACCATAACGAACAAAAATGCCAAAAAAAAACACGTTTGTTGTATGGGAGCCCCACTTAAATATTTATTTTATTCTGTTCTTAGTACTCGTTGTTATAACGGCAACAGAAATAACAACGGTTCATGATATTACTTTTGGGTACGGGATAAACGGCTACTTTTGGGTACGGAACCCTAAATACTATAGCTTTATCATGAGAGCATGTATTTAATGTCGTTTTCAAATTGGACTCTTTTCTCTTACGGAGCAAGAATGACTAAAGTAGATAATTGTATGCAAACAATTGTGATGCTTATTGATGAAAACTATGTGAGCGTTTAAATGAACTAAGAACGTTTCGGGTTACTAATGTAAAGGTATGTAGAAGTGAAATAACGGATGCGTTAAATATATGGTGTAAGGGTCATTATTAGGTTCGTTTACCTTTCTATATATTGTGAAGGTATTATATCGACATTTCATTCCACTTGTAACTACGATTAAGAGGAAACTATTAGGCTAACGCCAAATTGCAGTTTTATGTTGAAGTTTTACGCATTTTAATCAGGGGCGATTGACATGAAATAAATCACACGGAAACTAGACTATATTTGCAAGGGCGGACTCCAACCAAAACTTTAAAAAATACAGTTGGTTCGATAAAAAAATTCACGAAAACATGTTTAATTTTCAGTTGTATATCGTCATCACTGCATACCATAGCAGTGTAATTTTAGTAGGTATAAAATTTTTCATTGACGACACGTTGTCGTTCTCGGCGCTGGGGGTACTACTCACCCGGGCGGCGCGGCAGCGGTCGACCTTGCCGGGCATGGACGAGCGGCCGTTGATCAACACGTTGTCGTTGATGAAACGCACGGCGAGCGGGGACGGGGGCCGCAGTTAGTTATCAATGACGACACGTTGTCGTTCTCGGCGCTGGGGGTACTACTCACCCGGGCGGCGCGGCAGCGGTCGACCTTGCCTGGCATGGACGAGCGGCCGTTGATCAACACGTTGTCGTTGATGAAACGCACGGCGAGCGGGGACGGGGGCCGCAGTTAGTTATCAATGACGACACGTTGTCGTTCTCGGCGCTGGGGGTACTACTCACCCGGGCGGCGCGGCAGCGGTCGACCTTGCCTGGCATGGACGAGCGGCCGTTGATCAACACGTTGTCGTTGATGAAACGCACGGCGAGCGGGGACGGGGGCCGCAGTTAGTTATCAATGACGACACGTTGTCGTTCTCGGCGCTGGGGGTACTACTCACCCGGGCGGCGCGGCAGCGGTCGACCTTGCCTGGCATGGACGAGCGGCCGTTGATCAACACGTTGTCGTTGATGAAACGCACGGCGAGCGGGGACGGGGGCCGCAGTTAGTTATCAATGACGACACGTTGTCGTTCTCGGCGCTGGGGGTACTACTCACCCGGGCGGCGCGGCAGCGGTCGACCTTGCCTGGCATGGACGAGCGGCCGTTGATCAACACGTTGTCGTTGATGAAACGCACGGCGAGCGGGGACGGGGGCCGCAGTTAGTTATCAATGACGACACGTTGTCGTTCTCGGCGCTGGGGGTACTACTCACCCGGGCGGCGCGGCAGCGGTCGACCTTGCCTGGCATGGACGAGCGGCCGTTGATCAACACGTTGTCGTTGATGAAACGCACGGCGAGCGGGGACGGGGGCCGCAGTTAGTTATCAATGACGACACGTTGTCGTTCTCGGCGCTGGGGGTACTACTCACCCGGGCGGCGCGGCAGCGGTCGACCTTGCCTGGCATGGACGAGCGGCCGTTGATCAACACGTTGTCGTTGATGAAACGCACGGCGAGCGGGGACGGGGGCCGCAGTTAGTTATCAATGACGACACGTTGTCGTTCTCGGCGCTGGGGGTACTACTCACCCGGGCGGCGCGGCAGCGGTCGACCTTGCCTGGCATGGACGAGCGGCCGTTGATCAACACGTTGTCGTTGATGAAACGCACGGCGAGCGGGGACGGGGGCCGCAGTTAGTTATCAATGACGACACGTTGTCGTTCTCGGCGCTGGGGGTACTACTCACCCGGGCGGCGCGGCAGCGGTCGACCTTGCCTGGCATGGACGAGCGGCCGTTGATCAACACGTTGTCGTTGATGAAACGCACGGCGAGCGGGGACGGGGGCCGCAGTTAGTTATCAATGACGACACGTTGTCGTTCTCGGCGCTGGGGGTACTACTCACCCGGGCGGCGCGGCAGCGGTCGACCTTGCCTGGCATGGACGAGCGGCCGTTGATCAACACGTTGTCGTTGATGAAACGCACGGCGAGCGGGGACGGGGGCCGCAGTTAGTTATCAATGACGACACGTTGTCGTTCTCGGCGCTGGGGGTACTACTCACCCGGGCGGCGCGGCAGCGGTCGACCTTGCCTGGCATGGACGAGCGGCCGTTGATCAACACGTTGTCGTTGATGAAACGCACGGCGAGCGGGGACGGGGGCCGCAGTTAGTTATCAATGACGACACGTTGTCGTTCTCGGCGCTGGGGGTACTACTCACCCGGGCGGCGCGGCAGCGGTCGACCTTGCCTGGCATGGACGAGCGGCCGTTGATCAACACGTTGTCGTTGATGAAACGCACGGCGAGCGGGGACGGGGGCCGCAGTTAGTTATCAATGACGACACGTTGTCGTTCTCGGCGCTGGGGGTACTACTCACCCGGGCGGCGCGGCAGCGGTCGACCTTGCCTGGCATGGACGAGCGGCCGTTGATCAACACGTTGTCGTTGATGAAACGCACGGCGAGCGGGGACGGGGGGCCGCAGTCGTCGGTCTCGTCCGAGTCCGAGTCGCGGGTCAGGGCTTCGGGGCGGAGCACCACCACGCCTGGGTCGGACGCCTGGAAACATTAAAATACTTTGTTAGAACGTGAAATAGTAGTAGTATACTACTTTATTGTAAAAAAACAGGAAAATAACGCACGTCATTAGTACAAACTACAAAGGCGAACTTATCGCTTGAAGGGAACTCTTCCACTTAACCTTTGAGCAATTGAGGGAGAATTGGAGACTGTGGAGATCCGTATCAGACAAGACGGAAGTAAAAAAGGATTTAATTTAGTAATATAAAATAAGAATTTTATTTCCATTCCGTTACCATTTTTCATATACTTTGTATAAAGGTAACGGAATGGAATAACGTAAAATGTATGGAAATTGCGGGAAACTTTATTTCTCCTATTAATAAGATCGAAAAATCTCATGAGATATAAAAGATAATAAAAAAAAACAAATTTGAAAAAAAGTGTTGTGTGCAATTTTAAATAAAATGGTTGTGATGTTTACTTTCCATCACAATCTAGGTTACTCTTAGTGGAATTCTATTGTTTGTAGGTAAATAAAACAATTCATTATTCGGTCCACACAGCGCGCCCGCAACAGCCGCCATGATGAGAACTCAAGTGTTGCCAGCGCATCTGCTTATTTATTGATGAACACTAAAATGGTTATATTGAGGATATCTAATCGAAATTAGGTATTAGCTCAATTTTGTCGTTGCTAAGTTTTTAATGTAATTGTTTTTATTAAAGCATAATTATTATTAAATATCGTAGTTTAATGCAAATATTTATGATTCAATGCATTAGCGTGTCAAATACAATCGTAATTGATTACTTGATTACACTAACAAGCCAATTCGTGCACGTGCACCTGACATCAACACGATATTTGAATGATATTGGAATCATATCAGTTCTGTCATTCGCACGGGCGTCTCGCTCGCATTAATACGTGTACGGACAAAGTCTCATTTTTATGGCAGTGGTGACTTTTTGCAGCAAAAGGTGCCAATGACAGTAGTCATTAGCACTAGTAGTAACTAGTGCCAACAACATGTCAACAGTAATCAGACCACGCATCAACCCACAAACATGTTTGTAAGAAAGCTCAGCTAATTATAAGATTTATAAGTAAAGTACCTATACAAGTGTATCAATTTCAAGTCGCATTTCTAGCTGTCTATGACCATAAACACTGAAATAATCAACAGTAAAAACGACCTTAAACCAGTTTAGGTTAGGTCTAAAATGGAACGGTGGACAAGAGCTAAGAGAGGCAATGTCGAGAACGATTCTACTTTTTTTGACAAAGAATGCCCGGTCTCGACCGGTCGGACCGCTTCTACACTCGCCATCAGATATATCGGAGCGGCTGAGGTGCCCAAAAATATCTGAACACGCACTCTAACGCCTTGACAATAGAGGCGTATTCTGATATTTGTGAGCACCTTGGCCGCACCGATATATCTGATGGAGGATGAGTGGAAAAACGATCGGACGACATATGAAAATCGAACTTTCTTAAAGCCATATTGAAATGCCCTTGGTGATTCCGCGTACTTTCTTAAACGTTTCCATGTAACTTATACGCGTGGTGAGACATAGTTTTGTGCAAATACCCTATAGTAGTCTAACGCCCGTTGGAGAGTGTACTTAATTTGGTTACCGCTAAGATCACTTTTGCAATAGTACGACTGTGCAAGATATGATGTTTAGATAGTTGCGGTGAGTGGTTGGTATTTGTGTAATGAAATTGGATCTCGCCTACACTTCATTTGTCAAACTGAATGACTCGAAAAACATTTTGTTTTTTATATTTAATTGTCCATAGAAATCTCAAGGTTCCGCCCGCAACTTCGTCCGCGTGGAATGATAATGACTATGATTGATAATAAAAACTATCTATCATATGGCCTTCCACGGGCCTCAAACCATTTTTATAATAGGATGGTAAAATTGCTTTTAAAATAGGCTTTCTAAATCACTCATCACGGAACAGTAGCATAGCAAACCGTAGCATTAAAGAAACAATACCATTTGTTTAACAGATTAAGATGCCGTAGGTTCAGAGAAGTTATTGAAAATCGTACCGCTTTAATTTTTAAATCATAATACCAATAATTTAAGTAGCAATCTTGAGGCCTGTCTCCAGTAACTACATCGATTCGTAACCTGATTTCTTGACTTTGACTCGTTAGAAAAAAATCACGATCATAGGGTCAGGTCTAATATACACCTTAAAAACTTGTAATAATTATTGCACAAAAGCTAAAAATGCGCACTTTTACTTTTGATCAAACTCATCTATTTACCTCCTGAGACCCAGAAATATTTGTTTTGTTTTTGAATTTGGAACCCTCCAGTTACTCAATGAAAGTTCAAATTTTTTTTTGGAATAGGTATGTACAAAAAATTGTACGCTGGGTCTTAAGAGGTAAATTTAAATTAAAAAAACATGATATCCGCGCGTGTGCCTCAGTCATTTCGCTCACGCACGCCTTAAGGGTCAGCTCAAAAATCACTTCAGAAAATTCCAAGTACATTGTGTTTCGATGAATGCTCCTAATCGTGCGCCCACGCATGCGATAACGCGGCACGTGCACCTTTATCGCCGATCGCCCCGATCCTTGGATCTGTGGCTGCGAGAAATGTAAGAATGTTTCCGTTGCGCGTGATGCACTGTCGCCGCCAGATATATCGGAGCGGAAAAGGTACTCACAAATATCTGAACACACCTCTATTGTCATAACCTCTTAATGCACTATTTTGAGTCGCAGTGAACGTGTTAAAGGATTAAGAAACCCTTCGGACCCGCCGCCATTATACATTTGAAGTTCGCTCTCATTTCCAAACGATATACTTACATGCTTTAATTACATAAAACTTAGCATGAATATGAAGATTAGCTCAGGACCGGGACAAGTGGCGTACTAGAAGAGAGGCCTATGCTCAGCAGTGGGCGATAAAGGGCTGATATGAGGATGATGATGATGAATATTTTCGTAACATAGACAATTATACATATTTATGTCTGGTAACATCGCCCACACAGTTAACTGACAGTTCGTAAACGTTATTGCAATAGGCATAAGGTCCACCGATGTTATACAAAAATACATATAAAATAAACTTCTACAGAATGAATAACGCCGTAAGTATAACGTGTGTACAGTCTACAGCAATAATATATTACTCTTCGAAGGCCGCAAAAACATGTGACACGCTCTTATGGCTCTACAAATAAGATCGTGTCAGATATTTTTGCGGCCTTTGTTGTGTAACATATTATAGCAGGTGTCTGTAGAGAATTTGTGATTCACAAATTGACATTAAAGTGGAAATATAACAGAGTACGCGCATTCCGTTGTCATCGCAATGGACTTTGATATTAAGTAAATGAGTAGGTTATTATTAATATTAATCATCACAGTGAGGATGTACTGTTATAGGAGCTAGAATAATATTTAATTAATTATTTATTACCGAATAGAGCAGGAAGTTAATGGAGGAAACCCCATACGTTGTGTTATGATAATGTTTCTATTATTATTTCACGTTATAATTTAAAATGTTTTTTAAGGATCTTACTTATAATTGACCTATACAGAGTGATATTGTTATGTCACTTATGTCTGACGTCTGACCATACCTGAGGGGTGAATATGAAGGTGTTGTAGGTCATACTGAAAACCTTGTACTATCGGGTCTAAATAGGCGTGTGCACAAATCACGCGTTTTAGGCTACTTTTTTACCATGTTAGGAATTTATATGAAACAGCACAATATGAGTCACGGTCAAGTCACCTACTTTTTTAGTTTTTTCCGGTATATTAAATACCTATAAATTTTGTTAAAAAATAACTGCTGAGTTACTCTTTTTCTGATAATTTTCTGTTGCTTTATTAACTTTATTTCGTGCATGGTGGGAAATAATTTACATGCAAACATTCTTGTGGAATGGGTCAGCTCCCGAGCACCATGTATAGAGGGCAGTAAACAACCGTATGGAATCGTAATACAAGAAGTACAAGCCACCCTGTATAGAGAGCGCAGTGAACCACCGTTTGGTCTCGTATCAAAGTAAACATGACACACACAAAGTGTGCCGGCCAATTATCGCCAGGCCGTTTGTCGTGACTAACGGGAAATAATACACTCAGTTTTTGCCCTCATGCTGTTACACGGCGTATATACTCGTATATATACAAGTACTCATCTCATATACTCTCTATCCGAATTAAGTTTTACCTCAATAACTCAGAATTACCCGTCTATGTAGAGTCTATGCGGAAAAAGAAGAGAGATTGTATTGGATCCCATACATTTCACGACTCTTCTCTTTCGGCACATAGTCTACTTCAGTTGTAAATTTTGCTTGTCAAGTCATATCCCTCGGCTATATAACGAGCTATTTTATACTTAAATTAAATAGATGTGATATGCAGATTAAAGATATACAACTGACTGAAAATTATACATGTTTTCGTGATTTTTTCTATCGAGCATACTTTAACCTAATAAGGTTTTGCTCGGAGTTTGCCCTTGCTAATATAGTTTAGTATCCGAGTGATTTTTTCAAAGCATTTGCCCTTGATTAAAACGTATAAGAGTATACAAACTGCAATTCTGCGTAAGCCCCCTCTTAAAAGTATTTCAATTTGTCAATTTTTAAAAACCTTACATGTCATACGCTCCATGACTCGTGCGTGGTTTTTGCAAAACAAGCCTTATATATTATACGCACGAATGTACATGATTCTAACGGTATCATGTGTCGGCGGCAGGCTCATGTTTCCTTAGTGCACTTGATGGATAGGTACATAAACATTTATAGGTTTATACCTACCTTAACCATTGACCATTGACCTTATGGTCAATGTGGAAGACATCATATGTATTGCTGGGAAATCGTCATACGGCAATAACTCTCATATTTGTATACTTACGTCTATCAGAAACAGTCAGAAAGAAAGAGCTTGACCACGCTTGACCAAAGATATTTGATTGAGTAAGAAGCGTAAAATGTAAGACAATTTCGTGCTTCGAATTTAACAGCTAAACGAAGGGGCGCTGTAGATTTTGCGGTAACTCTGATTGTCAAAAGTTGACGTTTGACAGACTTTATCTCTCTATTACAACATTTACAACCAGTTCTCTTTGGCTTGACTAAGTGATGACAATTATGAACAGTGCAATAATCTAAGTCAAAAATGTACTTCTATTTTCTTCGTATTGATTCGTAGTATTTTCAAAAGTATTCAAACAGTACGTTGTTCGTAAACGACACTCTGATAGTATACTTTAGTAGTTTAGCGACCCTTCGTGTCCACACATAAACCGTCTGGATTATTTACAGTCCCCTTTTATACTATCAAACGACACACATTTGCATGTCTGAGCTCTTATTGGGGCAAAAGCAATATATCGGACGCTATAGGTACTCGCTTTTAAAGACTTACAAGTCAAACACAAGTTACTATCAAAAAAAATGTGAAGCACTTTTAATCCTGGCTGTATTTATCAAATGCCCCAAATCAGCACGCGGTAATCCAAGGCCACGCGCAAGTATGCATGATCGATTATTGAAATTGCAAACAACGACGAGTCAGCTGTTCACGTGTCAACGAGCGGTTATAACACGTAAAAGATGAAATTAGAAGGCAGGTGAAAAATTACAAATAAATGTTACTGCTAGTTTAAGGGACCGGGAGGAACGAAGTTCACAGCCCGGACAGAATTTTATTGCTGGGGGTTTACTGCGAAAACCGAAATTCGCAAATTGCGGGGATCTATCTCTTTTACTCCAACGAAGGCGTAATTAGAGTGACAAAGAAAGATGCCCGCAATTTCCGAACTTCGATTTTCGCTGTTATAGCCTTGTTCTATTGATAATGCCGGCGGTCAATGCCACTGTGCGAACGGGGAAGCATTATAATTATGCGTGTGCGATAAAGATAGGAAATGGAGAGGCAATGTACGAAATTCCTTGTGCAAAGCGTCCTAACTTTAGCAGTCAATTCAAAATCGAACACCAGAAGCAATGAACTCTACTTAAAAGATTCGTAAGCCACATTACCCGTCTTCGTCATAAGCATATAGACATTCGACCTTACACCTTTGTAATAAAGTGCTAATTTGTGTATTTATTTATGAATGTAGTGTGTGACATAAGACCGTTTGTGATTGAGCCGTCAGATTGGACGTGTCGTATAAATAATTGCACGTATTATACGCGGATTAGTGGATTTAGATTATGTCCGATAGGCAAATGAGTTGCTTTGAATGTACTAAAAACACTTATTATTGAAGCTTTTGTGAAACGGATGAATTTCTACTAATCCCTTCTATACGATATTTGACTTTATTTAAAATTAATCAATTTACACCATACATGAAATAAAACAGCAGAAGATTAATAGAGAAACGTAGACAGTAGTTTAGACACAATTCATATTAACTTTAAATAAATGTCATATACTAAGAAAAAGTGACCAAGGCCTCCAGTGCCCCAGGCTGGAATCGAACCAGCGTCCTCAGCTATCGCGGCAGGTGCCTGTGCCATTCTGTGCTTTTTGTTAGAAAGGTCGAACCATACTGTTCTACCTTAGAGGTGGCCAGGGGGCGCCATAAGCCTTCAGTAAGAAGTGCATATACTTGGAAAAATTCGACCTGTGGCCCAGTGGCCGAATGGCACAGGCACCTGCCGCGATAGCAGAGGACGCTGGTTCGATTCCAGCCTGGGGCACTAGAGGCCTAGGTCACTTTTTCAGTATATGACATTTATTTAAAGTTTATAATTTATATAGTAGTGTGTAAGTGTGTCTACTTGAAATAAAAAAAAATTCTGAAAATAATTTAATTTGTTCTAATACAATTCATATTTGCATACCCGTAATACACGTGGAAGTCCCTTTCTAACAAAATCTGTCAAAAAGTGACATTCGCTTGTATTACAATTTACGTTACAAGCTTTTGATAAACGGGGCACAGGTCAATGTTTTGAGGACTCACTTCGTAGTCCGTCCGTATGTAAGTACGCTATGCGGGGGAGCGCATATTTATAGATAGTTCGCTCAATATTCGTACACCTATGAGAATGACAACATGAGCAGCTTAATAACCTCTAGCCGCCCACAGACCTATAAAAAGGTCTCCTGTTCCATTCTAATTTGAATCTTTGTTTTGACAAGTCAAACTTGCATTTTTATTGGCAAGTTTTGACGTCTGGGCGCTCTAGGCGCAGAGGATATTGGCAGTTGACATGCCCTTAAGCCGAAACCGATTCCAAAATCCAAAATTAGCCCCGTTTTAAGCTGGAAGTAAATCGTTTTCCACTCTAAAACGACTATCGTGTCTAGATTATCAGTTAGTCGTCAGACAATAACTCGATGATGTATGGGAGCGGTTTTTTTGGCGTATATTGTGCGCGCGCGTTTTTACAGAGCCATAGAAAGCTAATCATGTCGCAATTATATATATAAGGCCCGCCACAGACATTCTTCCGTATAGGGAGCGTGCATGCACTGTAGGGGGCAGCACAAGAGCCCCGGCGGCGCGAAATGTAAATGTCAAGGATAAAGGTCTAATTTACGTCACAAGATGGCAGAACCTGCAACGCACAAGCGTGAATGAACTGTAAGGGCGCAGCACCTGCTATTAACGTGAAGTGTCAATGTCAACTTAATGTTACCGATTTAGGCCACAAGATGGCAGATCCTCCAAGCCTCCAACACGCACGGTCCCCATTGCAAATAGTGAAGTAGTTCCCGAACAATTCAAAGTGAGAACGTGCCACGAATTAAAAGTTTAGTGAACTACATTTTGTATTAATCATTGGCATGTGTATATTTCGCGCCTGCCTATAGGCGCGACTAAAGAGCAACTGTACAATTTGTACGCCTATAATATAACCTATCAGCACCCCTAGCACATGATTAGCACGACAGTATCATGTGCCAAATTGCCAATCATATGCTAGCCCGGCTGGAGTTACAATATAATTGGTAGAAATTCCATATTCTACGGAATGTTCTATAGTGTGCTCACAGCCTAACCAACTTCCGCGGAATCACCCGCTTCGACGTGGTTACGTAAACTGCATTGTTATGATTAATAAGTTTAATAACACACTATGGCAAAGAAACTGTGTATGATAGTTTTCCGGTGCACTGCGGAAATTGTGTTAAATACACATACATACTTGCCTACATGTTCCAACCGTTTGTGTTTGACAAATTTTCATGTGACCGAGGGCGCGTGTGTTTTCGAGGGCTTGCAAGTCTTTTTTTATCATTTGCATATATTTTTGTGTCCGATTCATTATGATAAATTGCTCATTTTCTATATTATTTCAATATATTTCGTTATAAAATTAAACATGTGTCATGATAGCCTCTCATTTAATTTAACGAGCGGTGGCAAAAAACCGGGACAAAATATAAAGAAAATTTCGTCAGCTGTGATGGCTGTGATACTTAGATTCACTTTATCTATTTATCGGCTAATTACGCGACGGGAAACGGCTAAAGTGACGAATATTCGATAAGTTTCGATAAATGGCATGAGTCATAAGTTTAACTTTTACTTGGAAGAAACAGGATTGTGTGTCATCGTTGTAATAGTATTTATCATGATATCTATGGATAGGCGAGGTGGATAGCCTATATTTTAGTTAGAAACGGCGAGTGTCGGTTTAGTTTTTAGGAGACAAATTAATAACAAAAAAATGAGTTGTTTATAAATTTAATTTTTATACAAGCTAAAAGCTTGCTATACTTTTCATTTTTCATTTCGTTCTTACTATTTAAGTGTATTGGATACGAGTACCGATCGCATGCAGCCCCTACCCTTGGGCAGACACCCCTTGCGGCACATATGTAGATGTATAATAATATATAGCTATGTCTGGAACAGTCTTTGTATAATTGTTGATGGAGGGACATGTACAGGACAAATTATACAAGCAATTTCCATAAAATATATGCAATTTCCATAAAAGTGACTGGTTGTAATATCAGGATATGCAATTGATCTGTATGGATATGAATGATATGATGGTCGTTCTTGTCGATGTGACAGCGTGATAAAACGGTAAGCATGCGTCACTTTGAAAATCGCGCTATGTTTAAAAGTGACGAATATTTTGTCACGTGGATAAAGCCATCCATAATAGGCCTGCTGGATTTGTTATGGATATGATCGGAAAATTCCATGCATTTTTTTTTGGCCCAAGTGGGGTGGCCCTAAAACAAGCAACAACGGTTGCACTCCGGGAGTGCCGATAGAAGTGAAAACTCACCTCACTATGTTACCGACGCCCGGTAACACGACACATACGTTTAGCGGAGGTATTCTATTTATTTATTATATTTATTATCATTCTCAAATAAGATCACACTTTTTCATTGACATGTTTATTTACATACTGCCATGACAACGTCAAATTATTTGAATATGTTCAAATAATTTATATATAGGAATATATGAATAGGTAAAGAGTCTTGAAAAGGAGGATTTGTTAGCTGGACGTCCAATACGCAGTTCGTCCAAATCGCATTTCGTCCATTCGTCTACTACGCAGTTTGTCCATAAGTGATGCGTCCATTTCGTGATTCGTTAATACGCAGTTCGTCCATTTCGCGATTTGTCGCTCTGCATTTCGTCCATTTCGCGATTCATCATTACGGAGTTCGTCTATTTCGTGATTCGTCTATTAAGAGGATATGGGAAATGAGAAAATGGTCAATAATATCAGCTACGCCGATGATATGGTGCTACTGGGACCCACGGTCGGAGCCGTTAACGAGTTGTTAGGGCCCGGCCACATGTCCACGGTGCGGCGCCGGCCACCGTGTAACGGCACGGCGTCGTGAAGTAGCACGGTGCCGTGTACGGTGCCGTGCACGGTGCGACGGCACGATGCCGTGTACGGTGCCGTGTACGGTGCGACGGCATGGCGCCGTGCCGCGGCACGGTGCCGCCACACCGGCGGCGGCGGACGGCGCACCGCTCGGTAGTTATTGTTTTGCTGTTGCATAGTTCTCACGTGCTAATTAATGCACTAGACGTGTGCGCCGCGCCGGCGCGCCGCCGCCGCCGGCCTTTTTTGCCACGCCGCCGCCGCCGATAAATGATCGGCGTGAAATCGGCGTGACCTTGAATTTTGTTAATTAGCAATTCCGAGTTGGTATTTGGATTACAAAATGGAGTTTTTGTATATATGTTCCAAGTTGATTGGAATTGGAAGAACTTCGCTTCGCTCGCTCGTTCGACAATCAATAAATCTTTGTTTCCATTCCATCAACCCCTTGACCGCCAAATACGTCAACTAACGCGTGCGGCTACAGCCCAAAGCCCAATGTCAACCTTCGTGCCTTTCTACAAGGTTCACGAAAACGCGCCGCTCACGCACAGGTGTGTCGTACAAAGGCGTACGTAACTCAGACAAACGGTTCGAATTTTCATACATGAACCGTGGCTGCAGTAATGAGAGACGCATAATTTATTTTACAGTACATATGGGGCTACTTTTCCGCACTAGTGAGTAAAATAGCACTTTTCGTGCGTATGTCGAAACTTTAAAGTGCCATATGTACTGTAAAACGTTGTTCGATACACGTGCGAATAGGTAATTCGCAACTCGTGTCGATTTAAAACACTCCCTTCGGTCGTGTTTTAATTTATCGCCACTCGTTTCGAATTTCCTCTTTTTCGCACTTGTATCGAAAAATACTATTTCTTGACAAGACTTCTACATGGAGTTGGACGGAATGCCTACTGGACAAAATGTGTTTTGGACTAAATCCATGTTGGACGACATGCTGTTGGACGAAATACGTGTTGACGTAATACGCGTTGGACAAAATGCTGTTGGACGAAATGCATGTTGGACCAAATACGTGTTGGACGAAATGCGAATTGAAATATCATTTGGACGAACTGCGTATTGGACGTACAGCTAACAAATCAAAAGGAGTCCGCAACATAAATGTCAATTAACATTGAGTTTTTCTTTATTGATTTAAATGCCATTTAAATGATGAGTGACCACCTTACGGGGCTTACGGTCACGTGATCGCCTTACGCCCCTTACGGTCACGTGATCGCCTTACGTTGTCTCGAGTTTATCATTTTTTCCCCATCTCAAAAAGTGTCCAGCGCCGCTAAAGAAGTTTTCACTTCAAAAAAATCCGAAAGTTGAAAATAGAGTACAGTCCGTTAGCTTTATACAGGTTTCGGCATAAACATCATGTTTCAGCCGAAGGTTCGGTTTCGGTTACGAAACTGTATTTTCAGTAATAGATTTCGGCATAAAAACCATGTTTCTGCCGAAGAATCAAACTAGGGGAAAACCGAACCTTCGGTTTTCGCCACATAATCCGGTTTCGGTATTGCATTTCACTCTTACTTGTCCGTACATGTATTGGCGCGTGCTAGACGCACGGGCGACTGAGCTCATTTAGATATAATTTTGATGTCACAATGTAAGTTTGAATTGGCCTCTGTGTAATATACACAAACGTGGCCTTTACCCTGTCACGGGCGGGGCAGGATGAGTGAGCGCATCTCTTTCCGCTCTGATTGTGCGCACGTGTCCCGCTCGCACGCGCGTGCTTCGCTGTCGAGCGAGCGAGACGGGCTACGCGTATGACACTGGGGATAATGGTGCGAGTTTCGTTGTAAGGTTTTACTAAGGCTGTTGGTGTGCCTTATGACCTTCGCTATAGGGTTCAAAGTCCGTAACTGAGTAGACGATGCGAGTGCGTGAAGAGGTAGCAAAGAACCTACCGCGAAACAAGAAAATCGAAATCTCGTTGTCTGCCTCTGGAGTGATAGACAGGCAAATAACTAAACTTTGCAGTCTGGTTAGAACTGATTAAATGAAGGGGAAGGACATAGAATAGTTTTTATCATCATCATCATTTCACGCCGACGTAGTCGCGGGCAGAGGCTAGTATACAAATATTTGCTATTTGTGCACTATCTGATAACGGGAACGTGACGGATTATGTCGATCGATCTTTGGGGGCGTATCGGACGCATAACGCGAAGGCGGACATTCGGACACAGAGGTCGATTCCCACCGGCTTTCCTAATCTGAGGAACGCCTCTTATAAGTGTAGGTATAATTAAAAATCAGGCCGTATAAACTCAGACTTGCCCAATAAGCATGTGCGACGCGCTGCTACTGAGTACAAACAGCAACACTCGTATTAACTGTACATCGGCACAGAAGGCCTACCGCGAACCACGTTCGACGTATTGCCTCTCTGTCACACTTGTAAGTTCGTACGTAAGTGTGACAGGGAGGCATCACGTCGAACGTGGTTCGCGGTAGCCCCTCAGGGCGGACACGCCATACATCAACAATCATTTACGTTTATATGTGTGCGCAGCACGTCTGTACACGCGTCATTGTATGTGTGGGTAAGTCGCTTTACTGAGAGGACGCCAGAAGTCCGCCAGATTCATGTCGCGGCCAGTCGTGGGGCGAGGTAATGCGAGTCGGGGCGGGGCGGTGCGTGGCCGTTCTGTATGATAATAATTTTGCTTATTCTGTGACATCGGTGTACCTTATTACAAAAGGCATAAGGCCCTTAAAGCGATGGTACTTACTTTTAGAAATTCTATTACGTGAACAGCGCTACTGAAAATACTAAGTTGCACCCTGCACCATTTCATAATAACCGCCCATGTTTAACTCAACTGAAATGATACGTACCACCCCGCACTCACATCCATAATTTTACGCGTTACTCGTACACGTCGAATGATGGTCCCTATGACATTTCATTTTTATATGGAGTAGCTGTCTCGTGAAATGTTCCTTGACATGTTTTAGTAGTCTAAGGCCCACTTGCACCATCCCGCTAACCCGGGGTTAAGCAGTTAAACCGTTAACCCAGTGTCATATTCTACTGGTAACCATGGTAACCATGGTAACTCCAGGTTTCACGGGTTAACCCCGGGTTAGTGGAATGGTGCAAGTGGCGCTAAAGCGCTTATTCAGTTATTTATATTTTCTTTCATTCTCGACTCACGCGCGACAGCTTGCTCAATGTCGGCCTTATCACCGATAAGCTATCACCAGATATATTATCAATTAATGTACTTCTGGCTCATAATTCGCTCGATACAAGGCCGCGCGGCAGGTTTAGGATTGCGATATCCTGGTCACGGCACCTGTTTGTGACGCCCCTTCGGTACACATTTGCAAGATCTCCATATTTACTTTGAGTAAGGGGACATTCCATGATATGTCCCCTACAAACGCATTTTATATCGTAGGTAGATTGCCTACATTTTTTCAATGTTTTTCTATCATTATTTTACTGAGTAGTTTTCATTTCACATCCGTTGTGACAGAAAAATCTCTTATACCTGCAAATCTTCAGAAAATTCGCGTTAATATACGGGACAAGCGCAGACAATATCGCGAAATGTTGGGTAAAGGTATTCTATTTAGATTATTAATTGGTACTTCACATATTGTCTATACTTGTTATGTTGTATTTTTATGTCATCTTTCGTATTTGATGGTAATCCATAGATTTACGTAAATACACAATGAAAAGTCTTGTAGAGCGCGATTTCATTTACTACTACTTAAGCGAATAAGAAGAAGAACGAATGTAATGCTTTTTATTTTTCAAATTTAAATCTCAATAAATGTATCGGTTTTTCCGACCGCCGTTATCGAAGCCGGATATCACAATCAAAACATTACTGCTACATTATCAAACGTCGACAACAAAAACAACACGCGTATTCCAACTTATGTCTACCTCCGAATTAAATGGTCATAAAAACTGAAGCCCATAGTCTAGGGCCATACTTTTATAGCCAAAGGATGCAAGCAAATTTTATAGCAAATATCACAAAGAGAACATAAGCTAAGCCACAATACAATTTTATTACTTATTTGGCTGGCGCGATGACCCATAATGAGTCTTCGCCATTTTGTGCGGACATCTACCTTCACTCTTTTCGCCCACCGACACTTAGGATGACCTACCCACAGGACGACCGTCAAGTTGGCCGACCCAAGTATGCTCTTTTGACTGCCCGATCTTCTTCCATATGTTTCTAGGTGGCCAAGCCAGCGGAGACGATGTGATTTGGTCTCACCTCTTCTTCTTCTCCCTGCCCTTATCCTACGTTATGTGGGGTCGGCACAGCATGTTATTCTCTATCTTTCGACACCTCAGCACTCCTTTCTTGGTCTCACATATTTATAATTACAATAAAGTACGTCCCTTAAGTCCCTTTTCTTTCTTTATAACAGTAACTAGTGATATCGACAAAAGAGGGGCATTTAAGGAGTTAGGCCTGTCCAAAGTTAGTCAGTGAAGTTAGCAAGACACACAACGCAATGTCACAACATGCCGTGATCAAAATTTCTTCACACGAGTGACGAAACTTCTTACCTATACTAGCTTCATAGCAATTTAGAGGTTAGCGAACAACTTCAGATGTCGATACCGATGAGATAAACCTTATCTTTTGAAATCGGAAGGCCACTCAAGAACCGACTGTAGGACAAGGCCGTTAATAGTATTTTCACATTTTTCACCACACAAGCTCGTAAAGGTTCTCTGTATTCTTCAAATACTGATGAGATTGAGAAAGTTGCATTTTATCCCCAAAGTTGTTTTCGAGTTGTGTCCTCATGTTACGTAGCAGAATTTACTTTTATAAGTGATGATTTTGAAGCGGCTGAAAAGTTTGCGGCCTTGGAGAAAATATAAGAAAGTATTAAAGTAAGTGTTTTGAGAAGCGGTCACGTGACTACGTCTCGTTTCCTCTTAATTCCAAAAATCCGGTACTGAGGGCCAATATCGTATTTCACTGCCGGTATCGAGAACCGTTCGAGATTGGACGCCCTAGTTGCGAGTTGATCAATATTTCAACGGGCTTAGGCAGATGGTAACAGAATTGTGGGGTTTCACGTGATTTCCAGCGGATAGGTACTAAGTGGAGCAGTAACTGCTCCACTTCGAGGTAGGGGCGTAGCGTAAACCAATCTAACCGTGGGCGAAAACTACATCTGCGAGGCCCTTTTCAATGTGTTTTCCCATTAATAAAAAGCTTGGCTTTGCGAGGCCCCCCTAAGTGCGAGGCCGTGGGCGAAGGCCCCATTCGCCCACGCCTAGCTACGCCACTGCTTCGGGGTTTAGGTTTTGAACTTTTGGCACTGTATGTGTAGTGACCGGGTAACATAGGATAGTTTTTATCATCATCATCATCATCATTCCACGCCATAGATTTCCACGCACACGAAGTCGCGGGCAGAAACTAATTCTACGTTTAAAAATGGTCAACGATCCAATGGCATGTGCGCAAATCAGATTTCTTGGTGAAATGATCTACATTAAGGTACCCTCTTAGCCCCGAGCGTTGCGTGTCAATCATCAGTATGAGGTAGCCAGATAACACAATAGGTACATTACATTTCAGTATAAGTACTATTTAATATGTAGGTTACTGTGGCAGTTGGCAAACGTCTTTCTTATTCCGTAGACATTCCTTAGTAAAATTAAATTTAAGTACAAGCACAATTACTGTGTATCGTAGACCGGAACAGTAATTCTGTTACGTGTCATTCATTAATACTAATAATTGCATTGAAACCGCATTTGAAAGTCAAGGGTGCGTTTACCACTTTGGTAATTATCTGTTTCACTCGACTTTATTAAACCAAGTCCCCCGCCGCGTCTGTCTGTTTGTGTGTTTGTATGGTCGCGATAAACTCAAAAACTGTCGCCACTTTCCCAAATGAAGGTTGAGAGAGGCGATGGCTGAGATACGCGTCATACTCGTGAACGGGTGCTGTTTGTGGAGACTGGTCTATTTAAGCTAACACGAGCTATTATATTTAGTAACTTTATTTTTGAGGATGATTACATGGACACACCTCATTCGGTTCTTGTATGCTATTTTTATTATCATTTTCTTTCTTAATGAATGTTTTAATTAGGTATACAGGATTTTGACTCTTGGAGACCCTATACACCTCTAAGGATAATTTGATATTATATATTTGTAATCTTTTAGTTATGCTGACACTTAGAGACATTTACATCTCTAATAGTAGTTTATGCAACAGTGATATAATAAGGGTTCTTAAAATTCAAGGGTCGAAGTTACAAAACGAGACGTATTCGAGTTTTGTAAAATAAGACCCGAGAATTTTAAGAACCAATTATGAGCTGTTGCATACATTACTTTTTCTATGACAGCTGGAGTTATTATTAAAAAAAAAGAGTTATTATTAAAAAAAAGAGTTATTATTTAAAAAAAATTGAGTTATTATTTAAAAAAAAAAGAGTTATTATTTAAAAAAAAAAAGAGTCATTATTGTAAATGAAAACATACCTCTTTCAATCAAGATGATCGGAACTTGTATCTTTAAAAAAAATAAAGCAGTTGTATTATACTCATAAGATGACTGCTAGCAGTCATCTTATGAGCCTATAGACAAAGCATTCAAATGACATTGCTTTAGATATCACTGTCAGTCATTTAATTGACACATTTAAGTGCTGGAGTAGAAAAATAATTTTAGATTATAGTTTTTGTATCTTTGTGTTTTTTTCTATACTATTGTTATAGCGTTTTTTGTAATTTGAAATTTAGAGACTTTAGGTATACATCTCTATGTAATACTATAGTTTGATCTGATATTTGCGGCTTAGTTGTATTTTATAATTGTTGATGTGTGTTTTTTTTGCTGTATGTAAATTCCATGTTGACGTGTAAAAGTGCCCTTGTGGCCTATTTGCTGAATAAATGTTGATGTTTGATGTTGATGTTGTTTGATGTTTGACTGCTGAACGGATTGTCATGCGGTTTTCACCTTTCACCTATAAATAGAGTGATTATTGAGGAAGGTTTATTTAACATAATTTGTTAAGGTTTTCTTCTTCTTCTCTAATAGACTGTTTTGCCCACATTGGCCTTAATATAAACTAAATTATTCGCTTAAATCGCCTGTTATAATTATAATTAAGGTTCCTTTTCCCGGAGAATGGCGCAGACTTTTTTGTTGATAATTATGAGAGAATGTCACTTGCGCAGGCGCCATTTTAGATTATCAATCGGCACCTTGTCGCTTTAACTTGGTTAATGATACGGTGTACGATATTACACACGATTTAATGCGACATGGTTCTTATATAGCGCGATTATAAATGCAAGATAAATACTATCAAGTTTTTTTAAAGTTCAAGGACAGAGTGTTTCAGATATTAAGATATACCTACATTAACCACAGCTATGCCCCTTCGATGGATTTTTTTCGAGTATTTAATTTTTATTAGTTAGCAGCATGTAACATTTTGTACGGTTTTTTTTTTCGCCCCAAATTCTTATGATAATAAGAAAACACAGTTTGTTTTTGTCGGTAAAAACCTTATATTATATCAAATTATATAAAAAAAATATATGTAGTTTTTTTTTAGTTGCTTTTTTCAAACATGTAAAAAATATTTTCCATAATGTCAATATCCAGAGAGGAAAATTGGGATTATGTTTGTATGGAAAAATGTTCGTCCCCTTTCGTCCTACAGTATGGAAGATACCACCCAGGATACAAGCGATAATAAACCACGAAGTGAATGGTTAGCGCGGCAGGTGCAAGGCCCGCTTGACGAGTATTTTTTTTTAAATGCATCTGTCGCGGAGTCGTATCCTTGATATGCCGGGAGTATTTTTACTCGATTTAATTTAACTTTACTCAACGCTAGTTTCCGTCCATGCTCTAGTTTTCGTCCACTTGACGGATTAGCAAATAATATATTTTATTTTAATTTTCTACTTACGAAATATAATTTTTATGTAGATAGGTATGTAGTTTAGACATTAAGGATTGCAATAAGTCCAAATTTATGCAGCAATGTAGGTTTATATTCAAATTTCGTCAAGTGGACGAAAACTAGCGCAATGACCCTATTTGTTGCATTATTTGATCCTGTTTAAAATTGAGGTTCCACTGTAATTAACAATTGGGCCTGGGCCTGGGCCATTTTAATTAAAGTTTTTAACACACTTTCTTTTAGATTTAGGATTTTTTATGTTAGGTATTTCTACTCAGAATCACGAGCTCTTTCGATCCTAATAGTAGAAAAAAGTGTACACCCACCTATTCAAATCATAACTTTCGTTCCTTCGACAGTCGGATAATAAATACACATGTCATTGAACCTAATCGTGTGTAGGAACGGCATTTTACGTAACTTTGAATTTGAATATCTCTCGATGACTTTGGAGAAATGTATAATAATAAATTAATAATAAATCTAAATATAATGCGCTTTCGTTATTTGTGGCTAACCGTCAGAGCAGGGCTAAGTATGTCTCATGTGCAGTCAGCAGCAGAAATTGCTAAGCGGACTAGGTGTTCAAAATTACCTTGGCACGCTCTTATATTCTTAACAATAAAGTCGCGTCAAGATCATTTTGAACACCTCGCCCGCTTAGCAACTTCTGCTGCTGAGTGTGCATAAGGACGTTTCGAACAGAAAAGGGTAAGCATGGGTGGGATGAAACATAAGGACCCTTCTCTACTGGAAAGCCACATTTGTGTTCCGTATAAACAATTTAAGAGGTTCCTCATTTGACTAAATGGACTCTTCAAACGCAGCAACCAAGGTGATTTTTTTACTTTACACATAGTGTATTATGTCTACTTGCTTTGCTATAAGCTATACATATATAAGTACTAACTTCAACACTCAAAGCTAACACCTGATATATCTTTATACATTAAACCCCATCAGTTAACGTCGACAGATGGTACAATTATCACTAATCAAATTTCAACCCTACAGCCAACGCGACGGGGTCGATTTTCCGCCGTGGAGTTCAAGTTTTCGGAGAAAGATGTCCAAGAATGCGCGCGCGTCGATCGAAAGCGAAAGGCGATGGGGGTCAAGTGCGGGACGTTCTCTGAAGGCGGACACGAGTAGTGGGCTCTCGTAACGAATGTATACACCAGTTAGGACCCTTTTCTTGACCATATGAAGCATAAGGACCCTTCTCTATAGAAAGCCACAAAATCTGGCAAACCAATTTGTCACTTGAAAATGGCGTGAAGTTTAAAATTCGAAGATCGACCCTTCGAACTTGAAAAGGCCGATTTTTATTTTAATACTATAGAGATAGAGCATTCGACGCGAGAGGAAGGCCCGTGCGGGTTGGAGCCATCTTGTGGCCTGAATCGGAAACATAAACTATACATTGACACTTCAAGCCAAAGCAGTTGCCCTCTATTGATCATGTACGTTTTCTTGTGCATTGTAAATTCTACCATCTTGTGGGCTACATTAGAAGCATAAACTTCGCGCCAATAATCAGGGGGCACCAGTGCTACCCCCTACAGTTTATGTTCCCCCCTATAGTCCTAGTATTTTTGTGGATCTCCGGTACTCGTCAAGCTATTGGACACACAACGAGTGGGCGGGACGCATGTTACGTTTCGTAGTAGGTACAATCAATCAATGTAATATATTTATTTGAGAAAGTTCTCTGGCTATATGTGTCTTGATTTTCATAAATATTATAGAGTTCTTTGACATGTTTAATGGTATGTTTGATTTGCGGGTCTCAATACTATTTAAGTGAATTTTTATGTATTATACTTGGACGGGCCGCGTCATGTTGCATTGCATGCTATATAAAAAATAGTTTACATTTAATGTTTAGCATAATAATGGTTATAGTACACTACATACCTACGGAGGTGAATTCGTGAAAGCTCCAGTTCGCAGTTTGTAATAAATATGCGATCTGGGGCTTTACGAATTACCGCCCGTGGTTTGTCTAAAGTTTTACGTCTTGCCTTGTCCAGGAAGTGAGATTTTCTACGGGCCTAGGGTGACGTAAAGTATATTGCTACACAGGGTTCATGTGAACACTAGCCGTAAAAAGGTCTTTGTAAGACCTTTTGTAACACATGATTATAAACGAATTATGTATGAAGAAGTATATTCAGAATTAGCTGAGACAGAATTATTGCAATGACACTTCGTTCTGTTCAAGTTAGACAGACTCTTGAACCTTTCTACAATCAATAATTGCCATACTCGTTCCGGGTCCATGAGATACTTTTTTATACGGTTTTAACTTCTTGTTACGCTCTTATTCTCTTAACAATAAAGTCTCGTCAAGATCATTTTGAACACCTCGCCCGCTTAGCAACTTCCGCTGCTGACTGTAATTACCATGGTGCAATAAAGAATGAAGAATACGTACTTATTTGCTTGTATTATTCGCGATAGGGCACATTTTAGTCGCCGAAAGGGTTAAATATTAATTTCTCGCTCTGCCGGCCGCCTGTCTCGCTCAAAATCACATAAATCACGACAGCGGCAGTGACACGCTCTGACAAACGCGAGTGACGTCATCTACTTTCCTGACAGCTAACATCAAAACATTGAAAATACAAGAATCAATCAATGTTAATAATCAATAATTAATGTTAATGTTTCAATGTTAGTATAATCTCACAACATTCGAGCTAACATCATTTTTTTTAAGAACCCCTGGTGTAAATTTCATTCGATAGCGTGACGAGGGTTCGTGTTTGCGATATGTCTTTTTTTGTATGGGATTTTGAACAGCGCGGACGTTTTGGTAAATCAAAATCCCATTCAAAATGACACTTAACGCAAACGCGTACGTCATGCATGTCGCACTATCGAATGAAATTTACACTAGGGGTAGGTACTGAACATTCCGTAGAATATGCATTTTCTACCAATGATATTATGATAAAAGTATACAAAAGCAAATCTCTGTCAAATTCAGTATTTTTCTATGAGACACAAATGTTAGAACAGATAGGGACAAACGATTGCCAATGGCTTCTGTCAACTGTCATTTAGGTTGGATTTGGTAGACGTTTATGAATAACGCCGTAACAATTTAATATAATCTTGCAAGTCAATGATAATATTGATAACGAAATTTATCTACACATATCATAAATCATAAAACACTACGATGCGCTGAAAAACAGCAAATTATGGTCAGGATAAAGTCACAACAAATATCTTATCTATGAAAATGTAGTATAATTGTTCCTTAGCCCCCCCCCCCCCCCCCACCCTATTAACTAGCGATCTCAGTTATATAAACCGGTTGGATCGCAAGTTCAATCTCGCTCCATTTTCCCTTCGAGAATTGTAATTGTACGTTCATGAACTTCACATCTAATTATTTTCCTTTTATTTGGTGCGTGGGAAAAATGTCGGGGTCAAAATACCCGTTCATTGGTCTAACCATAGATGGTAGAATCCTAAGGCCAAACAATAATAGCGCTTTCGCTGCTACTCCTACTGAAAGATACATAAGACTATCCCGTTCGGTCATTTCCCCCCACCCCTCATGCCTGATCCAGCTAAAATACTAGATTCATGGGTCTAACGCTTACCGTTGAGTTGTTGAGTCAATGGGAGGGCGTCCGTTCTATCCTCCTGAGGCCCAACAATACAAATGAAATCCCAAAATTTGCCACTGAAATTTGAACGTATATAGTGCGGGGAATAGAGATTCTTATTTGATTGAAAATTTAACAAAACAAAAAAATGCAACTCGGTTCCAATTGAATATGGTTTAAATTTCATCGAACTGAAGAAGTACTATATGTAGGACCTTGGGCCTTAGGAGGCTATTATAGGTCAAGAATTTTATTTCCGTGCCATTTCCTACCTTGTCACAGTGGCATTCAATACGAAAGTAGCTAGGGACCTCATACTACTGTCGCTGTGACCAGGTACGAAATGGTACTGACGCTAAATTCCTTGACCGTACCAGGTCCAACAGGTCTCTATAGCAGTTCAGCGGCGGAATGCTTGTCCTTTAACCCCGGTTAATTTTATTTGTATTTTATATAATAAAAAGTATTTTTTCATAAAAAATCATGAATTAATAAAACATCGTCAAAACAAGTTAACACCGCCATAATAGTTACACCTGACTTTTGACACGCACATATCGGTTGCGCAACGGATACGTAGTTTTCTATCGGGTGAAAGTTTAGGTATCGGAGAAATTGGCCCTGCGCGCGCGGCGAATTGCAATTCGGTAAAGACGGCGCGGTGCGGAGCGGAAAATACTTTATCTATAGTATGGCAAACTCAATTTGTCAGTAAATATGAACAAAACTATACTCATCCCTTTCTTTTGGATGCTAGTAATAGCGTAAGACTTCACAGTATGATTCTCTCCGACACCTGACACCAGACCGTTTTAGTAATTCGTTAAGAAGCAAAAGAATACAATCCACCGATGAACAGCTGCCAGGCGCCCAGATCTAACATAATTACGTATAGTGTAGCAAACTAACTAAAGTAGCACGAAGATTATCGTACATTGACCCGACTGTTCTTCTCTCTATCGCACGGGCACGGGCGTAATATTGCTGTACCGCTCGCACAGAGTCATTGACCGCCGTCATCAATGGGCGGGACAGCAACATAATTACGTGCGAGCGACAGAGATAGAGCGGGTCCAATGTACAAATTACTTCATGCTTAGCTAGCTTACTTTAAGCACAGAATAAAGAATAGTACTAGGTACAGAAGGTTCACTATCTAATAAAACGCGTCTATTACGACAGACGTCCGTTCCGTTGCGGTGCGCGGCAACTACTATGCCTAAACACCAAAATTGGTGTGGGCTGCATGTACTTGTAGCGACACGACGAAATCGCGGAGTGAGCCACGCCTGCTTTAACACATTCATTGCCACCCAGCCAAACAAGACACCCGCGCTACACCACAAAAATTTCGTCATATAAAGCTGTAGTACCACGATCCCGACTATCGGGTCGTCCGGCCTGGGAACGAAATCATAAAATACCCGATTGTAGTCGGGTTTTTGGCACTGAATGTGTTAAGTATCGATGTATTGTTTTAAATATTGGTTATGACCCATCTGTGTTTGTTTTTAAAATGTGTGTGTTGTGTCAACACACCTCGTGAGCTCGAGACACGTGTTTGATAACACAGTTTAACAATAAATCCATACGAGTAGTTGTTTTGAAAAACAAATGGGTCAAAACATGAATTGTATAATTTCATTTTCAATAGGGAAGATATTAATAGAGACTGGCTGAAGGCTTAACTGGGTGCCATCGATTTGTAGAATGGAAACATGTATGTATGTACAGATGTAGTGCATAATTATGTTCCTTCGTATTTTAACGGAAACGTTCGAACGTGTCTTGCTATTTCAGTCAGTTTCGGCACAAAAAGTATAGACGGACAGCGGAGTCTTAGCAATAGGGTCCTGTGTCTACCCTTTGGGTACGGAACCCTAAAAACCACCGTGTTCCTACTTTGGCAACCACCCGAATTAAGTGGTATATTACCTATAATAAATAATAAATTAATAACACCTTTATGATTATGACCAATTGTGAAGAAAATAAAATAATTGCATCTACCTGCCTGAAATCCGCGTTCTAGATACGGTATCGTCTTGGGTCGTCCCATTCATTTTTCGTCAAGTTCTTAAATTAGTCCTATTCTGCTTTCGTCACTCATTCTACATTGAAAACCACTGACGATTGTGACGAATGTAGAATGGGTGACTAAAGCAGAATAGGACTAATTTAAGAACTTGACGAAAAACGAATGGGACGACCCAAGACGATACCCTAGATACGTCAACACCGTTGAGTGACAATAAATCTTATTGCATTGACTTAAGGTCTAGGTTCACTTAAGAGTTGTTTTAGTAAACGCGCGGTCAGCATTTGCGTAATATAGTTATCCAATGTTTATATGCAAGTGTATACACTTGACCGAGATCGCCCGACGGTATCGGGGTTGCTATACCTAGCTCACTTTTACTCGCATAGGGAAATAGTCTCAAAATTATACACTGTACACATTTGATAGAAGCACATATTCTACGGGTAGTTAAATAGTATAGGCCCAAATGAATTATCTTTCATTTTAACGTTTCCGAAAAATACGATGGATACAATTATTCACTACATCTGTACTTTATTACCCATTCTATTTCTTCCTTTCTAAATAATTCAGCACGCAATGTATTTTACTTAGCCTTAGGCCATGTCAACCTGATGGTTCACGAGTCAAACTGGCCCCCAGGATTATGACATGAAATAGCAGTTAGATCTGCCATCTTTCCGCTCATTGCTTGAGCACAAGTCTCGTTGTGACGTCACGGAACGGCGATGTCACGACTTGTGCCGTTATTCGACTTAATGTCGAACATATGATCACCTGACTAAGCCAGTAAAGGTCATTATGATTCAAGCAGACCAAAGGATATTCCCTTTTTCACCACACCAGTTCGCAAAGGTTCGCTTTATTCTTCGAAAAATGATGAGAATAGAATCATCATTTTACTCACAGTTTTCGTGGACAATTGGAATGGTTTTATTCGTCACTTTAATTTATTATTAGGTTATTTATTACAGTTAACTAGATCATACTCAGCAAAACGATTGAATGATTTTAAATGTTAAATAAATAAAACCAGATATTATCGTAGTCTTGAAATTGACTAGAAAATTACAGTTATAATTATTATACAAAAATGTAGTAAAACATGTCCATTATATAACTCCTACACATAAATATTGATATGTATATTTCGATTCAAAGAAAGTGGTGTTACGAAAGTCGATGTCAAACTATCAGCTATAAATTAAATTATAATGTTATACCGTCTATACCGATCTTTTAACGTAGATTTAAGAAGAAAAGTTTACTGGCCGAATCGTTTTGCCTTATGTTTGATTACTGGGAGTGCTCCCGGTACTGGTTTTCTATACAAATACAGTACCGGAACCGGAAATTCCCGGTTCTCGACATACAGTAGATATAAAAACAGTCTTAAAAGTAGGGATGTAACGATACCGATACGATATATCGGCCGATATAATCGGCAGACCGATATATCGGCATCGCCGATTTAAATACACCCGATATCATAACAAAATGTAAACAACCCCCAGTAAGATATTTTATTGGGCAAGAAATTTTTTACCTCCATTTTAACTTGATGTGTCAAAACTTACGTAAGGTTTACTACGATATATTAGTTACTCAACGTAACAGTGAAGCTACTATAATCGTGCTATTTTGCTAATAGGAATTGTATATTTATCCTTATTTTTATTTTTCAGTTTTTCACACTTCTTAAAATCGAGTGTCTATTAACCATAAGTATGTTTCATGCATAAAAAGGGTATAATTATTTATTTATTTCATTTATTAACTAACTACCAGGCTATCGATATCGGTATCGCCGATTATTTACTTTAAATATCGGTATCGTATCGGCAAAATCATGTATCGTTACATCCCTACTTAAAAGGTACCTCTTGAATACTCTATAGCTCTATAAGAGAAGGTTACCCCATAGACTATTCATGACATACCTACTTATGTATTATAACTCCCAAGTCCCAATGTAAGCCTATTACTGATAATATAAATTTAAGTATATTTAGAAAGACTCCACATTCAAACAAATGTAGTTTTGTGGAGCTTTGTCCTTAACAATAAAGTTGTAAAATGACAGTCCAGTTGTAACTTCTGTGTAATAAAAAAAATAAAAAACAAAATAAATAGAATAAATAAATACAAACTCATAGATAGGAACAGGCATCAACGTACGAAAATCTACATGGAAAGCCTCTTCTTTAGCTATAAACTTATGGAGTCGAATAAACAATATCTCAAGTTTATAAATTATAACACTCGTAACAATGCAATAATGATTCAGCGGCAATATCGTTACTAGGTCGCCACGGAAGCTAATGATAAAGCATGAGGCAGATCTAATTACATTTTAATAAATGTTGAAAGCGAAATGCGAATAGGTATAGTTTGTCAAAGGACTGTCTCATTTCAAACATAGACAGAGAGAATCATACTATCTTTGTCTTACACTAGTACTAGCACCCAAAAGAAAAGGATGAGTATAGTTTTCCTGGTTCTTGCTGTCTGACAAGTTGGTTTGACCAAATATATTTGAATATTTACATTTTTTTATACAGTGTATCGCGTTCAGTTTGTCCGATCCGATATCGGATACGACTGCAACGAAGTAAGAAGTGGCTTTTTTATACATTCAATTATTAGTTGTTCTTCAAAACAAAGGTGAATTGGTTACTTTTATGCTACGGGGTTTTTATAGGTAAATAGATTTACTTTTAGCTTATTTTACAGTAGTTGTTTATTTAATTGTACGCTTGTTATATCTATAAATGTTATAATGTGTTGATTAATTCAAATTTAATTCTTATCTTGAAATAACTGATTATGATTAATCAATCCTGAAAATGAACACTTTAAAAAACAAACGTGCGAACTCGCATTGCAGTCATCATATATATGTCGAAACAGACTCATAACAGCTTGTTTGAGACCCCACAGTCCGTGAGTGCTTTTCTCAAATGACTTACGGGGTTTATCACACTAATGCGAAATCACACTTCGGTGTTGGAGCGTGACAGCGCTATCGCGAATATAGCGATGCCCTGCTCGCACGCCGGAGAATCCGCATCCGATATGGAGATCCGCCTTATGAAGTCCATTTCAGCATTAAAGGTAAGCGCCCACCTGATATCTATGAGCGTTTAACTTGAGTAAATTCTATTATAGGCTATGTTTATGTCAGATGGACGATCACCCTTAATCTCATTTAAAAAGATCTTACCTTAATCTTGTCCCGCTTATTCCGAAGAATGATTCCATCGTTCTCAATGTAATCCGGCACCTCCTTCCTCCCAGAGAAGTTGAAGACCACCGAGGTGGCGGCGGGCGGCGGCACCCGCCCCCTCCTCGCGGCCGCGGGACTACCCCCCCTTATCCAGGACTTCACGTCTCCATTCTCCTTTGGCTCCTTTTTCTCCACGTCCAAACTCTTCCACGTCTTAAGGGTTTTCCTTTCTACGTGACCGTTCAGCTCGGGAGTCTTGAGCTCAGGGGTTTTGATTTCGATCTCTTCGATTTTAGGCTCCGGGGTAATCACGCGGGGGGGCGTAAAGCTTATGACTTCTTTTATTTCTTCGGGCGGAGAGCGAGGTATAGGCTCGATCAAGGCTGAGGGCGTTTCTTTCTTCTCTTTAGGCGTTTCAGGTTCCACTATGGGTGAAGGTGGAGGAGTCACGATGCGGGGAACTTCTATTTTGTCAATGTCTTCTGGCAGAGGGGCGGGAGTGGAGACGGAGCGCTCGAGCGTCGGCGCTGGCATGGGTCTGATGACGCCAACGCGGCGAGGAGAAGGCGACAGCCTCGCTCGACCTAGCAGCACTGGATTTGAAGCGGACACTAAGGGTAAATGCGATCCGCGCTTGGGAGCCTCGAAAGAATACCTGACTGTTGAACCGGCTTGTGCTATCCCGTCTAAAGCGGCTCTAGAGACCGTTTTAGTCTCTTGAGGGCTCTCTGGGTCCTCGATAATTGACACGTCAGTAATCGGGCTAGGCGAGCGGTCATTTGGCTCTGAAGTGGAAATCGTGAAGCCCCGCAATACAGCCGACACCCGCGCCGCGGGGGCTGTTCGCCGAGTCGGGGCGGATTCGAACTTCCTGAGTGTAGATTTGACGACATCGGGCGGAGGGCGTTCGGTTTCGCGTAGTAAAGGAGCGGGGCGGCGCGGCGGGCGCGCGTTCCGCACAGCCGGCGGACGCGGAGCGATAGGCGGTGGCGGAGGCGGGGACGGAGGCGGTTCCTCGCGCTCCAAGCGGCTCAGAGCGTCAACTGAGCGGGCGCGTTTAACCGAATCGCGACGCGGCGGTATCGCGGCGGGGCAAGCGGGTGCTAGCGACACGGGGCGCTGTCGCTGCGGGCGGGGCGCGGGCGGGGGACGTTCATCTAACAAATGCTCGAGGGAGGCAGCTCGCCTAAGTACTGATGGTCTGCGCCTCGGGGCGTCTCTGAGCGCAAGCGACAGGTATCGGGATTTGAGTCGCTTGACGATGCCAGGCCCGTAGCGGAGCTCCTCGTCTTCTTCCGGTGGAGGCGCGGGCGGGGGTGCGGGGGCGGAGGGCGGCGCGGGGCGGGCGCGCGCCGCGCGCCGCTGGAGGAGCTCGCGCTTCCATTGTGGCAGCACCCCGTTGGACATGCCTGGGAGAGGTTATATCAAAATCAAAAGATTGCGTAAAATGGGTCATTATGACAGGTGCCCGACCGGCATCGATCACCGATGACGAGTACACCTAAAGAAATACATCCCGTATATCAGCTGAATAAACTAACGACTCTCACTATTAGCATACTAACAAAAGTTTTAAGATGTTTACTAAGCAATCAGAAATCAGTCTCTGAGTGATGATCTTTAGCTAATGTGCGAATACCTACACAGAACTCATGTGTCATGTGTCTCACATGTGTCTCTCAGTGCTATCAAAATCGTCGCAGACTTATCTTGGTTTAACTCTACTAATAGTTGAAAGCGAATATTGTTGACGACAACATGTTAATTGATTTTACGGTGACAAAAGAAAGCTTTAGCGAATGCCAGTTCATAGAGACATGTTAAACTTGTAAGTACAACATATACTGGATCAACCAAATCTTGTCAGTAGTAAAAGGCGGCAAATTTGAAAAATCGCGGGTTAGCAACACTGTGTTCGAATAATTCCAAAATCGCGTGTCATCTGTGTGTTATCTGTGGAATGTGGATCGTGAATGACAGCCATCATCTTATTGTTTACATTCTGAATCGTTTCTATTTCAAGAGAAATTTCTGCTGTCACCATTAAATACCAAGATTATGCATGACCTCAAGCAAAGCTAAGGTGCCCACAATGTACAATTATACTCGTTGACGGTAAACATTACTAAAATTTGAGGTTATGATAATTCACACGAACTGACGTATGAAGGGCGGAAAAATAAACACGTTTTGGTTCGATGTACATTGCTGCTTTTCTTAGCGCAATTCTGCCCTTTGAGTGTTACATGGTGTTACCCTACTTTAATTTGCAGTACATTGCTACTGACAAGATTTGCTTGACGCACTATAGTTGTAAAGTTAACTATTTAAGGTGCAGTGCTCGACGCAACGTTGGCGCAACTGCGCAGCGACACCATTTTCCATAGCCCTGACGAGACGCCGACGCTCAAAAGACGATAGTGGGCCCTAAAAGTTTGCTGACCGCATGGCCTTGACGAACTTGGAGGATATAACCAAACGGAGACGCCTTTTCTGTAATTTATGTACTGTACCGTAAAAATAGCCATGTCAGATAAACGTAAGTCCATACATTGTGTATGACCATTGGCCGCCTATTTTCGACAGAGAGGAAGACTTGTTAATGGCTACTCCGTTAGGTTATATTATATCCTCTAAGTTGACGAACGTCCAGTTAGAAAGTAAGGTGCGTGGTCAAATCTTATGGCGGATGGGGCATGGGGCTGGGAGACTCACCAAAGTCCTGCGAGGAGTCCAAAATGGTCTCCACCATCATCTTGACACGGCCCCGGCTACGCGGCTGGGTGACAAGCGAAAAGAAATATAAGCGCCATGTTGCAAATAAAATAACGCAGCGAAAAAAGTGGCCGAATTCATCCGAACTACGTGCATAACCCTAAAGGTTCCGTCACACAGGCGGGGCGTGAGCGGAGCGCGCCGCTTTTACATATAAAACGCTCACGCCCCGCCCGGAAAACGCGCCTGCGTGACGGAACCTTAATGGGGTTGCAGTTCGTTGAAAATAAGGATTGGTAACTAAAATAAGGACGCTATGAGCACGATGAACTTCGTACGGACAAGGTATGTATGTAGTATATAGCGCCTGTAACTATCTCTATCTCACGCGCATAGTCGTATTGCTGTCTCGCTCGCACAGAGGCATTGACCGTTGGCATCATGGGCACGGAGAGATAGGAACAGGCGGGTCGATGTACGAAATTACTCGTGCTAAGCGTCCTTTCTTTACACATTATCTTGCATTTTCTTTACTTAGCCTTGCCTGTCTTAGTGTAAGGCCTGAGTGGACGCTCGAGTTGGGCGTGCAACGGGGCGGGGCGTGCGGCGTGCATGTTAAACAAATGCAAACGTATAGTAGTGGCCTTAGTGCACGCTGCTCAAATGACTCCTGAGCCCGACGCCACACTGCACGCCCCGCCGATCGCTCCGCTTCGAGCGTGAGAGAGTGATATAGTAATAAGAAAGTGTGTTATTTCCATAGGTATTAATAATATTATAAATGCGACCAGTAACTCTGTTTGTCTGTTACCTCTTTACACTTTAACCACTGAACCGATTAAGATGAAATTTTATTTGATTTTGTCCTTTTTAAAGGACATTGGGACTAGGAAGGTATAAGTGGATGTAACAATGCTCCATAAACGAGTATTAAATGATGAGTGTATCCTGTTACAGTGTATTTATAGACCAAACAAGCACAACAGGCATTTTAATGTGGTTAATAATTATATAGATTTTCCTGGTATAATGACAATACTGAAAACTGTAGTACACTTGAGATCAATGAAAATGGGCCACTTTGTAAAAAAATCCCGACTAATATCCATACTATATATACCTACAAATATAAATGCGAAAGTTTGTCTATCGGTTACCTCTTCACGCTTAAACCGCTAAACCAATTTGGACAAAACTTTGTATGGAGATAGTTTATGCCCCGAGCAAGAACATAGGGTATATTTTGTGTGAATAATAACAAGGTTGTTTAAATGCAATTCTATCATCGTATTTATAATTTCATCATCTTCCTCGCGTTGTCCCGGCATTTTTGCCACGGCTCATGGGAGCCTGGGGCCCGCTTGGCAACTAATCCCAGGAATTGGCATGGGCCCTAGTTTTTACGAAAGCGACTGCCATCTGACCTTCCAACCCAGAGGGGAAACTAGGCCTTATTGGGAATAGTCTGGTTTCCTCACGATGTTTTTCTTCACCGAAAAGCGACTGGTAAATATCAAATGATACTTCATACATAAGTCCCGAAAAACTCATTGGTACGAGCCGGGGTTCGAACCCGCAACCTCCGCATTGCAAGTCGCACGCTCTTACCGCTAGGCCACCAGCGCTTTTGATATACCGAGCTAGTACATTGTGTAAAAATAAAAATATTTTCCATAATGTTATTTATAATTTATGTGGTTTAAATTCATGTAACAGTGAGATGCTGATATCTCTACCATGTCTAACCGATAGCTGTGTTTCTGTCGTCAGTTACTGAATTAAGTAAGGTGTGAAGAGCTATAGCTGTGTTTCTGTCGTCAGTTACTGATTTAAGTAAGGTGTGAAGAGCTATAGCTGTGTCTCTGTCGTCAGTTACTGAATTAAGTAAGGTGTGATGAGCTATAGCTGTGTTTCTGACGTCAGTTACTGATTTAAGTAAGGTGTGAAGAGCTATAGCTGTGTTTCTGTCGTCAGTTACTGAATTAAGTAAGGTGTGAAGAGCTATAGCTGTGTTTCTGTCGTCAGTTACTGATTTAAGTAAGATGTGAAGAACTATAGCTTTGTTTCTGTCGTCAGTTACTGAATTAAGTAAGGTGTGAAGAGCTATAGCTGTGTTTCTGTCGTCAGTTACTGATTTAAGTAAGGTGTGAAGAGCTATAGCTGTGTTTCTGTCGTCAGTTACTGAATTAAGTAAGGTGTGAAGAGCTATAGCTGTGTTTCTGTCGTCAGTTACTGAATTAAGTAAGGTGTGTGAAGTTAGCCTGCTAAAGAATGAAGATAAGTTATACAGCATAACAGTATAAATACCAAACCACTGCCGATAAGAAATGGCTTGTCTTGTCAGAAAATCTAAGCGCTAGAATTCGCTGAGCACATTAGGTATTTTTTTTGTCAGGCCCCATCATTTTATTAAACAAGAGGATCCACAATATACATAAGTTTGTATGTCAATTTGTTACTTGGGAGTTGCACAGAAACAATCCGAGAACCAAGAAAATGTTGCTATTGAGCCAGGGCCGGATCTAGGGTAGAGCAAGTGGAGCGGCTGCTCTAGGCGCCGTATGGCATGGGGGGCGCCAAAATGGCAAATGAGAAAAAAAAAGTTTTTAAAGACGCGAGTGTGGCGTGAAAGGGGGGGGAGGGGGGGTGGAAAATATGCTTGATAACTTCAATGAAGGGCGGCAAAACCCGATTTCGCTCTACCCTAATCAAGGGCTCGGGCCGGCACTGTATTGAGCCTTCATTCTAATGTAACTTTTGTGATTGAGCTTGTCTTTGTAAAAACTATAGAACACCCTTCTTATAACTTGTGAGCATCACTACATAGTATAAAACAAAGTCGCTTCCCGCTGTCTGTCTGTCTGTATGCTTAGATCTTTTAAACTATGCAACGGATTTTGATGCGGTTTTTTTTTATAGATAGTGTGATTCAAGAGGAAGGTTTATGTATAATTATTAACCCGTGCGAAGCCGGGGCGGGTCGCTAGTTTTAGTATAATATATGTAAATAAAGTCTATTTTTTTATTCGGTAGACTGAAATGACAGTTAATAGTATGAAATGACATTTCATGTTCATACTATTAACTGTCATTTCAGTCTACCGAATAAAAAAATAGACTTTAGTTAATGAAATATTAGAGATGGTATACTGTTATGGTTTTGAATATATTATCAGAAGTACTTATACAGAATACGAATATAAGCTGCATAGAAAAAATATTATACATAGCTTTAAAGTTACAACAAGTAAAATAAAACAGGTTTTTTAGTTACTTTCTCATAAAATGCAGCTTAAAAATTAAGGCAGGCAGTTGGCATAGCACGCAAAAACGGCAAAAATATATCAACAGCTGATTCGCAAACAATTAATAAGCTCAAAATTAACTTAGCGTCGTCGACCGTCCCGACTAACTGTACTCCATTTCAAGTCGGTTGACCGACCGGCGACCACTAAAAATACTAACAAACAAAATACAAGGTAGTCAGTTATTTTTACCTTTTAAATTCCCATCGATTCTCCAGAAGTACAGCGATCGCCTTACCTAGGTGTCATCTAGCGAAAACGAAAGTACCAGCGCTAGAGGAAAGCAAAAAAATGCGTCCAAAAGACTGTAACACAACACGCACTCTAACCGGGTGCAACCACAGTCACTAGAATCGATTTAACGCCGCGCACAGTTACAGAAACCTATAATCCCGTCTCAATTCACTATATACATTTATATCAAACATGAATACGTAGTAAACAGTTATCCGTTACTAGTTAATTGGCTTTAAATGTCGGCCGATGAGAAAATCTAACCGGACAGTCCCACTACAGCGCAAGCAGTGACAGAAGGAGAGGAATGGATTGAACGAGAACGTTGAGAGCGGTGAATGGAGAGAACGAAAGTGCACAGATAAATTAGGGTTGGATATGAACGGCGGAAAAATAACAAAGAGTGCCAGTCGTTAATCGAGAACAACATTTATTTTTAAGTTTATTTATTGACAAATTCATTGAGTGAGAATGCACAAATAGCAATGCGCAAACTCAAAATAACGATAAAAAATTTACCATCATTTAATTTTTCAAAGTCATTCAACACACATGGCAATCCCAACGAGACCTCAGCAAAAATCAAAAATATTGTTCATAGCAACACCAGTACTTGTCAAGCTAAAATTATTTTTAATATTGTGGTTCTGTACAAAAATACGGTACACCACTGCTGTTTTTGAATTTGTCAGTTCCTCTGTGTCATTTCACTCATGTCTCTTAAAAGAAAAAGCGGCCAAGTGCGAGTCGGACTCGCCCATGAAGGGTTCCGTATTTAGGGGATTTATGACGTATAAAAAAAAAACTACTTACTATAGTTCGTTTTTTTAGCATTAGAAATAAGGTAAACAATCTTGACGTGTCTTTTTATTGAAAAGCACGTTTTTTAAATAAATAATGGCAAATATTCTTCTGGTTTCATAAGTAATAGTTACTGATTTTTAAATAGCGTTTTCCAATTAAAAGACACGTCAAGATCGCTTAGACGCTTACCTTCTTTCTAATGCTAAAAAAACGAACTATAGATCTCGTTCAAACCAATTTTCGGTGGAAGTTTGCATGGTAATATACATCATATATATTTTTTAGTTTTATCATTCTCTTATTTTAGAAGTTACAGGGGGGGGGACACATTTTACCACTTTGGAAATGTCTCTCGCGCAAACTATAAGCTTAGAAAAAAATTATATTAGAAACCTCAATATCATTTTTGAAGACCTATCCTAGACCTATTATAGATATCCCACACGTATGGGTTTGATGAAAACAAAATTTTTGAGTTTCAGTTCTAAGTATGGGAACCCCCAAAATTTATTGTTTTTATTTTCTATTTTTGTGTGAAAATCTTAATGCGGTTCACAGAATACATCTACTTACCAAGTTTCAACAGTATAGTTCTTATAGTTTCGGGAAAAAGTGGCTGTGACATATGGACGGACAGACAGACATGACAAATCCATAAGGGTTCCGTTTTTTGCCATTTGGCTACGGAACCCTAAAAACAACACAACACCGTTTGTACAGATGTGGCCTAAAAACGTACAAAAAATTAAAATTAGGCTGTACTTAGTTAGGTTGCCGGATATTTCTTGATTAATATAGTTTTTGGCCTAATAAAAGATCAAAATTGCGCCAGCCAGTAAAAGGATACTGATCAACGTTCATGTTTCTCTTAATAAAATAAGAAATAAATAAATAAATTACAACGTTCCTCCAAAGGTTTTAGTTCGTTTACTGCGGTACCCTACTAATCAAATTTACACGTCACTCGAGAAAGTGGTGTCATTGTCAAACCAAGTGAAGTTGAAGTGTCAAACGAACGCAGGCTACAGTGCACGCGTGGTGCGGATATTCCTGCAATATTAATTTATTTACTTAAAATTCTCACCCGCATCATATTTTTTATTAACGAGACGCTATCGCGCGACCATTTCAAATCTAGTTACTTTAAAGTCTTTAGCTGAATCAAAAGGGCCTAAACCACGATGAGCAGCGAAGATGTGAAATTATTTACCAGGGAGGAGCTGAAATCCCGAAACACTCGTGAAGATGCAGTCATGATCATTCACAACGGTGTCTATGATGTCACGCATTTCCTGGATGAGGTGAGTGAATGAACTTTTAAGTTTTTTTTTACTAGCAGGCGAGTAGGCGTGCGAAATCATCAGTATGCATATTCAAGAACTTGTTTGCTTAAAAAAAACTATATATAACATATGTGTAATTTTAGGGCAAAGTCCATTTCAATAATGTAGCGATTATATGCTCTTTGATTTCAATAAGTTTCGTTACTTGCAAGTGTTCAGTAAATTGCGAGTCTTATCTTATCAGTATTGTTTTACTTTGTTATTTGTGGATACTTAAACAAGTTAAACTAAGTTTCGCATATGCAACTGTTATAGTCATGCTCATAAGTCATAGCGCTGGAAGCCACCAGCAACATGCTGCATGAGGCCATTTCGTGGCACTTTAATCTTATTTTGTGTTTTCTTTCATATTATGTATTGTCTGTGCTTACGAATAAATTATATTCTATTCTATTCTATAAGACATATCTTTATCTAGTTTTTATTTTTCAAGATTAGTATAGTATGCACCAATATTAATGGTTTTGCATAATTAAATATCATTTGCACAATCCTTTCAGTCACCTTTTTACATGATGCAAAAGAGAGTAATGTGTTTAAATATTCACAAAATGTCCCTATTTGCAATACTTTATGTTACTATTACTGCACATTATGATTTTATGATAGAAAAAAGTACAGATTTGCCCATTTGCTATAAATATTTTTTAAATACTAAAATGATTTATATTTATTTATTTCATAATATGTAATTACAATATAAAGTAATTGACCTATTAAAATATGACCTACAAAACTTCAGTTCAACTGTACTAACTTTATAAATACCTTAACAATATATCAGTTTTTAAGGTTCCGTACCCAAAGCGTAAAAACGGGACCCTATTAATACTCACAGGTCATCTGTTTGTCACCAGGCTGTATCTCATGAACCGGGATAGATCTGTTGCCACTATAACAACAAATACTAAAAAGTATGGAACCCTCGGTAGGCAAGTCCAACTTGCATTTGTCCGGTATTTATATATGTATACATGTGGTATACATAGACTGAAACTATATGACTACCTCATTCAAGTTTTACAACATCATAGTAGGGATGGTGTACTTTAAATCGTTATATACATATATCAACATACTACAACATAAATAAAATTTAATCATTTAAAAAAAAACTAGTTTTGGAGCCCAGAAGGCACATTTTATGGTGTAGGATTAAGGGCTGATTTAGACGGCGCGCGAACTCGCATGCGATTTTCGTTACATTGCGGCCTCAGCGGCCTGTTGGTTACGTCCAATTCAACCAACCGATCAAAACCCGCAATGTAATGTAACTCGCATGCGAGTTCTCGCATCGTCTAAATGAGCCCTAATGATAGACTTTTATGTCCCAAATATTACAACATATTATATAAAGTAAGATAAATGACTTGAGCTTTTTTAAAGTGTTTTTGTCATTAATCATTAATTTATGTCATAATATAAAGAAACACAAAACAATAAAACTTGCAGCTGATCTATGACGGATCTATGATGACACACTGTTTAATCCAAATGCCGAAGTGGGGTACAGTGGGCCAAGAAAGTGGTCTACCAGTTTTGACAAGAGTTTCTGCGAGATCTAACGATCGCTAAGGTTGACAATTGTCACTGACATAATATTAAATCGACCTTGTTGTCTCATGACGTTCAAACGAACCTCAACCATAGGGTGGTATACCACATTTTTGGCCGAGTGTACAAACAGCAACACTTAAGTCTTAACTGTCCATCGGTGGACCTTATGCCTTTTGTAATAAGGTTTATGGACTATCATTTCATTGTGTGTTCCATTTTCCAAAACTTTTGGCTGGGGCGGCGATTCTTTGACCCATGTTCTTTCACTGTTAAAATTATATTTCATCGCTTCATCGTTTCATCGATTCGTTGCTTGAACGGCGTCGTCAGCGCCATCTAGCCGAGCATAGGTCAAAGGTGAATGACTTCACTATCCGAGAATGACTGACTGAATGACTTTTTCTTGATCTCCGATCCGAGACACGTTTTTTCCTTAGACTTTATTCATATTATACGAGTTATACGGAGTTACATTTGTCTTTGCTCTTAACCAATGACAACAGAAAATATGACATCGTTAACTGTTCGTCAAAAGGTCGAAGGTCACCACACAACCTTCATCTCATTGACTTGTTGACGTCACGTAGGTATATTGTTATAACAAAGAAAACATCATTGACTCAATATCCATATCTTGAATATGTGCAATAAGTTTTATGCAAAAATTACATTTTTGGAGTACCAAAAGCTAGTAAGCTTTTATCGCTGACTGTACTTTTGTTAACTTTATTTGTCGTTCATAAGCGCATTGTAATGTAATATGCCTACTTTAATAAACTATCTTTTATTTTATCTTATCTTTCTTTCTTTCCACGGACAATTAGTATTAACTCATCGAGACATTTCTAAAAACCCCAAACACAATTAGGTTGCGTTGTTTTATCAAAAATATCCTATGGCAATCTCCTGTCTCCATCATCAGATCAGCTCCATGGTACCATAACATTGCATTGTCACCCGACTTACACACGTATGCAAATTTTCAGCTTCATCAGAAACCGGCAATTGGGTCAAATTTAACTTGCAAGATTTGACCCGTAATTACATACATACAATGCAAGTTAAGTAAAACCTTGTAACAAGTAACAGTGAAAATTTTTTTTAGATACACATTTTTATTGCGAGACTATAATACTTTGCATGTCTATCAAGTAGGTCTCGAGATCTTTCAAATTAGCCTAAACTCAATGTGTTTATGTCTTCCCAACGAAGAGTTCCTTTGGCTACCTTCCGATTGCATCATCAGATCAGCTCCGTGTTAGCATATTATTGCATTGTCATCGCAAATACGGAAGTATGCGAAATTTCAGCTCAATGAGACATGAGAAGTGGTTCAAGTTCAAATATAAGTTACAAGATTTGAAGCACCATATATACAAAGGGATATAAAGCTAAATAATAGTGTGTAAAAATAAAATATGCTACAGACGTGTTTGTTTCCCTGTGTTACGGTTTTCCCCTAAACAGGAAGTTATGAAATACGTTTCATTTTTTTGGTAGTTTTCTTTAGTCAATAAATAGCCGTAACCACGCCGTAACAAACATATTATAAAACATCAATTGAATTTGGAACCTCCTCCTTTTGAATTATGAAGTCGGTTAAAAAATACTGTCAGAGCAGAGCATATCGACGATGGAAATTTCAAATGTCGTAAGGGACATACGACAACATGTCCCTTACGACATTTGAAATTTCCACCGTCGATATGCATTGTAAAAACTACGCCAACATTCTGTCTCGAACAAAACATGGCACGTGCATCTAAATTCGTATTTATTACAAAGTTAACACGCACACTGAATATAACGTCATACATACACTCCATACGTTCGCATAAACGTATCTATTCTAAACTTTATTCCATTTCAATAGGGTCATAGAGAAAAAAATACATAGAGTGCTCACTCCATACATCAGTTTTAGTATCAAAAAGACTATTAGCATCTAGCATCGAGTAGCGGAACTACCAGTACTGCTACTTGACAATAGATGTAGCACCGACCGGAAAGTCTTATGCTGTTGAGATAAGACTTTCCGGTAGGAGCTACATCTATTGTCAAGTAGCAGTACTGATAGTTCGGCTACTCGATGCTAGATGTAGGCACTGAAATTAATAGTCTGAACTGATGTATGGAGTGAGCACTCTTGTCTTACTATATTTCTCTATGATAGGTTTTACAATAGCCATTAAACGTTGTGTAGAAAATATGCGGTCAATTATTGAACCTTAAATTAAAGACATAATGGATGGTTGGTAAAGAGCACAGAATACCTCAACTAAAACATACTACACGGAGAATATAAGACAATCGCGCTCATCGCACATATATAAGCGCTCCCGTTCTAATTTAGTATGGGAACACGGCAAGTTGCGCCCACAATTACGACCTAATATTATTAGTTACAAGTTGTTATGCAATCGGCCCCAGTGCGTTTATCAAAAACTTGTAACTTGTAATACAAGCGGATGTCACTTTTTGACAGCTGTTGTTAGAAAGGGACTTCCACTTGTATTACAAGTTGCAAGCTTTTGAGAAACGGGCCCCTCATGATCAAATCGTAGCATTTTACAAGTAAAGATGCACCTAAGTGTGTGTGTGTGTGTGTGTGTGGTATCATCGTGCTGTATGTAAACGCTTCATGATGCGGTGTCTGTGTTGCCTGTAGAAGAGCATAAGATGATGAATGTCTAATTCAGACCATATTCTTTTGTGATAAAGTTTAAATTAGCTTGTAATCTTGCTTATTGGGTGTCATGGCCTCTTGAGTACCTACCGCTATTATATTCTATGAGAAATAAATTATTCTGTGGTGAAAATGGACCTTGGGACCTTAGGGATGAACATTGAGATTCATAAATAATCATACGAAAAGTGAATATATAATACAATAATGTAAAGTTAATAAAGTACAGCAAAACAGGAAAATATTATAGTGTGGTACTGCCCCATTTAATCGTATATTAGGTAGACTAGTTCTGCCTGCGTATTCGTCTGCGTAAAATAATGATAATGATGATAGACAAAAACTATCCTATGTCCTTTTCCGGGCCGTAAACTATATAAATACCGAATTGCATCTACTTAAATCGATTCAGCGGTGAAGAGATAACAGACAGATAGAGTTACATTCGCATTTCTAATAATATTTTTTGATCAGCGCGGCAAGCGGGACCTTTTGGAAACTCAAAATCTCATACAAAATTAGACTTAACGCAAACGCGTATGTCACGTCACGCTATCGAATGAAATTTACACTAGGGCAGGGGCCAAAGAGTAGTATAATATGGGGCATTATCTATGAAAAGGTAGGTATTGTCGATGGCGCTTACGTTATATTTATGTCGAAGCATCGTTAATAATGGAGGAAGCGTCATCGACAATAAGGTCCCTTTTCATAGATAACGTCACATATATAGGACACAGATTGAGTTTAACTCTAAGCTAAGCTATAATATAGCCATCAATGCCCCGACATTCCTTAGCTGCCGGCGAAATGAAATTCCGAGACTCCGTGCTCGCTTTGTGAGATGAGGATGTCTATGTCTGTTGGGTTACATTACAGGTCACAGATCACTTGCCTCGTATTCCCATTTGTCCCCGCTACGCGTGGCCTCCGCCATATATGAGGTGGGGACAGATGGGAATAATCATCATAATCATAATCATTTACTTGCACATAAAAAGCACATACTCTAAGGTCTACTGCTATAGCCCCGATGCAGGACTTTAACAAAAATATCGACGAATGTTTAATCTAGGTTATTTTGATTGTAAAAAAAAATCAGGAGACAATATAATAGGGGCATATCTATGGTTAAAGGCACTAGTTTCTCCCGAGCGTCGGCGTCTAGTCATAGTCAACTCCAAAGAGTAAAGAAAGTATAATGGGTAGTCAACTCTATGGCTGCTGCTCGACGCAACGTCGGCGCAACTGCGCAGCGAGGCCATTTTCCATAGCGCTGACTAGACGTCGACGTTGTAAAGACACTGGGATGGAACTAATATGTATACATCATATTGCGTGCAAATATTTTCTATAATGTTAATATGTATAACTACATTTGTATGGAGAAGCGGTCGTCCTCTTACGATTTAAATGCAGGAACCGTTCTCAAACGGTGTCTCTAGTTAGTAGTCTATGAGTTGTGTTATCTATTCTTTTATGTAGAGTCAGTCTTGACCCATTTTAGAGATCCTTAGCGAGGTCACAATCTTCTTCCTAGCTTTATCCCGGCATTTTGCAACGCTACTTCTCGTTACGTTACAGCACACAAGTTAGCACAGAATTAACGTTACGTTACGTTAATTCTGAGCTGCCGCCATCCGAAATATCGGAGCGGCCAAGGTGCTCACAAATATCTGAACACGCACTCTAACACGTATCTGTTCTTGGAGTTCAGCTTAGTCTAAAGTCTATTTATACACGTTATCAGAGGTCGTTCACCCGTGCAATCTTAGCTTTATTAACGTAGTAATAACGCCATTTTCCATAGCGCTGACTAGACGTTGACGTTGGGGATGAGGCTATAGTCTGGGGTGGCCCAAAGGGTTAAACGATCATTTCTAGTGTGTTTCTAGTTAACCCTAAAATAAATTAACACATTCAGTGCCGAAAACCCGTCTATCGGGTATTTTCTGATTTCGTTCCCAGGCCGGTCGACCCCATAGTCGGGATCGTGGTACTAGTACTACAGCTTTACATGACGATTTTTTGTGGCCTGGCGCGTATGTCTTGTTTGGCTGCTGGGAGGCAATGAGCGTGTTAAATTTGTTACATTGTTATGTTACAACTTCAAAATGGTGTTTTGTTGTCAGCACCCGGGAGGAGAGGAGGTGCTGCTGGAGCAGGCGGGGAATGACGCCACGGAGCCCTTCGAAGATGTCAGCCACAGCTCGGATGCCAGGTGAACTATTTATTTATTTTACTAGCGACCCGCCCCGGCTTCGCACGGGTTAATAATTTATACATAAACCTTCCTCTTGAATCACTCTATCTATTAAAAAAACGCATCAAAATCCGTTGCGTAGTTTTCAAGATCTAAGCATACATAGGGACAGACAGACAGCGGGAAGCGACTTTGTTTTATACTATGTAGTGATAGTGAAACTTAGCAACCCAAAGCAAAAGTAATTTTGGAGAATATTCTAGAGTAAAGTAGGCAAATTTTACGGTATTCCGTATCCCTACATACATAAGGAACTGTAAGGAAAAACTCAGGGCGTCCGCTAGCTGGCGCGGTTGCATGGGGCGGGTGAGCGGGTTAACGAAAAATAGTATGAGCGTTGCTATTACAATAGCACCCGCGTGCGGGCGTTCGCTCCGTGCACACGCCCACGCGACGCGAACGTCCTTATATACTTACATTATTTTCCGATATTCGAACTATCTTAATACCAAATCTAAATCGGTACAGCGTTTTAAGCATTACAATATTACTTTCGTATTATAATATTAATAGGGAAGTTGGGATAGTTACTCTTATAAACAAACCTAATTAAGCTATTGTTATACCCAGAGATGTACAAAATGGTTTTAAAAAAGCATTTAAATACAAAATGCAAAATACTTTTCAGATTTACTATTTCAAATGCAAAATACCAAATAGTTTTGCGTTTTGTATTTCAAATGCTAAATGCAAAATAGGTATTTTCAAAATACTTTTTCAAAATAAAATACCTTTTGAGCAAATCTCAGATATTTTTATTTATTTTAGGTATTTATCATGAGAAATAGAGACACAATGCCGAGCCGAACAAAAACGTCTAATATCATGGCATGGCGCCTTATGCATGACATTTTGGTCATATTTATCAGTACGCGTATCAATAAATTCTGTTATGGTATTAATAATAGTCCGTCGGTTCCTCTCTCTGCGGCCCTGACCACCGGCAGCTTGGGCCCTGCCCCGCTGCTGGCGGCACCCTAGGTTAGGTTTTTTATAATGTGTTTATAATATTTTTTTATATTATTTTTGTAAGTGTTTTTATATTTAAATTTTATATACATATTGTAAAAAACCAACCTAAGAAGAGAAATAAATAAAGGAAATAATACTCACTTAAAATAATGTAAAAAACTAGACTAACGAAAAGAGAGCCATGGCTCCATTTTGTGACTTGTGTGGCCATTTATTTCGGTTGATTGTGCATCTAGTTCTTATTTTATTATTATTACACTTTTCTTTTATTAATTAACAACTGGACTGGTATTGTTAAAAAGTGAAAAAAACATCAGTTTTTATTTATTACGCTTTTTAACAATACCGCTGGCGCCAGGCGCTAGCAGGCGCCTCTATCGGTCAAATTCGGCAATACAAGCGTCATTCGTTCATTTCATTTTGTTTGACTGGTAATGTTGGCTAAACTTAATCACAAAGTATTTTGCATTTTGAAATGAATATTAAAAATGCAAAATACGTCTCGAAAAGTATTTCAAATAAAATACAAAATGGTTTTTACTAAAAGGCATTTAAATGCAAAATACAAAATAGGTATTTTGCATTTTGTATTTGCATTTTAAATAGAAGTATTTCAAATAAATCGCATCTCTGGTTATACCCATTAACATAATCATGTTTACCTGATTAATAAATGCGCCATCGTTGACACACAGTTCACCATTCGTGAATCGTATTTACAAAAGCATAAAGTTCACTTTAGGACCCTTAGGTTAAATAACCTAACCACCACTCAAATGAGTGGGTTGCTTATACAGCTTAGTACTTTTATTGCGGTAATCATGTCGATGATATGATGTAACACATGGTTGAACATAACGTATCGATTTTGCTCTTCTCATTGCTATTTTGTCATCTTACTACTTTTTAGGGTTCCGTACCTCAAAAGGAAAAAAAACGGAACCCTTATAGGATCACTCGTGTGTCTGTCTGTCCGACCCCCCCCCCCCTAAAATTTTGAAAAAATACACTAAATAGTTCTTTACCTATAGATGAAAGGAAAACCTGTTAGAAATGTGCTGTCAAGCGTGATTTGGACTTAATGTACGGAACCCTTGGAAGCTTGGAACGCGATTCGGACTCGCACTTGGCCGATTTTTGTATCCCAAAATACTTAATTGACAGTTCCATTGCCCAACCACTTACTCATCATCATCATCTAGCCGTTTTCGGCCACAGCGACTGCTTTCTACTGCTGAGAGCGTCGCTGGTGCGCTCTCAGGTGACTGACGTAGCCAATCTTTGCAGCAAATGTGCGGCCACACTCGCTGCTGGTCAGCACCCCTCCGACGTAATTATATGTGATGCTGATGGCCACAGGTGGTCTGGCATTTAGCTCGTGTCGAGTTCTGAGCGTCGCCTAGCTTCAAACTACTCAATCCGTTTGCAACACATCTAAATATTGAATGAAATACATAATTTGATCTGTTCCCAAAATGAAATCTCCCCTTTGTCCCCAGAGCCCTAATGAAGAAATACAAGATCGGCGAGCTGGTGGAGGCGGACCGGACGCAGACGAAGGGCGCGTACGCGCCGCAGTGGAGCAACGACCAGCCGCAGGAGCAGGGCAAGTGCGTCATCGCGTAGTTCACCCTATCACGCCATCACTGTACCCTCCGTACCCTAAACACACTGTACCTTCCGTACCCAAACACACTGTACCTTCCGTACCCTAAAGACACTGTACCCTCCGTACTCTAAAGACACTGTACCCTAAAGACACTGTATCCGTGTTAGAGCCACCCACACGAGCGTCGGCGTCTAGCCAACTCTATGGCTGCTGAGCGCAACGTCGGCGCAACTGCGCAGCGACGCCATTGTCCAAAGCGCTGACTAGGCGCCGACGCTCGGGAGACGCTAGTGTGGGGTGGTGCTTAACCTTTCGTGTGTGCTTAGGATATTCAAAACGCGCTCTAAATTTTGGCTATCCTTTTGAACGCCAAAGACGTAAAAAGACGCGCGCGGCTATGAGCACGGCACCAATCATGAGACATTTAAGAGAAAATATTGAATATTTTTGATAGGCGTGGCGTTAAAAGGGTTAATGCAAAAAACTGATTGAAAAATGAGATCGTCCTAATAAAACACAGACGAAAGGTTTCAATAACATCACCTTATTCCGTAACACATTGTTTTTATCACACTTGCAACGAAACGAAATAAATTTTGAAATATACATTAATTAATACAGTTATGATGTTACTAAGTTACGCATGTTTCAATTTAATGTGTACATTGAAATGGGGCGATGGAAATTATAAGCATCTTTGTAAGGTTGACTATACGTAGGTATTACTTTGTGACATAATAATCGATCCTAGAGAATCAAAGCGTCACTATAAAAATTCAAGACCTATTTCAAATACTTACCTACCTACATCATTGAGGTATATAACAAGAGACGACATCTCGAACAAAATGTTTCCGCACCTCAGAGAAGTGCATGCATGCATGCGAAGCCGAAAATTGTTAATAAAGACGCCACGAGTATTTTTTGAGTCAGTTAAACAACGTTGCATACAATACTTTTTCTACGACCAAACATTTACTTTGAAAACTAAATAATAGTAAATCAACAGTTATTCCATTGCTTAGCGGTGAAATGTTATTCCATCCCTTTTATTATATTTTCTTGTGCTATTGTTGCAACTTTTTAACACGCACGAAGGCATTTTTTAATTTTCATTTTTTTTCTGTACATGTGTGGCATCTCGTCAGTGGTCGGTGACGTACTAAAAGCAAAGAAGTGCATGCACTTCTCTGAGGTGCGGAAACATTTTGTTCGAGATGTCGTCTCTTGTTATATACCTCTATGACCTACATTTTGACATTTTACATTTTGACGACCGGTCTGGCCTAGTGGGTAGTGACCCTGCCTGCTAAGCCGATGGTCCTGGGTTCGAATCCCGGTAAGGGCATTTATTTGTGTGATAAACACTAATATTTGTTCCGGAGTCATGGATGTTTTCTATGTATATAAGTATGTATTTATCTATATAAGTATGTATATCGTCGCCTAGCACCCATAGTACAAGCTTTGCTTAGTTTGGGGCTAGGTTGATCTGTGTAAGATGTCCCCCAATATTTATTTATTTATTTTTATTTTTACATAGTGTAATTTTTGACATACTCGTATTTTGTAACATTCGTACATCGTAAATAATTATAAACATACGAGCAAGTGTGATGAAAATATACTATCCATTCATGTTTTACAAACCGCTAATACATAAGTATATAGATAGAAAAACTGTCAGATTTCGGACGATCGCCCTAAATAGGGCGGTACGTCACCCCCTCCCCGTATTTAGATTAAGGTCACTGACCCCCTTCTAACCCCAGTACCTATCTGTATAAGTGAATACACATAGTGGACCTAGTTGGTTTTTAACTTAGGTTCCTTTGTTTATACATTAAAAAAGTAATCGATGAGTTCGATAAAAATTCATCAAAAATAGTTTTAAGGCGATATGCAGTGTAAATTTCATTCGAGGCGTAACGATCGTTCGCGTTTGCGTTATGTCTATTTTTGTATGGGATTTTGAACAGCGCGCCAAGCCGTTGGGAAGTTTTGGAAACTCGAAATCCCATACAAAATGACACTTAACGCAAACGCGTTTGTCACATCACGCTATCGAATGAAATTTACACAAGGGGTACTGACGTCGCAGTAAACCTGTCTTAAGCAAAATATTCGGTGGTTTTAAAGATTTGGGAACATAGGTAAACAGAATCTATATTTTGTTAAGTAGATACTATCCTTATACGATTTGAATGTTTAAAGTTACGCGTTTGACGTGTATTGACGTCTTTTGGCGTTTACATAGTTTTATTGCACTGCTGGTTTCAAACATACACATTCTAGCTTCCATTGCAATACCTAATGCACTTTACACATGTTTTTGCAATAAGCATACTTATTTTTAGTAAACGATTGCTCATTTTATTGTACTTAACTACTTATTCCAAAAAACTGTGATCAATATAGATCTGTTTTGCGCAGCTTTCTATAATGTATGAATAATTTACATATATTTAGTAGCTGTCTATATATTTGGTGATAGATGCTTAAAAGTAGATTTAGGGGGTGATTACTATCACATCTCATCTACTGATGACGGCCAGTAGGCCTAGCATATGATTGGCGCGACAGTATCTCGTGGCGAGATAGACTAACCGTCCTTCTCCAACTATGTTAATAAAAGAGGGACGGGTACTCTATCTCGCCGCGAGATACTGACGCGCCAATCATGTGCTAGCCCGGCAGGACATATCGAAAGTTTTTTCTGCTTTTGACATCAATGGTCGTCAAATTATGTGTCTAGGTAAAACATTAGCACAAATAATGTATTTTGTTCGCTTTTATAGCCACTAGAGTGCCCTTATAAATGTGTTCTGCCAACAATCATCATCATCTCGAATTTTAGTGTTATAAGCAGCTATTCACATTGCACCACATGTTATCAGAACTTTATTTTACCAACTTGACCGTTATTACGACAACTTTTTAGTGCCGATTGTTATTTTAAATTTATGAGGCACATGGGACCAAAAGCGTTCAAACAAACAGTACGAAAGTCTGAAATGATTGCAAATAACAACATTCATATATATGTACTGAATTTCGATACGCCCCCTACTAACATATACAAGTGGCAATTTCATTCACTTTTTGATGTTAAATAATCAAAGTTTAAGGTATGCAATATCTACTGATTATAATTTTTGATTTTTACTTTGTCATTATGGTTTTCTCATTTTAAATTAATATAACTAGATTTAAATGTATTATAAAATTAACAATTAGTTTAATATCAAGACTCAATAATTGTCAAGTTGGTGATAAAGTGGTCAAATCATATCTAGAATATAATTTTTTGAAAGTTTTAGTCAAATATAGCCGCTGCTTCTTTATTCAGAGCCCAGCCAGAGATATATATTTTAGTAAACTATAATGTATTATACCTAATAAATGTCATTATATCGTGTCTATGTCACAAAATGTAATCATAGTGAGTAAAGTTTTGGTGCTTTGTTTTTAATTACTTTATAGTTTAATAGAGTTTTTTTTGTTTACATATAATATATACAAAAATAGAAAAATATTGTAAACGTTATAATAAACTGTGTAATCATTTATTGAGTTTAAATCCGCACCCAAGCTAGGTACCTTTTTTATTTTTTTTATGCATTTTTCTTTTTTCAATTTGAGAATTACTAATTAGCTTTGGCAGGAACAGACTGTGTTTCTTATTTTCGGAATCATCAATCATACGCACATGTTTATGATCTTTTGCCAGTAATAATCTGTTAGCTTTTTTAGAAAGTTGCTCAAAATTTATTTTCTAATTTGGCTTTATTTTTTAGGTTGTTTAGTTATGTTGTATGTTTGAAATTGGCATTTTTTGTTAACTTTTTGCTACATTTTTAAATTAATTTATATAAAGTACGCTTTAAAAAATAATGGGCACCGAGAGAGTGGTTTTCGGGGCATTCTGTTTTTACACTTTACACGTACTTTGTTTAACCAATTTTTTTACTAATTATCCCTATGAGCCTATGACCAATAAATATTCAAAAATGTGTCCCCTTACCCCCATGTATACTCAGCGATTTTTAGTTATCACATAGATATTTATTACAATTATCTTTCTTTTTTTACTTGTTTCTTATTCAATCCTTGGCGAATTGTCGTGGGTTTTCGCGATGCCCCTTTTACATGTATTTAACCTTTTGGACGCCAATGACCGATATATCCGCACCGTAGGTTCAACGCCAAAGACCGATTAATCGGTCACATACCACAGAGCAAGATAGACCTAAGTGGATACCTATGCATAAAGTTCAATTTCAGTTTTGACACTTTGGTGACATGGCGTCAGCGTGACAGCTTTTGTGTTTGACACGGCGTCGAAAAGGTTAAAGATAATATTTCACCCCCTGGTAATCCTCTTCCGGTGCCTGTTAAATTAAGCACTTTAGAAACCGTTATTTTGCTGTCCGCTTTTGTCTGTAAAGTACAGAGAACCCGCCTAGCGGGTCGCTGGCAGTGAATGTGTTAAAGTACAAAAAATAACAGTTGTCGCCATCGCCAGTTTTGAGGAAATGTGAATTTCTACACGTGCAGTATTGTAAGTATTAGGAGTCATCGTGTTTCAGAATACCCCACAACACTGCCAGTAAAGCCTTTAAATGTATGACAAACACAGATAGAGTTAGATCAAGCTAAGTTGGCAGAAATTGTGATAGCCCAGACACTGCAAGTGTTATTTAAACGCCATTCATATTTTCATAGCACCTATAAATCTAAGACAAGGTAAATGCAGTTATCAACGACCCCTCGAAAACCTGCAGGTATTACCGATCTATTCAAGACATTCTCTATCTAAAAAAAAGACATTTAAAACCATAAAACTTTAAATTAATATAGGACGGTGATAGCGTCACCACTTTTATTTGTAGCATCTATCAACGATCCGTAAGTCGGTAACGGCCACAATGTAATGTTGAATTTTTCATTCTTTAAAAAAAAAATTATTATAACATACCAACACAAGAATTTTTATGGACCCGTTTAAACTCAAACAATTAGTCTTTTTAAAAATCTATTACTGAAATAAGTACAAGTTATTATCTAGATTTCTTATTTTAACGCTGTAAAAAAACCACAAAAAAAATTAACCACAGTTATGATATTTTGGAGGACCGATGTTTTGTAGTAACAACATTCATGAAAAACTTTGAACTGCGCTGCGCTGCGTTGCTTTGCTACTTGAAACTGCGTGTATATATGTATTTTATTATGTTACATAATTACAAACTAGTTTGTAGTCACAAGGTCAATTTAAAATATATATATATATATATATATATATCGTACTTATTTTATCACCGGCTCAGAGGAATCGGTAATAGTAACCATAAGAAAGCTATTACCGATCATAGATATATAATTTAATAACTTAACAGCCATTATTATGAGTCGGCAATAGTAAATGTGGGTGTACAGAAGAATCCTGAAAATATCATGGACGGATAGAGTAACTAACGAAAGAGTGCTGCAGTTAGTAAATAAAGAGGTCGAGGTTTTAAAGACAGTCAAAAAACGCAAGCTACAGTACCTTGGTCATATCATGCGAAACGAGAAGTATGAACTCCTTAAACTCATTATCCAAGGAAAGATCCAAGGGAAAAGATCATCCGGACGAAGACGTAACTCATGGCTCAAAAATCTCCGTACATGGTTCAAACAGAGCACACGCCCATTATTCCGCGCAGCTGTGTCTAAAGTTCGTATAGCCCTCATGATAGCCAACCTCCGGTAGATGGCACTGGAAGAAGAAGAAGAATAGTAACAATCGACTCCGTAACTTTATAAATTAATGTTTACATAATAATACTTTATTTTGGTATATTAAGTAACTATAATTAACTTCTATAAACATAATATTAGCGTATAAAAATTGAAAAGTATATTTGAGGGCAACCTGTAGGTATACTTAAAAACTATGGTCGATTCTGAAATTGCCCTAAGGGGGGCGTTAATATTAATACCTGCATTTACCTGTCGGTTTTTTTTACTATGAAGTAGGTGCTGAATGGATGGGATGGTATGGATATGGATAGATGGTATGAATAGGAAACAGTATGGAACGCTCATTTGCTTCTTGATGCATAGATAACGTATGGCGTGATACTTCAAATGTATGTTGTTAATAAAAAACAGACCATAATAGTAGGTATTAGGTATGTTGAAATCCGTTCTTGCTAAGCTGTTGGCCGTGTCAGAGTAACAGAACCCCTAGTGTAAATTTCATTTGATAACGTGACGGACACACGCGTTTGCGTTGTGTCATTTTGTATGGAAATTTGATTTTCAACAGCGCGCCAAGCGGGACGTTTTCGAAACCGAAATCTCATACAAAATGAGAATTAACGCAAATGCCGTCACGTCACGCTATCGAATGAAAACACTCGTGAGTACCTACTTTGATAACATTCGACTGTCTCGTTCTCGTTTCATATTCTGAGGGCCTACCGCGAACCACGTTCGACGTGTTACCTCCCTGTCACACTTACGTACGAATCTACAAGTGCGACAGAGAGGCAACACGTCGAACGTGGTTCGCGGTAGGCGCTCTGATCGCTGCATATAAGGACTACAGTTGATTATCAAAAGCCACAGCGTTATCAGTTAATCTAATAGTAAATGAAAGGGGTGGGTCAAATCAATATTGAAATATTGACGTGGCAAGTATACGACGCGCGTCGTAGCTTAAATAGTTGGTTGGTTGGCATTAAAGCAGAAATGGATGCAAAATAAGGAAATATAACATTGCTGTTCATAGAAATTACTAGGATCTATTTTGGGTAGAGAAACTACATTTTTTTTGTGTAGTGGAAAATTATACGAATAAAGAAATTACCCAAAACAAAATATTAACACTGAATGAAAGATAGCAATACTGAAGTTAGAGGTCAACAACAAGCGACAGCGGAAATTAAACCCTTTGACCGCCAAAGACGTCAAATGACGCGCGCAGCTACAGCCCAATATCAACCCTCGTGCATTACGACAAGGCTCACGATGACGCGCCGCGCACGATAGGCGTGGCGTTCAAAGGGTTAAGAATATACGGGATAAATAGACCACAAGTTGGCAGCAGAGTTGACGTCACGCAAATGACATAAGGAACAGGACTAGAGTGGAGTAGTTATCAGTGTTATATTTTTTAATATCACTCATGCCAGTTCATGTGTCATGAACTGGCCTCTTAAATTGTAACACCTTATTATGTACATGACAATGCAATATTGAATAAATGACTAAATAACTAAACAGTCTATAAATTTGTCGATGTCGTCGTACATAAATTTTCTACATTGTAATTATTTTAATATCTACACCACTTATCTCTCTTTTCTTATTTTTTTTCAGTGCGTGGACCTCATGGCTGGCGCCTCTTCTGCTGGGCGTCGCGGCCACCATCCTCTACCGCTATCTGTTCGCGTAACCATCCGCCGAAAACGCCCATAGGCGTCCGACGAACGAAATTATCTGAGCTGACCATAATGAAATTGACAATCATTTGTCGACAATCGAAAAGTAATAAAATAATGTATCGGGACACGGGCCGATTTTAAATTTGAACTTTGTTGATTTTTTTTGTCGGTTTTCGATAAAATTTGGTGGGTAGTAGGTCCCTATATTGTACATAATATATATAGAGACTGTGCGGAAAGATAAGAGTCTTCTCTTCTTTCCGAACAGACTATAAGCGCAACATCACCGTATGGCGATGAAACACCTGGCTGGAAAAATTACTGGCTGAATTGATAGGGAAAATGACATTTTTTTTTGTCCCAAAGTTCAATATTATTTTTTATATATGTATAATATATATTTCAGACAGGTTATAAGTATTGTATCATCTCAATTATGAATTTGTGAATCTCACAAACATTTTTTAGTCATGTTTTATATAAATCGGCAAACAAAGTGTAAACGTCTATCAGCTCAGATAATTTTGTCATATAAATATAAGACAAAACATATTTATTTACAACACAAAGGAAATGCAATGCCAATGGCTTTACGTTGCAACTTATTAGAGACACAAGCAGAGAACGCACAAGTGCGTTCAACCAGCCAAATTGTAATTATTCGCATTTTACTTCGTAAGTTTGTTGGGTTACTTGGGTTGGGTTCGATTTGATAGTTATTTATTAAGCAAGAATGTTTTATGGGTCATTCTTTTTATTAAAGGGGATCGGGCTGGCTTATTAAGTCAGTTACTTTTTTGCAAACGTTTAAAAGATCTTATGAAGTGTGTATAAGTGAATGATACGGTATTTACCCTTAGACCGCCAAAGACGTCAACTGACGCGCACGGTTGCAGCGTAATATAGACCATCATGGATTTCAATAAGGTTTAAAATGGCGCGTCATATTTAATAGGGTTAATTTTCAAAAGTATCCTGATTATCTTCAGCTCGATCCCTAGGTAGACTGTAAGGTTGATTGGACAATTTAATGAAAATGTGCTTCGTGCGGCTTTAGAGCATCCGCTAGCTGGCGCGGTTGCACGGAGCGGGTTAACGAAAAATGGGTAGTATGACTAGTATGAGCGTTGCTTAATGGCGCGGGTGCGTGCGGCGGTATACTGTTCTTATTAGTATTTAACTCTAACAAAATTTTGGTGGTACATAACTACCTACTGGAAAAAAACTCACCTATTACCAGTGTTAATAACTACTGGGAATAAAAAATCCCAGTAGTTACCACTGGAAACAACGTGGTGGTAACTAGTGGGAATAACCCGATTTTACCTACAAAGGCACCCGCGTGCGTGCGCCCGCTCCGTGCATCCGCACACGCTATCGGACGCCCTTAGGCCCTTTTTGCGTTTTTATCATTTTTTCTTGTGTTGGTATTGGATTTTCACTACGGTCCTTTTGTCCACATGACTAAGTGCATTTTTCAACGTAATTAGAGTCCGTCTAAGCGAACTTTGCACCGACTTTGATAGAACGTCATATTTTCAAATAAATTATAAGTACATTAATGATGAGATTACTATACACTTACGTTCAAATGCAATGCAGATTAGCTTGGTCCGACTCTATAATGATTTAGTAGTTGTTTTTAATAAATAAAATGCTATACAGGGCAGATTATACGACAGAAAATGCTTATGCTAATTTTAAGCTGCGTAATTAACCTTTTGGACGCCAATGACATATATATAAGCACCGCAGATCCAACGCCAAAGACGTATTAATCGGTCATAGACCACAGAGCAACATAGACCTAGGTGCATATGCATAAAGTTCAATTTCAGTTTTGACACTTCGGTAACGTGGCGTCTGAGACAGCTTTTGTGTTTGACACGGCGTCGAAAAGGTTAATAATTTAACTATAATAATTAATAATATCGTCTAAGGCATAATGTTATTTTTTTAATAAATTACATATAACTCAAAGGGATAATTATTGGTAACTTTTAAGTATTTTTCGAAATACTTTATCTTGATCGTTTTATATTTTGGTTTTGTTGTGACTTTATAAGATAAAATACCTAATGTTATATGTATAGATACATAAATTGGTATTATTGTTATATGATACAGTAAAAACAAATTACATCATAATACAATAAGATAATAAAAGTATTATACCAAATCAGTATTCCTTTTTCCTTTGTTATGAGACTCCATGATGTAAATAAGTTTTTGGCAAAATTTTCATTTTTGGTACAAGCTTTTATCGCTTCTTACGACAGACAACTAATACTCATCGAGACAATTCTAAAAATCCCTAACACAATTAGGTTGCGTTGTTTCATCTCAGAGTTCCTATGGCCACCTCCTGTCTCCATCATCAGATCAGCTTTGTCATAATAATACATACTGCATTGTCATCCGATTTATACATGCATGCAAAATTTCAGCTCAATCGGAAACCGGGAAGTGGATCAAATTTAACTTGCAAGATTTGATTACAGACCGACAACGGGACAGGTGAAACTAAATAGAAGTTACCCTCTAGCCTAGCGTCCCACCATCCTAAGTACCAACTACCAAGTTAGTACCTACTTAGGTCAAAATTATTTTCGTTGTCTTGTTTTTTGTCCCCAGAAAATGTGACGGAATGTAACTTATTGTATGGGATAAAATTTAATTTTGATTTTTCTCAAGTTCGGCAATTGGGCACGGGCCCCTGCGCCCTTATGATAAAGACGGTATTGGGTCGACCGCCCTCCCTCCGTCTTACGTAATAAATGAATGGCACCAGCTTTTATTTATCTGATAGTTTGTATTATCTATAGAAGTGTGTTCCAAAAATAAAACAAAGTTTGTAATAATAGAAATGTATTTCAAAGTCACATGCATTAATTTTAATTTGTGTTATCTAGCATCCAGTCGAGCAAGTACGGTCGAATTTTTATCGCTTGTCACCATGCCTGTCACGTTCTCACAAGTGGGTAAGTGCGAAAGTGACGGGCATAGTGATAGGCGATAAAAATGGAACCATGCTGTGCCCGCAGTTCTTATTGGTCAATTTAAAGTATCTTTTGTATATTTTGCTAAATTACCCGAATGTTAATTAAAAATAGTCATCCATCGTCATCTTCCTAGAGTCATACTAATATAATAATTAATGTCACTGAAGTATGGAGTGAGCAATCTAAGCTTAGGGTCAATCCGGGAAGAGTGGCTCAACGCAAACAGTGGCTCAATCCCCAAATATCGCTTTACACTGTAGCACCCTTGCGTGTTAGAATAACCATTGCTCGGCCATTTTAATTTGTTCGATTACTGAATGTTTCTGCTGTATTACCAGGGAAGCATCTCTCATGTTAGATATTTTAAAAACGGGTCACTCACCCCCCCGCGTGTAACGGGTCACCGGCGCGCTGCGTCCCGCAGTCTGCGCCGGTCCGTCACCGTTAACGCAAGCTCCCGATGACACTTCTCGGTACGGAGTGAAACATGTCGAGCGTTTTCGACTTAAAAAACGTGAGTGACCCGTTTTTAATATATCTAAAATGTCTGTGTCTCACGGAAGTTTTATTATTAGAAAAGCCTCTCTAATGTTGGAATTAGGTTGAGTGAGCCACTGAACCCGGCTATTATTTTTTTGAGTCACTGTTTCCTCCTTGACTCTACTTATTTTTCTATAGCATAATAGAGACATGCTCAATGAAAGTCACTAATTAGGGTAAACTACATAATCATCGGCCCTTCAAGTGCTTAGTAATTTGCCCATGCTAATTTATAATGACAAAAATGCTGTTTATTGTATGTCGGCCAAGACACAACCTTCTTTTTTAAACATCTTAATACTAATTGAACTTAAAATATTTTCGTCTCTTCTAATCATATGTCGGTAACAAAATAAAATATTAAACATTAAACGTATCTTCAGCTTCTAAATCAAGTCAAAAACCAACAGAAATAAATTAATTATAACAGGACACACATATCTCCGAGCCTTCAGATCTGAAACAATAATAAAAATTACTAAAGTATATACACGGTAACTACATAAAGTATAGGCCTGAAGCCATTATTTTTGCTGATGCTGAACATACAGGCGGGTCAAATCGGTAGCTCCAAGGTTATAATATATCATCGGGAGGGTCGTCAAAATACCACGTTTGGTCACTAAAGCGAGGGAGGGCTTAGGTTTTAGTCGCGTCACAGAATAAATAATAGTACTAGGTACAGAAGATTCACTCTCTAGCAAAACGCGTCTGTTACGACAGATATGACCGCTAGGTGGCGCAAGCGCGAGCAGGCGTCCGTTCCGTAGCGGTACGCGGCAATTACTATGGCTAGACACCAAAATTGGTATGGGCCGCATGTACTTGTAGGTACTTGTATGCATGCATGTACGACGAAATCGCGGAGTGAGCCACGCCTGGTCACGTAGTCAATATCCTCTAAAGTCATTTTTTTTATTTGGTAGACTAAAATGACATTTCATAATATGAAGATAAAATAACATTTCATAATATGAAATGTCATTTTAGTCTACCGAATAAAAAAATTGACTATAGCTAGGGAAATCTCGCGCTTTTTCGAGGCGTATTCAAATAACGCTCGCGTTTAGCGCTTTTTAAACTCGCGGGTGGCAAGTGGCAACACTAACGCAATTTAATTAATTTGCATCAGTGTATTTATTTTAATTTATAAAGGGCCACAAAGTATGGGTATGTTCCCTAATGTAGTGTACCCAGTGTAAGAGACCAAAAGAGACCAAACACGGGTCAAATTTAGATTCTTGTGTCCAATCATTTTCACTTAATTTTTCCTAGTTAACTTGTTCGCTGTCAGGGGCCCATTTCTCAAAAGCTTGTAACTTGTAATACAAGTGGAAGTCCCTTTCAAACAAAAGCTGTCCAGTTTGTAACTTTTATTTTATTATTTGTTTTATTACTTATCAAATATTAAATAAATACTAATATATAGGCCCCTAGTTCTTTTTTTCTTATCAATACTGGTCTTATATTACCCTGTAAGACAGCAGTGGTTGCAGTAGCCGAGTTGGCAGCGCTCGCAGGAATGCTGGCAGGCCCCGCAAAGCACCTTCTCACAGTACGAGCAGCGGTCCTCCGACACGGCCCCGCACAGACACTTCTGGATCATGGGCTTTGTCTAGATATAGAGAAAAAATAAACATAGATACAGACATAAAAAAGAACTTAAAATAAAGTCAACTAAAATTATAAAAATTACTTTCCGGCGCGACTTCAAGTATGGACTCGCGCGCGAGAACACAACTCATGCTAGACCACCAGGTGAAACTGTGTGAGGTGTGCAATAATAGTACATTACGATACAAGTGCGGAAAGTAGGAAATTCGCAACAAGTGGTGATAAATTAACCTTTTCGACGCCTTGTCAAACACAAAAGCTGTCACTCACACGCTACGTCATTGAAATGTCAAAACTGAAATTGAATTTAATGCACATGCACGTAGGTCTATGTTGCTCTGTGCTCTGTGACCGATTAATCGGTCTTTGGTATTAAACCTACGGTGCCGATATATCAGTCATTGGCATCCAAAAGGTTAAAACATGACCATAGGGAGTATGTTATTTCTACTCAGAATCATGCATGTTTTCAATCCTTACAGGAGAAACAAAGTATCCCATGAATTTCCATTCTGTTACTATCTTTCATATACTTTGTATGACAGTAACATCACATATATGTATAGGGTGTTATTGCCAGTGATCATTAATTTTCCAGCAAATTTTGGTGCAGCATAGTAAAAATAAAGGATTTTCTTAAAAAAAATTCTAGGCAGAGGATTGGTTAAGGTTAATATTACTGTTATTAACCCTAATTTTATTATCTATTCCACCTATAGTTCGTTTTCTTTAGCATTAGAAAGAACTTGAAAGAAGGTAAGCAATCTTGACATGACTTTTAATTGAAAAACGCTTTTTTTTTTCAATTAAAAGACACATCAAGATTGTTTACCTTATTTCTAATGCTAAAAAAATGAACTATAGAGTAGGGCATACAGATCCTTTTAACCAACAATACTGCACCAAAATTGCCGGAAAATGAACAATCACTGGTTATTGCTATTAGAACCAACCACAGCACCAGTCTGTTGGAGATGACCATTTTTCCCAAGGAACAACTGCTTAAAACCATCTTTTCTGCCTTCATTCTCTGTTGGTATCTCGCTAACAGTCTTTGTGGGCATCTTTGCGCCTCGGAACAGTAGTTTAAGGGTTTTCTCTGAAAGAGAATGTGATCAACGGTTAATACATGCATAATTTTTACGCATGGCAATATCTATACGTACAGTCAGCTGCAAAGAAAAGGTACCACCCCTGCATAGAAGTTTGTATGCTGCGGTGGTACCTTTTCTCTGCAGCTGACTGTACGTTTCTAGTGTTAGAAAATATTCGATAACTCAATAGATCACTCGGGCATAGAGTTGTGCCTTTCTCAAGAATTTTCTCCGTTTTGTATGGGAAATGTTCTCGCTAGAAAATATTTCGCACAGGAAACGGAAAACGTTCGAGAACGGCACAACTCTACTCTGGCGAGACTACCCACACACAACGTAGGGGTACTCTAAAACCGTTATAAAAATCAAAACAATAGGCTTACTGACTAAAGGCAATGTACCAACTTTCTCTAAGTAACTTCATCTAGAATCTAGATACCGATATCATCCGTGTCGATGCGACCAATTTAATAAATGATTTTACAACCTACCGTACACTTTCTGAAGTCTGTCTTCGTTATTGTTGAATTGTTTCATTCCAACGTGAACTTTGCTCTGCTGCACGAAGTCCTCAATAAATGGGTTAGACCGCTTCGTCATTGTACAGCTACACGATTTGCTTATTCGAGAAAATATATATATTTTTAAGATTATTTATTTAGATCAACATGGAAAGCAATAACATGAGTGGTTGTAGTTTTTTTTTTAAATAAAAACGTCAATTCGAAGTCAATCATTAGCTAAGGACGGCCATTCATTGCTGAATGCTTTGTTGTAGTATCGATTCAATTAATCGATTATTGAAGATTTTATATTTTTACCTCATAGGCGTAAGTAGTGATGAAAATATTGCCTGATTGTATATACAATACTTTTATGGTGTATATTCTTTGACAAAACGTATGCCGCAATGCAAATGTATGTTTTTATCCATATTGATTTTTAGTGCAATGGTGGTGCAATGGGACTCCCACTTAAATTCCTTTGACTGAAATGATCTGTATCCATGGAGAAAAATGAAATTAAAAAGAAAAATAAACATGACGACCTTTGCTCTGATTGGCTGATTGCTTGACACATGCACAGATAAGGAAAATTAGGAAAAGCAGGAAGAGGAATTCAAGTGGAATTCAATAATTCAAAGAAAATCCTTTTTTTATATTATAATAAATAATATATTATGTTGCATGTAATTTATTTCTAGTAGATACATTAAAAAAATATTTAATTTAAGCGTATTTACTTAAATACAAATGTTCAATCTTTGTTCGTAAGTTTTAGAGAAGATATTAAAATTATTTTACTTGGTAACTTATTTTACGTTCTTTGAATCTCCATATTTCAGTATATATTTGTCGAAGGCTTTTATTACAGTAAAAATAACATATCCATAGCAGCAGATTTCTTTTACTTTAAAATTCCTTCCACGTCTCCGTATGGGTTTGGCAATCATGTCATGTCGTAACGTACATGGCTACACTGCCAACGGGGCACCTTCGCTCCGATCGATGGCTCTCTGTCAACAATGTACTTTCTTCTGAAATATTTATGAAATAACCCAACAAACGTACTAATTACTTCTAAAACGCTAGAAATAAGACTTAAATACGTATTTATGTCGCTTCGTTTCAAAGTTGATAGTGAAAGGTGACAAGTGAAAGTGCAGTGCATGTCAGAGAGTGACTGGTATTGTTGTAGCTAGCATATGCGTGCGGATTCCTCGCGAATGTTACGTAATTAAAGGGCCATGTCGTGGGCCAAGAAGCCGGGAGGGCCGCCCGGGGACCAGGCGGCCTTCAACCCTCAGGTGAGTCCCATATACAGAGGTATACGTGTCCGCAGTTTCCACTGGAAACAGTTTTGTTATGGCCGCGTACAATAAGTTTTTTCACATGTTATAATCTATAATTACGTGTTTGTTCTTCTTTAGGGTATATTACGCGCTTATAATGAGTTTATACTTGTTTATATCGAGTTTTTCACATTAACCCATATTTTTTGGAAGACTAACCTATTGTATCATCTGATGACGACGCAATATTGCTAAGCAGTAAGGCTTAGGGTAGCTTTTACTATATCATTCATTCTTGCTGTATTTGTTTGCTGTACCTTGACTATTTAATTTTTTTTTTATCTTGTACTTCATTCATTCATTTTCTTCTGATGAACCATAGACTAAATTAAACCTATTTTACACAATCTTGTAAGAGCAGTAAGGAAACCATACTCCTGGTACCATGATACTTTTGGTTGCAGTACTCTCAAAAGCAATGAAAATGGAATTTTATATGGAACATTTAAAAAAAACATTCTATTAATTTTGTTTGAGTTGTATGTATTGTAATGTAGGCTGTGCTCTTATTTATCCGCTCCTTAACTGTAATTATAGGAAACATGTACTTAAGTTGGTGACATACACCTAAGGGCATTGCTAGACTAAGGACTAGGGGAGGGCAACTACCGTATATAATGGCAGAGGGGGTAGCGTTACTATGCTCAGTCTAGAGGATGTCTTGTCTGTGGTAGAGCCATAAGAGTGTGTCTCATATTTTTTTGGGCTGGTTACCCTACTTTAGGGCTGGTTACCCTAATCCTGAAGTGTAGACAGCATGCAGCAGCAGCAGCAGGAGCATTTGCCTACAACTATCATTAAATACCTACACAAATATTTTTTTGTATAAGTTTACTCATACCACCTTTCCACCTCTCAATTTCTTTGGATATGCTAGGGAGTCATAGTCTATTTTATTCACTATAAAGTACAGTCACGCTCCGTGATTGACCGTGAGGTGACCGTACTACGCCATACATTTTCTGTTCAAGAAACAAATGAGAGTTCCATATTATTTTCTACTCGCAGTACTTTATGGTCAAAAACACAAGACTATAGACCAAAAATTGGCTTCCCGGCATTCTCAGATGGATAAAAGACAGCTTTTCCAGCAACATTCTAGTAAAATGTTTCTGAATATTATTGGCTGAGCGAATCTATTCATTGCTTCTGCTATGCGGTCAAAGAATATGATTTCTGTGCTACTTCATTCCTTGTTATATTATGTTCTTATTATTCTTCTTGTGTTGAGGTTTCCTTTTTTAGGGTTCTGTACCCAAAGGGTAAAAACTGGACCCTATTACTAAGACTTCGCTGTCCGTCTATCTGTCTGTCACCAGGCTGTAACTCATGAACCGTGATAGCTAGACAGTTGAAATTTTCACAGATGATGTACGTATATCTGCTGCCACTATAACAACAAATACTAATAAAAAAAGCGGCCAAGTGCGATTCGGACTCGCCCATGAAGGGTTCCGTATTTAGGCGATTTATGACGTATAAAAAAAAAACTACTTACTAGATCTCGTTCAAACCAATTTTCGGTGGAAGTTTACATGGTAATGTACATCATATATTTTTTTTAGTTTTATCATTCTCTTATTTTAGAAGTTACAGGGGGGGGACACACATTTTACCACTTTGGAAGTGTCTCTCGCGCAAACTATTCAGTTTAGAAAAAAAGCGGCCAAGTGCGAGTCGGACTCGCCCATGAAGGGTTCCGTATTTAGGCGATTTATGACGTATAAAAAAAAAACTACTTACTAGATCTCGTTCAAACCAATTTTCGGTGGAAGTTTACATGGTAATGTACATCATATATTTTTTTTAGTTTTATCATTCTGTTATTTTAGAAGTTACGGGGGGGGGGGACACACATTTTACCACTTTGGAAGTGTCTCTCGAGCAAACTATTCAGTTTAGAAAAAAATGATATTAGAAACCTCAATATCATTTTTGAAGACCTATCCATAGATACCCCACACGTATGGGTTTGATGAAAAAAAAAATTTTGAGTTTCAGTTCGAAGTATGGGGAACCCCAAAAATTTATTGTTTTTTTTCTATTTTTGTGTGAAAATCTTAATGCGGTTCACAGAATACATCTACTTACCAAGTTTCAACAGTATAGTTCTTATAGTTTCGGAGAAAAGTGGCTGTGACATACGGACGGACAGACAGACGGACAGACAGACAGACAGACAGACATCACGAATCTATAAGGGTTCCGTTTTTTGCCATTTGGCTACGGAACCCTAAAAATGATATTAGAAACCTCAATATCATTTTTGAAGACCTATCCATAGATACCCCAAACGTATGGGTTTGATGAAAAAAAATTTTTGAGTTTCAGTTCGAAGTATGGGGAACCCCAAAAATTTATTGTTTTTTTTCTATTTTTGTGTGAAAATCTTAATGCGGTTCACAGAATACATCTACTTACCAAGTTTCAACAGTATAGTTCTTATAGTTTCGGAGAAAAGTGGCTGTGACATACGGACGGACAGACAGACGGACAGACGGACAGACAGACAGACATGACGAATCTATAAGGGTTCCGTTTTTTGCCATTTGGCTACGGAACCCTAAAAACAAAATAAAATTAATATTGAAGTGGGGCTCCCATACAACAAACGTGATTATTTGCCGTTTTTTGCGTAATGGTACGGAACCCTTCGTGCGCGAAGTCGACTCGCACTTGGCCGGTTTTTCACAATGCCTTGTTATTGTTTGCGTCTATATAGGAAGTTCTTACAAAAAGGTTTACCAAATATTACGCTAGATTGAGCAGAACCGACCGCGTCGATTCGTACATTTCACTAACAAAATTCTTAGCGGGTTTGTATAAGAGTCGGGAACTAGTTTTACATATTACTGTCCTGGGATATTAATGCTACTCTTTGATTTTTCTGTCGGAATAGGTACAACTTGTTATAAGCAGTTTTATATTACAAGTATTAAAAGAGATGCATATATAATGTAAGTGAATCTTTTATGTAATGTTTGTAAATCAACAACCAATGTATGTAATTAGGATTATATTTAGATTACAATAATTTTATAATAAACCGCAGAAATCAATTGCCGCAGCTCCCTTATGTATTTGCAATAAGATTTATGAATTTTAAGTGTCAGTATTAACATTTAGGCATATACCTTTTTTTTTGTACATGTACAAATATGTATAATTTATCTTTTTATACAATGAAGAAAAAGCCATTGGGCGGGTCCACACACTTCCGCACTGGGATATTACCGCGCGACGCAGCTCGGTTTGTGGAGACGTCCCTAGCCCGAGGCATGGCGGCCGCGAGTGTGTCTGTTTCGCCCTTGAAATTATTGTGTTTTTGTCGGTGTGGTTACATTACAAGACTTCACTATCATTCTCCATCATCATTCCATTCACTTAAGACGATATTAATCTAGTATTGTAGAGTAGGTAGAAGTTGTTTATTACAAAAACAATTTTTTATTTTTCACTGAAACTTATGTTATTTGTTACAGCAATTCAATAACCAACAAAACATGTATCCGGGCTACGCAGGTGCGCCAGCACAACAGTGGCCTCAACAACAACAACAACAAATTCCACCACAACAACCACAACAGCAACAATACAAACAATACCCCTTCCAACCGGAGTACCCTAACGCCAACCAGATGTACCAGCAACCTTACAACCAGAACTACCCAGGCTACCAACCCCAACCTGGCTACCAATACTACCCCAACCAACCCAACCAACCTCCGCAGGGCCACACAGACGCCTGGGAAGACAACTGGGACTGGGGCTGGGACGAATCAGCCAAACAGGCCCAACTTGCTGCCCAAAACCAACCCCAAGCATTCAATAACGCAAATGTCATCGAAGAAAGCTTCGCTTCAACTGACACTTGGAACTGGTCCATGGAGGATAAGAAAGAGGAGAAACCTGCTGAGTCCCAAGAACTTAAACCTGAACCACCAAAAGAAGATGTCAAGCTGAGCGATAAGGAGGTGGTTAAGGAAAGGCTGCCGAACTTAGCGCTTGGAAAAAGATTGAATTCCGACTTAACACCTCAGTGGTCTATCGAGTCCCAAATGTCTCAGGAATCCAGCGATCCGCTCCACTCCGAAAGCACTTATCGGAGCGAAAATCAATCTAGGAATTCAACGAAAAGTAGCCCGGGGCATAACGATACAACTAACTTCAATTTCCACGGGGAAGAGCTTATGCCCCCGATCGATTGGCCTACGCCGACTGTTGAAGAGGTCGAGCGAAGGGACCGGAAATCTGACGAGCTCGCTTGTTCGCTGCAAGAAATGAGCATCACTAATGATGAGACACAGGAGCGACACGAGGCGCCTTCGCCGTCAAGGTCCCCTGCCGCCATACCCCCTCCTCCCGTCTCAAACTTACCACTACCACCTACAAACTTCCCGGCTTCAAGCCAGAACCCCTTTAAAAACACTGGTTCTTTCTCCCATAAAAGCACTCCTAGTAAATCCACCACGCCTAGTCAACCTTTCCCAGGGATGACGGCCTTGAATTCGCCGGCAGCGGTCAACAAAGTCCAACACAGAACTCCAGTAGGCTTTGGAGCGAATCTGGAAACGACCCCGGACAATTCAGAACGCCCAGACCAGCCTCAGGTGGCTTTCAGACCACTGCAAGTTCCACAGGTACCAGATAATTTGGAAGTCGCGCCGCAGAACGATAGGAACGAGTATTTGCAGACGGCGCATCTGTCTACGGGTGATTATGAGAATACCGACTTCAGTAGGGGCTTGCCGCCTCCCCCGGGGTTAAGGAGGATGGTCGTGGGCCAACAGGAGTCTAATTCTGACGAGCCCCCGCCAGGTTTATCTCGCATGGTGCCTGGACAGCAGACTGAAGCAGACAACTCCTACAACCAGCCCGACAACTACATGGACAGACACATAGACGGGCAGCCTACAGACGAGAATCCCCGCCCTTACCGCCAAGCCGACGGTCAACAGACCCCCGACTACTCCCAACCACAAAGGACGCGACCTATAGGCAGGATGGTTCCCGGCGAACCGAGCAACGACGAATACCCCCAATACCAAGCCGGATACAACGAGCACAGGGTCGTAACAGGCGTCGACCATGATTACCCGAACGCCGGACCTTCTGATATACGAGAGCAGAACGTGGACGGTTCAGACTATACCGAACCACCTAGGAATCCTTTCAACGTCCGCGGAAGCTCTAACGACGTGTCCTCCGATTACAATGGACCCCCAGAAGAACAACAACGGGAAGTCATGATGGAAGGCGAGAATCTTCAGGATCTAAGCGCCGTCGCGTCTTCTGATCTAACTTATACCAGAGAACACTTCGATGGCGCTGATACCAACGCAACAGATCCAGGATCGGACAGAAAGACGGACTTGTCCGAGAACGACCATCAGGTGTCGAGCTCGCGACGTCAATCTATCAACAGGACGTCGGGAGACGATTCGGAGCGAGATAGAATCAAATCGAGCCCAAGGAGGGACAGAAAACTCAAGTCCTCGAGAGACAAGGACAGGGACGATGGGAGATACTCGAGAGACCGGAAGTATGACAGAGATGGGAGGCCCGTGAGGAGAGAGCGAGATGATAAGGATAGGAGGGAGAGGAGAGATGGGAGGGAAAGAGAGGCGAGTCCTGAGGGGAGGAAACATCGCCGCGGCACGAGGAGTCGTCGGTATGAGACGGAAGATACGGATTACTATAGCGACAGGGAAAGAGAACGGAGGTAAGAACAATAACAGTAATATTTGTTTTGTATCATTGTATTTTTATAACAATTATAAGACCGCCAAAAACGTCAACTGACGCGCGCAGCTACATCCAAATATCAACCTTCGTCCATTGCTATAAGATTCGCTATAAGATACAATATTATTATAGTATTCTTTCTTTTATCGTGGGTCTTAAAGCCCAAGCCCTCTCGCGCGTGAAAGGAGGCCTGTGCCCAGCAGTGGGACGTATTGTAGGCTAAATTATTTCATTTTATCTTTATAGACGTTACCGCGAAGGCTCGTACTCGTCCAAGCCTCCCCGTCCGGACGACTACCGTCGTTACGACGACCGCCATCGCTACAACACGATCGAGCGCGACCGTCGCTACGACGACGACGAGCGACGACGCTACGGACGCTACAGGGACATTGACCCCAACCGCAAATATGGAAGCTTGAGACGGGACGAGGATAGAAGAGGTTAGTTGCTGATAGTATTGAAAAAGAGGAATACATATTATATGTATTTATTTCAGACACCAGGGCTATGTTCCGAATTACGCTCACAGCGCTCACAGCACGCTCACGATCGGACCGATTCACGCTCATGCGCTTACATGAGATATCGTGACGTCATTGATGACTCTGTCAAGAGCAAGGCTCGGAAAAACCCCCGTAATTTTTTAATTTTTTTTACTTATTTATTCAGAACTCAAACAGTCACATAATACAAATGGATTTTTAGTACAATGAAAACAAATCATTATTTAGGATCCATTTACGAGTCGAAAATGTTCGTTTACGATCTACGGATGTAATTAACGACTAAAGGGGCCCACTGATTAACAGTCCGCCGGACGGTATCGGCCTGTCAGTTGTTCGGAACTGTCAACTTTTTGTTCTAACTGACAGGCCAATACCGTCCGGCGGACTGCTAATCAGTGGGCCCCTTAAGAAGAGGATCACAAAACAGATCCCTAATAAAGAACTTATATCATTTAAAACGCTTATCTCACGCCTGGCACGTCCATATCCCATATCTATCAGATTGCGTATGAACACGATAAGAATATCGGCCGGTTATCTTAAATCAATACATAAATGATTTATCGAGGCTTGTACAGTCGCCATCACATATATCGGATCGGCCAAGGTGTCCACAATATCTGAAAACGCACTCTAAAGCCCTGATAATAGAGGCGTGTTCAGATATTTGTGAGCGCCTTAGCTGCACCGATATATCTGATGGTGACTGTACTAGTACAGTCAAATAATTTAATTTCCGTACCATTTCGTACCTTGTCACAGTGACAATCAATATGAAAGTCGCTAGGGATCTCATACTGTTGTCACTGTGACAAGGTACGAAATGGTACTGAAATTAAATTCCTTGACCGTATTTACTTAGCAACACTATATCTCTGACTCTGATAGTTCCTTTAAATATCTTGGTATACGGTCATGGTTAAAATCACTAAACCTATAGGTAGGTAGGTAGGAGGTAAATACCTCATCTTAATTGATCCCGGGAGAGGATATAGGATAGGCCATGCGCGTTGGAGGGTCTGCCATCTTGTGGCCTGAATTGGAAACATAAACTGTACATTGACACTTCACGCCAAAGCATGTGCCGCCAGTCAGAGTCAGTCCAAGATATGTCTGCAGCGATTTTGATAGCCCATGCAGTGCAAGTGTCATTTTAAACGTCAAACTTCTATGAATTTATGACTTGTAAATAACACTTGCACTGCGTGGGCTATCAAAATCGCTGCAGACATATCTTGGTCTAACTCTAGTGGGCTCTGCCATCTTGACATTGGAAGCATAAACTTGACATTTACACTTCGCGTCAATAAACAGGGGGCTCCTGTGCTGCCCCCTATAGTTTATGCAATGGAAATCAAACCAATCTAGTAAATGAATATATTTAGTATATGTATTTATTTATTTATTTTGCAGTCGTGACATTTTCGGGTGACGTCAAAGACCCCGATATAAAAGGTATATGTGAATGCATGCGTGTGATCGCATTAACACGTCAAAAATATGTATACATTTCAGAACATGTTTTAAAGGTTCAGCATATCGTCGCTATACTTACTCAACCTCATATCTGCAACAATCATTTGATGGAAATGTCGCTTTTCTTTCATTCGGCATACGGGTGTTTTTGTCATCAAATGAGTGTTGCAGATACACGGTTGAGTAAGTATATCGGCGATATTAGGTACGTATTTTATTGTATAAATACCATTACTGCCGAGGCGGGGAATGGGGACATTTGCTGGCTGAGTATTAATTTAAATGGATGACCTTGAGGGCGTATATTGAAGTTATTATGAGAACACATGGTGTGACGTCACAATCAGGGCGTCCGCTAGCCGGCGCGGGTGCACGGAGCAGAGGGGGTACGACGTGTTGCATCTCTGTCGCACTTGTAATTTCGTACGTAGTGTGACGGAGGCAACACGTCGAACGTGGTTCGCGGTAGGCCTTCAGCGCACGCACGCGCCAGAACCCCTAGTGTAAATTTCATTCGATAGCGTGACGTGCGTTCGCGTTATGTCTATTTTTGTATGGAATTTTGAACAACGCGCAAAGCGGGACGTTTTGGAAACTCAAAACCCCTTACAAAATGACACTTAACGTAAACGCGTACGTCACGTCACGCTATCGAATGAAATTTACACTAGGGGTACTTTTAGCAACGCTCATACTATTTTTCGTTAACCTGTGCACCTGCGCCGCCTAGCGGACTACCTGATTGTGACGTCACAGCATGTGTTCTCATAATAACTTCAATATCTGGGAGAACGGGCTTTGCTCGGAAAACATGCCTATAAACACTCAAAAATGCGCGCTTTTAGGGTGCTTACTTTGGATTGTTGCTAAAGGCTGAATTCGGCTTGATGCTAAAAAAATCACGCTGCTCTCGTGCAATTGTGTTAAAAAAAAGCTAAACTTAACATACATATTATATACCATTTACTTATTGGTAAACATGAACAAATATCCAGAAATTAGAGATTATTTGGGGTTATTACTTATTATTATAAAACCCTAACGCACTTTATAAAGAAGAAGAGTAGTTTATGTGACTGATACATAATGGAAGGCATTAAAATACGAGTGTGGATGTATGAAACTCGGTATTAGCTCGTTTCATAATAACATCACACGAGTGTTTCAATGTCTAGTTATGTACAGTTACATACACCGCTTTATCTACACACATATTAAGATTTCTATGATGTGTTCAGGAACCGTATGTTACGACCGCCATTTGATCACACACTCGTATTTTAATACCTTTCATTATGTAGCAGTCACATGGACTACTATTATTTTGGAAATTGGTTTTTTAGGGGTGGGTAGGGAAATTATACTTTGACAAAACGTCATAAATATGTAAATCATTTCCTTTCATCATGTACATATCATACGCAAATGCATTATTATTAACAAATGCCATGTTTGTAAAATTGTTTATTATCCACAACATTAAAAATAATCTTTCGTTGGCTCTCATTACAATCTCCTAATTAAATAATAGCATCTATTTACATAAAAGATATATACTGTGGTACTACTGAATTAGTAACTAGCTTAAATCTAAAATAGGCCCTTGAGGCATTGTTTAATTTAATCTAATTTAATTTAATCTCATTTAATTTAATTTAAATTTAATTTAAATGTATAATTATGGACCTGGTCTGAAATAAAGAATATTATTATTATTCTCTTTATTTATTTATCATCTTAAGTTAGGTTATTTTATAATATGGATATAAAAATAAAATACAAAAACACAAATACAAATTATTATTATTCTTATTGTACCAAGGATGCTGGCGGCATTTCCTCGCTGTATCGCAATGCTGATACGTTGTGCGAGGAAGTCGCCAGCTCTTCGGTCACCAGTTACGTCAACCAAACGCTTGTGCTGTAAACAACTTGTGCTGCCCTGACAATAGAGACGTGTTCAGATAATTGTGAGCGCCTCGGCCGCTCCGATAATCTATGAAAACATTTCTTCGTGTTCTAATATATCTATCTCTTTCAGGCGACCCGTATTCGTCTCCCTCCCGCGCGGAGTCCCGCGACGCGGGTCCCACCGACGACGAGTTGAACGAGACGCTCGCGTCGACAGATTCCCGCCGTCGGTCTGACAAGGACAGAGATCGCGACAGACATAGGCGTCGGCACCGTACTGATGCGTACTACGATGGTAAGGGTATAGCTTATACCACAGGCCAAAAATATGGAAATGTTAAGGGTCACCACAGGTCGAAAGTATGGAAACAACGAAATAAACTGAAATAGATGTCATATTATACTAAAGGAAAAGTGACCACAGACAAAACATCCTCTAGACTGAGCATAGTAACGCTACCCCCTCTGCCACTTATACGGTAGTTTTACTCCATCTTCGAGTCAATCCCGTGCCATGATTGGTCCGTGTCTTTGAACGGACCAATCACGGCACGGGACTCGCTCACCTCGTCCCCCGCACCCCAGTATTGTTGGCAGCATCGGTTTCATGAAATAATTGCTCTAAACTCAGTCTAGAGGATTCCTAGTCTATAAAAGTGACCAAGTCCATTGGTGGCTGAGGCCGGAATCGAACCGGCGTCTTCAGCTTACGCTGTTAACGCCCTGACCACTAGACAACCCGCCCACGGCGGTACCCTTCCCAAATTCTCCAGTATGCTATCTTTGTTAGGCTTTGAGTAACGGTAATGGCGAGCAGTACGTGCTTGCACCTAACAAAATGTTGATCTAGCAATTAAGTATCAAAAAACTTTGTACTAGGCAACCCCAAAAGATTAAACTTACACCCTAAGTATTAAAACATTCTAATATATTGTAAAAAAAATACAAAAAGGAATTTTGGAAAAGTTACATATACTTTTTTAGGTATCTGTAGACAAGGCCTAAACGAATTTGTAATATTTAACCTAATTATAAAAAAAAGCAATGAGGAAATGGTGTCAAAAAGAATCAATAAATAAGTGAAGTGTTCAGATAGACGCTTCAGTCCAAATTTTGAAATTTGTGTTTGGCACCGACTTCAACCATATACCTACTGATATCAACTGTGCTGGCGCATACATTATTTTATTACACCTTTATTGATTATTATTATTGGATTTTCATATTCCAGGCTACGGCAGCGTATACCAAGACCCTTACGCACTGCAGCGTCAACAATACCAGTACTACGAGCACTTACGGCTCACTAACCCCACCCGCTACATGGAGATATACAAGCAAATCATGGCCGGGCAACCGCCGCCACCCCCGCCCCCTGAATATCTGGCTGCGGCCAGCAAAATTAACGCCATGCAAGGTTAGTGTAACTTCAATGAGAGTAACCCCACTAGCTACATGGATACATTGGATACCCCACCCGCTACATGGAGTTATACAAGCAAATCATGGCCGGGCAACCGCCGCCACCCCCGCCCCCTGAATATCTGGCTGCGGCCAGCAAAATTAACGCCATGCAAGGTTAGTGTAACTTCAATGAGAGTAACCCCACTAGCTACATGGATACATTGGATACCCCACCCGCTACATGGAGTTATACAAGCAAATCATGGCCGGGCAACCGCCGCCACCCCCGCCCCCTGAATATCTGGCCGCGGCCAGCAAAATTAACGCCATGCAAGGTTAGTGTAACTTAAATGAGAGTAACCCACTAGCTACATGGATATGCCACGCGCTACATGGAGATATACAAGCAAATCATGGCCGGGCAACCGCCGCCACCCCCGCCCCCTGAATATCTGGCTGCGGCCAGCAAAATTAACGCCATGCAAGGTTAGTGTAACTTCAATGAGAGTAACCCCACTAGCTACATGGATACCCCACCCGCTACATGATGATATACAAGCAAATCATAGCCGGGCAGCCGCCGCCCGAATATCTCTGAGCCATGGTATAATAATATACTCCGCCTGGTACTCTCTTCCGACCACGTGACTGACACAAGCCTACGTCATCATGCGACAGCGCTATATAATAATATGCGATAGCGCTATATAAAGTGGCAATGTTATTGTGACGTAAGCTTGTGTCACTCTGGGAAGAGAAGACCTTTCCATTCTGTTACTACGTTTATAGAATTTGTATGGCGGTAACGGAATGGAAGGAAAGAAAAATGTAAATAAATGTTAGGACACTTTTTTCGCCTATAAGGATCAAAAAAGATAACAAATCTAAAAAGAATGGCCACAGAGCGCTTTCGGAACCTTAATGATATTATTCGATATCCATGTCCACCGAAGGGTAGACCTTAGCACTGTGCAACAAGGTTTACATTCAAATGTAACCTACAATTTTCAGGCTACGGCCCTCTCGGCTACGACAACAGAGGCGTAGAGGGCGGCAGCGTACATTCCGGCCGCTCGAGCGCCAACGGGCTGAAGGGAACTGACACGTAAGTGTACTCGCTTAGAGTGGTATTTGGCTTGACACGTCACGCGCTTCGGGGACATTGTTGAGCGCTGCAGTATCTTTGGGCGTTTTAAATGCGCGGGTTGTACGTCATTGTTGTTTTATTATTGTATTGTACACAAATAATTAAAATGTAAGAAATATATGATCATTGTCAAGAGGGCGCTGTTATTCTCATGTATAGGGTGACAGTTCAGTATAATATGTATGCCAAAATTAGTTTCAGTGAAATTCCGCAACATGGCGCGTGATCATATATTCCTGGTCTGGCTTAAAAAAAAGTTACATTTTAGTCATTTGTGTATGAAAATTGCCACCCTAACTTTACTTTACTAACTTCTCGGTACGAAGTGAAACATGTCGAGCGTTTTTCGACTTAAAATACGTGAGTTTACCCTTTATACCCGTTTTTAATATATTTACCCTAACATTGTTGATAAAATAATAAAAGCGTGTCTAAGTAATTTTGAACGTCTCACGTTTAACTATTTCTGGGGCTGACTGTAGTGTTTTAAATTTAAATAATAATATTTATTTGTAATAACATTGTTTAAGACAACAATGATGTAAAGTGGGGCGGAGGATTGTAAAATCATTGACTAAAACTATAGACAAAGGAATACTAAGACGTATAATGTAATGAAAAATGCTTGAGCATTTGCTAATTGTCAAATAGGGAATATTATGCGAAACTCTGCGTAGGGGGCGCTACTACCACAAACCATCACAATCTGAGGGTCTACCGAGAAAACGAGTGAGTCGAAATTTTGTTATCTAACCTCTCTATCACTCTAAAGTCTCTAAACCCCTTAGGCCCTTTGTAAACAAACAGCCTTGATGTCATCATCATCTTCCTCGCGTTGTCCCGGCATTTTGCCACGGCTCATGGGAGCCTGGGGTCCGCTTGGCAACTAATCCCAGTAATTGGCGTGGGCACTAGTTTTACGAAAGCGACTGCCATCTGACCTTCCAACCCAGAGGGTAAACTAGGCCCGCATTGGGATTAGTCCGGTTTCCTCACGATGTTTTCCTTCACCGAAAAGCGACTGGTAAATATCAAATGATATTTCGTACATAAGTTCCGAAAAACTCATTGGTACGAGCCGGGGTTCGAACCCGCGACCTCCGGATTGCAAGTCGCACGCTCTTACCGCTAGGCCACCAGCGCTTCACCAACAGCAACAGCCTTGATGTATCGATGTCATATTTTGTTGTCTGTGAAAACTTATCAAATAACTGTTTAAGGCACAGTATGTATAAGTTACTCTATGGCTTACGATGGGTGCTAGTGCTGCACTCTGGCGGCAGAAAATTGCAGTAATACCCCCTATGGCCTATTGTCCAAATACTGCATACTGGATTGTCAAACGTTACCGTTACGCGTTAGTTTAGTTAGTTCCCCATCAACCAGTTTCAACAGTAATTGCTATCCCGCTCGCACAGTGTCATTGACAGCCGTCATGGGCGGGACATCAATATATAATTTTTACGCGTGAGCGATAGAGATGGGAACAGGCAGGGTCAATGCACAAAATTCCTCGCGATAAGCGTCCTTACTTTATTCTAGATATTTTAGTATTCCTTTGTCTATGTTAATACAGGATATTATTTGTGATTTTGAAATTTGATTGTGTTTTTTGCAATATTCACATGCCTCAAGCATTTTAAAGGATATCTATTGCAAAGTTCCGATGAAATCCAAACCTTATCACAACCTATTACGGTTGCTTTTAAAACGACAGTTTATGCTTTGCGACAGTTATGCCGGTTTTCACACGACATCGACATTTCCCGCCGTACAGTCAGCAGCAGAAGTTGCTAAGCGGGCGAGGTGTTCAAAATTACCTTGACGTGCTCTTATTCTCTTAACAATAAAGTCGCGCCAAGATCATTTTGAACACCTGGCCCGCTTAGCAACTTCTGCTGCTGACTGTGACATCGCTCACTCTATAAGGGTTGCTTGCACATAAACACTTACAGAGTGATTTTATAAAGTGATACTAAATAGTGATTTTGGCTCAGATGATAGTGAATTCTCTAAATTTACGATAAATAAAAATAATGTATTTATGTGGAAAGGCTTTTGATAGGGCTTATTTCTCTATGAAGTGTATGAAAACCATACAATAATAAGCCAAAAGACACTCCTCAAGGTATTTTATTCGCCATCAGCTGAGACAAATACTTTTGTATCACATTAAAAAAATCCACCCTGTATTGTAATAAACACGCATTTGTGATAGCATAAGGGTATCCATGCTTTTTCACACAAACGGTTAGTTTTACTTAAACATAGAAAATATAATTAAAATAGGTATTTATTTTTTAAACGTACCTACAGTTTCCATCACACTTATCTGTGGATCAAACAGAAATAGCAAGGATAGGTCACTTTAGTATAAAAAAGTTAAATATTATGTTATAAAAAATTGGAAAATAAGTGGCAAAAAAATTTACAACTTTGGGCTTTGCTAGATTGTAAAGCTATCTAAGCAAAATAAGTTAAACTAAAAAGTAAATTAAAGAAAAAAAGACGTTAACTTTAACGAAAACCACTGCACCTTATTGACTTTATAAAACAAAGTCCCCCACCGCGTCTGTCTGTTTGTGTGTATGTATGTTCGTGATAAACTCAAAAACTAGTTAACGGATTTTCATGCGGTTTTCACCTATCAATAGAGTGATTATTGAAGAAGGTTTAGGTGTATAATTTGTTAAGGTTTTGTGTAACCCGTGTGAAGCCGGGACGGGTCGCTAGTTGTTTTATAAGGTGCAGTAACTTAAGCTTTGCAAGATAGTAAACCTAAGCAAAAGACATTTTTAGCGCTTACCTTACATAAACTAATAAATTAAAGAAAAAAAAATCGTGTACTTTATAAAAAAAGACATCTTTATCAGTGTCAAAAAATCAAAGTTCCATCTATCTTTTTTGGATTCGCCCAAAATGGACCAACCTAGTATTCGGTGCAATCGATTCTCTACCCTCAAAGGAGTATGGTTCGGCGGGACTGCACGACTTTAGACATATTTCCGTAGGTACTATGGGAGATATGACGCTTCGCTACGAGACGCGCCTTCGCTTCGCACCGACCTTTCGGACAGGTAAGGGAATTTGAACCGCAATACTTTGTGAATAGAGTTGTATTTCGTGTAAATAGCGGTTGTTCGTTGAAAGTTTAGGAATAAATGAAACAGGTAGCCGTTTAAGAAGTGTAATACTCTTCGATAGATGTCGTTAGGCGCATATGAGTGATATGGTGACAATACTCGCTGTCATCGAGCGAAGTCTCAGTAGTCCAGTTGGCAGAGCGATGGGCTAGTGATCCAGACTCGCTAGTTCGAGCCTTGCCCGACACAGTCAATTTTTCCATTATTCATTTATTTCTAAACTTTTTGGTACAGACATTTCTGCTTAATACTAAATTAATGTAGAGTACCCTTTTTTTAATTTTGTTAGTACGAAGCCTTCAGATAAGCAATGTTGTTTACTTGTTTAAATAATTTTACATGTTATGTTAATCGGCGTATAAGGTATTAGCAGGTATATTTGTCCCCCGATGCACTAGCATTATCATTCCGCACCGCTTATCCTGCTTGTCAGTACATCTCCACTTTGTTTGCACTGATTCACTGTGTACATTCATGGATTTAGTATAAGGCGGTTATTACACTGGCGGTAATAGAAACATTAGTAAATAGTTATTTTTTTTATATTATAAATGGGCTTACTCATGGCCACAGACTAGCCGAGGCGAAGACGTGGCCTACGATGGAGCGAGCCTGCCCAGAAGGTGCCTGCTCACCCTTGATTTATTAATTGAAATACATCCATTATCTTTCCATTCTCGTCATTGTAAATTCAGATGAAAGTTAGTCTTATCTTATAACTAATTGTGTTCCTTTTCTTAAAAATACGCCAATACACGTAGACATTGCATAAATAAAGAATTTTGTAAAAAAAAATCTAGATGAAAAACTTACCGTTTTCAAGGAATGCTGCTGGGGCCCGTTTCTTAAAAGCTTGTAACTTGTAATACAAGTGGAAGTCCCTTTCTAACAGAAGCTGTCAAAAAGTGACATAGTGGCATAGGTTTTCATATATAAAAAACTGTAAGAGGGTCAATCAACTATTTTTTGTTGTTATTCTGTCCCATCAGCGAGGAGACAATAGTAGCATATATTGTTAGAACTGCTGTACCATGTTCTACTAACATGCTCAGTAAATGTCCCATTATGGAAAGGTCTTATAACTACCATAAAATGCAAGTTTGGTTCATTTAAATACGAAAAACCTATAATTTTAAGAGTGACTCAGGAGACCGTAACCATAGCAACGTGTGACAAGAAAAAGTTGATTAACCCAAGAACACAATTACCCAGTGAGTAGCAAACCACATTTGACGGCACTAAAACTGTCCACCGTGTTTTAGGGAGTTGAACACGGACGCTTCCTTGAACCTGCATTTGGAAGATTCCACGGTACGCTCCGAGAGGATGACGCCGTTCAAGTTCTCTACGGCTCATGTTAAGGTAAGATTTAGAACAGCTAAACTACCAGGAGGAATACCCAACTGGCGTAAAGTGGCGCCAAGATAGGGCAGAGTGGCGCTCTTTCGTGTCAGAGGCCAAGATCCTTTTTGGGTCACTGAGCCAGTGGTGTATGTAAACTACTAGGAGCACATAAGACAGTCGAGGTCACCACACATAAGCGCTCCCGGAGTATTAAATGGTATATTTTACTTAAAGTTGTACATTCCACTTTTACTTTATTTGGTGAGTTTTTATGTCAATTCCAAGGGTCGGAAAAACGCCCGTCATTTTAAAAACATAACCATAATTTAAGAATCATTTATTAGTCGAAAATGTTTGGTCTACGGACGTCATTAAGGCATATTTCGTCTGGTGACAAGCAAAAGTCACTAATTACTATAAAATATTTAAACAAAAATCAACCTTCTTTTCGTACTAATATGGTTCACTATGGCTATGACCTTGTGGAGGTACTTAGTGACTTTTGCTTGTCACCTGACGATTTAATCGTTGACATTGGTAAGGAAGTCTCTATTGTACGGAATATTTCCCAAATGACGGGCGTTTTTCCGAGCCTTGGTTATTTCTACTCAGAATCACGAGCTCCCTCGATTCTAATAGGAGACTAAAAGCCCTATTTAAGATTTATTTTCTTATATCAGTGTCTAACTACGCAATTTCTCCACAGGGCAACATCTCATCCCGCCACATAGTGGTCGTCCGTCCGTCTTACCCCGTGGACGGTCTGCCCGCGACCGTCCAGATAGTGTCTCTGTCCGCGTCGCTAGCCTCAGACCCCAGTGTCAGGGAGCTGGTCCAATACCCAGGGCCGCTTGTCAAAGGTAAGTTGTCCGTCCGTCTTACCCCGTGGACGGTCTGCCCGCGACCGTCCAGATAGTGTCTCTGTCCGCGTCGCTAGCCTCAGACCCCAGTGTGAGGAAGCTGGTTCCATACGCCGGGTCACTTGTCAAAGGTAAGTTGTTTAATGTATAATTCTTAGTATACTTAATCATTGGTATTTTTTTAAAATCTCATTATAACAAATGTCATATTTTGCCTACAGGAGTCACCCATAAGAAGAGCGTGATAGAATACTGCGCGAGCCGCGTTCGAAACGCCGGAGGCCGCGGCGACGTCGTCGGCTACGTGTTGCTCTGGCAGCTGTTAGCTTTGTTACTCAAGCAAAATGGGGTAAGGACACTAGATGTGGCTTTCCATTAGAGAAGGGTCCTTGTGCGTCATATACATAAAGCTCTGGTTTCCGCGGAAAGCGGTGCCGTCATATAGCGGACGCAAAAAGACGGCCGTCTTTACGGTGACGACATGTGGAAAGTTCCACGGCGTCATAACACACCGTCAGCCACCAACGTCAAACGAAACGTACACTCTAAAAAATGAAGACCAACTAAGAGCAGTTTTCTCTTAGTTGACGTTAAGTTAATTATAACAATAACGATCTTATATAAATCAAAGAAACCTGATTACTTAAAACAATAAGTGTATCTGTGATTGAACTAATAAAGTAGGTATGTTATTAATCCTAACAATTGTATACTTTGCATCTATCATTAACTTGTTGGCATAATTATGTAACGTAGGTTGATTAAATCCTTAACAAATTAATTAAAACAGATAAATATGTTAATAGTTATGAACATTTTAATAGTTTATGTGATTATTTTCTCTTTGTTGATTTACATAAGACTTGGTATTTTAATCAACTAAACATATAATATTTAGAACAACGAAGATAAAACATTCAATCCCATTATGATCAAGTTATTGTATTAATTACGAAACTAATATTCCATTATATTAAGAATTATTTGTTAAATCGATTTTCTTCATAATTAAATTAAATAATCAGTTAATCCGTTCAATCAAGAGATAAGTAGCGGGGCGCCGGTGCACCCGCGGTCCTCACCGCCCGCGCCCCTGCGGCGCCTGTGTCCGTGCGAGTGGGGAGTCAGTCTCAGCCTCGACGTTCAACATTCAACTACTTAGTCATTCAAGTACGCGTCAACGAAATAAATTTTACTTGTGCCTTTATTTCACGGCAAGCCTGGAACAGTGAACGTGTTACCTTTGCTTTGTGTACCTAATGTATAATAGTGTATGTGCAACATGGAGCAAGTGATAATCGTGGCGACGGGAATAAAAGGCGCGGGGACGGGCCGGGATGGTTATGTGGGAATCCCTGTTGTGGACTAATGAGACCCCAGGTCTACCCAGTAAAACCCCTGTTGGCCGCCTCAAGGCTTTAAGGCGAGGCACGGGAAACGATCGGGACCATGCTTCCGAAACCCCGCCAGCGGCTGTCCGAACTGCGGACTCGACTTCGGAGGAACTGTTTCCCTTTACTTCTCTAAGAGTGCGCCATTTTTTGCGCATTTGCCATCCCAGGGACCCTCGTGTAGGCGACAGACGTCCCCGAGCCTGCCGCCAACGGGTACCCATAAGGGGGAAATCGACGGTTGTACGCCAAACGGTCATTATATTTGTAGCCCGTTTTAAATGTTAATTATAATATATATGTAAGGTATGTAAAAGAAAGTTCGATTTTTAAATGTAAAATGTTTAGTTTTCTAAATGTTTAGATGAATAAATAACATCTTATTATATATATATTTTTTGTTTTATTCATTTACCCCCTTTTCATAAAACTTTACTTTGTTAAATTTGAATCTCAATTGTTTAATCAGTTCAACTATGAAGCTTGTTGTTTGTTGTTGTGTTTTATTGTACTAGTACAATTGATGAAGAATGGTATATTGTACTAGACAAGCTTCATAGTTGAACTGATTAAACAATTGAGATTCAAATTTAACAATTTCTTAGTTCTGGCTAATAAGATGCATAAGTCGATGCAATCATGTTCTTAGTTGAACTTATTAGGGTCAAATAGTTGATACAGTAATTCTTCATGTTAACATTGATTTACATCTTAGTTGAAATGATTAAACTATTGAGATTCAAATTTAACAATATCTTAGTTCAGGCTAATAAGGTGCATTAGTCGAGGTAATCATGTTCTTAGTTGAACTTATTTGGGTCAAATAGTTAATACAGTAATTCTTCATGTTAATATTGACCTACATCTTAGTTAAACTGACTTGTTTGTATTAGTTGGTACAGTAACTTATCATGATAATAATTATCAAGCCCTTAGTTGATCCTGCTAGGATCAATTAGTTAGCATAATTATTTTTCGTGTAAATATTGAACAAGATCTTAATTGGTTCAGTTACATAGATATAGTAATAGCAATCAGAATTACCTTATTTGATATGTCTAAGTTCTTGTTAGGCTCGTATGGAATCAAGATGCTTGATTACGACTATCAAGATATTGATAGGGCCAACCAAATTTTTTTTAGAGTGTATCCAGGGGAGCTTTAATAATTTGCTTGGAGGATGAAATATCATCAGAAGAGGAAAATAATCGAAGTGCGGAAGATCATTTATTCAAATCTCGTGATACAGAAGGTGCATTTGAGATTTTAGTACAAGTGGCTTCACCGCTATCAAATAAAACGTTCACGAAACTATCGACACCGTCAAGACGGCCGTCATGCAAATGGCGGCACCGCTTTTTGACGTTACGGTGTCAATCACCGCCCTCTAGGAAACCGCGCCATTTGGTTTACATAGACTCCGTTCTAGTGACGTCATTCACCGCTGTATTACGGCCGCTATATGACGGGTATCAGATAAGGGTCCTTATGCACATGGAACATGGTTGATTGTTGATTTTAATGATGATTTTATTCTACAGGTGGTGGTCGGAATAGACATCGCAGAGCTTTTGATGAAGAACAAGCGAGACTATGAATTCAATACTAACGCGAAAACTACGCAACAAGGTTAGTACAGATTTATTATGTGTTCCGTTCCACGTCTGAGATCTTCATTGAGAGCGTAACGCCTCCGGTGACCGATAGATGCCGCTAGCGTCTATGTAGTCGCTCCGCCGCCTCGCCGTGACGTAGTTCCGCTTCCCTTTCCTGCAAACAGACACCCGCCCCCCGCCACTCGCCGCCGCTATGTCATTGTTTCGTCGACCGTCCTGACCGATGGTCCGCAAATTTTTTTTGCGAACATTTTTGCAGCATGGCGCTTTAAAAATTTTCGATCCAAGTTTGTTCGATTAAATAGCGAGATATAGCCAGAGATCGCCACTACTAGTCTTTTGGCGGTCTCGGGATCGATCTTCCAACGGTGCTTTTCGATTCTACCCACTTTTTTTTTTTTTTCTTGCTAAATTATCTTTTACATGCCATGCTGCTAAAATCGTTACCGTTAACTCGCATTTTCGAGAATGAAGTAGGAAGTGCGTCAACAAGTCGTTTCAAGTGTCGTTTTTACAACGTGTGGTAACGTAAGTCGCTCCGCATCGGAGAAGAACGCGCGTCATCGTGCCTGCCGCGGGGAGCGGGGCCGGCCCGGCGCGGTGGGGTGCCGGGGCCGCGCTGCAATAGGATAGGTTTGGATTGTCTCAAACCATCTGGTAAGCCAGTTTAATGATATTCTAGCTGTATTTGGCGTTCGGAAGCGCATTGCGAATGCCTACTTGGACGCTAAAGCCCCGGTTCTCGTCCGATTACCGCAGGTGTCGGCCGAGGTCGGTGCTCGTGCTCGGAGCCCGGGAGTATTACCTCGTGTTGTTAGTTTCCGACGCGACAGTTCGTGTCGTTCGCCGCGTCGGCGCTGTCGACTTTCTCTTGTCGTCCGAGGTGACTCCGAGACGCCGCGACGCTGCGGGCCGGCGCCCGAAATGTCGCGGCGCAGGCGCTTCCGGTCCGCGGGACTCCGAGAGACGTCACACGCCCGCTCCTGTTGCTACGGTCGCGGCGCGGGTGGATCGCGGACCTCTCGGTCCCGTCCTGGCGCCAAGGTGAAGGCGGACCGGACCACGGGGAGCACGCTACTGCATCTCGACTGCTCAAAGTGGAAGGAAGGTAAGTTACGTGGAAGCCACTCTGTGGAAACACTACGAGTACAGCGGCGGGGCCGTTCGCCGCGCCGGTTGCCATCTATCAAGGCGTCGGGCAACAGTGTCGCCGTGATGTTGCGTGCAACTACGCCACCATGGTGGCGCCAGTCGCCACGCGCACGCCTCCCCCCCTGTGCCGGCGAAAGACGCTACGGTGGCGCTGCCCGCCACGCACATCGGTTCCTCCTGAGCCGGCAACGTCCATCACGCGCATCGGCGCGATGGCGCCTCCCGAGCTGGCGGTGGCTGTAGCCACGATTGGCGCCGCCCACCTCACGCATCGGCGCCTCTTGAGCTGGCCGCCACCATGGCGCCTTACGCACCAGCGAAACAGTGGCGGACCGCCACGATGGCGGCACCCGCCTCACGCGTCGGCGCCTCTCGAGCTGGCTGCCACGATAGTGCCTCTCGCCTCACCAGCGCCTCCTGAGCCAGTGGCGGCCGCCACGATGGCGCCGCCCACCTCACGCTCCGATGCCACCCGAGCCGGCCGCCACGATGGCGCCTCTCGCCTCACGCACCTGCGAGCCGGTGGCGGGCCGCCACAAGGGTGCCGCCCGCCTCGCGCACCGGCGCCCCGAGCTGGCCGCCACGATGGCGCCTCACGCACCGGCGCCTCCCGAGCTGGCGGTGGCTGCCGCCACGATGGCGCTTCTCGCGTCACGCGCCGGCGCCTCCCAAGCTGTCGGTGGCTGCCGCCACTATGGCGCTTCTCGCGCCACGCGCCGGCGCCTCCCGAGCTGTTGGTGGCTGCCGCCACGATGGCGCCTCTCGCGTCACGCGCCGGCGCCTCTGCCGCCACGATGGCGCTTCTCGCGTCACGCGCCGGCGCCTCCCGAGATGTCGGTGGCTGCCGCCACGATGGCGCCACCCGAGCTGGCGGTGGCTGCCGCCACGATGGCGCCTCTCGCGTCACGCGCCGGCGCCACCCGAGCTGTCGGTGGCTGCCGCCACGATAGCGCCTCGCGTCACGCGCCGGCGCCACCCGAGCTGTTGGTGGCTGCCGCCACTATGGCGCTTCCCGCGTCACGCGCCGGCGCCTCCCGAGCTGTTGGTGGCTGCCGCCACGATGGCGCCTCTCGCGTCACGCGCCGGCGCCCCTGCCACCACGATGGCGCTTCTCCGGCGCCTCCCGAGATGTCGGTGGCTGCCGCCACGATGGCGCCACCCGAGCTGGCGGTGGCTGCCGCCACGATGGCGCCTCTCGCGTCACGCGCTGGCGCCACCCGAGCTGTCGGTGGCTGCCGCCATGATGGCGCCTCGCGTCACGCGCCGGCGCCACCCGAGCTGTCGGTGGCTGCCGCCACGATGGCGCCTCGCGTCACGCGCCGGCGCCACCCGAGCTGGCGATGGATGCCGCCACGATGGCGCCTCTCGCGTCACGCGCCGGCGCCTTCCGAGCTGGCGGTGGCTGCCGCCACGATGGCGCGGCCCACCTCACGTACCGGCACCTTCCGAGCGGCGGCGGTTGCCATGATAGCGCCGGCAATTACGTCGATGCTGCAAGTACGACGCTGTCGTCCTTTGCAATGGCACCCATGTTCTGTTCGTAAGAAAACTTACCTGTTGCCGTTCCCAATGATATCGCCAGCGGCCGTGTCGATGCAGCCCGCCAAGCCGACGCCGGCCGGGCGCCACGCCGCTGCCGTCCGGCGCCACGTGTACCACGGTACCAGTTTTCCCTGTCCACATGGCCCCATTGAGGTACGCAGGCGCTTATAGCTATGGTGCAACAGCACGAGCAGACCGCTAAACTCTTGCTTTCGGTTAAGGATCCCTCCGTCGCCAAGGCGACGGCAGACAAGGTCCCGTGTGCTCCGCTCAAAACCGAGGTTGAAGGCATTGAAAAGGTTTGCAGTGTTCACATAATTATCGCTCTACTTGCCCGCGCTCTCCAGCTTAAGTTCCGTCTTACAAAGACGAACTCGTTCGCCAAGCCCCTAATAAACAAAATGGGACAAATAAACCCGCTGCGCCTGAACGAGCTTGTGTTTCCGGTGCCAAGAGAAAGGGGCCAGGAGGACTCCAGCAGTTTCCATCTGTCTGTCTTCGACTTTATCGAAACAGTTTTGTTAAGCAAAGCGCCAAAATCGATTTTAGACTTGATTTCATCAGTGCGATTTCCTTAAAAGCATGCTACCATGTTCCTATACAAGTTTGACTGAAGGTTTTTCGTTTTCTCAACATACAGACCTGCCTTGCTGCCGAGTTTCTCACAGAAACTATACTCGATGCCTCCTGTTCAGTCTCAAATTCGCAAACGTTAGTTTATGGAGATTGCACCGTCGTAGTCCTCACCTTATACCTGTAGTCCGTTAATAATGGTAGACAATGTACGAAGTGAGGCCCTTCAAGTGGAGAGTAATCGTTAACGGGCCGCACCTGCAGCGCTGACGACAGGAGTGTACTACAAACATACAACCGTTACTACGGTTGTCGAAAAAACTGCTGATGCCAGCAGATCGTCTATAGTTCGCGCTGGTTCCTTGCTACTTACCAGGTCGGTATAACCCCCAAAGGCGACGGTTTATCAAAAAGTCACTGCGTCCCCCGAGTGGCAGCTGCGCCCAGAAGCCGCCGAGACTATCTTCGCCTGATAGGCACCTTGTTGGCCGGCCTCTCCGCTTTCGAGAGCCCTCGCACTGTACCACGGTATGTCTTAATCGACTCTTTGAAGTGCTACCACGACGCGTTTGGCAGCTGCCGGTGATACGACTTGACATGGATATCTCCACCTCCCAGGCTAGTCTGTTTACTGTGACGGCGTGATGAGGAGAGCTTTCTCGCAGCTGTGGTAAGCTTGCAATTTACTGGCGGTCCTAGTGAACACAACGTCAGACCACCATCCCTTACAAGTCAACGACCTTAAGAATCGAGGCGTAGCTCCTGTCAGATAGGACGCTCCAACACCGAGCCGGCGATAACCGGGTATTTCCGGTTCCGGTACTGGTTGTCTAAAAAACCAGTACCGGGGAGCACTGCCTAGATCGTCCCCTTGTCGAGGTCGCTGTACGCCCACAATGTAGAAATGATCATCATGATGCATCAAAAATGAGATCGTCTGCCAGGTACCTCTAATACCCAGTGAAGTAGCAAGCTATCTCAGACATCTATTTCTATTATCCATGTTAGCTTTCAGAATGATACTTGTTCAGAAGCCTGTAACAAGTGCTGTATGTGAACCACTATCGGACACTATGCCTTCTTCCATCGTCATTAATAGCGAGACCAGCGCCTCCCAAACCACCAGCTTGGGACGCGAGAAATCTTATTCAAATTACTTGCCCTAACTTGAATAATCCTACAACGTACCTATATAGAAGAGCTGCCGCACCTTTACTGTTAGCATCAGGCCGCAGGGTCAATGACCTTACCCTACTACACTGTAGCCCAGGCAATTACACAGATAACTTTGACGCTATTATTTTGTGTCCGAAATTCGGTTCTAAACCAGATAACGTGTCTCACCGACTGGACTCTCTTAGAAGCTTCGGAATAAAGTATAGACCCAGTAGGTAGTCTGGGTACGTCAACTTGTGAGAATTACACAAAATGTTAGGGAACACTGCGCTTATTTCCTTCAGACACAGTAGTCTCATCCAATCCGGCCTCGCCTACGATTGCTTTCGATCCATGATGTACTTAATCACTAAATTAGCTGAAAAACTATCCAATTACTTAGTGATATTTTGGCTTAAGTTAATTGGGAACATGACTCTTTCTTTAGACGATCCTATCGCCGAGATTATTCTGCGGATCGGATGCGATTTCGAATGAGAAATCTCTCAAACCAGTTTAACGTCAGATTCGAACCTGGGATTACAGTTTAAATTCTCAATTTCCTGTAATGCATCATTATAACGAGTTATTGATTTCATGGGTTGCAGTAAGGCGTATATATATTTATTCTTTCTCTGAGTTATATGACAGTAGGTGTAGCCCTAACGCTTGCGCGCCCGCTGACTCGCCACCAGGAGATAATAAACAGGTCTCAATGAAGATCTCAGACGTGGAACGGAACACATAATATAAAAATTTTACCTTCCAATAAAATTATTATTATGTTTCCTTCCACGTCTGAGATCTGAGTAATGCCTTCCTGGCAGGCTACTAGGCTACTTTTATACCGACAGTACTTCTCCTCAACAATGACATAGCGGCGGCGAGTGGCGGGGGGCGGGCGTCTGTTTGCAGGAAAGGGAAGCGGAACTACGTCACGGCGAGGCGGCGGAGCGACTACATAGACGCTAGCGGCATCTATCGGTCACCGGAGGCGTTACGCTCTCAATGAAGATCTCAGACGTGGAAGGAAACATAATAATAATTTTATTGGAAGGTAAAATTTTTATATTTATTTAGATTAGATTTTATTTTAACTTTTTCGACGCCGTGTCAAACACAAGAGCTGTCACTCGAACGCCAAACAATGACAAAAACAATGTCAAAACTTAAATTGAACTTTATGCATATGCACATAGGTCTATGTTGCTCTGTGGTCTGTGACCGATTAATCCGTCTTTGGCGTTGGACCTACGTAGGCGGAATAGTCCCTATGACGGAATTAGCCACATTGACCTTATATATGTTTGACGCCAATGTCGGTCTGTATGATGTAAGGCATTTTTGGCATAAAATGGTTTTAAATCATATGATTATCGTAGGTTTTTTTTAAATTAATGTTTCTCGTTAAATAGGCCTTAAAAATACCATTTGAATTTGAAATCTATACTGAAGGAAATACAATTAAATTTCTTTTGTTATGAAATCGAACGAAGCAAATTAAATGCAACTCTGTTCCAATTGAAAATGGTTTAAATTACATTGAAGTAATTGATACTACAGATAGGACCGTGGGCCTTACGGGGTTAATATGAAACATGTCCTTTACTATGTCGTATTGTCAATGTTTTATTTCCATCAGCCGACGGTCGAGGATCGAGTGTGTCAGAGGAAGACAGCAAAGCAGCACCCGCGACAGACCAAACCCGTAAGTGCATACACATTAACACTAATATAGTCCGTCAACCAAATCTTGTCAGTAGCAATGTAAAGCAAACTAAAGTAGGGCAACACTCAAAGAGCAGTATTGCGCTAAGAAAAGCAGCAATGTACATAGAACCAAATGAAAACAAATAAGGTGACGGCTGTCGTTCACGATCCACATTCCACAGATAAAACACAGATGACACGCGTTTTGGAATTATTTGAACACAGTGTTGCTAACCCGCGATTTTTCAAATTTGCCGCCTTTTACTACTGACAAGATTTGGTTGACGGACTTTAAATAGTAATTGACTGTAATACTTATAAATATATTTTCAATGCTCGTAATAGGTGTTATTGGGCGTTTTGTTTTTGTTGTCCCCTACACTTTTTTTTCAAATTTGGGATTTTTTATGTTATTTCTACCCAGAATCACTAGCTCTTTCTATCCTAACAGGAAAAAAAAAGTGTCCTAAGGTTTTTATTTCCATTACGTCACCATTTTTCATAGACTTTGTATGGCGGTCGCGGAATGGAAACATCGAAAAATGTATGGAAATTTTGCGACACTTTTTTTCTCCTATTAGGATAGAAAGAGCTCGTGATTCTGAGTAGAAATATGTAACATAAAAAATCTCAAATTTGAAAAAAAAAACAGTGTAGGGGACAACAAAAAAAAAACGCCGTATTAGGTGATGCGGTCATGAAATCCTAAATTTTGAACTAGGGCTGTAATGTATTTTTTTCATCACACCACTTGGTACTTGCTAGGCGATGCGGTCCGTAAATCCTATATTTCGACCTAGGGATTTTAGATTACATTTACTTATATTTCCCTTTTCCCCTCACAGGTGTGATGATAAACAGTGTGTGTGCCGCGGGCGATACAGGAATTACGAACTCGTGTTAATTAAGCTCCCGCCTTCCGGTTCGGGCTTCAATTGCCACCCGTTCGGGTATTCTTGTTTACCGCCCTTAATGAAATGAAATGAAATGCGTTTATTTTGCTTAACATTATGTACAGATAAATTGGTAAAGTCAATTGTATTATGTCCAGATAATGTCAATACCTTATACTAGTAGGCATGCAAAATATTTTAAAATCTATTTACATTATATTACAATAAATTACCTAATCAATTACAATAACATAAAATGAGAATAACAATAATTAATAATAAATAAAATGTCACAATATTAATAAAAATTTACGTTTAAATATTCCTTAATGCTATTAAAATTGTGCTCGTTTAAAAATATTATAATTTCTTTTCTAAATTTAATAAATGGCATGTCTCTTAAGTATTGTGGCAGTTTATTATATATTATGTATGTCAACATAACACACAATACTATTCGAATACTTTTATCGTACTTTACTGTGTGAGCAATTCCATTCGTTCATCATTCGTTCCATTCGTCTCTTAAATTGCGGCGTTATTCATAAACGTCTGTTAAGTTAATCGGCAGATCGTTTGTCCCTCTCTATAGCATAACGACAGATAGGGACAAACGACGATCATTAACTGATTAAGTTAGCAGCTGTTTATGACTGACGCCATAAGACGTTATTTTAAACTGGACTTTATTGCAGCACCCGAAGAGCCCAATATTGCGCGGCAGAGCGGTATCGACGAAAAAGCCGCTTTGGACCAACTGAGAGAATATCTGACTTACGGAAACAGGCAGGAGGCTATCGGTAAGTAGTTTAATATTTGTTCCTGCCTCTACTTTACCTTTCAACTAGCCCCCGCCCTGGCTTTGCACGGGTTAACAAATTATACATAAACCTTCCTCAAGAATCACTCTATCGATAGGTGACAACCGCATGAAAATCCGTTCAGTAGTTTTTGAGTTTATCGCGAACACGTAAACAGACAGACGGGTTTACGCTTGTTTTATAAGGCGTAGTGATTAAAAGGGGGCGTAAAGCCAGAAATTTTGTCGATGTGATTTATGTCTTGGTTAGGCTCTCTGATGTGCTGCTGGCAAGTTCCTTTGTTTGCGAAATTTAAACTGTAGGAAGCAAAATGGAACTTATGTTAAACCAGGGTTCGAAATTATCCAGATAATTAGTCTTTGATAATTATGCGAGGTATGGATGGTGCTATATCGTCAGGTGACAAGCAAAAGTCACTAATTACTATAAAATATTTAAACAAAAATCAACCTTCTTTTCGTACTAATATGGTTCACTATGGCTATGAACTTGTGGTGGTACTTAGTGACTTTTGCTTGTCATCTGACGATATTTATTTTCTTTAAATTCAAACTGTTTATACGACAACGGTTTCACTCACTTGAAACTCTTTGATAGTAAAACATAATGATTGGGGCATTTTTATATTTTAGGTTATTATCAAATCGATAATTATCAGGCATAAAAATCACGATAGTTGGGCGTTTTCTAAAATAAATATTGAAAACCCGATTCTCCCAGATCCTGGTGTTTTTGGGTTCTGTCAACTCAGAATCACTAGCATATTCAATCCTGGTGATAAAAAAAGTTGTCCCAAAATTTTGTATGAAAATTGTACATTCCACTACGTTACGTTACATACAAGTGGAAATTTTTCTCATACTAAAAACGTGACGTAATGGAATGGACATATTGGGACATCTTTTTTTAATGGTAGGATGGAGAGTGCTGTCGATTCTGAGTAGAATGAGCCCAAGAATGTCCAGATTTGAAAGAATCGGGTTTTCGATATTTATTTTAGAAAAAGCCGTTATCAAGACAACTATCATTGATAATTATCCTTTCGGACCCTGCGTTAAAATTATCCAGAAATCTATACGAACATTTTCAACTCCCCCCCCTCCAGAATGGGCGATGTCCCACAACCTGTGGGGGCACGCGTTCCAGCTGTGCGCGCACGCGGACCGGCGCACGCGCGCCGCCGTCGCCGCGCGCTTCGTGGCCGGCGTGCCGCGCAACGACCCGCTGCACACGCTCTACCACACGCTGGCCGGCCGACAACCCCCCGACTCTGAGGTAACTGCCCACAGAACCAAAGATATATAGATATATATTGTACAGCCGGCAGCAGAAGTTGCTAAGCGGGCCAAGTGTTCAAAATTACCTTGACACGCTTTTATTCTCCTCGTTAAGATCATTTTGAACACCTGACCCGTTTAGCAACCTCTGCTGCTGACTGTAACTCCATATAAGTAAAGTCAAAGAAAAAAAACTTACCTCGGAAAATCAAGAATAAAATGTTCTCAAATAGATGGCGACATACCTTTGGTCAATACTCGTGTAGATGACGACACCGTTTGATATTTAACAATTTTAACACATATCAGTGAAAGAACATGAGTCGAAGTCATATGGTGTTCTAAAAATAATAAAATATAAAATATCATTTACATTTTACATAAATATTTTGATTAATTTTATTCATTTTCATTTCTAGTTTTTATCCTGTGTCAAAAAATTGCCCTAATTTACTAGGTATGACTACAGTGTAGAGGTATTAGGTATGACTATAGAATGGGCGATGTCCCACTACCTATGTGTGGTGGTAAAAAAATAAACCAATTGTATTTCATTTCAGTGGGGTGACTGGCGTGCGCACGCCGCCATCATACTATCTAACACTTCGGCAAAACCAGAGAACGAAACAAGGACGCTTACGCAACTTGGTGAGTACTGAATACACTCCGATTTTTAAGGTTCCGTACCCAAAGGGTAAAAAACGGGACCCTATTACTAAGACTTCGCTGTCCGTCCGTCTGTCACCAGGCTGTATCTCATGAACCGCGATAGCTAGACAGTTGAAATTTTCACAAATGATGTATCTTTGTTGCCGCTATATTAACAAAAACTAAAAATAAAATAAAAATTTAAGGGGGGCTCCCATACAACAAACACGATTTTTTTTGCTCTATTTTTTGTTGATGGTGCGGAACCCTCCGTGCGCGAGTCCGACTCGCACTTGGCCGGTTTTTTACAATAACAGCGGATGTCACTCGGAGGCCGTTTATGTTCCTAAGTATTTAGCGGTCTGCCGTCTCTCATAAGATTCTGCATATTACTACGCGTACGTGTACGATTACGCACACGCATCCGGTGTGAACAAGCCTTAAAGCAGGCAGACGTTGCTTTAACTGATATTGCCTGTGTCCAGATTCACCAAAAAAGTTTTCGGGTGGATCAACTATTTCTTGTTATTATTCTGTCCGGTCAGTCAAAAGACAATAGTAGCATAGTTTGTTAGAAGACATTGTACACCACCTTCTGACACGCTTGGTAGACGACCCTCTATGGAAAGGGTTTATAAGTATCACAAAAAAACCGGCCAAGTGCGAGTCGGACTCGCCCATGAAGGGTTCCGTATTTAGGCGATTTATGACGTATAAAAAAAATTACTTACTAGATCTCGTTCAAACCAATTTTCGGTGGAAGTTTACATGGTAATGTACATCATATATTTTTTTAGTTTTATCATTCTCTTATTTTAGAAGTTGCAAGGGGGGGGACACACATTTTACCACTTTGGAAGTGTCTCTCGCGCAAACTATTCAGTTTAGAAAAAAATGATATTAGAAACCTCAATATCATTTTTGAAGACCTATCCATAGATACCCCACACGTATGGGTTTGATGAAAAAAAAATTTTTGAGTTTCAGTTCAAAGTATGGGGAACCCCAAAAATTTATTGTTTTTTTTTTCTATTTTTGTGTGAAAATCTTAATGCGGTTCACAGAATACATCTACTTACCACGTTTCAACAGTATAGTTCTTATAGTTTCGGAGAAAAGTGGCTGTGACATACGGACGGACAGACAGACAGACATGACGAATCTATAAGGGTTCCGTTTTTTGCCATTTGGCTACGGAACCCTAAAAAGTAGATTCACCCTTTCACAAGTGTAATATCTTTCCTCAGGTGACACCCTAATTTCCCGCGGCCACCTCTACTCCGCCCAGTTCTGCTACATCTCCGCCCGCGTGCCTTTCTCGCGCCACCCCCTCGCCCCGTTCGCCCCGCCCCCTTCCGTCCCCACCTCCCCTCCCCGCCTCGCCCTACTCCTCGCCGACTCGAGGGCCGACTCGCTGAACCAGCTCGCTACGAACGAGGCGATCTTCGCCACGGAAATATACGAGTACGCGCTCTCGCTGAGTCAGGATTATTGTATCGGGGAATTGCAGGTTAGTGACATTAAGTCACAGACTATCCAACCTCTAGACATAGCATAGTCGCGCTACCCCCTCTGCCACACATACGGTAGCGTTACTCCATCTTCGAGCCAATCCCGTGCCGTGATTGGACCGTGTTTTTGAACGGACCAATCACGGCACGGGATTCGCTCACCTCGTCCCCCCGCACCCCCGTATTTTTGGCAGCATCGGTTTCATGAAAGAATTGGCCTAAGCTCAGTCTAGAGGTTGGATTGTCAGTGCATTAAGTAAACACTATATAAGTAATTAGCGACCCGCCCCGGCTTCGTACGGGTTAACAAATTATACATAAACCTTCCTCTTGAATCACTTTATTTATTTAAAAAAAACCGCATCAAAATCCGTTGCCTAGTTACATACAAACAGAGAGCGGGAAGCGACTTTGTTTTATACTATGTAGTGATGTGCATGAGCTGTAGGGGGCAGCACAGGAGCCCCTTGTAAATGTCAAGTTTAAGTTTCCGATTTAGGCCACAAGATAGCAGAACCTCCAACGTGCACTGTCCCTATAAATACTTACAATAATTAATTATTTTTGCGAAGGTCATAGCTTACAGCATATATGCGAATTTATTACCCTTATTTTATTCACCAAAATCAATCGATTTTTTGATGAAACAAAAATGATTGGACAATATTATTAATTTATACTTTTTTACAAGCTATTATTTAACTTTTAATGTATGTGTGTTGCAAGCTAAATTAACCCTACTTCCCATTATTCAATTGAACAAAAACTTCACATACGTATGTAAGTCGGGTAACAATGCAATATTGTGGGACCATCGAGCTGATCTGATGATGGAGACAGGAGGTGGCCATAAGAACTTTGTGATAAAGCAACGTAACTTAATTTTTTTTGGTTTTGTTAAAATTGTATCCATAGTTGCAAAGAAAAGTACAGTCAGCAATCAAATCGTATCATCAGTGGCGGATTTGCAGTCTTTGCCGCCCTAGGCTCAGACCCTGTAGCCGCCCCTTCAGCATCAGCACCCATCATATTGACTACATTTAGGTCAGGCAACGAAAAGGTATAGAGGGAAATACTTGGGACACATTTTTAACTTAGTAACTTTGTTTGGACTCGTTAGGAGGTGAAAATATCAAAAGTCCCCGGCCGTAGCCCTTGAGCGGGGGTAGGGGGGTTTGATTTGAAGGTTCCATTTTTCGGTTTTCCGCTTATAATATCTTAGAAACTATGCGTCGTTGTGACATGATCATTATACAAAATGAAAGCTGATTAAATTTGCTACACGTTTTATACAGTCGAGTTTTTCGATAGGTATCTTGTTTAGTTTTTGAGATAGCCGCTCTTGAATGTCTATAATTTTGCATTAAATTTCCATCAATAATATTCACGGTGCTCACGAGAAAAGGAACCCCAAAGATTTTAACAGTGTAGCAGATCTGCGAAATCGACTCCACACTCGCGTTCGCGGCGATTCGCGCACGAGTGTGGAGGGCCCTATACAAGACTATTGTGCGTGAATCGCGGCGCGACTTCGCCGAGCGAACATATCGCGACGTTGACGTATGACTCCACACTCGCAAACTTCTCGGTGATTTCGCAGTTTAGTTCGGGTCAAGATGGCTGAAAAGCATCAGCTTATCGAGTTTAACTGTCATTTATCTAAGGCATCATACTTGCTGTAGCTATTGTTCCATTTTGTTTTGTTGTAAAACCGTAAAATATAGCCGCTATGTATAATAGAATTAACATTTATCTTGCAACTGATGAGCCAAAATAGTGTGTATTGTGGAGTCTTGCAAGTTCGCGCTTCGCGCCTCCTTTGACGCTGGCCGAAAAACCGACAAAAAACGGGGAACAAGGCGCGAAGGCGTGAACAATCTGTGAAATCGACGCTACATTCGCGTTCGCGGCTTCGCGCCGCGATTCGCGCACAACTGTGGAGGGCCCTCAAGATATCGAAAAACTGTACTAAATAAAACTTGTAGCAAATTTAATCAGCTTTCATTTTGTACAATGATGAGTCGTTAGAACGCATAGTTTCCGAGGGTTGTCTATTGTTTGTCCGAAAATTGTATAAAATAATACTCATATGCCCGAATTTTATTTGCCCGAATTGTTTGTTTACCATAAAAATGATGTGACATACTCTTTGTTTACCCGATTATTAGATTTCAGAACGTACGAGTGCCATACATGTTGTTGTCCATATTATTAATTGTAATAATACTATTTAATAGAATATTTAAACGCCATACTAAATAATGGTTTTTCCCCGAATCTATCTAGTCACTATAATTCTGGCATACGATTACGATTACGCAGTTCGCCCTAAGAGCCGGAGCAAGGCGCGCAAAAAAAAAAAAGGACCAAACATCGACTTCTGAACCTAACCTTTCCGAGTCGGAGTGCCCCGGAAAGTCTTGCTCGCTCCCTTCGCTCGCTCGCTTGTTCGCAGTTCTAACCTAACCTAACCTACTTTCTGGGAAGCAATTTGAATGGCAAATTTTATTATGGCTACAAAACAAACAAAGTTTCTGGCAGGTGACTAATATAGTAAACAATAAGTATTGCATATGTAATTATGGGAAACAATATAATGGCTGTTGGCTATTATGGCAGATGAAATTATGGCAAATGAAATTCTGGCAAGTGGGTGTATACCGTTTCCGAGATATAAGCGAAAAACCGAAAAATAGGACCTTCAAACCTCCCTCTTCCCCCGGCTCAAGTGCTACGGCCGGGGACTTTTGATATGTTCTCCTCCTAACTAGTTCAAAGTTACGAAGTCAAAAATTGTGTTCCAAGCATAACTCTATACCTTTTTTTGAGAATTCGTTGCCTGGCCTAATTTTGTGTTATTTCTTGTTATCATCAGCGATTTTTTTGCCACAATTTGCCGCCCCTAATATCTCGCCACCCTAGGCTCGAGCCTACTGTGCCTTATGGGAAATCCGCCACTGCGTATCATGTATCAAAACAGAATTATTTGTCTTTTTTTCTTGTCTCCTTATTTTTGTAAGTGTATATGTATAGAAATGGTATGGAAGGTACAAAACTAAGAAAAAAAACCAGTGCACGGTGGTTGTTTTTGTTATTAATAAACAAAACTTGCAATGCGCAGAATCACGTTTTGTATTTAATTTAAAATAAATCTTAAATAAGGTCATTAAAGCAATGCAATGCGAACGTATTATTACATTATACACCCATTTATTTTTCCTTACCTCATGTTTTTTTTTTCTTTTGAATTATGTACGTTTTATACATGTTCGTTACGCAGAGGAAGTAAGTGTTACATACTCAAGTACCTAACTCCCTTTAAGAATTGGTCACACTATTGCTAAACATACTTTGAAAAACGAGCATACGTAACGCATATGACACATCACTGCGTACTTATACGCTCCATCAAATGCCGGTGTGTTGGATCTTTTATTGTTCATATGTTTTACTACTAAAGTACAGATGTAGTGCATTAGTACATTATTGTCGAGGCTCGGAAGTAGCTACTTGCAGGCTGAGGATTCGTTTTAAACGGACGACCTTGGGAGTCCGTTTAATTGAATCTGAAGCCAGCAAGTAGCCTTCCAGCCGAGTCATATATAGTGCTTTTCTCAAAAATGGTGCAAGAAATAGAAATATTTTACAGAAGCAACGTTCTAATCACAGGTTCTAATTTTCACAGAAAAAAGTAAAACCATTAAAAAGATTTGCTTGCCGCCTTAAAAAAAATAAAAGAAGTGTATTTTTCTGCTGAAAATACGCCAACCTATTTGAGACACCTAAATAGTCGCGGTACCAACATTAAGCCTGTAACAGACTATCGCACCGCACCGCGACCTTGTTATCGTCGCACCCATAAGTGAGAGCGAGAAAGAGATAGGTATCTGTTTCTCGCTCTTACTTATGAGTGCGACGCTCCAAGGTCGCGGTGCGGTGCGATAGTCTGTTACAGGCTTTATAATAATAAGTGCTGATCATCTGTTTGGCTGTTTAAGGGACCTATGCCTTCATTTGATATGGCCATTTAAAGTTTTAAAAAGTTTGGAACTCGTTAAATAATGGAATTTGTATGCAACATTGCAGTCTCGAAATCGAGACTGCAATGTTTTTAACTTTTTAATTGTTTGAATGACCATAAACTATGCACTTCGCGACCTATGTTTTAACCGGCAACGTCGACTTTGCTGTCCATTTTTGAGAAAAATTATTTTCTATCGTATTTTAACGGAAACGCACGAACGTGTCTTGCTTTTTCAGTCAGTCTTGGTACAAAACAAAAAGTACCGAGGTTGACCGAAGTAGCATAACAAATACAAATGTTTCCGAGAAAATACGATGGAAAACAATTATGCACTACATCTGTAGCCATCTGCAGCGATTTACCGTTAGATTTGTTCTATTTCCTCGTTGCTTGGCGTTTTGTTAATATGCCACTGAACTATTATATCACAATGGTGACAAATGTGGTTACTTTGCACCAACGTTTGCTTGTGGCATTGGCAAGTGTTGCAAAGCGAGTAATTTTATTTTAGTATACAATGGATTATTTTTCATTTGACGCAAACACAATACAACAAAATTCAATTCTTTTAGCCGCCCAGCGACGTATAAAAAAGGTCTCCATTTCCATTCTGTTTTGAATCCGCATTTTGACATACATATTTAAAATTGCCTTTGTCTTATAAGTTTTGATCTGTGCGCGGCTAATAACTCAGTTGACAAAAAAAAGGCGGCAAAAAATTCATCGATCACCAAACATTCTGGATATCGCATCAAGCCCGCAATTATTGATCTTAGTACAAACACCAACACTTAAATGTCCATCGGTGGACCTTATGCCTTCTGTAATAAGGTTTACGAACTGTCTGTTAACAGTGTGGGTGATGTTACAAAACTTTTAAGTCATATTCCTTAGTTTAAATAAACTTTACAGGCGTATAAATTCCTTCTGGCGTGCCGTTTAGTGGACGCCGGGGAGTATGAACGCGCATTGGCGTATACGGAGGCGCTGGCGCGGGCTGTGACGCGTACGCCGCGGGACTACCCGCAGCAGCTGGTGGCTCAGCTGTACCAGTTGGCAGACAGGTTAGTTTTATTAGGGTTCCGTAGCCAAATGGCAAAAAACGGAACCCTTATAGATTCGTCATGTCTGTCTGTCTGTCTGTCCGTGTATGTCACAGTCACTTTTCTCCGAAACTATAAGAACTATACTGTTGAAACTTGGTAAGTAGATGTATTCTGTGAACCGCATTAAGATTTTCACACAAAAATAGAAAAAAAAAACAATAAATTTTTGGGGTTCCCCATACTTCGAACTGAAACTCAAAAATTTTTTTTTCATCAAACCCATACGTGTGGGGGATAGGTCTTCTAATATCATTTTTTTCTAAACTGAATAGTTTGCGCGAGAGACACTTCCAAAGTGGTAAAATGTGTGTCCCCCCCCCCCCTGTAACTTCTAAAATAAGAGAATGATAACACTAAAAAAAATATATGATGTACATTACCATGTAAACTTCCACCGAAAATTGGTTTGAACGAAATCTAGTAAGTAGTTTTTTTTATACGTCATAAATCGCCTAAATACGGAACCCTTCATGGGCGAGTCCGACTCGCACTTGGCCGCTTTTTTTATACAAGCTTTTATTGAACTCTGATCGCCAAAGACGTGAAATGACGCGCTCGGCTACAGCCTAATTTCAACCGTAGAGCATTCCGATAAGGTTCACGATGACGCGCCGCGCACGATAGGCGTGGCGTTAAAAGGGTTGATAACTAATTTAATATCGATGTTTAATATGGCCAAGAAAACTTCCAGTAATAAGACAACGCCAAGACGCATGGCATGTTGGGAAACAAATCTCATATTATATATGATTTTTTTGGACACTTAACACTACGTCGTGCGTTATACGATCAATATTTTACGATCAGAATGGTCTAAATATATATGTGTCTACCATATTTTGTTTTGTCAATCAGAAGAAAATTGTGGTAACTGTATGGGATGCACATTAAGTTACTGCGTTTTAAGAGAGTTTTAAGTGAGATTTTTTCAAAGTAGTGACGATATATTTGCAGGCTCAAATACCACGACCCGGCACTAAACGAAGATCCACCCCTATTAGAAGAGGGTGAACAGAGTGAACCCTCCCCGCGCCACCAGCAATGGCTCGATGACGTCGCCGGGGTGGCGCAAGTGTTAGAGGTAACTATGGTTACGTTCATTGTATATTGCCTTATGGCGTACTCGTCTGGGTAAACTTTGGGAGGCTCTACTTAAGAGTACGTGTCAATTTGTGAAAGTGTTACGTACTACAAGTGTATGTTCATAGTATATTTCCGTATGGCATACTTATCTGGGGCGAAACCGATGTACGTTGTACAAACATGACTAACCCTCAGTACAATTATGACTCCGAGAAACGGTTATTGACTAATACTTATCTGACACATGTAACTGAAATGTATCCCTCCTCCATAAATATAAACTGAAACCTAGTGTGTATTCTGGTAATTCCGACTACTTCAAAATGTCGGCTAACTCCGAAAGTCACCCATAATTCCATCATATTTAAGTCCATTTTTGGAATTACGCGATACTCTGAACTTTTTGGAATCACACGAACACATCTTAGCATTTCAGTTACAGGATTCAAAATATAGCCTACTTATCTAATACCTTTAAACGAGCAATTCTTGTATATATATATTTCGGGGATCTCGGAAACGGCTCTAACGATTTCGATGAAATTTGCTATATGGGGGTTATTGGGGGCGAAAAATCGATCTAGCTAGGTCTTATCTCTGGGAAAACGCGCATTTTCGAATTTTTTTATGTTTTCCGAGCGAAGCTCGGTCACTCAGTATCCTTTAACGTGTCACAGGCGGAAGCGGAAGCGTCTAAACAAGCGACGCCCGTGCACCAACCGCCGCCGGTCGAGATGTACGTGCCGACGCAGTACACGTGGGAGCAGACCCAACAGGCGCAACCACCAGAACTGTACAACGCGGTAAGAAAGTCATCACAGGCCTTTGCGTCTATTACAGACGATTTATGCATTGCTGTTTAGGCAACGGGTTTGGTGACTGTGGCGGCCGATGCGTGAGCGGCACGACCTCCCACATTTTTGGCAGGGAAAACTCTGCCAAAAGAAGAATTATACGTCGTATTAATCCCCGACGCAAAAAGAGGGGTGTTATATGTTTGATGCAATGTCTGTCTGTGTCATTGTAGCTCTCAAGAGTATAAGCTCTTTTCCAAAATGATGTAAGGCATTTTTGGCATAAAGATGGATGTATATGAGACAATACGGCGTCTATCCGTTTTATCCGCTGATGTATCCGACATTGTTTATTTTAGGCATGGTCGGATACAATCAGCTGGAAGTCAGAAGGGAGCTAGCACTCGTTACATACATCTTTAAGCTGCTTAGGGGAAAAATATACAATGCGGATATATTGGGGTCGGTAGGTGTTTGTGTTCCGCGCGCTTGCGTGGCGCGCCGTCAGCCCGGGCCACAGACAAGACATCCTCTAGACTGAGCATAGTAACGCTACCCCCTCTGCCACTTATACGGTAGTTTTACTTCATCTTCGAGTCAATCTCGTGCCGTGATTGGTCCGTGTCTTTGAACGGACCAATCACGGCACGGGATTCGCTCACCTCGTCCCCCCGCACCCCCGTATTTTTGGCAGCATCGGTTTCATGAAATAATTGCTATAAACTCAGTCTAGAGGATTCCTAGTCTATGGCCCGGGCTGCTGGCCGTGCCGCGCGCGCGCACCGAGCTGCTGCGCGAGGCGCCGACGATGCGCGCCGTGCGCACCCTGAACCTCATAGCCTCGCATATAGACCTATTTTCATGTACGAGTGAATTCACTAAAGTAGCTTTAATAACTCTTTGTTATATTGAATAGGTAAAAATATAATTTGTTAGATATAGGTACTTGTGTATTTGTATGTAATCTTTAGCTACATTATCGCATTGGGTGCAACCTGTAATGATAATTGTATGTGTAAAAAAAAAAAATTGTTGGCATAATGCGGTTTATTTTTTTTATGGTAACACAATTTAATCAACTAAAGACCAAAGACCTGTGCACACCGGATCCGTGTACTAGGCGCGCACGTGCGCGTTGTAATATATAGATTCTAACGAGAGACGACACACCACTTGCGTAACGTGTGCGTGCTCTGGCCTTCTTTTTAACAGTCCTTAAATACGTACAACTTTAATACAATAAGGTATTTGACTACTAGTCAAATCAGTTTCTTTTTTCGAACTGTCAAAACGATTTGGCTACTATGGTATTTATATGAAACACTAGCATGTGACGTCACAAATCATATTACCTACTCTTTATAGTTCTATACGGGTTCTAAAATAGATATTGTGTTTAAAAATAACTGCTGTCTACGTTTCTTCATTAATCTTCTGGTGCTTTATTTCATGCATGGTGTAAAATAATTTATTTACTAATACCCTATTGTGCAACCGTTTGGTATTTTTAAAAAGGCTAACACATTGTTTTAAAACAGCAACCGTTACAATCGGCGTACCCGGAGCCCTACCAACCGGAGCCCTATCGACCCGAGGAGCCCTATTACCCGCGTCAGCAGCCCGCGGAATACGCGGATCCGGAGTATTGGCCGCAAGAACAATATCAGTACGAGGTAAGATACAATTATAGTTTGTCAAAGGACTGTCTCATTTCAAACATAGAGAGAATTATACTATCTTTGTCTTACACTATACCCAGTTTGTTTTTTTTAGCATTAGGAAAAAGGTAAACAATCTTGATGTGTATTTTAATTGAAAAACACGTTTTAAAAATAAGTCACGGCAAATATGTAACAATTATTAATCTAATACGATCATTTATATTCTTCAGCTTTCATAAACAATAGTTACTGATTTTGTAAGCGTTTTTCAATTAAAAGACATGTCAAGATCGCTTACCTTCTTTCTAATGCTAAAAAAACGAACTATAGTACTAGCACGCAAAATAAAAGGATGAGTATAGTTTTATTTGTTTTTATTTACTGACAATTTGGATTGACCAATTATACAGAACTGACCAAAAAAACTGAAACAAAATATTCTACCTTTTCCTAATCAGACCGTCTAGCATGAGTTGCGTTCGCGCGCGCGTGTCCATACTTGAAGTTGCGCAAGATGTATGGAGTCGCGCGCGTGAACTCAACTCATGCTAGCAGGACTGTGCTATAACCGCGAAAATCTAAGATCGCAAATTGCGGGCATCTGTCTCTGTCACTCTAATTACGCGTTCATTGGAGTATAAGAGAAAGATCCTCGCAATTTGCGAGTTTCGGTTTTCGCGGTAGGCCCTCTGAACACAATACCGAATATGTCCTTAAACGGTTCCCCACTGATTTTTACACCTTGTACAGTCGCCATCAGATATATCGGAGCGGCTGAGGCGCTCATAAATACCTGAACACGCCTCTATTATCAAGGCGTTAAAGTGCTTGTTCACATATTTTTGAACACCTTGGCCGCTCCTATATTTCTGATGGCGACTGTATAATACGATGTAGTAAAATATCAAACTAGAAAAAAATACATTCTGTTTTGTGCATTTGGTGATGGTGTGCTATTCCCAGTCCAACACATACCTACTTAAAGTTCGTCTAGGCTAATTCTGCACCGACTTTAATAGAACAAAGTGAGGAGTGTCATTATAAACGTCATATTTTCTTAGAAATTGTGCATTAATTATGACATCTGCTCACTTTGTCATCGCAAATGCCATGCAGAGTTACCTTGGTCCGACTCTCAATAAAAATTAGTTTAAAATCTCCGATATATGTACAGTCAGCAGCAGAAGTTGCTAAGCGGGCGAGGTGTTCAAAATTATCTTGACGCGACTTTGTTGTTAAGAGAATTCCGTGTCAAGGTAATTTTGAACACCTCGCCCGCTTAGCAACTTCTGCTGCTAACTGTACTTGTAAATATATCATAATTGAAATAGTAATTCATTTCATATTTTTCCATGCCGCCAGGAGGGAAAGGTATAGAACCACATTATTTTTGTGTGAATGCTTTATTTAACACCATAAGTAAATAACTTAGCTCACGAGTACATTACATTTTCTTTTGAAGCTTGCCTTACACACACACACACAACACATTATATTAGCACTTGCGTACACAACACATTTATGATTAACTAACACACGCGCTGTAATTATTTATGTGATACAAGATAAATATGTGCGATGTGCCGCATTGTGACAGGAAAAAACTTATATAAGTACCTGTAAATCTTTAGAAAATTCACGTTAGTATGGAATAACAGTAGACAATTTCGTGGAATGATATACACACCACATTAAATTACTAAACACGGTTTTGAAGAGATGACCGCAACACCGCACACAGGTGCAATTTCATTTAAGTCTTGACTCAGTTTTTCAAACTACTAATAGGGAATATTACGCGAAACTCTGCGTAAGGGGCGCCACTTTCACAATCAGTCACAATCTAAGGGTCTACCTTAAACGAGAGAGTCGAAATTTTGTTATCTAACCTCTCTCTTGCATATTCGAGCGATAAAGAGGCAAATGGCTGAGTTGCGATTTCGCGTTTCCCGGTAAGCCCTTTGTAAACAAACCGCTTTAATGTATCAATGTCATATTTGATTGTCTGTGAAAACTTGTCAAAAAAAGTTTAAGGCACAGTATGAATAAGTTACTCTATGGTTTACGTAAGGCGCTAGTGCTGCACTCTGGCGGCAAAACATTGCGGTAATACTCCCTATTAAGTCGAAATTTGAGTTCTTATCGAGACCTGAGTCTTTTGTACAGAGTTGACTACAATAGTTTTCTAAATTGCATTTCCACATGAAATTCATGTATTAGGTATACATAATTCAATAAAGCATATTTTACTTAGTGTTCATGTAGATATAAACCTACAAATACTTTGACGAAGCCTTTATCCGAAGGCTCGAGTCTTTAGTTGAGCTTAAAAGACTCTGATTTTTTTAAAGCGAAGGATGCGTAAAAACGAGTCGTGTTCAAATTCAGACTCAAGGGACTTGAGTTCATGCCAACGACACTGGCTGTGACTAGGGTTTGCAATCCGGATCCGAAATGTATGAAAGTATCCGGATCCGCGGATATTCCCATACGTTTCGGATCCGTCGTGCAAACCCTATCTGTGACAGCGGGTTGTCTTCTCTACTCCATCTAGTTGCGGTGATCTGTACGCTAAGCACTAAGAATTCCGTACATTGACCCGCTAGTTCCTAATTCTATCGCATGCCCATAGTTATATTGCTGTCCCGCTCGCACTGTGGCATTGACCGCCGCCGGGCAGGTGAAACAGCAAAATATAGTTTGTCAAAGGACTGTCTCATTTCAAACATAGACAGAGAGAATCATACTACCTTTGTCTTACACTAGTACTAGCACGCAAAAGAAAAGGATGAGTATAGTTTTTTGTTCTTATTTACTGACAAATTGGTTTGATCAACTATAATTACGTGCGTGCGATAACAATAGGAACAGGACAGGGAAAATCTTCGTGCTTAAGCGTCCGTACTTTACAAACACAACTCAATCATACAAATTAGTTCCATACATCCATTTCTATCTTTACACATCATTACATATCACTACTCTACTTAAGTTTTGTGTATTATTAAAGCGGCCATATTTAAATGCAATATTTACCTGAAGAATTGTTATATTTATGTTATATTTCTCAGCAATTTGTTACATTAGTTAAGATCGGGATATCTGTCAATAGACTGCGCAACATTGTCCGCGCAATATTTTTATTATAAGTTCATATTGTTTATTACCTTTGACCGCTAAAGACGTCAACTGACGCGCGAGGCTACAGCTAGGGTTTGCAATCCGGATCCGAAATGTATGAAATTATCCGGATCTGGATCCGCTACAGCGCAATAACAACCTTCGTGCACTCCGATAAGGCTCACAATGACGCACCGCGCATGAACAATTCAACTTCATTTTATTTTCTTATATTCCATTCAGCTTCACACCACATCTTAAATACGTTTTTCGTAATAAAAATAAACTAAATCTATTCTAATTATACTGAAAAATAATTGGCCCAACTCATTAATTTAGAAGTTAACTGTAGTTTAGTAATAAAGAAATAAATTTTGTTCAATATCCTACAACCGATTTTATTGCTACAAACCAACCAGAACCCCTAGTGTAAATTTCATTCGATAGGGTGACGAGCGTTCGCGTATCTATTTTTGTATGGGATTCTAACAGCGCGCCAAGCGGGACGTTTAGGAAACTCAAAATCCCATGCAAAGTGACACTCAACGCAAACGCGTACGTCACGTCGCGCTATCGAATGCAATTTACACTAGGGGTACTGTTACTGTTACACGGTGTAACAAATAGTTCGCGAGTTCCAATTTTTGTGTAAGTAGTAATAAAATATTTTTTTACTGTTACAAACATTTATTTCAGTACATTTTGTTGTGCGGCATATTGACATATATCCCTAGTCCCAATTCTCGTAAGGGCTAATGTAAACTGCAACTATATCTCTTGCGTGGAATATTGGTCCCTATAACAGTACATTTATATTGAGTAGCTATCCGTTAAATGTTTGTAGATTTTTGCATATATTCTTTATATTAAGCCAAAGCAGAAGAGACTTGAACTGTCATAGGGACAATCGACGCGAATGGCACGGTGCAAACTTACCGTGGTCGCAGTTAGATTCACATTTCAATGTACATTGTCCTTACGAGTTCACAATAAAGTGTCCTTATAAATATGTTTGTGTCCGTCGCCGCCGCAGCCGCCGCGCGTAAGTACCCGCCGCGCCCCCACCGCCCGCGTCCCGCCCCGCACACTACACACCCTCCCCTCGTTTGACGAGTCGCTAGAAATGATCGAATACCATCGCTCGCCCGGCCTACGCAAACGCATACACCCTAAGAACAAAACCGTCAATGTAGGCTTCGAAGCGGGAACGTCGCCCGGTAGGATGCGCACTATATCGCGGGGAAGCACTGACTCTAGCGAGAGCAAAAAGAAACCTCTATCCGATTTAGACATACAGATAGCGCATAGCCCGCAACTAGGCGTCTCTGCCAACGAGCCCACTAAGTCGCAAATGTTCGAAGCGAACAGACGAGGCCGATACGGCAAAGTCATAAGCAACACCGTAGACACATGGGCGCGACAAACAGTCCACATCCGCGACGGCACGTATAAACCTCTCATATTCGGCGGGACTTATCCTATAGAAGTACCCGCTTCACCGCCCGAAGAAAAAGAAAAACCGGTAAAGAAAACCGTACCCGTCGCTGAGGTGAAAGCGACTATGGACCAAGCGACACACAGGCGAGAATTGAAGAAGACTATCGAACGCAGCTTGGACAGATTCGAAGCGATACTCGCCAAAAGAGATCCCGCCAGTAAACGACAGGCGTTTTCGAAACGCGTCGTCAACACGTTCGATATAGACGAGCCGGTGAATGTTGGCGAGACGAGAGACGTGCTGAAAGACAAGGACGCGAGATACTACGTTTCGGGGCCGAAGACGTTTAACATTGACGAACCTGTCGCGTTTATTTAAGGTGCAGTGAGTTCAGCGAACGCAGCGCGCTGAATACTGAGCGGACGGCCGTGAGTGGCCGGGATCGCGGATATTATTATTAAATTATTATAAAAAAAAGTAATCGATGAGTTTGATAAAAAAAATTACGCATTTTAGAAGCAATTTTCATGTTTGAGCAAAAATAGTTACCAATTTTATTGGTGCTTTTAGAGTCATTTCATTAGTCTGTATAGGGGTAAAATTACACTAATATAAATTAGTGTTTAGCTAAAGGAATCTCAGTTTTATTTTATTTATAATAAAATTAAATAGTTTATATATTTCATTGTAGTTGGACAAATATGTTGCGTTAATGTTTTTATTTTTGTGATATACGAACCAATGTACAATTTCAAGTTAAAATAGTTATATTATAATTATAAAATAGTTAAGAATCAGGTCCTCACATAACGTGCTATGTACAGCCATCATATATATCGAGGCGGCCAAGGCGCTCACAAATATCTGAACACTAGAGTAGGTACGTACCGTGTTCTGATATATTTGAGCACCTCGTTAGCTCCGATATATCTGATGGCGACTGTACACCAATGTTTACGCAATTGTTTTTTTTATAAAAGTTTTTACCATGCGGTACGTTAATTATATAAGCTTTTTATAGAAAATATACTATATAGTCAAAGTAATGTAGGAAAAATGTGATTTTGTTCAAAAGTATTCAAATGTTAGTTAATAAAAGTTATTAAGGTAAGGACGCTAAGCATGAAGAATTTCGCATATCTACCCGCCTGTTCCTATCTCTATCGCACGCGCATAGTTATACAGTATGCAACTGAACGAAAAGCAATTACTTAAACCCGTTAAGAGCCAACAGGAGTGGTAATTTCTCCATACAAACGTACTCGACTGTTTCCTCCGTGGGGTTTGAAGCTAGAGCAATGATTTTTTCAACACAGATTAATATTGTCAATATCTGTATCGGACCGTTTTGCTTTTTTTGATATTTTTGTTTTTTAAGGCGCTAGAGCCCTTCAAACATGGCCAAAATGGCCTAATTGACATGCCGCAATGAGAGGCGTGGTATTCAAAACTGATATCGATTAGCCACAAAAGCAAAACGGTCCGACACAGATAATTTCATAATCATTTAGATTTTCAAATTTGGTTTCGATTGATAAGTTTTGGAGGAGGAAACAGTCGAGTACGAAACCTCGATTTTTGAGATTTTTACGCAGGATTTTTCGCCTTGTCCTTATCGCACTAGTTTTAGGAGCCGCTTCCGTTAGCGAGACGGGTATATTTACCTAAAATATTTAAATCTCAGCTCCTGTTTCGTCTTAATGTTTAGGTCATACTAAACAACTTTTACTATGGGACCAACCCCGAAAGCGTGGAAAAAAAATTTGATGGTTCAAACATTTTGCTGGTTTGACGTTGAAATTTCCTATGGGAGAGTCAATTTTTTTTCGCGATTTCGGGGTTGGTCCCATAGTAAAAGTTGCTTAGTATGACCTAAACATTAACGGGTTCGCTTTTGCTTTTCGTTCAGTTACATACTGTATTGCTGTCCCGCCCATGATGCCGGGGGTCAATGACACTGAGCGAGAGGGACAGCAGTATATTTATGCGCGTGCGATAGATATAGGAATAGGCGGGTAGATGTACCAAATTATTCGTGTTTAAATAGCGTCCTTACTAAGTTTACACGTTTAATTAAATATTATATAACGTTTTGTGACATAATAAACATAGTCACGACTAGTAATGTAAATCAATAGTACAGTCAGCAGCAGAAGTTGCTAATCGGGCCAGGTGTTCAAAATGATCTTGACGCGACTTTATTGTTAAGAGAATAAGTGAGTGTCAAGGTAATTTTGAACACCTCGCCCGCTTAGTAACTTCTGCTGCTGACTGTACAATAGTTCTCTAGAAACAGTTAGAGCAGGACCAAGCTAACTCTGCATGACATTTGCAATGACCAAGTGTGGCCATGTCATCATTAATGTCAAATCTCTATGAAAATTGTTCAATATGGGTAAGTGTGGCTTAGGGATAAGTGTGGCTGGCCTTCACATAGGGGCCTGTTGATTAGTGTTTATTGCGAGTTGGCTATATACTTGCGTTTAGTGACAAATGTATGAACTAGTAATAAATATTAATCAATGTGTAAACAGGCCCCAATGTGACGGCCAGTCACACTTACCCATATTGACCTTATGACATTTATAATGACACTCCCACACTTTGTTCAAGACGGTGCAAAGTTAGCTTAGACGGACTCTAGGTACAGTCAGCAGCAGAAGTTGCTAAGCGGGCCAGGTGTTCAAAATGATCTTGACGCGACTTTATTGTTAACAGAATAAGAGCGTGTCACGGTAATTTTGAACACCTCGCCCGCTTAGTAACTTCTGCTGCTGACTGTACTAATAGTAATTGCATAATGTGAATTATGTGACGTAATATAATAAATATTTTTTTTTGTTATTTATATAATTTACAAATTTGTCGTAAAGGCACTAAACACATAATAAATGTTAATGTAATACATACTGTTGTAAATTTGTAATGTTTTGAATTGTATTTTTTAAATCGTATTGTAATCTAATCTCCATAGTTCAATGAGTTGTAGCAAAAAAATTAAGTATTAAATGTTTACGATATACAAAATTATTATAATTTTCTGAACCTTACTTTTAAACTAAAACTACATCGTGTTTAAAATTGGTGTATTGCAAGCGTGGCCTGCGCTTTAAATAAATGAGAAGACACAAAAACATGGCTAAACAAAACACACACACACACACACCACATATGCACACATCATCCCTACTACGCTTTCTTCCCTCGCTTGAATAAATGTTGTACTATGTTATCTAATCACTGGTAGATACGTGTATGTATACATTAAAAAGTCTGTCAATAGTGAACTTTTCTATTAAGACAAAGTGACATGTATTAGGGCTCATTTAGACGGCGCGCGAACTCGTATACAATTTCGTTACATTGCGGACCATTGAGGTTACGTCAATTAAGCCGACCGATCAAACGACGCAATGTAATTAAACTAACATGCGAGTTCTCGCCCCGTCTAAATGAGCCCTTAATGGCACAAAACTCTGTCTTATCATTTTTTCTGCAAATATTTTTGAGCCTAAGGTCAATGTGGGTAAAACCGTCTATAAGGGAAGACCGACAAGCTCTTTCGTCGCTTTTAACTCTAGCGGTACAAACGGTCCTCTACTCCACTTACAGACGATCCGTAGAGCAGGAGTGAAGCTATTCCTTTCTGACTGTGTCTGAGCGACGTACGTACAAATACGAGAGTTCTTGCCCTATGACGATCTTCCCAACAAAAATTGTATTTGCCGGCCTTCGCCACATTGACTTTAGTATTATGGCAAAAGAAACTAGCTGTGCAAGATGTTTTGGCTGTGCATTCAAAAGAAAATTAATTGCATGGGAGAAAGCTTATCAAATCGATGTTAAAATCTGCAAAACTTTATGCTTTGCTTTGCTGAAACCTTAAGAGGTAAAATTATCTGAGCTCCTTTTTATATTTAGGTATTAAAATCAATGTAGGTTCTTACCTCTTAGACGCTCTTGCGTCTGCTAGCTGGCGCGGTTGCACGGAGCGGGTTAACGAAAAATAGTATGAGCAGCGCTAGTTGGCGCGGACGCGTGCGACGGATTTTACCTACAATGGCACACGAGTGCGTGCGCCCGCTCCGTGCCCTCACGCTAGCGGCTCGGCCACGACATTGAGCGACTTTGTGACGGAGACACAGCGATCGAACCTTTCGTTCCCACCTATGGTTGTCGCTGCCGCCGTCGCAAGTCACTCAATGTCGTGGCCGAGCCGTATGACTGGCATATAAAATGTATTTATTGCTGTCGTGCTTTTAACAACATTTGTTTACTGTGCCTATTGTTTTCACCCCTGTTCTCGCGACCGTTCGAAAGAGTACTTGTTTTTATAGGTTAATACCAAAATCTTATCATATTCGTCAATTCGGTCATGAGACACAAGAAAACTTGAATATACAAGTAGGAGCAAATTTATTCGTAATTACAATGAGGTCTTATAAAAAAAAATCTTAGGTTTGAGTTATTTACCCAAACTATCTAACAAGAGATGCCAAATAAGTTACACTGAGGATTCATACTTGAATATTATACACACACCGCAAAAATATCTGACACGATTTTATTTCTAGAGCCATAAGAGCGTGTCGCATATTTTTCGGCCTTCGAAGAGTAACATATTATTGCAGGTATATTAAACACTATAATAGCCAATAAGTAAACAGGCCCTAAGGTCCTGTTTTTCCATTGATTACTAATCAATGTAAACTGGCCCTAAGACAAGTGTACACGCTCGTAGGGGCCTTATCAGATAAAAATAAATGGTTGCTTATCTTCAAAATGGACTTAATTAGAATACTGGTGTCTTTGAGAAATTAACTTAATTTAAGCTCAAGGGCCCGTTTCTCAAAAGCGTGTAACTTGTAATACAAGTGGAAGCCCCTTTCTAACAAAAGCTGTCAAAAAGTGACATCCGCTTGTATGTATTACAAGTTACAAGCTTTTGAGAAACGGGCCCCAGGAATGCACCTTTGAAATTAACGGAGTTTAAAAAAACCACAATTTATAACAGTTACAAGCAGTTTCTACAAATCATTAGCTAATCATCTCATTAGTAAGCATGCAACTACAGTCAATGCTGCCCAAACCGTATAATGCAAATTATCTCTCCCGGAATATTATAAAACATAATATATAACTTCTAGCGACCCACCATATAAGAATAATTGTCAGTTTTTGAATCAATGGTATTAAACAATAGAATATAATGTTTTGTTTTAAATCGAACGAAACGTTTGTTCCATTTAATAACGATTTAAATTTTACTCACACACCTAAACCTTCCTCAAGAATCACTCTATCGATAGGTGAAAACCGCATGAAAATCCGTTCAGTAGTTATTGAGTTTATCGCGAACATACAGACAGACCCGGCGGGGGACTTTTTTTTATAACTTACGAGTAGGACCGTGGGACGCTAGAGGATAAATAGTTATTAATAATTATACAATGTATTAAAGTAGAACATAAACTTTATTCAATAGATGTCAATACATGCCGTTTCAGGAAGATATTGTTATTTCTGTATATACATTCGTAAGCCCCAATGTAGCCTTTTTGAGCCTACTGTGGGGCTCAGTAAATTTGTATAAGATTGTCCTATAAATCCTATAATATATATTTATTAATTAAAAATCATCTTGAATAGTTATGCGTCTATTACACACTTTTCATAATAATGACTAAATGACTGGAGTGTTATAATTATAAACCATTTCGATGTTATTTGATCATCGAACTTTAAATTGAGAAACGCATTGTATTGACGCTTAATAGTTAATAACCTATCGACGTTTTTGAAAACGATCCAAAACAATATCTTCCGGGAGAGATTGAAATCATTCACCTTGCACTCTACACAAACAAAACACGTACTCTATCGGCGGTCAGACGTTTGCGTTGCGTATTCTGTGCGTGTGTGGCACAGGCGCCGGCGGACGCGGGCGCGGCAGCGGGGCCGGGAGCGGACGAGGCGGACGAGCCGAGGCCGCAGATCACGATGCCCGGGGCGGCCGCGAGCCGGCCGGCGATGTACGCGGACTACGAGGATGATAGACCGCCTAGTGCTGATGTGAGTAAAAGATGCGTTGCCTATTCTGTGCGTGTCTGAGAGTGAGACAGGCGGGCGCGGCAGCGGGGCCGGGAGCGGCCGAGCCGAGGCCGCAGATCACGATTGTACGCGGACTACGAGGATGATAGACCGCCTAATAGTGCTGATGTGAGTAAAAGACGCGTTGCGTATTCTGTGCGTGTGTGAGAGTGAGACAGGCGGGCGCGGCAGCGGGGCCGGGTGCGGACGAGCCGAGGCCGCAGATCAAGATGCCCGGGGCGACTGGCGATCCAGGGGGTGGCGACGGTGGTGGTGCCCCCTGGGCCATAGGGCCCAGCATAGCATAGCAGCATAGCTTATAGAAGCTGTGTGTAGGACAACAGTAGATATATTTTTGTTTAAAAAAAAACATTACAATTTGAGGGTGCGGTCAATTATTGGAGCCATGTTGTACGCACAAGTCACGCAAGCAAGCACATTGCCGTTTCACAAAAGGATATGTATATTACAACGCGCATCCGTTGTGCACAGACCCTAACCTAACTAGTCAAATTGCGACGGTTTAAAATTAATTTAGCCGGCTATAAACTAAATTGAAAACGGAAGAATTTGATAATAACGAGTTGCTAATACTTACTAAATAATATTAATAATATCCCATATCTTGCGTTAACCCTTTGACCGCCAAAGACGTCAACTGGCGCTCGCGGCTACAGCCCAATATCAGCCATCGTGCATTCCGACAAGGTTCACGATGACGCGCCGCGCACGATACTCGTGGCGTTGAAGGAGTTACAGCAAGACACTTAACGGACAATTTTATACCTTATCCTGATTAAAATAAGGCCTATGAATCCTCAGTCAACGTACGTTATAACATGTTTTAATTTTACAGACTGACCGCGACACGGACACTCCGAAGCCAGCCAAGAAGTCAGACTCCAAGAAACAGGAGCCACAGAAGAAATCCGGCTGGCTCGGCGGGATTTTCACCAAACTCACGCTGCGGTCGCCCAACCAGATGATACTGCCTGACGACAAGAATCCATCTGTGAGTAGGACTAGGACTAATGGGAATAAGGTGAGAAGGGAAAGGCGTACCGAGATGCCGACCCTCCTCTAGAATCAAATTTAAATTCTCTAGAACTTGGAATATTTAAGAAATTAGGATTTGGTCACACATTTAACCTTTTCGACGCCGTGTCAAACACAAAAGCTGTCACTCGGACACTCGGATGCCACGTTACCGAGTGTCAAAACTGAAATTGAACTTTATGCGTGTGCACGTAGGTCTATGTTGCTCTGTGGTATGTGATCGATTAATCCGTCTTTGGCGTTGGACCTGCGGTGCTGATATATCCATCATTGGCGTCCAAAAGGTTAACTAGACGACATTATTATACTCCAGCCAGCGATTCAGTCGCGCGATAGTAGCGATGCAAAACCGTGTTTACGTGTGCTTGAGAATATGACATGGGTCAAAATTATTTTCGTTGTCTCGTTTTTTGTCCCCAAAAAATGTGACCGAGTAGAGCTTTTTGTACGGGGAGAAAAGTTTTTAATTTTTCTCAAGAGAATTATAATCTACAGCTAGAAAGACATGCAATAGCCCTTAACTTTTTTTAAATATTCGATAAAAAAGAAAAATAGAAACGTGACAGAGTGGTCAGAAACAAGACAACGGAAATAATTTTGACCCATATGGCCAGCGGCAGTATCGCGACTGTATCGATACTGTATGCTGCTAAATCGCTACAAAAAGTTCCTTAGACTTAAGTTTTCATGCAAATGATTCGAGTAATTAAGTTTTCCAACATATTTTGTTTATATTTGCTCTTTTCCTAAAAAATATTCGTATTGATTAAAGCCAAATAGTAGAAAAAATATCTCCATAAGTTGACGAGTTCCAGTGTTATAATTATAAACTTATATATTTTTAGTATATTTCTATATTATTCCTTTCTGTATTATATGTAGGTTTATGTATTTATTATACCTATGTTATATTTCTTCTACATGTTTGTTTTCTTAATAATTACTGTTAAATAAACATGTTATTTTTTATGTCTTTTTAATATTCTCCCGCTTGTTGTCCTGATACTATCTATATTTATTATTTATATTTAATATTAATTGCACAAACGAAAACCTTCACAAAAGGTAAACTTAATACCAAGAGACACTCTCTACCTGTCAACCCTGTTATATATTTTATAACCCTTTCACCGTCAAAACTTACACTACAGTATGTGGTTCAACTTTTATAGTTATTCTGTCCCATCAGCCAGGCGACAATAATAGCGTAGTTTGTTAAAAGAAATGTTATACTACGTTCAACTAAAATGCTAAGTAGATTATGGAACCCATTATGGAAAGGCTTATAACTGCCATAAAAATGTTTGGTTATTTTAACTAGGTACCATAAAACCAGGATTTTAAAAGTTACCCAGTCGACCGTAACCATGGCAACGAGTGTCAAGAAAAAGTTGACCCATTTAACCTGCGCACAAAAATCACAATCACAACCCACGACGACTTTAGGCGTCATCGGCGTTGAAAGGGTTATGACTATAGGGCTGGCTCCCGGTCCTGAAACTGGGAATTCCAGGTTCTCGTCTTAAAAATTCAGTCCCGGTAGCTTCATAAAAAAATCTTTTTTTGTTTCATTTTAACAACAGAGTTATTAGTCCCGAAATCAAGTTGCACCACAGATATTTTATTCTCACACAAAGTAAGTTCGACTTTCTTAATATAACTATGTATATCAAAATGAATAACCCTGTAACAACCCGTTTCTGAACAAACATATAAACATTCCCTCCATTGTTCAGATCGTGTGGGACGCCGTGAACAAGCGCTGGCAGAACCTAGACGCCGACGGCGAAGAAACGGCGTCGGCGCCGCCGCCGCCGCCCAAGACCGCCGACATTCCGGCCATGCAGTAAGTACTGACATATGAGCATTCCCCCACTGTTCAGATTGTGTGGGACGCGGTAAACAAGAGCTGGCAGAACCTAGTCGCCGACGGCGAAGAAACAGCTTCGGCGCCGCCGCCGCCGCCTAAAACCGCCGACATTCCGGCCATGCAGTAAGTACCTACTGACATATGAGCATTCCCCCACTGTTCATATTGTGTGGGACGCGGTAAACAAGAGTTGGCAGAACCTAGACGCCGACGGCGAAGAAACAGCTTCGGCGCCGCCGCCGCCGCCTAAAACCGCCGACATTCCGGCCATGCAGTAAGTACCTACTGACATATGAGCATTCCCCCACTGTTCATATTGTGTGGGACGCGGTAAACAAGAGCTGGCAGAACCTAGACGCCGACGGCGATGAAACGGCATCGGCGCCGCCGCCGCCGCCCAAGACCGCCGACATTCCGGCCATGCAGTAAGTACTGACATATGAGCATTCCCCCACTGTTCAGATTGTGTGGGACGCGGTAAACAAGAGCTGGCAGAACCTAGACGCCGACGGCGAAGAAACAGCTTCGGCGCCGCCGCCGCCGCCTAAAACCGCCGACATTCCGGCCATGCAGTAAGTACCTACTGACATATGAGCATTCCCCCACTGTTCATATTGTGTGGGACGCGGTAAACAAGAGTTGGCAGAACCTAGACGCCGACGGCGAAGAAACAGCTTCGGCGCCGCCGCCGCCGCCTAAAACCGCCGACATTCCGGCCATGCAGTAAGTACCTACTGACATATGAGCATTCCCCCACTGTTCATATTGTGTGGGACGCGGTAAACAAGAGCTGGCAGAACCTAGACGCCGACGGCGAAGAAACAGCTTCGGCGCCGCCGCCGCCGCCTAAAACCGCCGACATTCCGGCCATGCAGTAAGTACCTACTGACATATGAGCATTCCCCCACTGTTCATATTGTGTGGGACGCGGTAAACAAGAGCTGGCAGAACCTAGTCGCCGACGGCGAAGAAACAGCTTCGGCGCCGCCGCCGCCGCCTAAAACCGCCGACATTCCGGCCATGCAGTAAGTACCTACTGACATATGAGCATTCCACCACTGTTCATATCGTGTGGGACGTGGTAAACAAGATCTGGCAGAACCTAGACGCCGACGAAACGGCCGCCCAAAACCGCCGACATTCCGGCCATGCAGTAAGTACCTACTGACATATGAGCATTCCACCACTGTTCATATCGTGTGGGACGTGGTAAACAAGATCTGGCAGAACCTAGACGCCGACGAAACGGCCGCCCAAAACCGCCGACATTCCGGCCATGCAGTAAGTACCTACTGACATATGAGCATTCCACCACTGTTCATATCATGTGGGACGTGGTAAACAAGATCTGGCAGAACCTAGACGCCGACGAAACGGCCGCCCAAAACCGCCCACATTCCGGCTACGCAGTAAGATACCATCGCCCACACTGTTAACTGTACATCGGTGGACCTTACGCCTTTTGTAATAAGGTCCACCGACGTACAGTTAGGAGTGTAGCTGTTTGTACTATCATAATTTATAGTCTGTCAAGCCGGATATGTCAGTAACAAGGTAAAGCAAACTAAAGTATGGTATCCCTAGGAAACGAATAAAAAGCAGCAATGTACTTCGAACAACGATGAAATGTAAACAAAACAGTTCCACAGATAAGATATTTTTCAAATTTGCCGCCTTTTTCTACTGACAAGATTTGCTTGACCAACATATTTGTGTGTTTCTCACGATTATTTGTTCCTGAGTTATGGATGTTAACTTATCTATTTAATAAAAATATTTTCTCCAATATGCTCGGAAATGTTCACCTTATTGTAGCAAAAATAGTACGGGAAGTTCTACGTTATTGTCAAACTCTAATTAAAAAAAATCAAACTATCGCTGTCCTGTTCTAGCGGACGGGAATGAAAAAAACACTACAGTAATAACTTATTACTGTAGTGTTTTTTACTTTTTAAAAATAAAAAACGCAAACAGCCAATTATTATAGCCGCGAGCCACGTCTACACGACCCGATCAGCTATCATTTCAAGCTATAGGATAGAGTGAGATAGTAAGATAAACGACCTTACTTGTCTCGTTCTTACAAGACCGTTGTGCTAGTGTATGATCGTGAGAATACTGCTTAATAAAATCAAAGATTATTTTTATATTTTTTTAAGGATCTCATCCGTGTACATAAAGTTTATATAGTTTGTCAAAGGACTTTCTCATTTCAAACATAGACAGAGAGAATCATACTATCTTTGTCTTACACTAGTACTAGCACCCAAAAGAAAAGGATGGGTATAGTTTTCCTGGTTCTTACTGACTGACAAATTGGTTTGACCAACTATATTGCACAATTATATTGAATGAACGAATATTGAATGGTACTGAATGGCAGAATAAGTTTGTGCCCTAAACTTTTAAAAATTAATTTTAGAGGGAAATTGTTTTTGAAATTTTTGATGTGAAGGTTCGATTTGAGTGATGCTTGATGCTTAAATAATTATTATTTTACCTTATTTCCTCGCATGTTTGGAGAAAAGCACTATATATGCCTCGGCAGGAATAGCAATTCGTGGATTCGTCTTCTTCGAAATCGAAACTCATCCACGAATTGCCTTTTCCCGGCCTCTGCAATAATGTACTATTAATTTGTTCCCTAGTTATAAATACCTAATATTGTATTCATATTTCAGTGCGTCGTCACCATTACAAGCGCCGCCCGCGGCCGGCCTGCCGCCCGTCGCGCCCGTTTCCAATATTTTCAAAATGCAAAAGGGTAGACGTAAGTATTTAATACTTACGATATATTGACATACTTATATAATATTAATATATCATAATTCATAGTATCAAACAGAATAGAGTGTATAGAGGCTTGTTGTCATAGTAAATTTTGTAGTCTCAATCAATTTACTGCCATCTTTCGACACAGGATTAAAACTTTTACTACCTCATAAGACTTTGACCCATCTTCTTTCACTGATATGTGTTTATATAGTTAAATATCATACGGTGTCGCCATCCACACCAGTATAGGCCAAAGGTATGCCTCCATTTTTTCGAGCATAAACTTTTCTTGATTTTCCGATTCACGGTTTTTTCTTATACTATCACTAAATAGTATAATACAAAGTCGCTTCCTGCTGTCTGTCTGTCCCTATGTATGCTTAGATCTTTAAAACTACTCAACGGATTTTGATGCGGTTTTTTAATAGATGGAGTGATTCAAGAGGAAGGTTTATGTATAATTTGTTGACCCGTGTCACAAAGCTGGGGCGGGTCGCTAGTTTATCTTATATACTTCATAGATGTTTGATATGATCATATTGCCATTTCCCGGCCTCTGCAATAACGTATTAACGCCCGCAGACATAAAGAAGTCGTACGTGGACGTGTTAGGTTTATGTATAATTTGTTGACCCGTGTCACAAAGCTGGGGCGGGTCGCTAGTTTATCTTATATACTTCATAGATGTTTGATATGATCATATTGGCATTTCCCGGCCTCTGCAATAACGTATTAACGCCCGCAGACATAAAGAAGTCGTACGTGGACGTGTTAGGTTTATGTATAATTTGTTGACCCGTGTCACAAAGCTGGGGCGGGTCGCTAGTTTATCTTATATACTTCATAGATCTTTGATATGATCATATTGCCATTTCGCGGCCTCTGCAATAACGTATTAACGCCCGCAGACATAAAGAAGTCGTACGTGGACGTGTTAGGTTTATGTATAATTTGTTGACCCGTGTCACAAAGCTGGGGCGGGTCGCTAGTTTATCTTATATACTTCATAGATCTTTGATATGATCATATTGCCATTTCCCGGCCTCTGCAATAACGTATTAACGCCCGCAGACATAAAGAAGTCGTACGTGGACGTGTTAGGTTTATGTATAATTTGTTGACCCGTGTCACAAAGCTGGGGCGGGTCGCTAGTTTATCTTATATACTTCATAGATCTTTGATATGATCATATTGCCATTTCGCGGCCTCTGCAATAACGTATTAACGCCCGCAGACATAAAGAAGTCGTACGTGGACGTGTTAGGTTTATGTATAATTTGTTGACCCGTGTCACAAAGCTGGGGCGGGTCGCTAGTTTATCTTATATACTTCATAGATCTTTGATATGATCATATTGCCATTTCCCGGCCTCTGCAATAACGTATTAACGCCCGCAGACATAAAGAAGTCGTACGTGGACGTGTTAGGTTTATGTATAATTTGTTGACCCGTGTCACAAAGCTGGGGCGGGTCGCTAGTTTATCTTATATACTTCATAGATCTTTGATATGATCATATTGCCATTTCCCGGCCTCTGCAATAACGTATTAACGCCCGCAGACATAAAGAAGTCGTACGTGGACGTGTTAGGTTTATGTATAATTTGTTGACCCGTGTCACAAAGCTGGGGCGGGTCGCTAGTTTATCTTATATACTTCATAGATCTTTGATATGATCATATTGCCATTTCCCGGCCTCTGCAATAACGTATTAACGCCCGCAGACATAAAGAAGTCGTACGTGGACGTGTTCAACCCGAGCGGCGCGCCGACGCGGCCCCTGCCGCCGGCCTCCGAGGTGCTCGGCCCCGGGCCCGCGCTTGGCGCCCCGCCGCAGTACATGCTTCCACAACAGGTAAACGCAACTTATTATTTCTACTCCCGTACTTTTATTTGTCATTTAAAGGGTCGTGCACACACCTTTTAAACTCCTATCTTATAGTTGTCAAGACAAGTCTTTAGTCTATTCCCCAAAAAAGTATTTGTGCATACACGCAGTATCTTTTTGGCACTTTTACGATACTTCGTGTAATCACCACTTAGAAAATATTGTATGGAATACTTTGTTGCCAACCTAATTTTAACTGTCATCTCTGACAGATAAGTGAACCATAGACATGTTTTTTTTTATTTCATTCATTCTTTTCCCGCCCGTAACCTCCATTCTTTGCTACTTCTTGAATGAAAAATATTTGTTAAATTTACAATTTTATTTCAAAGTATGTGCTTGGTCGTAGAAAAAGTATTGTATGCAACGTTGTTTAACTGAGTCAAAAAATACTCGTGGCGTCTTTATTAACAATTTTCGGCTTCGCCTCAAATTGTTACTCACGCCACTCGCCTTTCTTGACCTCTCTTAAACAACGGTTGCATAAAATACTATACTATCGTTACGATACAGACAATAGTTGTGCAATAATATATACAGGTGGCTATAAAAATTACTGCATTCCCGTTGCCAGGGAGGTTTTGGGATTATACTGAGCAACTTTGACTATGGGACCAACGCGGACATCGTAAAAAAAAATTTGGCTGGTCCATTTTCTATTTCATTTACAAGATTTGCCCCAAACATGCATATGTTGCAAGCATGTTGCAAGTTAAATAAAAGATTCTAAACTTAAAATCGTACTCTTTACTAATTCGTTTTTACTAATTACGATACTGAGTTTAAGAAAATTATTTATGTTCATAAACTTAAACGCTGCTTTTTACAAGTAATGCGCCTACGTTTCTAACCGTACAGTTTGTTAACAAAATGCTTTATCCAACACGCTACCAGGAGGCGGACAACGTGAATGGATACTAACAGGTAAACGCGCCAACGAACTATATATAATAAATATGACCCCACCCCTCATGCCGGATCCAGTTAAAATACTAGCTAAAGTGTCATTCAATGGAACTTGCTATGTAAACAAAAGTTACTAGTAATTTGACATTCAGTGTCAATTTTAGTATGGCGGTTTGTTTACATAGTTAGCAAGTTCTATTGAATGACACTTTAGATTCATGATTTATAGAGAAGGGATCACCGTCAGTGATATGTCAGATAACTGTCATGTAAACCGAAAAATGTACTAAGAACTTCGCCTATACCTAAGAGTTTTTAACCCTTTGACCGCCAAAGACGTCAACAGACGCGCGCGGCTACAGCCCGATATCAACCTTCGTGCATTCCAACAAGGTTCACAATCATGCGCCGCGCATGATAGGCGTGGCGTTCAAAGGGATTTTTTTTATTGTTTATATATACCCAATATTATTTTTATTTTCTTCCAGACCTTTGACCCGTCTCAATCGCAGCCCGATGACACCTACAACAGTGGCTATTGAAGCCCGCCGATCTCCACTAGGCCACATCTCGCCGCACACGTCTCATAGCCGACCAATGACGAACACCGACGTGTATTCACGTCATGACGGGTTTTGACGTCATGACGGATATTCACGTCTTGATGGACATACATCTATAGCCGACCAATGAACGCTGACGGGTTTTCACATTATGACGGATATATACGTCTCATAGCCGACCAATGAAGACCGACGTGTTTTAACGTCATGACGGATATGCACGTCTCAGCCCACCATTGAACGCCGACGGATATATACGTCTACATCTACACGGATATATATTATATACACGGAAATACAAACTGAGCCAATCTTGTTCAAACTTGTTCGAGAGCTCGGCTGATGATCTGTTAAAGATCATAATCGGTACAATGCAAACGATTAGGTGTTCCTTATTAATGAAAAAAGTTAACACATTCACTGCTAGCGCGTTCTACGCGCTACGAGTATAGCCGATAACACTGTTTTTCCCGTTTGTAGCGAAATACGACTACTAACGGAGAACTCGCCTAACGCTGGCAGTGAATGTGTTAAAATTTTTGTCACATCGCGGAGTACCAGTATTTTTCTGACAGATGTAGTGCATAATTATTTTCCAAACGTTCGTAGGTGCCTTGCTATTTCAGTCGGTCTCGGTACAAAATGTACTAAGGTTGACTAAAGTAGCACGACAAATACGAACGATTCCGAGAAAATACGATGGAAAACAATTATCTACATACTACATCTGTACATACTTGTTGACAGATATATACGACACGACCCGATCTCGACATAATACTTGGTCAAAATTAGAACAGACACATTATTTTTGGATGATTCATATGTCACTACTGATATACGTTCTAAAGAAGCACGCTTAGCACGATGAACACGGTAAACTGACCCGCCTGTTCCTATCTCTATCGCACGTGCATAATTAGACTGTTGTCCCGCTCGCACAGTGTCATTGACTGCCGTCATCATGGGCGGGACGGCAATATAATTACGCGCGTGCGATAGAGATAGAAACAGGCGGGTAAATAGTACGATATTCTTCGTGCTTAGCGTCCTTTAGCCGTTTCAACCATTTGGCCATATCGCTGATTCTGGATGTTTCGATGCTGTGCTCTTTTATATACCAACCAATAATAAATGTACATTTGTTACATACATTAAGGCAGCTGTGTAATAATTAGACTAATTAGAGTTTGAGCCTTCGACAATATTATATAATAGTACATTACGACACAAGTGCGAAATTCGCTACAAGTGGCGATAAATTAAAACACGACCAAAGGTAGTGTTTTAAAACAACACGAGATGCGAATTACCTATTCGCACATGTATCGTACAACGTTTTACAGTACCTACATATGGCCCTTTAAATTTTCGACATAGGTAGTGTGCTAATTATCGCACAAGGCCGGTAAAGTAGCACCATATATACTATAAATTAGGATAATAAATTTGCAATCGCAAAAAATAAATCTTGGACCAGTTGTTCACTGTGCAGTTTAAGTTGCGCCTAATCGAACGAAAGACGAATTATTAAAGTACACACAAAGGTTAAAAAATGAATTCTATTTTTAACCTCGTAGGCCCAATGTGCACCTACAATCTAATGAGCACCTTTCACAGCCCAAATAAAGTAGTTTCTTTCATTTCTTTTGTTTCATTGCTTTCTCAAAACACGGAACACAGTTGCCTCCTAGACAAATAATTTTCTTTTTTCGAACTATCAAAACAAATGCTGTCTACGTTTGACTATTTTTTTTTTTTTGTGTTTGTTGACTTGTTGTTGACAAGAGACAATAGTAGCATAGTTTGTTAGAAGACACGTTTGGTAGACGATCCTCTAAAGGTTTATAAGTTTCACAAAAAAGCGTGTTTGGATAATTTAACGAGTTTTAACAAGTGACCCAGGGGAACGCAACCAACGAGTGACAAGAAAAAGTTGATTTACCCAAATACTTAAATGATAACATTTTAAAAGTAAGTTCAATGAGGAAAAAAGCCGTCTACGCGGACGCGACCGGCTCCGGACGGACGCCATCGCTTCTGCCATACATAATGTATAGGCATATTGAAAATGCACTTCGGCGCGGCCCGCCTCCAGCAGACGTTACTCGTAGATGTCGAGTTGTCGACTACGAAATAACTCGCGTAAGAAAACGGATGTAAATATGGAGTGTTACCACTCTTTCTTTACTTAGGTATATTTCTCTATGAATGTTATGTACATTTTATCGCGTATGTTAAAGCAATACTATAAAAATATAGATAATAAACATATAATGCGACTTGTGTGAACTCAAAGCTGTGTCACAGAAAATACAGGCTGGCCCAAAAATACTTGTTGATAAAATTAACGTCTCAAAACTAAAGGAAAATATTAAGACAATAGGTTTTGCTTTAGTTAAACGATTGTATATTTAATTTTAATTACATTTTGAAAAGATGGGCATGTAAGAAAAATATTCCAAAAAATATTTGTCAACATATTTTTGGGACGTACTGTACAATAGAAGTTTGATTTTCATACGTTATTGATGTGTACAGGGTGACATTGACAGTACCGGTTAATAATACTTATACCGGCTAAGATGACAGAATAAGTAATTAAGAAGACACCAACTCGGTTTTCAAATCTTCTTTTATTATCTTTAAATACTGCAACCCGTTTTTGTAAAAAAAAACATATATTAAAAGTGGCATTGGCTTACATAGTCACGAAAAACGTTGTCGCCGTATTCTGACACTGATGTTTCTATAGTCTGTAATAGACTTTAAGGCCAATGATGATGATGATGATGATGATTTGTACGGTTGTTGCTCGGTATTATAAGAATTGATCAGAAATTTCTATTCGTAATTATTGTTGTTGTCTACGGTAACTTAGTAAGAGCAAATCAATAATTAGATAAGACTATGCAATAATGAAATAAGTTCGCAATATTTAAGAAACAATCATGATTCATGACAATCATGACCATTTAATTAGGTATACCCTAGAAGTGATATTTATGTGAAACAATTTAGCTTAACATCGCCGCAACGTCTTATAATTTCTGATCATGTGTTGATTGTCACCAGTCACCCTGTATATAATTTATGTATTAAAATAATAAATAATTACTTTAGTCATGACGTCACTTTTAGATTCACACTTGCGACAGCCTTAAATCCATTTAATTATTAATGATATTCATTAATAACAATTAATTACGGCCATCATTTTATCCCTTTAAACGCCACGCCTATCGTGTACGGCGCATCATAGAGAACCTTGTCGGAATGCACGAAGGTTGATATTGGGCTGTACCCGCGCGCGTCAGTTGACGTCTTTGGCGGTCAAAGGATTAATAAATAAAGCGGATTTTTTTTCTGAATTATATCAAAGCTGTTCTAGACTTTTTATTTTATAGTTTGAGTTCAACAACTGACAATATGATACACATACTCCGATTAAACAATGTAACAGTAGCTGTCACAATTATTTAAACTATTTTAAACTGTTCTCTTATTTAACCTGTACCTGTACCGTTGTACAAAATTCGCGTTATTTAACTTTTTGTGTATTAATATTGTCGAGTAACCTAATAAATTTTATTTCTATTTTGTCGACTTAAAATAGCTAGTAAAACTAAGAGAATGCGTCGTCGTGTCTCGGCAATAAAAAGTTAATATTAACATGTTGTTCAAACATATTTTATATCATAAAAGTGACTTACAGTTTATAAAATATAAAATGACACTCGATATTGACTTCTTAGCAGATAGAGACTAAGTACCTTTGTAAAATGAATAATATAATGAATTTGATCTAATGGAAAAGATATTGAGAAGTTATTGAGACGATAAATGATTTCGCGGTTGAGATTGGCACATTTATTTGCTTTGTTAAATTATTCTTGTATCGCTCACTATGCAATTTAATCACATTAGGTCACTGTGGGAAAATACCGTCTATAAGGGAAGACCGTCTACAAACTCGATCGTCGCTTTTAACTTGCGTTTGTACACATACTCCACTGTGTCTGAGCAACGTACGTATACTAATATAAGAGTTCTTGCCTTCTAATGGTTTTCCCAGCAATACATTTTATATGCAAGTATTCTCTACAGTGAGTCAGTGACATGTTTTCTTTTAAATTGATTAAAATATAAGAGCTATTTCTATACACTTATTATCTAGTTATCATATTGATGCGGATCCGCATGACGTTTCGGTGTGTGAGCGAGACATATAGCAAAGTTTCGCTCGCACACCGGAGCGGGGCACGGAAGTGATTCTAATGCATATTGGGTTAAATGAATGTCACTTCATAATTTTAGTGTTATTTATATTTCTTTAAATGATGTTAATATTTTTTAGCTATTAGCCAATTGTTTACAGTTCCGATATTATAATTATTTTGGTGTAAAATTGTAATTATGTTATTGTAGTACATTAAAGGCGTGGTTGGTTCGCGTATTGTTTCAATATTAAACGCTTGCGTGAAATGATCACGTCTTTTCTCGCTATAGCTGTATATGACGTTAGACAGGGCTAAATACATATATTAAACTGATTCAAATAAGTAAAAACACACCAAAATCTGCTATTAATTTCATCTTTATGAAGCGAGTTCTAAACTAGGATTATCAATTGACATTTTTATTCGAGATAAGTATTTTGTATATATGTGATAATTTATTTTAGGACACTATTAAATAATTTCTTGTAAAGCATTCATCAATTGTCAATTTACGCACTCTGTTAAAAAATATAAATATGGGACTGACATCTATCAGGATGGCCGTGTCGGAGTATTACGGCCATTCTGATTAAAACCTGGCCCCAACGTATTTAGCCCTGTTTTATTAAAATTTGTATAATATATTAGGTTAATTATCCACAAGTGCTCTGTTGGTGATACCAAGACATAGATGGTAATTATGTATCGTGAAATTTAATTAATTTAGGGTGATTTGACAGTCATAGAGAAATTCGTTAAGTAATTAATCAATATAGCATCTCCAAGAAGAAAGCGATTAAAAACAAGACAGACAATCACTTTTATATGGCTGTCTTATAAGCTTCTTGTAACTATAGATTTTATTAGATTTTATAGTCAATTTACCATTTATCTATGCATTCTTTGACTGTCATTACATCCTCGTATGGTAGACAGCAATAACTTGTTCAAGGCGTCGAGGTAAAATAGATATAAACTCGATAAGTTGAAATAATTCAAGATCACCGCTTATGTTTCTATCTATTACTTGTATAGATGTTTATGAGCAACTCTATCGCTCGCATATTATTGACGAGTGCGCTTTCTCTTTTACTCGTCCCGCTATCTCGTACGGAACAAGTACATTGCGATACAGGAAAGGTTTTAAATATATTTTTAGCGTTATACATATTAGATTTTGATCGGTTTGATTTGTAGGTGCAATACTATTGTGATGAGTTTATATGGGACTGGCTTCGCACATACATCTTTCAACAATAGGTACACTACAGTAAATCTTGGTATGTAATTTAATACGCTTAATTGAACTGTTCAAATCTGACTTAGGTACACGATTATTTTAATTTCTTTTCTGTCTGTTTAAAGTATAGTTGACGTTGAACGCGCTTTCTCTAATGGAGCAAAAATCGGCAATAATCTGATACGACTAGAACTAGAGCCACAGTTCTTTAACCTTTTCCACGCCGTGTCAAACACAAAAGCTGTCACTCAGACACCACATCATTGAAGTGTCAAAACTGAAGTTGAACTTTATGTATATGCACGTAGGTCGATGTTGCTCTGTGGTCTGTGACCGATTAATCGGTCTTTGGTGTTGACCCTACGGTGCATATCGGTCATTGGCGTCCAATAGGTTAATTATTTGAGACTCTTTTTCAGAGACTGTCTACAAATATACATTTTACTTACCTCATTAAACGACAGAAGGTGAAAAATGTATATTTTTTACTGTCAACCATGCCGTTTTTCTCTAGGAGTTAATAAAGTTTATTGATAATAACAACTAGTGCTAAAATTACACCCGATTTTACCTCTGATCCAAAAGACGTGTATTATTGTTTGTGCGTTAGTTTTAATTCAGATTATGGGGGTCGAAGGCTGTAAATGGGTAGAGTTAGACCGCGATAAGTCTGCAACGATTTTGATAGGATACGCAGTGCAAGTGTTATTTATACATCATAATTTCATAGAAGTTTGACGTTTAGAATAACACTTGCACTGCGTGTGCTATCAAAATCGTCGCTGACTTATCTTGATCTATTTATAATGTATTAGTGATAATTATAAAGTGGTTATGCAAAAGTGCCGTAGACATCAGTAACACCTCAGCACGATTTCATACCTATGTATAAATTAGGCATTAAAATAGGATTTTATTTTTCGTTGCGTAGCCATGAAGTAAAATTATGGGATTACAAATAATAGTTGAGTTTATTGACCCATTACATGGGTTTGTGTTCACATATTATTACAAACTTTACAAGTCAGCAAACATAGACTTAATCTAAAACCTATCATTTTACATTCGGGCAATTTATATGTACCTATTTACTTCACGATTGTTTTTTTTTTAGCTTTAGATATGAATTGCATTCTTATGCAATAATATGCCTAACAGTAAACTACTGCGTTATGGAAATTGCGTCACTCAGTGGAAATAATCAAAAATATGGAACAATATTGTGAATAAAATTTAAAAATCAAAATCTACGTGTGAGCTTTTACCTCGCCGCGAATAATTTAATTTGATATATTTTACCATTAAACATTAAATTAGGTATCTTAAACATTTATTACGCACTGAAATTCCATTTCCATTTTTTTTGTAGGTATTTACCACTACTGACTTTGGGCCTAAGGGCTACCGCGAACATCGATGTTACCAATATCTATCTCTGTCACTCTTTTATTGGTGTGACGGAGATGAAGATATGCTAATTTCGATTTTCGTTATGCATATAGGTAATAGCGTCACGTAAAATGTGCTGTCTACTGGGGCAATATGTGTATATTTGAAATGTCAGACGAATGTATCCGAATGTATTATAATTATAAAGATTCAATTGAAAATATTTAAATAAAATGTTTATGTTTATGCTTATAACGTGTTTTTATTTAAATAGGTACTAGCTTTTGCCCGCGACTTTGCGTGGAATTAGTACCAGCAGTTAAAGTACAGCGCCTGGATAAAATCTAATGGCAATAATTTTCAGCATAATATGATTAACAGGCAATTTATTAATTTTCTCATTTTCAATCTCTTTAGGGATGACTTCGGACATAAAACTATCCTATGTCCCGGAGAAGGCCCCGGGACTCAAACTATCTCTAGGGCTCTAGTTATGGCAAGTTTAATTAAACTAAATCCGTTCAGCGGTTAAAGCTTGAGGAGGTAACAGACTTACAGATAGTGAAGCTTAAATGTAAAAGGGTAAATATTACTGTGACCTGTGACATACAACTTGGAGTTGGCAATTGTCAAAGGTTTGCATAGATGGCGCCATCGTAGCTTGCCCCTTTGTCCATGAGATTTGGCTTAAAGGGCTGGCATCCAGGGCATTAAAAAATCAATAACTTGACACAATTCTAGGGATTGACAGGGCAAGCTATATTATGCTGGCGCCATCTGCTTTTTACTTCGACCGGCGAACCCATAGAAGGTAGGATCCTATAGAAGTGGTATACGCGTGCCTCCGTGAGGGACAAAACATACGCAATGCGACACTATGATTGGTCGAATTTATTTTTTGCCCACCATAATCCATATTAAATTTACGGTGGGGAAATAAAAAAAAATGTGAGACTGTGACAAGGACAAACAATAATAGCGCTTTTGCTGCTTCTCCTACAGAAAGATACGTAAAACTATCCGCTAAGTTACCCCCACCACTCATGAGCATGCCCAATTCAGTTTAATACTAGATTCATGGGCGAACCCCATTGAGTGTTCTTGGAGGGCAAAACCACTCATTAGTCTCATCCAGGCATCGTGCGATTTATTGACCATACACGTGTCAATAGAATTTCAACTTTAGACTTCCGAGTTAAGGTTTAAATCAAATTGTACTTTTAACTCTTGCGATAACTCTACTCCACTACAGGAGTTACAGGTCTGTAGAGCAGAAGGAGTGAAGGTACTCCTTTTGACTGTGTCTTAGGTATACGTATATACAAATACGAGTAACGAGAGTTCTTGCCCTATGGCTATGGCGGCCTTCCCAGCAAAAAATATATTATGCCTGTCTTCTCCACATTGACCTGGTAGTGCAATAAGTTGTCTAACACAAAATAAAACACAATTATTAACACGCATTCATACATTTACGTCACTAAAAGATATATTATGCGGCACCAACTCCAAATTAATACTTTGATTCACCACTCTTATCCCGTCCTTATGCTGTACTATCTGCAAACTGATATTCTGTGATACCAGTTTAAAATCCGCCTGCATAGTATTTTCTGCTCTACGGGCATTTTCCGTTGTTGTTATTGGACCCTCACTTGTAGTAGTTACTTGTTCTAAAGATGCATCTATGAAGTGATAGATGGCCGTGGCGATTACTCCAATTGTAAAAACGGCCATGATGACTGAGCCGATTAGCATTACTAGATTTGCCATTTTGCTTAATCGGTATGCTTCCACCGATTGCTAAACATTGTCGTTATCTCAAAATACTTTCACAGGTTACAGATGTACCTACGTATAAATGACGTATAGACATCTGTGACATGTTTGTGACAGTCACAACGACAGCTTCTGAACTTTCTCTGAAGAGTCCGTTACGCTAACAGCAATACTCTTAACTGTTCATCGGTGGACCTTATCGCTTTTGTAATAAGGTTTACGATCTGCCAGTTAAGAAACAGAGTGGGCGATGGTAGGTAGAGTCTGTGCGGAAAGAGAAGAGTCTTGGAATGTATGGGGCCCAATACATTCCACGACTCTTCACTTTCCGAACAGACTCTATGTATAACCTACACTAAGCAGATCAAGGACGCCTTAACCCGAGCCGCTCAGTATTCTTTGTAAGAAACTCCATCCTGTCATGAAGGCAGAATAGGCAATAAATTTCGTCATCTAGACAGCGCATCGCGGGCGATAACTCGTTAAGCGGTTAAACCTCTGAACGCCAGACGGCGAAGGAATATGCCGTGCCTCGGACGCCAGGCGATCGCGATTATTTAAGCGAAATTGAACTTTACGGAGTCCCGCGTAAGTCCCTATTGCCTTGGCGAAGCTGACGGCTGTAGCCATCGTCGGCGTCCTTGGCAAGGCTCCGAAGACGTCCACAGCCGTCTTTGGCGGTCAAAGGGTTAAGGGCGATGTGATGAATAGACCCTCTGTTGACTCGACGTAGCACCTCAAGCACTTATTGGTATGAGAACTTAGCGTGGTCCGACTCTAAAGTTTGCCCCTAGACGTCGCGCTGTCCTACAAGCGCTGTAAGCGCGCTGTCACCCAACCCAGCCGTATCCGTGCTATACTAGCACCCAAAAGAAAAGGATGAGTATAGTTTCCCTGGTTCTTATTTACTGACAAATTGGTTTGACCAACTATAGCTACACATATAGGTAATTACCTATATTATAAATATAAGATGCTACATCTCCGAGGTGTTGCGCCGCTTCCGTTAAGCCCAAGATACACTTGTATAAGTTTTACTAACGTAAGTAACGTACGTACGTAAGTAGGGACACATCAGCTATACTACAGAATGAGATGAATATCGTTATCTCGTTCTAACAAATAGCTTTGTCCCTACTACGTAAGTAAAACTTACAAGTGTATCGTATATCTCGGGCCAAGTTATGTACCTACCTCTGCATTAGACTTAAATGTACCTAATTGTGGAGTAGATCGATCAACACAACGACAGAGGGGCTACGGCGAAAACCGTTTTTCACAAATTGCGGGGATCTTTCTCTTTTACTCCAATTAAGGCGTAATTAGAGTGACAGAGAAAAAAGCCCGCAATTTGCGAACTTCGATTTTCGCGGTTATAGCCCAGCTTCTGATATTATACACATAATGTAATGATTAAAAAAATATTGAATTATTATAACAGTTATTATAAAAAAAGAAGGATTATTGTTATGAACATTAAAGATCTTAGTCACTTAAAGCGCCTTGCACAGCCTATGCTAATAAAAACGCTGCAGAATTATCTTGGTTTAACTCTAGTGAGGTACCGTCGCGCATCGTGCCAAGCGTATTTAACAGAGGACGGACGCAGCTAAATACTTTACATCACCAATCAAACACCTTTGTGCTTGTGCCAGTTGTGCCATTCTTGTCTTGCCAGCTGTGCGCTAATATTTTCAAGCTAAAATTCCGAACGATAGCATTTTTATCAACAAGCTCCCACTCGTTATTTCCGCTTGGTAATTCTTCTCGATTTCCAATCTGGAGGCGTCTGCTTCCATCAACTCGAGGCTCTGGGTTTTCTTTAGCTCTTCCTCCAGGTGGGTCTCCTGAGTCCGGCGGCTTTTCTTCTGAGTCCGGCGGCTTCTCTCCTGAGTCCGGCGGCTTTTCTTCTGAGCCCGGCGGCTTGTCTCCCGAGTCCGGCGGCTTGTCGTCTCCCGAGTCCGGCGGCTTGTCGTCTCCTGATTCCGGCGGCTTGTCTCCTGGCGGTGGTGTCTCATGTTTCTGTTTTACTCCGACGAAATTATACACAGCTATGGCGAGCGATATAATAGTGAATGTGCCCAAGATGATGGAAGTTATTAGAACAGACATGTGGGGCATTTTTGTGTGAAAGAAATTCAAAACAGCGACATTCTCTGCGTAGAAATGAGTGACAGCAAAATTGACAATTACTATATATAGTTATTATACTCTTTGATTGACAAGCTGAGAGCTGAGATAGTATTGAGACTTATTGAGATGGTATTGAGATCTTGTTGAGATCTTTCTAGGGGTTGAAGAACACTAACCTTTTTGGTGTGACTTCACGTTAGTGTGTTGGAAAATTATAGTTGGTCAAACCAATTTGTCAGAGTAAATAAGAACAAAAAAAACTATAGTCATCCTTTTCTTTTGGGTGCTAGTACTAGCGTAAGACAAAGATAGTATAATTCTCTCTGTCTATGTTTGAAATGAGACAGTCCTTTGACAAACTATACATAATAAGTTTTTGGAAATAATTTCCATTTTGCGTATGGCACCAATTTACCGCCCTAAGTGCGGTAACTAGATAGATAGATTCGAAACTCGTGTCGATTTAACACTTCCTTCAGTCTTGTTTCAATTTAATTTACCGTCATTCGTTGCGAATTTTCTACTTTTCGCACTTGTATCGTATTGTACCTATTGTACTATTGCGTTGTTTTATCACAGAGTTCCCATGGCCACCTCCTGTCTCCATGTCAACATATAATTCCATTGTCACCCGATTTATAGTAACAGCACCAGTCATGGGACATTTAAGAGGAAATTTGGAGTATTTGTGATATTTCCCTGATACCGGCAAAAGTTCTACCGCTTAGCGTGTTTAAAGATGAAAATCCTATCCATCTTTTATGTTTCAGGCGTGTTATATCAAAGATACTGCAATTAGTTTCCACATAATTTACAAATTAAAACTATGCCTTTTTTCTCCAGTCATGGACACCAAAGCTCCAGTAATGGTACCCCGGTAATGGACGTGGATCCAGTAATGGGCCCCCTATAATGGACATACCCTATCAGTATAAGATATTGGAACAGGGAATAAATTTTTGGCAAAAAACTAGTTATTAGTCATATTTGGTATAAGCTTTTATGTAAGAATGTATTTTTCTTTTCACAGCCAACTAATACTCATCAAGACAATTCTAACAAACCCAAACACAATAAGGTTGCGTTTATTACAGAGTTCCCATGGCCACCTCCTGTCTCCATCATGAGATCAGGTCCATGTTATCATAATATTGCATTGTCATCCGATTTGCTTACGTATCCAAAATTTCAACTCAATCGGAAATCCGAAAGTGGCTCAAATTCAACTTCCAAGATTTGAACCACACTAACTAACAGGCATGTTAAATAAAATTTTGTAAAAACGATATTAATTTTTTCTACTCCCGTACTTTTATTTGTCATTTAAAGGGTCGTGCACACACCTTTAAACCCCTCTCTTATAGTTGTCAAGACAAGTCTTTAGTCTATTCCCCAAAAAAGTATTTGTGCATACACGCAGTATCTTTTTGGCACTTTTACGATACTTCGTGTAATCACCACTTAAAAAATATTGTATGGAATACATTGTTGCCAACCTAATTTTAATTGTCATTTCTGCCAGATGAGTGAACCATAGACATGTTTTGGTCACATCATCATCATCAGTTTTCATCTTGTGATGGGGTCACGTTCGCCGGGGCGGGCGTGGCCTCATACAACTCCCCAGTTCCAGACAGGAACCAGGGTTTCCTAGTTAGCTCAGAGGAGAGAGGGGTACAGGGTAGCTAATAGAAACACAAATGCAAAATGCAAATCGACGGGCTTTTATGCCGGTTTATTGAATCTAAACTATTTAGGGCTTAAGTCTAGGTATCCTAGGCTAAGACGGCGCGGGATGACTCCGTTAGTCACTACGGCGCGCGATCCCTACGCTACACGCGATTTGGGATACTCGGGATCCCCAAAGGGTAAGGGGGATGAAGACGGATAGGTATACAGGACGATCCTGGATCTAGGGTGCCTACGCGGAAACCCCAGGCCGGCACAACCGAGACGCAGGAACGGGATAGGCGGGAAGCGGATCGGGTGCCTACGCGGAAACCCCAGGCCGGCACAACCGAGACGCAGGAACGGGATAGGGGGGAAGCAAAGGAACGGGTGCCTACGCGGTAACCCCAGGCCGGCACAACCGTGGGAGAGCCGTGCTCACAGCAGAAGGCGGCGAGGACGACTGCCGACGGACGGACGCGCGCTCGCGCTTTTATAGTGGCTCGCGGGGTGCGGCGCGCGGCGCGCCGGGGGGCCGATCGTCGTGGGTGGTCTGCGCAGCGGTGAAGCGCGATGGCTCGGTGCGTCGGGCGGCGGTGAAGCGGGATGTTGTGTGCGCGCTGTTACAGCGCCATCACAGTCCCGTCACCCGTCTGGAGATTTTTACCTATCGGGGAAAAATCACCGTATTAGTACATGATGCCTTTTAATGTCCCCTTCCGTTATCCCCCTTTTATTTATTTTTTACTCTTTTTTTCTATATTTTTTTTAATGTAGATATCTATACTAAATGTATGTATATTTTTTTTTCTTATGCTATGTTTTCTCTTTTCCCCTGTTTCTTCCATCTCTGTGTTTTATGCTATGGTGTGACGTGTGTGCCGTCCCGTTTTTTTCTTTTATTACGGTGCACATGCATGGTTCCTGCTCTGTGCATATTTCGAGTTTACTATTTTACTTATTTTTGTCGTGATTAATTCTGCGTCTTATATACTGTTGCGCTGGGTCCAGTTTTCTTTGGATCGCTTCCCGATCCGCATTGCTCGTGTGCGTTGTGTTTATTTTCTTCGGGGGTAGTCTTGGACTTTTCTTTTTTAGTTTTCCATCCCTTATGGTTGTTTTTGGCGCTAAAATTAGTAAAATTACATTTAAGGTCCCCAGGTTTTATTTCTGTAGGTAGGTAATGTAGATACCGGTTGGTTTCTTTATTTTTGTTTTAATTTTTCCTCCTTTTTGTATTTTGGCGTTGAGCCTTATGTCGCCTTATTAAGGTTGGTTTTTGTTCGGTCGTGTTGTATTTAGTTTTATTGTGTTTCTAATTTAATTTTATGTCAGTTTAATAATGGTATGGTTTGATATCTTTTATATGGGCGGTTATGATCTTTGTTCTTCTCGTGTTATGCCGTAGTAGGTATATCACTGGTGATTTTTGTTGAAACACTACGTATGGTCGTAGGTATTTCGGTGCTAGTTTTGCGGAATAGTTGCGGTCTGCGTTTGATAGGGTGAAATTTCTTTTTAGTACAAGGTCGTTTACTTGGGGGGTCCACTGGCGTTTGTCTCCGTCGTAATACCCTTTTTGTTTTCCTGATGCTTGTTCTTGATTCTTACGTACGATATTGTATATTTCCTGTAGTTTGGCGAATCCTTGTACTTGTGGCGTCGGAAAATCGTTTTGGTCGTCGGAAAATTGTTTGTTATGCGGTAGTTCTGTGTTGTGTCGGGGTGGTTGTTTGTTTGCTTCCACATGTCCTTTCTTGAATAATTTTACTAGCGGTGCTGTTATCTCCGAGTAGTTTGGTATGAATTTGCGGTACCGGGATGTCATCCCTATGAAGGTTCTTACTTCTTTAGCGGGTTTCGGTGTGTTTAGGTTCGTGATTGCTCTGATTTTTTCTTGGTTCATCTTGATGCCTTGTCTTAGTTTCTCTAGCGTGTCGTCTATCTGTGGTAATGGGTATGCGTCCTTTTCTGATATCTGGTTCATCTTACGAAAATCTACACAGAAACGGTACTGACCTGACGCCTTTTTCACTAGGCCGACGGGTGAACTACATGGGCTGTGTGATCTTTCGATTACTCCCTGTTGTAGCATCTCGTTTACTTTCTTGTCAATAATTTCTTGTTGTTTCGGGTTTCTCGGATAGTATCTTTGTTTTACACGTTCTGTGTGTTTCAGTTTTATTTTATGTTGTACCCAGGTGTTCCCTTTTGGGCTTTTTTCGCAGAGCTCGAACTGTTGTTGTAGCATTTCTTGCAATTGTGCCTGTTCCGCTTCTGTGAGTGGGTGGTCTGGTGACTGCTGTGCGGAGTCTAAGTTTGTGGACGTCTGGCGTTGCTCTTCTGGCTGTGTTTCGTGTATCTCCTCTTGGTTCTCTGTGGCTTTTCCGTCTTCGCCTCCTCCGGTCTCCTTGTGTTCTTTCTGTGTACTCTTGCCATCGTGTTCTTCGGGTTCTTGGTCTCCTCCTGGCCATTTCATGGACATTCCGAGTCGCTTCAGGATGTCCATGCCTATTATGATGTCCGTTGCTGCCGGTAGCACTCTCAGCCAATGTTTTATCGTTACTTCATTGATTTTGAGGTCAACAAGTAGGTTATTGTGGGCTCGGGTGCGGGTTCCATTCGCTAGAATTATTTCTCTTGTTTTTACCTTGTCTTGGTACGCGAAGTGTTTGCATTCGTTGTACACCTGTTGGTTAATGTAAGAGTTGGTAGAGCCTGTGTCTATGACGCCTCGGTATGGTTTTCCCATTATCTGTATATCTACATACAGGCGATTGTCATTCGGTTGTGGGCTGTTTGCTGCTCCCAGTTTTTCGTAACTTTTCCAGGTTGTTTTCCTACAGCAGGCCCTGCTGAGCACCCCCAGCTTTCCACACTGGCTGCAAAATATCTGGCGTCTGCCTCTGCATTCGTCTGCATTGTGGCCTGGCTTCCCACAGGACCAGCAACTGGTTTTGGGATCGTACCTCGGATGTACTGTTTGGCTCGTACTGTCTCGCTGTTCGGGTTTCGGTCTCTGGTCGCTGTGTCGTCCGTTGCTCCTACCTTCGGTCGTGTGTTCCGGTTTTTCCTCATCTCTCCACTTTCCATATTCGGTGGTTTGCCGCCACGTTCCTGGTGATGACATGGTGTCGTCCGTAGATGTTGTTATACTTTCATACTCCTTTCCTAGCTTTAATAGCTCCGGTAGGGTCTTGTAGTCTTGTTTTTTGATGTATAGTTTGTAGTTACGTAGCATATTCTCATGGATGCGGTGTAATTTTTCTGATTCGTCAAGGTTCCCGTACCTGCGTACTAGCGTCTGTATGTCTGTGACATAGTCGGTGAATTTTTCTCGGACCCTCTGTTTTCTTGCTATGATCCTAGCCATTAAGTCTTCTTCGTAGTTGGTTGGGTAGTAATACTGTTTAAATACCTCTAGGAATTGATCCCAATTGTTCCAGGTTTCCGAGTTGTTCCTGTACCATAATAGTGCTCTGCCTTGCAGGATGCGTGGTAAGGCGGGTAGTATGTCTTCCTTCTCGACGTTACTGGCGTTAATGAGTTCCTCCAGTCTCTCTATGAATTCAACGGCGTCGTCTGTGGTCCTAAATGACAGGTTCCACTCTTTTAGTAACTTAGTTATTACCTTGGCTTTGTCTTCTGCCATGTTTTCTTCTTTCAGGATGTCTGCTAGGCCTTTTCGTATCTCCTCCACGGTTAGACCCTCGGTCGGGATGTCTCGCTTCGTAGCTTCTTGTATTAGTTGGGGCTTCTTTAGCCGGTATATCCAACTTGTAGGTATTTGCTGTACCTACCGGTATGGTTGCCAGGTACCTGATGTCGTTACCTGTATTCTGGTGCCTTCTGGGCTTCTGGTGCCTGCATATACAGGCCGGTTGTAATGTTCGGACGGGTAGCTGAACGGGCGGTTCGCTGAACGGGCGGGTGGGGCGCAATATCTCCCCTGAAATAAACTTGTTAAAGGCACATTTAAGGGCCCTACGGTACCAAAAATTTATTTATTTATTTATTCCTGTCCCTCTCGAGCACCGGTTACTTCCAGGATACCGTTTAGACTCCTACGTGAGTTATTTCGTTGGGCGCCAGATGTGATGGGGTCACGTTCGCCGGGGCGGGCGTGGCCTCATACAACTCCCCAGTTCCAGACAGGAACCAGGGTTTCCTAGTTAGCTCAGAGGAGAGAGGGGTACAGGGTAGCTAATAGAAACACAAATGCAAAATGCAAATCGACGGGCTTTTATGCCGGTTTATTGAATCTAAACTATTTAGGGCTTAAGTCTAGGTATCCTAGGCTAAGACGGCGCGGGATGACTCCGTTAGTCACTACGGCGCGCGATCCCTACGCTACACGCGATTTGGGATACTCGGGATCCCCAAAGGGTAAGGGGGATGAAGACGGATAGGTATACAGGACGATCCTGGATCTAGGGTGCCTACGCGGAAACCCCAGGCCGGCACAACCGAGACGCAGGAACGGGATAGGGGGGAAGCAAAGGAACGGGTGCCTACGCGGTAACCCCAGGCCGGCACAACCGTGGGAGAGCCGTGCTCACAGCAGAAGGCGGCGAGGACGACTGCCGACGGACGGACGCGCGCTCGCGCTTTTATAGTGGCTCGCGGGGTGCGGCGCGCGGCGCGCCGGGGGGCCGATCGTCGTGGGTGGTCTGCGCAGCGGTGAAGCGCGATGGCTCGGTGCGTCGGGCGGCGGTGAAGCGGGATGTTGTGTGCGCGCTGTTACAGCGCCATCACAATCTTTATAGGGCTGTATCTCCTACACCGTGCGTCGTAGCGCAAAAATAATCAAATTTTCGTTCCCCTTTGAATCCCGTAAGTAATATTTAAAAAACACGAAAAACAAAAAAAAAATTATAAAAAAGAAAGAAAAATTTTTATGGGTTGTATCTCCTAAACCGTGCGTAGTAGCGCAAAAATATTAAAATGTTCATTCCTCTGTAAGAAGCCCCTAATTAATATAAAAAAAACACAAAAGAGAAATAATAAAAAAAAAACAAAAAAAAAATTATAATGCTGTATCTCCTAAACCGTGCGTCGTAGCGCAAAAATAATCAAATTTTCGTTCCCCTTTGAATCCCGTAAGTAATATTTAAAAAACACGAAAAACAAAAAAAAAATTATAAAAAAGAAAGAAATTTTTTTATGGGTTGTATCTCCTAAACCGTGCGTAGTAGCGCAAAAATATTAAAATGTTCATTCCTCTGTAAGAAGCCCCTAATTAATATAAAAAAAAACACAAAAGAGAAATAATAAAAAAAAAAACAAAAAAAAAATTATAATGCTGTATCTCCTAAACCGTGCGTCGTAGCGCAAAAATAATAAAATGTTCATTCCTCTGTAAGAAACTCCTAATTAATATTAAAAAAAAAAACACAAAAGAGAAATAAATAAAAAACAAAAAAAAAACTTTATAATGCTGTATCTCCTAAACCGTGCGTCGTAGCGCAAAAATAATAAAATGTTCATTCCTCTGTAAGAAACCCCTAATTAATATTATAAAAAAAAAAAAAAAAAAAAACAAAACTTTATAATACTGTATCTCCTAAACCGTGCGTCGTAGCGCAAAAATAATCAAATTTTCGTTTCCCTTTGAAATCCCAAAGTAATATTAAAAAAAACACGAAAAACAAAACAAAATAAAAAAAAAAGAAAGAAAAATGTTTATGGGTTACATCTCCTAAACCGTGCGTCGTAGCGCAAAAATAATAAAATGTTCATTCCTCTGTAAGAAACCCCTAATTAATATTAAAAAAACAAAAAATATATATATATATTTATAAGGCTGTATCTCCTAAACCGTGCGTCGTGGCGCAAAAATAATAAAATTTTCGTTCCCCTTAAGAATCCCACGCACTGAACAACCTATCACATTAGGACATTAAACAATCATCATCATCTATTCTTATTATTATTTCATTGCATTTCAAAGTAAGTGCTTGGTCGTAGAAAAAGTATTGTATGCAACGTTGTTTAACTGAGTCAAAAAATACTCGTGGCGTCTTTATTAACAATTTTCGGCTTCACGCCACTCGCCTTTTTTGACCCCTCTTAAACAACGGTTGCATAAAATACTATATCCGAAGTCCGAGAAGACTTCCTGACATAGTTCGTAACTACATTATACCTACTTCTGTATTATTTAAACATGAAATTACGCCATGGCAAGCATCATTATGTAAATTGTAAGTTATCCCATCATAGGAGGTATGCAGTTTTAGAGCTCCTATAATGGGATTGGGCAAAATACCATTATTTTTTATACATCTCTAGAGACACAAAATAGTGTGTTGTATACCTTATTTCATGGTAAATGCAATTAACAAAACACATTCTAGTTTACACCAAGTTATAATTAATTACAATTTAATATATGAACTCACCTCTCTTAGCGAAGTTGTTAAGAATTCTTACTAGTTATATTTTTCGGTGACACGACAACTTTTGGGTTGACGCAAATTTCTTAAAAAGTAACCGAAATTAATAAAAATTCAAACTTAAACAGCTCTATGACTCTTATTTATGGTAAAATATTGCCAGTGTTCATAAACTACTTTTAGATACTTATTTTAGAGGATTTGTGGTTTTATGTCCCATTACCGGTTCCACGTTCATTATAGGGTCCATTACATTACATGTGTGCAAAATTTCTGCTCAATCTGAAAATGGGTCAAAAGCTTTCATGATTTGACCCGTGTTTGACCCACACTAACATACTATTAGTTTGCAAGCCATTTCCGTCAGTAGAAAAAAGCGGCAAGTTTTAAAAATGTAGGCGCGAACGGTTACCGTTCCTTAGAAATTTGAATTTCGCGCCTTTTTCTACTGACAAAGTTGTTTGACACTATAACAGGGCAAGTGAAATGAAAGCTTGTACTTAATTATAAAATCTGACATGATTTTTACTTCTTAATGTAAATAGCACATTTATTTTGGGAATATATTACTAACAATAAGGTTCTTCCAGAAATTCCAGATCTAGCAATTGCGCTAATCACTTCATTTTCGTCGCTTAAAAATTGACCCTTTTTCAATTAGAAATCCTATAATGATAATAGTAAATAAATGTCTCTTTCTGCACAGACTCTACCAGATAAATTTAAACATTTTATATATTTTTATATAACATAACATCCATATTTAATTATACACTCTATCTTTATAATACAACAAACCTTTATAATATTAAGGAACTTAATACAGCCCCATATTTAAAACGATTAAAAGTAAATTGAGAAATACAGTCGCCACACGGGATTGTTACGCCATTTAGGGTCCTAGCTAAGTTGGTTGTTCCAATACACTATGGAATGTCCAATTAACACATCCTGTGCCTAAAGTACTCATCATCATCATCCTGGCGTCAATCCCAGCTGTGCCTCGCGCGGGGCGCGAGGACCCGGGGTCCGCCTTCCGACTCCTTCGTGTCCACTTTGCCCGATCTTCGGCGTCCCTGGTGGTGAGTCCGTTGGCACGCATGTCCTCCTTAACGACATCAAGCCATCGCTTCCTGGGCCGGCCTTTTCTTCCCGTACCGGGAGGAGGCGGCATGGCCAGGCATTTGTTACCCACGTAACTTGCCGGTCTGCGCGAGACGTGGCCATACCAATGAAGGCGGCACTCTTGCAGTTTGTCAGCGATGTCACGGACGCCAAGACTACCCCGGATGTGGGCGTTTCGGACGCGATCCTTGCGTGAAACTCCGCACATCCACCGCAGCATCTTCATTTCCGTGACACGCAGTTCCTGCTTGTGCCGCTCTAGTAAAGGCCAAGTCTCGCTGCCGTACAGAAGGGCAGGTCTAATGATGGTCTTATAGACCTGTCCCTTCAATTTAATCGGCATTTTGGGGTCACAAATAACCCCAGTCATCTCCCGCCATTTGACCCAGGCAGCGGATATTCGGGCTTTGACGTCGCTGTCGATGTCCCCGGTAGTGCTAAGTACAGATCCTAGGTACTTAACTTGATCCGTGCGCTTGACCATGTCCCCGCCTATGCGGACGGGTAGAGGATCTGTACTATTGCAGGCCATGTACTCTGTCTTCGCCACATTTAGTTTAAAGTACTATACCTGTGCCTAAAGTACTATACTGTACTATAAAGTATTTTGTTTTTCTTCCCAGGCTGGAAAGCCCGATGGCCGGGATCGTGGTACTACAGCTTTATATGACGACATTTTTGTGGCCAGGCGCAGATGTCTTTTTTGGCTGGGTGGCAATGAATGTGTTTAGCTAAATGGCATAACAAAGTGATTGTACAGTCTTACTGTAAAAAGGTGCCTAACTACTTTGCTCCCCACTAGGTAATTATGCTCCACAACTATATAATAATAAGTATACATATTTATGAAAAAAATAATTAGATTCTGAATTTTGGATAAAATTCTGGAGCAAAGTAGGCACATTTTATTACCAATGCGTATTTATGACAGAAAAATACTCCGGTGACACAAGACTATGTCCTCCGAAGATTGTGCCTGCTCCTAGTACCCGGTAAAGGTCAGGATGTGTTCAGAGTTGAAGTGGTCGGAGTGTTCGCCTGCTTCTCCATTTGCTCTATGCGCTTGTGTCTGATCATGTTTGACAGAATACCATCGAATGATGTAGTCTTCTTCTTAGCGGAACCACGTAACGTATCCTCCCCTTCCCGTCTCACCCGCAGTCTTAATGAACTAACCTCATCCATAAAGTCAAAATCTGACTTCTCTTCCTTTACTGGAGACTGCGGTGCTTCCATTTTAGCTTCTTTTTTAACATTTACAGGCGAAGGCGCTCGCCTACCAGGACACTTCCATTCTAAAGCCAAAGTGCCGTTTTTATCTATTTTATTGTAGAGTTCTTCTAGCTCCGAGGCATCCAGAACCCAGTTTTTGCCGATAGTTGTTCCCGCTTTGGAAAGCTCATCGTCTGAGCAAGGTAAGTCCCAATCATCTCCTTGTAGTTCCGTCATGTTTTGATCACTTAGAAGTGGGCAAATTATATTATGTTTGCTACCTACGTATTTTATACTCATTAGCTTATTTAGGCTTGAGTAAGACTTTAGAAAACTCCTTCAACGTTTGTGTACGTTTGTTAAGTTTATTGTTTCCAAGTTGATAATGATAAGAACTGTTTGACCATTGTTTGACAGAGTTTGATTTTTTTTTTTTTAAACAGTTATGGCCTGGATGCGAGTCCTTTAAGCCAAACAGAGTTTGACTTTTCAGGTTTTGTTTTTCAGGCGACTTTTGATAACCATAACAGCCAATTTAGACTCTCGCGCGAGCCACGAGACGAGCCGCGAGCCGCGCCACGTGACTCGAGTCCACCGCTTACACTCGCGTTCGGCTTGTCATTCGGTTATAAACCTTATACCGTGCCGTTAGTGTTTAAATTATATTAGCTCGACGAGCTTGCGAGCCACGAGACGAGCCGCGAGCCCACCGCTTATACTCGCGTCTCGTCCATATTTTACTACTCTTTGGTCTCGTCTCGTGGCTCGTGCGAGAGTTTAAACAGGCTACAACGTCAGGTTATACACAAGCGAGTCTACAAATGGCATCATGGATCATGGTATTAGAAGCTGGAACAAAAGAAAGATGATGAATTAAGCAATCATTTTATGATATTTTCTGAACTGTAGTAACTAGATCTAATTAGAATCAGTCAGTACAGTAGGCTCATACTAAATGTCTAGATTTCTAGAATAAAGTGAGCATATTAAAACAAAGTCAGCGTGGTGTGGATACATCATTATTTTCAGGTGTGGCCAACGTATATTGACGTAGGCATTAACAGATTTAATCTTAGCAAAAAAACACCTCAAAACCGTAGCGTCTATCGGAAGTGCGTAACCAAATTATTAAATATTAAGTAGATCTTGATTCAGAACTGCTCCATGGTAACTAGAATTACATAAAAATATGTCAAATAAGAAAAATATACTAATTACAGTAAAATGTAATGTATAAAGAAAATACAATTCTTAAAGAATGTGATTTGACTTATTTTTAAAGGCGTTTTTCAAATTCTATTTAACTAAAGCTTGATTGCAGCAATTTTATTTAACTATAATGGTGGCGCACCAGGCTTTTTCCGCTTAGTTTTCCGTGATATTATGATACAAGAAACATTACTCTTTGTTTACTGAAACTATAAACGTTAATTATTCACTATCTTTGATATTTTTGTAAAAAAACAGTAATTACGTTATTTAGAAAATTTTAATTGGCAACACCAATAACCTCACTTTTTACATTAATGGCGGGTGCGCTTGCGTGATGCCGGCTGCATGTTATTATTGCTTTTAGTTTGGCGTCTTTTCGTTTAAATTGTAGCGTCGATTGTGTTCGCAGTTTTAAACTCATCTCCACGTTAATTAAATAAGTAAGTGTCAGTGGTTCCATAAGTTCATAAAGTACTGTTGTGTGTTAAGCGTGAGTAGCGGTGTAAGGTTTCGTGAATTTTCCATAGGAAGCGTAAGCAATAACGCCACCGTGCCCATGGCGCGGGTGGCTTGTTTTGATGAATATTAAGTCGCAATAGTCGAAATTGGCGAAATAACGTGTTATTTCCACTTAAAACCTGCTGTATTAATTGATTTAGCCATCTACGATGTTTCGCGCCCAAGCGTTAACTGCGTCCTTGAAGCGGAGGCGGCAAGTACTCTGATCGATCGCTAAAGTTCGCGTCGCGTCGCTTGTTATTTTCAGATGTGCCCCAGATCAGTTTATCTGGATATCGATTGGTTTTTGTGAGTGCAGTATGCTCTGGAAGTAAAGGTTTGTGTGTTTTTAGTTGACAATGGTGGCTCAGAAGAGAGGTCGCGGCGCGAAGGCCCAGGCGGCTAAGAAGCAGGCTGCGCAGGCGGTGGACGAGGTGCCGGAGGAGGTTGCGGAGGCCGTGGAGCCCGAGGAGAACAACGGGGACTCGGAGCAGGTCGAACAGGGTGAGTCATCCGGCTACTTGCGAAGTACCTACCTAACTCCCTTACGCTTGGTTACCGTTATCTTATACTTTGCACGTAAAACGTTTTAGACCACTTGGTTTTTGTTAGGAATAAAGTGTATGGTGATTATTTCATACATATTTTGTATATTGATGTAAAATACCATAGCCTATTATAGTCATTAGTTAATGCTAAATAATCAATATTAATGGCATCAGTCTGCTAATCAATTATTAAATGATTGGAAAGTTGATTTTTACAAAAATACTTTTTTACTTAAATTAAACAAGAGGTCTAAAGCTGTGCGGATTTTATTAAATACGTATTTTACCGCAACTTTTGCAAAGGCCCTACCTGTTTCTAATTATTTTCGTGTCAATGTCATGCTCTTAGTTTATAATATCAACATCTCTACTCTCTTTAGCCCTTTTCTACCCTTCGGGTGTTCAACATATCAATATCAACATACCTTATGCTTTTTTCACGATTCACTCGAGCATATTAAATGTATTTTATGAAGCGGTTTCTGTCTCACTTCATCTCTCTCTCATCTGATTAATTGTATATGCCCTGTCTTCCCTGCATTGATCTTAATAAAAACAAGCTACTCTTATTTATTTATAAACAGGCTATTTCCATTTTTTATACTTTACATTCGCAAGTGCGAATTTTTATTCCCGCAGTATTGTATAATTTCTGCAAAAACAAACACAGTTTAGGATGTTAAAGAAAATTTAAATCTTTTGCTAAAACCTTATTCCATCTCATTTAATTAGTTAGTGTTAATTATTTATTTCAGTTATTATACTAATGAGCACACTGTTAACTATACCTCTTGCGTTAAATGATAGTCCCTATGTCCCTAGGACACTTCCTGCTAGTCCCTTTTGGTTGAATTAAAAAAAAACAGTTGAAGAAATATGTTATTACTGTATTTTTATAACTTAAATATTACATTCCTAAATATATTACTTCTAAAAAGTGTCTAGAGTCTGTCTTTTCACTGAAATTATATTGTGCACCACCCCCAAGCCTTTTGCACATAGCCAATACTGCCTAACTGTTATACCCTCCTAAGGCCCAAGGTCCCACCTATAGTAAATAGGTACTATAGGTGGGACCTTGGGCCTGAATACAGTTCGACGTAATTTAAACCAACAAAACTCACAGAATTCAATTGGAACAGAGTCGCTTTTGCTTTGTATCATTCGACTTTCAAACAACGTAAAATCAACTCCATTTCCTACAGTTTAGGTTCAAATTTCAGTGGCAGAATTTGTATGTTTCGTTTGTATGGCTGGGCCTTTGGAGGATACAACTAATTTTAATTATTAGCCTCTTCAAGTCCCTGTTTTGCGATATGGCACTTGCTATTTTATAGAATTCATAGATATACATTTATTAAGCTGGAAACAAATTATCGGACGCGGCTGACGGACGCGGCTGACGCACGCGACATAAAAGTGTGCACATTGCACAGTCAGGAACATCCAGCGCGCCAGATTTCTGTCGGATGTCCGAAGGCTCAAGGTTACGTCCACGGCTTACCTCCGATAGTTTGCACAGTTCAGTGTATATTCATTATCTAGTTCTAGATACCTATAAGTCGCGGCTGTGAGCCGCGTCCGTCAGCCGCGTCCGATAATTTGTTTCCAGCTTTATACAATAGTGAATAATAGTGAGACGGACGTTTTCAAGCAAAAATAAGCGATTTTGACTTATTTACAACATTAGTGGTGGTAATTGCTACGACTGTTCCAAATTTTAGGTATCTACGTCAAACAGTCTCTGAGAAAAACGCATTTAACTGATTTGCAAGACCGAAGTGATCCAATAAGTGTTCTGTGGACAAAGTTTTGTACGGAACACTAATTACATTAGTATGGGCAATAGGGAATATTACGCGAAACTTTGCGTAGAGGGCGCCACTTCCACATTCCATCACAATGAGAGAGTCGAAATTCTGTTATCTAACCTCTCTATCACTCTTGCATATTCGAGCGATTAAGAGGCAGATAGCTGAGTTTCGATTTTCGCGTTTCCCGGTAGGCCCTTTGTAAGCAAACCGCCTTGATGTATCAATGTCATATTTTATTGTCAGTGAAAACTTGTCAAAAAACAGTTTAAGGCACAGTATGTATAAGTTACTTTATGGTTTACGAATGTTTACGATGGGTGCTAGTGCTGCACTCTGGCGGCAGAACATCGCAGTAATACCCCCTATTTCAAATATTGTCTACACACTACACAAATACACATTAACTGGCAAGAACACGTATGTGTGACTGTGTGTTCATTTTGTATTGGAAATGGGTCGCTTTGTACTCAAAGTGTTAGTGTAAGGCCTGAGTGGACGCTCGAAGCGGAGCGTTCGGCGGGGCGTGCAGCGTGGCGTCGGGCTCCCAAGTGATTTGAGCAGCGTGCACTAAGGCTGCTCCTATACGCTTGCATTTGTTTAACATGCACGCCGCACGCCCCGCCCCGCTGCACGCCCAACATGAGCGTCCACTCAGGCCTTACACTTAAGGATAACTAAAAACAGGAACCTTACGCTTGATAACAGAAAATCGATCACTCACGCACTTTAAGTCGAAAATTGCTCGACATGTTTCGTAACATACCGAAAAGCATCTCCCCTTCCCCCCTTCCCGCCGCCGCCGCCGCCGCTCTCACCGGCGCCGAGCAATCGGTTGCGGAGAGTTGCAACCACCAGTCTACGTCGGTCCGCCAACGCGTGTTCCCGATTTTGCTACTACCTCTGTAACTTTAAACATGTGGGGCAATTATCTTTTTATATTATGTGAGTGACCTGTTTTAATATTAAAATAGCAACTAAATAATCACTATTACATTAAAAATTTAAATTGTATGCACAAAAATGCTTTACATAATTTTGGAAGAGACTGACTCTTCAAACTGCTGGATCGAATTTTATCAAACAGGTAAGAATCACCGTAAGGAAATTCGCTTTCACGTAAACAACCGCATCGAAATCCGACTATCCGTTTGAGAGCTACGATGCCACACACAGACATTGGCGTTATATTATACCACCCCTCTTTTTTTGGCGTCAGGGAATAAAAAATTACACATGTTTGAAACGACGCAGTCTTTTTAAACACTGAAATGTGTATTACCCGAGCGCCACGGAACTTACGCCCCGGACGTGTACACTAGACCGTCATACATTAGTTTTATCACATTCATTGCCGCTCAGCCAAACAAGACATCCGCGCCAGGCCACTAAAATGTGGTCATATAAACCTGTAGTACCACAATCCCGACTATCGGGTCGTCCGGCCTGAGAACGAAATCATAAAATACCCAATAGTCGGGTTTTCGGCACTGAATGTTTTAACCGTTGCGTGCACGCTCGGTGCGTGCGTTACGTTGGCGCGGCGTTAGGCTTAGCACGCACTGCGGTTTTTAAAAAGCGGTTCCGCTACCGCAAAAAATGTAACGTACGGCATTCTTTATAAGCGCACGCACGCAACTTGCTACATTTTGACCGCAACCGCAAGAAAAAAACCGCAGTGCGTGCTAAGCCTTAGACTGTAAGACATAACTGTGTGCAGGCGATGAAGCCGGTGACGCCCCCAGCGAAGAGGCCTCGCAGGCGGAGGGCGAGGCCGCAGAGGCCGGCGGCGAGGCACCCGCCGAGGAGCCAAAAGAGGAGAAGGTACGTTAGTAGGAAACAGCAAATTATTTCATTGAAATGTATAATATTTAGTATTAAGAGCCAACAGGAGTGGTCATTTCTCCATACAAACGTACTCGACTGTTTCCTTCGTGGGTTTTGAAGCTAGAGCAATGATTTTTTCAACACAGATTAACATTGTCAATATCTGTGTCGGACCGTTTTGCCTTTTTTGATATTTTTGTTTTTTAAGGCGCAAGAGCCCTTCAAAAATGGCCAAAATGGCCTAATTGACTATGCCGCAATGAGAGGCGTGCTATTCAAAACTGATATCAATTAGTCAAAAAAGCAAAACGGTCCGACACAAATAATGTCATTATCATTTAGATTTCTAAATTTGGTTACGATTGGTTAAGTTTTGGAGGAGGAAACAGTCGAGTACGAAACCTCGATTTTTGAGATTTTTACGCAGGATTTTTCGCCTTGTCCTTATCGCACTAGTTTTAGGAGCCGCTTCTGTTAGCGAGACGGGTATATTTACCTAAAATATTTAAATCTTAGCTCCTGTTGGCTCTTTTAAGAGTCAACGCATAAGTGGCTCCTCCGATGTTGCATATTTCCTGGGACACGGGCTATATCCACTCAACATGACAAATCTTGTAGGTGGAGTCCGGCAAACTGCTGGTGGAGAACCTGCCTGCGAGCTACCTCTTCGACTACCAGGACAAGCTGAAAGAGCTATTCGCTAAATACGGGGAGATCAATGCCATCAAGTGAGTATATGTTGGATATCTGATCCGCAGAGATTTTAACCGGTTAACTTTCTATATAGTCCTCGGTAGATGGCTGACTTGATACATTTATGTACAGTCAAGTGTAAAAATATGGGTGCACTCATACTCAAAAATATGTCCCATATGTTGTATGCACCCGTGTACACTTGACTGTACATCTGTGTTAGGGTGTATAATGTACGTATTGGAACAACAGTTTCCAATGGGGCCCTGTATCTCATCAGTCATCATAAACGTACTTTTTGTAGCGATATATGGAGCGTTTCACGAACTATAACGCCACTATTTTGTACCCCTTTATTCTTAAGACATTACAAGCCTCAATTATTTATTTTATGTTTTATCCCTTTCTTACAAATATGCAAATCAAAATATCAGATTAAGACAAACTATTGAGGCTTGTAGCGCATTTACGAATAAATCCATTTATTTTTGAGCTGCGATTGTTTATAATAGTGAGGGGTACTATAAAGCGTCCATTTCGATACTGTTTCATTTATGTCGCTGCAAAAAGTTATAATGTGTTATGTCTTTAAACATAAATGATATTCCACATTTTGGTTGCGAGATTTGATATTTAAAATTGTTAATTCAGTCGAAAATTTTATACGGTTACAATCTCTGCTAGTGTGATTTTTGCATCTGATAATTAACAATTAATAACATTCAAATATCAGTCTTGATCTATTATTAATTTCAGACACTTTCAATATTTACTTAATTTGACTTTTGCATCTTATATTTAACATTCAAATATCAGTCTTGTTTTATTATTAATTTAATATTTCAAAGTTTCATTGATTTTAAATAATGTTAAAATATCATTTTCATCAAATTGTTTTATAATTTCCTCCAATAAGAGGCTATGAGAACTAATTTAATTTTTTTTAATGTTCTCCTAAGCGAGGCAAGGGCAGCAGGCCTTGTGTATACTAACTAAATCATTTCTCTTTGTTTTTAGACGTGGTCCAATCATTGTTAGCGAACAGACCACAACGCCGACACTCTCGGCTATAGTCGAATTCAAAAACAAAGACAGCCTGGATAAGGTAATTTTATACAATTTTATAATTAAAATGTAGCATAGACACACCCGTTTGTGAACGGGTGTTCTGCTTAGTCTATTCCAAATTTTTCAAACGCCCTAATATAGAATGAGTATTTGAATGTTGTAATGCAATGTGAATGTGTGTATGACTATTTGACTATTTTAAATCGCGCCGTCGCTATAAATTTCAAATGAAATGGGTTCGAACCCCGGTCGAATAGAAGGGAATAAATAACCCCAAGTTTTATTCAAAAAAATTAAAATGGAAAACATTTTTATCGGTTTTTGTTAAGCTAATGACAGGTCGGGATCTCCCTTTGAGCGACAATTATTCTTGTGTCAGAAGACCCCACTCTTCCGAAAAAGCAAGGGTACGAACCAATATTGTTTGTGTAAACAAAACTAAATACTTTGTCAAAAATACTTTGTTTTCTTTCAAGCATGAACAGTCTGTCTGGTCTTGGCGGCTGTCCGTCGTGAACTGATCTTATTTTGTCGTGTCTAATTTTGAATTAAAATGTCCGTAGTTCCAAATGTGTATGTCAGTCAGTCATTCAGTTGGTCTACATTTACTCCTTCCTCCCTGGATAAGTTTAAATTCCCTTCTACTTTAGATGGCTCTCAATATACAGGGTGGCTAAAAATAACTGCATTCCCGTTGCCTGACAAGACCTCGTTAGTTACTTTTTCCGTATTTTTATTTTTCTTATTTTCTCCATTCGCCGCCACCCGCCAGCACATTTCGAAAACTTGAAGGTGTTTATTATCTCGTTGAAGCATCGTCCATGTCTCACTTCCAAATTCCAAAACCTTTAGAAAGTTACACGTTACAAATGTACAGTTGTAAGGCACATCACTTCATAAATTCTGATTTTTTGTATGGAAAAATCTCTAAGACACATATCTCTCTCAAGGCTCTGAATTTCTGAAAAAAATCGGCTTAGAAGTAACAAAAGAACTTGCAACGAAAGATATAACAATCGCGCTGATTGTAACGTTTTGCTTCAATTACTCTGAAAATATATCTACGGATAAGTACCTACGAGCAAAATCCACGATAACTCAATGACATCATTTAGATATCATTCTGATGCCAGTGTATGTTCCAATTGGCCTGTTTATTATTCCATTAGCACCGTTGTTATAGATCGCTCAAAATTTGCACTGGCAACAATGTGCATACAAATCGTGATAATCTGGTCAAGTATTCCACGATTATGCCGAGGTAAGTTGCAGATATGGGGACATTTTCTCGTCACTCGTTGCCATGGTTACGTTGCCCTGGGTCACTTAAAACCGAACATACATTTCTACGGCACTTATTACGATAATGTGTAATCTACTAAGCTTATTAGTAGAATGCAGTATAATGTTTCCCCTAACAAACTATGCTACTATTGTACCCTGGCTGACGGGACAGAACAAAAAAAAAGTTAATCCGCGAAAAAGTTACCAAGATAAACAAGTGCCGTGAGCCGTGAACCACAGTGGTGTTAATTTTTTAGGGTTCCGTACCCAAAGGGTAAAAACGGGACCCTATTACTAAGACTCCGCTGTCCGTCCGTCCGTCCGTCCGTCACCAGGCTGTATCTCACGAACCGTGATAGCTAGACAGTTGAAATTTTCACAGATGATGTATTTCTGTTGCCGCTATAACAACAAATACTAAAAACAGAATAAAATAAAGATTTAAGTGGGGCTCCCATACAACAAACGTGATTTTTGACCGAAGTTAAGCAACGTCGGGCGGGGTCAGTACTTGGATGGGTGACCGTTTTTTTGCTTGTTTTGCTCTATTTTTTGTTGATGGTGCGGAACCCTCCGTGCGCGAGTCCGACTCGCACTTGGCCGGTTATTCAATTCAAATTGAGAAAAAATGGAATAAATTATCCCTAAATCCTAACTCCCTCCCAACAGGCCCTCTTAGAGCAAGGGCGCGTGATCGACGGCTCCCGCATCTCGGTGGCGGTCGAGTCGCGCGCCGAGACCGCCGTGCTCGTCGGCGTGCCGTACGAGGCGGGCACGGAGTACGTGCGCCGACTCTTCGACCAGTGCGGCGAGGTCGCGCACATACACGAGTTCAGCAAGACCAAGTACAAGATCCGTGAGTATATTTTTACTTAGCCCGTTACAGTGTGCTGAGCAAACACCTCTCCCCTTGATCACAAAATAGATACAGTACAGAAGTCAATCACATGTATGTACTTCACTTTTCATACCTACGCTCGGCGATCGCTCTAGGGTTGTCAACTATGATTTATGCACAAAAAACTATCGTGGTAGTGGCACTCGTATCTAGTAGTGGCCGGGGCGGGGTGCTTACCTATACCTACCTACCTAACTTTTCTGTTTAACGTTAAAACGAACCATCGAAATACAAGCAGATACCTACTTACCTTTCTGAAACCACTGGTAGCTTAAAAAACGACAATTCACTGTTTAATGTTGAATTTAAACAACCGTCCACTGAACAGTTATAATAACTTTTTTTTAGTTTCTCCATTATTGCACAAAAAAGTTCACAGACGCGTGTCTCAAGCGGATGGCACTCGCGCTCGCACTGGTCCCAACCGGTCCGAGATATCGTGTCCGTGAGCAGTGTCTATGTGTGCGTTGCTCGAGCGCACTTTGTATGTAGGTTGATTTCTGTACTGTATCTGTTTTGTGCCTTGATCTCCACAACTCCTGTTGAGCTTTTTCCGGCTAGTTACTGATGGTGTCTAAGTCGTTTCGTCATCTCTGTCTGGGCTTGCCACGTCCGCGCTTCTTTTGCGTTATCCACTTGGCGGCTAGACAGGCCCCCTATCCGGATGCATGCGGCAGACGTGACCCGCCCAGTCCCACATAATATTCGGCCATCTTGGTCGAGTGACCGGTTCTCACACTCGGCCATCCTGATCGAGTGACCAGACCCTACACCTACTTTCATTCGGCCATCTTTAATTTGACGAGGATCTGTGCTCGTGGGAGTCCCGTATAAGGTTTTATGTAACACAGTCACAAGTAACTTTGGTGACAATGCAATCGAGCTTGTTTAATGATGAATACTATAGAAATTTGGTACCAAAAACAGTTGTCTATACACCGTGTTTTTTTAAATTTCCGTTAATTTCAAGGGTGCATTCCTGAGCTTAAATAAAGTAACTTTCTCAAAGACACCGATATTCTAATTAACTCCATTTCGGAGATAATCAATAATTTATTTTTTTCCTATAAGGCCTCTACAAGCGTATACACTTGCCTTAGGGCCGGTTCACATATTGATTAGTGTTTAGAATGAGTTCATACATTTGCTACTAAACTTAAGTACAATCTCGGTCAATCGATGTTCGAAATGACATTGATAGGTCACAGATTTCAATTGTTTGGTTGAGTTAAACGTAATGCCCGTGTTACAACAACGCTATATGCTACATTTAATTACTTTTTAAACTCATTTTTTTTTGTAAAAAAGCAACAAAGAAAATATTTTTTTGAAAATTAACTATGCCATTTAGTTATCTTAAACGTACTTAACCATACCCCGAAGTTAACGGAATTCAATAAAAACACGGTGTATAATAATGGTCAACAATGAAATATCCTTATTTTTTTTTGTATTAGTTGTGTAAATTGTGTGTAATTTTATTTTTCGGCTTATTTTATGTTTCTTTTTTTTTTGTCTGTTACCTTCCGTGATTATCCTCACTTGATGGTCTCATCGGAAGATCAGCGCTGGAAGTCGCCAGCAACATGCTGAGATGGGGCCATTTCGTGACACTTTATTTTTCACTTTGTTATTTCTATGTATGTCTTTTGTCTGTGTGTTTACGAATAAAAAAATATTCTATTCTATTCTATTCTATTCTTTTTTCCTTGCCCAGTCCGGGTGACGTTCCACAACAAGGAGTCCGTGGAGAAGGCCCTCAAGCTGGACCGCGAGCTGCGCGTCAACGGGTTCCTGGTGACCGTCTCCAAGTACCGCGACGAGGACGAGCAGAAGGCACACTCCGCCAACGCGAACAAGGTAACCGACTTACACTGGCTCACGTTTAAACAGGGCGCAGAGTTAATACAATATAAGAAGGCTCTGAAGCTGGTCCTGAATCTTTCATCCTTTTTTTAGGGTTCCGTACCCAGGTAAAATCGGGACCCTATTACTAAGACTCCGCTGTCCGTCCGTCTGTCAACAGGCTGTATCTCACGAACCGTGACTGTTGAAATTTGGACAAAAATGGACAAACGCGAGGATGATGATGATGTATTTCTGTTGCCGCTATAACAACAAATACTAAAAACAGAATAAAATAAAGATTTAAGTGGGTCTCCCATACAACAGACGTGATTTTTGACCGAAGTTATTATCATGCCGCGATCAGAAAGGGATTAGAAATAACAGATTTCCATACACTTACGTCAAAATCAATATGGATTGACAGCTATCTCAATCCCTTTCTAATCGCGATTCAGTTATTAGTTTCGTTGCTTATTAGCAACGTCGGGCGGGGTCAGTACTTGGATGGGTGACCGTTTTTTTGCTTGTTTTGGTCTATTTTTTGTTGATGGTGCGGAACCCTCCGTGCGCGATCCGACTCGCACTTGGCCGGTTTTATTTATGTACCGTGAAGTCAGGTAACTTTAGTCCACTATGGTCCAAATTCAAGTTCCAGTAAAATATGTATAAGTATTTTTCAAATTATGTTGAGTATATAATCTAGAATGAATCTCTGCCACACATACGGTAGCGTTACTCCATCTTCGAGTCAATCCCGTGCCGTGATTGGTCCGTGTCTTTGAACGGACCAATCACGGCACGGGATTCGCTCACCTCGTCCCCCCGCACCCCCGTATTTTTGGCAGCATCGGTTTCATGAAAGAATTGGCCTAAGCTCAGTCTAGAGGTTGGATTGTCAGTGACCACTGATAATCCGCGACATGACGGCCAAATAGAATTCAGGATGTATATAGTTCCCCTCGGTCCCGCAGAACAAGCGGCAGCACCCGCAGCAGCAGCAGAACCGCAACGCGAACGCCAACCCCAACCTCAGCCCCAACGCCAACCCGAACGCCAACCGGCAGAACAACTACCGGCCGCGCGGCGGCGCTTTCAACGCGCGCGGCAACTTCAGAGGTAACCTACCTACATATTAGTATTCATTTACAGTGAAACCTGGATAAGTGAGATCTCAAGGGACGAGCAGATTTGTCTCACTTAAAGAGGTATTCCACTTACCCAGGCTCTCAGTTAGCCAGGTACAAATAAATTTCTGTCTCATTTACAGAGGGTCCCACTAATAGAGGTGAGAATAGAGGATATATTTCAGTTATAGAGGTGGTTAATAAGGTATTTTGTAATTATCTTTAAAAATAAATAAGGTAAATTTTAATTTACCTTTAAGGTTTACCTTGTCCCTAAATATTTTTTAAGTCTGTTTAAATATTTCTTTGAATTTATTTTCAATTATTCTCCAAAGGATATTATTTATGAATAAAAATATTGTTATTGTTATATTGTTATTGTTATATATTTTTTCAATTAAATTTGATACGGTCTTAGAAATCTAAAAATTTGTTTATTCGTGTTACTATCAAGATTTCAGCTTTCGTTTCGATAGTTTTAACTACATAAAGTACCTAAATGAAACTTGAAGTCGTTTAGACGCAATTAAGCAAATGCGGAATTTGTGGATAGACTAAGATTTAGTAAGAATACGGAAATTGATCAATAAAGTCCAAGTTAGAGAGGTCATAGATTGACGTTATCTCAGATACAGAGGTCAATTCCTATTAAATTCTAAAAAACAATTAGGAAAATGTGATCTTATAAATATAGTCTCAGTAAAAGAGGTAAAATACACTCTCTGTCTCAATTATAGAGGTAAATGTGACTTTAAAATCACAACAACTAATCCCAGTTATAGAGGTTCGTTTTATCTCACTAACAGAGGTAATTCAGTGCTAAAGTGTCGGGACCGCACCATGACTCCCAGCTATAGAGGTTTCTCACTTATCCAGGTCCCACTTAACCAGGTTTCACTGTATTACAATTCACATGTGTTACATCACAGGTATTGCAATCAAGCTTAAAGTATAGGTAGGGGTACACAAATGACAGCAGTAGTGCTGTTATAACTGAGTTATAACGTTGAATTTAACGTTTACAAGACTTGTAAAATTCAACGAGCACACGAGTATCATTTAAAACATATTTTTGTTTAATGGCAAGTTCTATTTTATTATTTTATTTTAATAATAGCAAAAATATGTAAAAATAACATTTAATAAAAACTAGAACGCTGATAATGATGAATTAATGATTCTCGCGGCATTGTACAGTCGCCATCAGATATATCGGAGCGGTCAAGATGCTCACAAATATCTGAACACGCCTCTATTGTCAAGGCATTAGAGTGCGTGTTCAGATATTTTTGAGCACCTCGGCCGCTCCTATATATCTGATGCCGACTGTACCATCGCCCACACTGTTAACTGACAGTTCGTAAACCCTATTACAAAAGGCATAAGGTCTACGGTGGACAGTTAAAGAGTGTTGCTGTTTGTATGTTGTAGTTTTCTCAATTTATTAGACAGGGGCCTATTGCATAACATTTTACAACTCATAATACAAGCGGACGCCTCTTTTCATTCCCTTTTTAGGGTTCCGTACCCAAAGGTTACCCTTTTTACAAACGGGACCCTATTACTAAGACTCCGATGTCCGTCCGTCCGTCCGACCGTCCGTCCGTCCGTCCGTCCGTCCGTTCGTCCGTCCGTCCGTCCGTCCGTCCGTCCGTCCGTCTGTCACCAGGCTGTATCTCACGAACCGTGATAGCTAGACAGTTGAAATTTTCACAGATGATGTATTTCTGTTGCCGCTATAACAACAAATACTAAAAACAGAATAAAATAAAGATTTAAGTGGGGCTCCCATACAACAAACGTGATTTTTGACCGAAGTTAAGCAACGTCGGGCGGGGTCAGTACTTGGATGGGTGACCGTTTTTTTGCTCGCTTCGCTCTATTTTTTGTTGATGGTGCGGAACCCTCCGTGCGCGAGTCCGACTCGCACTTGGCCGGTTTTATTAGAGACTTCCCCTGCTTCTGGTTGTACTGTAAGTAAGTAATGAAGCACAATTGCAGGCGGTCGCGGCCGCGGCGGTTTCCCCACGCGCGGGTTCCCTGCCCGCGGAGGCTTCGGCGCGCCCGTCAACAGCTACGCCATGCCGGGATTCATGGTGAGTCCACTATACATATGTCAGATTATAACTATAGTGCGTCAAGAAAATCTTGTCAGTAGCAATGTACTGCAAATTAAAGTAGGGTAACACCATGTAACACTCAAAGAGCAGAATTGCGCTAAGAAAAGCAGCAATGTACAACGAACCAAAACGTGTTTACTTTTCCGCCCTTCATACGTCAGTTCGAGTCAATTATCAATTATCATAACCTCAAATTTTAGTTATGTTTACCGTCAACGAGCATGATTGTACATTGTAGATGTAGGCACCTAGCTTTGCTTGAGGTCATGCATAATCTTGGTATTTAATGGTGACAGCAGAAATATCTCTTGAAACAAACGATTCAGAATGAAAACCAAATGAAAACAAATAAGGTGACGGCTGTCATTCACGATCCACATTCCACAGATAAAACACAGATGACACGCGTTTTGGAATTATTTGAACACAGTGTTGCTAACCCGCGATTTTTCAAATTTGCCGCCTTTTACTACTGACAAGATTTGGTTGACGGACTTTACATTAGCCATCAGATATATCGGAGCAGCCAGGATGCTCAAAATTATCTGAAGAAGCACTAACGCCCTGGCAATAGGGGCGTGTTCAGACATTTGTGAGCGCCTTGGCCGCTCCGCTATGTCTGATGCCGACTGTACTACAGGTAGGCCTGGATTTAGAGACCTAAGGCCCCTAGTAGGGAATGCAATCTCGCACTAAGATTGGCGATTCGATATCTCGCACGAAAAATCTAAATCGAGATAGGGTGTTTCGAGATCTCGACCGTCAGACTTTCGAGATCGAGATTAATCTCGACGAGATCGAGATTACACAAAGTAATTAAAAATGTCCTAATCTGGTCAAAAATCTCTTAAGAATTCTGTAAATACTACTTAGTTATGGTACTATACATGTTATGTATTGAAAATAAAAACAAGAATATGAATCATCACATAACAAAAAAAAAATACTTTTGTTAAAACTAAAACAAACAAGATAAGTCTTATTTAGCTCTAATTAGCACGTAACTATGTAAGGAAGAAAAAGTGGACTTTTTAAAATATCTCCACACTGGTAGCTTACTTCGTTTCAGACATTTTTGAAATGATTATCACAAGTTAACTTCCCTAAACAACAGTAAAATGAAAAAGCAGAGTCCCTAACATGCGATATAACACTCAGTTGATATTATTAACAAGCAGTGAACCACGTACAAAATGTAGTGTATGCGAGTAAAATTCATATTAATAATTATGGGTACCCTAAGTTCGTCCGATTATTCCGCACAGAGTGCGTCACAGTGCTATTATCGTCGGCTAAAGCTGGCTACACACAATAGCACTGCCTAAACAACATGAATCTAAGGTCAAAAAGATTACTCAAAACGAAGTAATTCACAGAGATCAATCTTTCAATCTCGTTCTAGATCTCGAAAATTTTAATCGAGATCTCGACCAAGATTGCATAAATCGAGATTCCCTATCAACGAGATTGAATATCGCAAATTAGTGCGAGATCTCGCGAGATCTCGAAATTGCGAGATCGAGATTGCATTCCCTAGCCCCTAGGTTTGGCACTTGGAATATAGCGCCATACATTTTGCGGTAACTCTTGAGTGTCAAAAGTTGACGTTTGACAATTCAGTGACCGCAAAACGGTACAGCGCCATCTGGCGCTGGATGACAAAATAGGGCACGTTTTTTTCTTAGACTACCTCTATTAGTATTGCTATACTGCCAATACTGCGAGGAAATGCCGCCATATATTTTTTTCCTTTACATCTTTAAGTTATTCAAAAATTATATCGGGTTTAAGTTCGTACCGCCCCTGTAAAGAAATTTCTATGCCATGGGGGGCAGTTATCTCTGTAGCTGACTGTACATTACGTTACGTACACACTTGTTTCAATGGAATGTCAACCTTTCTTATAATATACAATGTGGCATTTCTTTTGTCCCGTTACATATTTAAACAAATTAAATTAAATTCAACTAACAATACAATTAGGTTTAAAATTTTAAAAATTCCATAGCACACTCATTGTATGTTCGGCACGAGGTTAAACTGAAATAAACTCACAATTTGTGTATGTTTATACTCTATTGTACATAGAAAAAGAAACACGGTAAACAGTCTTACACAGTTAATTCAATGCAACAAAGGCGAACTTAACCCGAATAAATGCGAATTCAATTTGTATTAACAAAGAATACTTGGCTAATAGAATTTTATTAAAAAGTTTCTTAAGAAAGTTAAATGAAAGACCTCAAATGTCCAGACCTTTATGTCGAGCGAGAAAGTTACGAACAAAAGAAAAAATGTCGACACCTACAACAATAAATAACAATTGAATCACAAATATATTTATTTATTTAAACTTTATTGCACAATACACAAAAATAATGTACAAATGGCGGACTTAATGGCCTTATGGCATTCTCTACCAGTCAACCATCGGGCCAAACAGGGACATGTAAAATTGGTGCAAGGAGAAAATTTACTGACTACATTAATACTAACTTATTTATAAAATTTGACCTAAAAAGAAGTTGGGCCCCATTTGGATGCTGGCAGCATTTCCCCGCTGTATTGCGATACTAAGGCTGCGTTTTCACTAGAGTTGTGTGAGCAGGCGTAGCGAGGGATGTGTTTGACACAATTCTAGGGATTGACAGGGCAAGCTATGATGGCGCCATCTGCTAAATACTTCGACCGGCCAACCCCATTTAATCGTAATCAATGTCGAGCATCTTTTATGGCCATACTTGCTTTCACTATCGCTTATATCGGCACGGCATGATTCCCTACAGAACTGAACTCGATATTTAATTGTATTTAAACTAAGTCAATAATTCACCGTGAACAATCACGAAACCAATTATCCATTTCAATATGCTTTTAGATATGCTTCACTCTTTTAATAAAATACTCAAAGATTAAATGTTAATTTAGTTCATCACCTACTATGCCGCATTTACGCCGCAACTGTTTAATACTAAATAGCAGCAATAGCACCCAGTATAGCAGAATTTCCAATGGTCTGCCATCTTGTGGCTTGAATCGGAAACATCAACATGTACATTGCCAAAGCAAGTGCTACCATCTGCCGTTATCGTACGTTTTATTGGGCATAGTAGGTTCTGCCATCTTGTGGGCTACATCGGAAGCATAAACTTCACATTTACGCCTCGCGCCAAAAATCTGACGGCTCCTGTGTTGCCCCACTTGCCCCCTATAGTTCATGCACGCCCCCTTAAATTGACACGCAGCAGTCATCACTAGACCTTATAAAACAAAGTCCCCGCCGCGTCTGTCTGTTTGTGTATACCAGCGGTCGGCAACCTTTTAGCAGCCAAGGGCCACATAGTAGTTAACGAAGTTGACGCGGGCCGCACTTTGTTAATATTTATGACTTTATCAGACATTGACGTTTGTCAATATTACATACAAAATAGCCAGGGAGCCAGCCAGGATAATATTACATAAAAAATTACTGAACGTATTTTCATGCGGCTTTCACCTATCAATAGAGTGATTCGTGAGGAAGGTTTAGGTGTATAATTTGTTAACCCGTGCGAAGCCGGGGTGGGTCGCTAGTAATTCTCTAAAATTTAGGGAGGTAGACTGGTTTTAGGGTGCCATCATCATTCTTTCATTCTTATGCTACATTTGTAATAGTATGATTTAAAGTTTTCTTATTTTCATAAAATGCTTGCATATAGCTTATCTTATACCATAGACTAGGAATCCTCTAGACGGAGTTTAGAGCTATTATTTCATGAAACCGATGCTGCCAAAAATACGGGGGTGCGGGGGGGCGAGGTGAGCGAATCCCGTGCCGTGACTGGTCCGTTCAAAGACACGGACCAATCACGGCACGGGATTGACTCGAAGATGGAGTAAAACTACCGTATAAGTGGCAGAAGGGGTAGCGTTACTATGCTCAGTCTAGAGGATGTCTTGTCTGTGTCTTATACCTACCAATTTTACTTATTATTTTCGTCTGCATCTAACTTTATGTAATATAACAATTTAAGCTGTATTTTTTTGCAACTATTTCGATAAGTGATTTATTTTTCATTTTGCATGCTCATATATTTGTTATATTTCATATTATTTTAGTATACTTAGAAAAGAGTGCATAGAAAGACGTGCAAAGAAATGCAGTGGGATCTTGTTGTGTGATCTGACAGATTTGGTACAGTCGGACATCAAACACATATTCAGTACAAGTAATACAGAAAACATTTCGTGCGAATACAGAAATATAAAGTTGCCGAAATTTCGTTTGGGAAGGAACGCAGTTATACCATTATTGAATACCTTACTTCAATGACGCATTAAACAAAATAAAAATGCACGAAAAATAGCGCATAAAATGACCTTAAGAAAAACTATCTTCCAATTCCAATATTCAAATTTTGATAGTATTAAAAAAATAAAAAGAAACGGTGTTAAGGTCCGAGTTATTAAATCAGTCACACAATAAGATAAAAAAATAGTTGAAATTATTTGAGTTGTCTATAAAAAAGACTACCTTTGTCAATACCATACTTGATAAAGTAAGGACGCTAGGCACGTAGAATCTCGTACATCGACCCGCCTGTTCCTATCTTTAGCGCACGCGTGTTATTTTATTGCTGTTCCGCCCATGATGCCGGAGCGGGACAGCACTAACTACGCGCGTGCGACAACGATAGCAACAGGTGCGTCAATGTACGAGATACTTCGTACTTTAGCGTTCTTACTTTAGTATCTAAAACTCAAATAATTTCTAAATTCACTCTGCTTTCTTTGCCGTTAATATTCTGTGCGTTCTTTTCAGAGTTACCCGTTTTAGTACCGACACGACCGCAGGTAACATTTGACAAACACACCAAAACCTTTCGCATTCGTAGTTCAACCAGAATAGTAATACAAATTAGGTAGATACTTTCTTACCTTAGGTTTTTAGGAGTTTCATTTCAACATTTCATACTATTTATTAGCTCAGGTGCTACTAACACATACGAAAGTAAAAAAATCGTAATTTGTTAATATCTTTGTAACCGCTACATCGGTTGTTATGATACTTTGTATACTGGTTCTAAATACCCTAATGCATATGTACATTTCGGCTTTGTCCAATGGCTAGGGACACTATATCCTTTAGCCGCCCAGAGACCTATAAAAAGGTCTCCTGTTCCATTCTAATTTGAACTTTGTGTTGACAAAATAAAATTTCATTTTGCTTGGCAAGGTTTGACGTATGGGCCGGCTAGAGGATATACAAGAATTGTTCGTTTAAAGGTATAATATTAATTGATTGTTATTCCCGCAGGGCGGATTCATGAACGATGGCCAGAGGCCGAACAAGCGGCCCCGACTGTAAGCGGCCCCGGCCCGTGTGTGTGTGCGTCCTACAGACTACAGTGACATGTTACTTGCAGTATCATATTATAAATCTAGCGAATTGTATTTACATAAGTGCATGGAATATAGGAGTAAGTTATTGTCTTTTTGCAGGTAATAAATACTATTACTAACAATCACTTGTTTTATTTCCAAATCCCGTGGTCAATGTTGCAATGTGTTGGTGCTTCACCCAAATACAATGTTAAAATAAGAATTTTTCGTAGAAATAGATATTCATGTAATTCACAATAAAAAAGCTGCGTATAAATAGTAAATGTAAAAATTCTAAAACCACCTATTTTTCCCAACTTCGCCTTATCATTTTTTTATAAAAATCAATCGTATATAAATATCAATTTTTTAGTAAAAATGAAAAAAAAAATCTAAATCCTAAATGTTGAATACGCCCATGACACATTTTATAGCGGAATTATGATTGAATGCTAAGGCGAAGTTTTGTACTAAAGGCGAGTTTAGGGTATGTATTTTTGTCAACCCTTATTTTCGATGAAATGCCACATTGATAACGCGGTTTGTTTATTTCTTAGCCAAATAAACTTTTATTTTGTCCTATGAATTTCAGTGACGTGTTACTGTATATCATAAATTTATTTTATTGTATTTACATAAGTGTATGAAATGAAATTAGAAATAAGTTATTGTCTTTTGCAGGTAATAAATTTATCAATTACTAATCAGAGGTTGTTTTATTTGAATGTGTTGTTATCCTATGGTAGAAGAATTAATGTTTCATTTCCAAATTGTATTCACCTAGTAATAACTATGTAGGTAGCAGTCAAATTCGTTCACATTTTGTACCCCTCGCCACGCTCGCGATTCAGTTTTAGAGTCTTGCTCGCTGGGGTCAAATCAATAGTATATATATATGTATTTAGGTGGTTTATATCATTAGAAATAACTCCGCAGAAGTAACTGCAAGATTATTTCTTTAAATGCGTTAGAATAATGAAATAAACATTATTTACTTCTGTATTTTACAGCGTAAAATGCTTAATTTAGAATCATGCGTGTGGCATCTTTATAGTATACATATTATTATACCATGTAGTATACTTGCTTTTGGATTAGAATCTAGTCCCACCCTTTCGCTGTTACAAGAAAGCAATGTTATGATTCCCTCCACCGCATAACCGTAAACACTAAACACACGACTCTGAAAGCGCGCGGCGTTCGCTCGTCATGTCTAAACTACTAATACTAGTTATACTTATCACAGTTGAGTGCAGAAACTCTACTAGAAAACTACGTACCTTCTTCAGAGGAGAGGTGGACAGCTTGTACAATGTATATGATCCCTCTTATTTGGCCTTGGTGTGGCCTACGATAAGAAACGGTGTGCATTTGGCGGTTAAAAGTGAATGTTTTGGCGATTTGAAGGTGTTTTTCAACGATTATAGTAGAGGACGCGCTTGGACCTATATTGGTAAGTAACTAGGTACCTACCCAGTATCTATTTTATTTCTTACATAGGTAGCTACATATACAGTATTTTCTAAAAGCTTTGACCACCAAAGACCTCAACTGACTGCTTATAATTATGTAGGTAAATAATAACTAACTACCATTTATTTAGGCAAAGTTTCATATTGCCAGCTAGCCTGCATGTCATTAAGTCTTACAAAATAAATTAAATGAAAAATGGGAGCCGTGTAATTAAAAATGTTAAAAACGTTTCAATTGACCCCAATCTCCCCTACGAAGTTACGTTCTTTTTTACTGCGGCATATTATTGATAATTTTAACAAACATTTGCGTTTGTGTATATACATTTTTAAGGAAAATTTAGTTTTAGTTAAATGATTGTAGTTTTAAAATTTATTGATATTTTGTAAAAGACGTGCATGTATTTTTGGGCCACCTATATTAGTAGTACATACGTATTTTTTCATCACACTTGCTAGGCGATGCAGTCCGTAAATCCTCGATCTAGGGCTGTAAGGTACCTAAATAATATATAACTTCGTATGAACAAGGCACTAAATAAAAAAGGCAGAAATTTTATTTATTTCCCTTTTTTTGCAAAGAAAGTGTGATGTTCAACATTGTGTGTGCCACGGGCGGTACAGGAATTACGAACTCGTGTTAATTAAGCCCTCACCTTCGGCTACGGGCTGCAATTTACACTCTTTTGTAATTTCTTGTTTCCGCCTTTAATATAAGTATGCCACATCTAAATATATCGCTTTATAATGTTGTGCTTAGCTGAGATTTGAACCTGCCTCAACCGTTACCCCATAGCGTGATTCAACTCATTAACAACATTTTCACTGTTTGAATAATATTGCACGCCAACTCTCGCTAGTACAATTAACTCTGCCAGTGCAAAATCAACTCTATTTCGTTGAGATAAGAAAAACGATTTTACCTTGTCTAAGATACAATCGCATGTATGTTTTTATAGGTTTTTTCCTCTAATGTCGTTGACCGGTTGCTAGATTTATTTTTTAAGATTCGTCGAACACACGGCCGAGTGGCGGTTACTATTACGATCGATTCATTTTAATTTATGTACTGATTGTGGCATGATGTTTTATGTCATGATGGCGGCAAACGATACTATTACCTCATTTACTGCTTTTATACATTGAGTTATTATTAGGTAGGTTACAAGACAAACACTGGGGCAAGTCTGAAACTATGAAATTGTCGCAATCACAACCTGTGCCACGCGACCAAATCGTCGTAAGCGCCGCATAGTTCATGGCGCTTACGCGTTTAGTTCGCGAGATTCACGCTCCGCTTCTATGGTTTGTTGTCAAAACAACTAATTATAAATAAATAAATATTATAGGACATTATTTACACAAATTGACTAAGCCCCACGGTAAGCTCAAGAAAGCTTGTGTTGTGGGTATGTACTCAGACAAGGATTATATGTATAATATACAAATACTTAAATACATAGAAAACAACCATGACTCAGGAACAAATATCTGTGCTCCTCACACAAATAAATGCCCTTACTGGGATTCGAACCCAGGACCGCGGCTTCACAGGCAGGGTCACTACCCTCTAGGCCAGACGGTCGTCAAAAATATGGTCGTAATTCATGACGCAAGATAGGTCCTCTGTGCCGGTTAGTAATAATTAGTGCACCTTTGTAATAATTAGTACATTAAAAAAATAGTAGGTACTTTTATGTCAATGGTAATAATAGTTCTGAAAATTGTTTAATAGCGGTGGACGCCTCGGGTCGCTACAGTTCGGGTGCCTACAGTGGTCGTCGCCACTGGCTCGGGTCCAAACAGCAATGCGTGGACTTGGTGAGAAATAAAAGTTTTTATTAATGTTATGATTGCGTAAATTATTTACTTTTGTAACACAATATTCCAAGATATAATAGTAATCACCCAATGTATTTATCTCCTGAGGGCAGCTTTTCGTATTTTCCGTCCGCTAAGATACGTTTCCACAGCACATTCTCATTGTCCGATCCGAACCCCTAGTGTTTCTGTGTTCATTTGATACCGATATGATGCTCTTATGGTGCTAATGGACAGGGACACGTTTTTCAGCATAAGAGCAGAAATGCCAGGGAAGAAAAGGAAGCCCTGGCGAAGTTTCGCGACGAGGTGTACCTCAACGCCGTGCTACGGAAGGAATTTACCCAAGGTAAACACAATTTTATCGGGTCTATCGTGAATTTATTTGGTTATACTTGTTTCCGCGGATAACTGTCCCAGCCGGGCTAGCACATGATTGACAGCATGACAGTATCTCGCGGCGAGATAGGCTACCTAACTTCTAAGTACAAATGTTAATAAAAGAGGGACGGGTAGTCTATCTCGCCCCGAGATACTGTCATGCCAATCATGTGCTAGGGGTGCAGGAAATTTCGACACAGAGATTTGGGTAACTATCCGATGAAAATATATGAAAAAAGAATTTTAATATTGTTTATGAATTGACAACAGGCTCTGACCGACCGTTGACAGAGCTAGACAAACTCCACCGGACCAGCGAGTCCCCCGTCCGTCTGGCATACTCCGTCGTGCGCCTCCACCTCAACGTTACCAAGCTCGCCATGGCTAAGGTACGAGTATGTACAGCGATATAAGTATACATAACTACCTACACCTCCATACCAATTTTAATTTTTAACAAGCAGAAACGTCTGCGAACGATGCTATTAAGCTTAGAATACATTTAAAAATGGAATAAAAATACTGTCTGTGAGACTCCAAAGACAATAATTTTTCCACGTTTAAATTTATTCAGTTTTTCCAGTTTTCGGGCTTGGCTCACGCTAGAACGGTTCGGACCCGGGCCGAGGCGTCCGAATACTTCGTTTTTTATAGAAAACATCACGTGATTAAGACCGATCACCCGTCATAGTAAACGAAGTTCTAGCGTGAGTCACCCTTATCCGTAGTATAAGTTGTTTAAATAGTACCTACATATGTACCTATATTCATCTCTCCGAGTTTGTTCAGATACACAACTTATTTTTTACAGAGTCTAGAAGTTATGCAAGGCCTGTGCCTCCCGCGCTCCTGCTCACCAGAAGACGTGACCGCCATCATCAACTTCTCCATCATGATCACAGATACCCTCAAATCCAACCACACCACCCCCAGAACCGTGAGCGTCATCAACTCAAGACGCATAGAATACACATATGATCCAAGCAACGACTACGCTGCTATCACCCTATCAGCTCTCACTTTAGGCTTAGTCATTTTGTGCATAATAGCCACCTTAGTAGACTTCGAATTGCTGAAATGCCGGAGGAACGTATCGGCGAAAACTTTCAACGTCCAAAAGTACAATAACGATTTGCAAGGCATTCACAAACCAAAAGATGAATTAACTATTAACAATGTAGAGAACTCTAATATCAATCTAATGACGCTGAAGAAATATAAGAACGCAATGCCTCAAACGCTCGACGTAGTATCTCTAGAGAATACTAACAGTTGCAAGCGTTGCGGCAAGTATAAGAAGCAATGCGTAAACCCAATGAAGAGTGAAGCTTACCAACCTTGCCCTCGCGTCAGATACGATAACTCCATAGCTAGCTTGAAAGTTAAGAGGAGTGTATCCCAGTATCTGCTGCTCTGTTTCTCTCTAAACTACGGGTGGAAGAGGATTTTTAATACAAACATGGCGAATAAGGATCTGTCGATTATGCACGCGTTCAGGATCGCGACTACGTTTTGGGTGGTGTTTATACATGTGGCGACCATGGTCAGTTCTTTGTCAGGTTAGTATGGTTTTATGTCTTCTATAAAGGTTATAATAATACTTATAATATATCAAACATTCAACGTTATCAAATGGGTTAGCTACAAATGTAGTGCATAATTGTTTTCCATCGTGTTTTCTCGCAAACGTTAGTATTTGTCATGCTACTTCAGTCAACCTCAGTGCTTTTTGTACCGAGACTGACTGAAATGGCAAGACACGTTCGTACGTTTCCCTGAAAATACGATGGAAAATAATTATGCACTGCATCTGTAAGTGTGTGTGTTGCAGACTACGGTCCAGAGATGAACAGCCGACATAACGTGTTCATGATCCTCGCCACGGGATCCTTGGCCTTCGACACGCTCTTCTTCGTTAGGTAAATATTGCAATGTGAAAACTACCCACATACAAAAATAATTCAACAAAAAACAATACATTTTTAGGTTGGTTACCTACATGCGTTAGTCGGACTTAATGTACCTACCCAAATGTACCGAACCTTTGGATCGCGAATCCGACTCGCACTTGGCCGGCCTATGCAAAATAGGGTCATAAGGCTAGTTATACATTACAACTATGAATACAACCCAAAATTCCAGACAATACATCAGTGTTTAGACATGAAAGTTTTTGAATCTTGGTGTCTGAGGGACTTGACGAGAACTCGTAACCAGAATAAAAAATATATAGGACAATATTGCCTTATATAGGTAGGTACATATTTGGGATAAACACATAAATGTCCTTACCAGGACTCAAACCCGGGACCTCCCGCTTCGTAAGCAGACGGGTCACTAATACCGACTAGGCCAGGAGGGTTAAACAATAACAATATATTGTATTACTTCCAGTGGCCTCTTCAGCTCGTACCACTTCTTCTACCTGAAGAGCCAGTACAGCGTCGAGGAGCTGGTGAGCTTCGGCGGCCTCTGCGGTCAGGTCCTACAGCTGTTCTGTTTTATCACCAACAGGGCCGTCAGGTGCGTACCTATTATTTGGTGTATTCCCATTTAAAGCTTAGAAATAAATTAAAACAAGAAAATACATTGATTCGGACACTCCCATCTCGCAAACTCTGGATCACTGAGCTACCGATACTTCACGCGAGGACAGCGAATATTTCCACCATATATGCGCCTTAGTGGGCTTAGGGAGTCCTTTTAGTTGAGTTTTACTGTACAGTCGCCATCATATATACATATTCGGAGCGGCCAAGGCGCTCAAAAATATCTGAACACGCTTAGAGTTGTGTATAAAATCTTTGAGGTGGAGTTAACATTTAAAACGTATTGCAGACTCCTCCCATCGTACGTGTACGCGATCTTTCTCGCGTCCGTGCTGTCCAGGGTCACGCAGGGCATGTCGGTGCTGGAGCTGCCTGGCGACGCTGACTGCGATATCACCTGGTGGCGGAACATACTGTACATCACCAACTTGTACCCCCGACGTGAGCGGGTAAGTTCATCATCGCACCAGCGACCCCAGGGTCCTAGCGTCAGTTCTGTCCAGGGCCACGCAGGGCACGTCGGTGCTGGAGCTGCCTGGCGACGCTGACTACGACCTCACGTGGTGGCGGAACATACTGTACATCACCAACTTGTACCCCCGACGTGAGCGGGTAAGTTCATCATCGCACCAGCGACCCCAGGGTCCTAGCGTCAGTTCTGTCCAGGGCCACGCAGGGCACGTCGGTGCTGGAGCTGCCTGGCGACGCTGACTGCGACCTCACGTGGTGGCGGAACATACTGTACATCACCAACTTGTACCCCCGACGTGAGCGGGTAAGTTCATCATCGCACCAGCGACCCCAGGGTCCTAGCGTCAGTTCTGTCCAGGGCCACGCAGGGCACGTCGGTGCTGGAGCTGCCTGGCGACGCTGACTGCGACCTCACGTGGTGGCGGAACATACTGTACATCACCAACTTGTACCCCCGACGTGAGCGGGTAAGTTCATCATCGCACCAGCGACCCCGGGGTCCTAGCGTCAGTTCTGTCCAGGGCCACGCAGGGCACGTCGGTGCTGGAGCTGCCTGGCGACGCTGACTGCGACCTCACGTGGTGGCGGAACATACTGTACATCACCAACTTGTACCCCCGACATGAGTGAGCGGGTAAGTTTATCACCACGAACCAGCGACCTCAGGGTCCTAGCGTCAGTGCTGTCCAGGGCCACGCAGGGCACGTCGACGAGCTGCTTGATACGGTGAAACAATTTATACTTACATATTTAACTCGACTGTACATTTGAGTAGTCGCGGCACGATACACGTACCTATTACACAATACAATATTTAACTCTAAATTAATTTTGTATCAAGCAGAAACGTCTGCAAACATGCTATTAAGCTTAGAAATAAATTGAAAGTTGTAACTACAGGGTTACAGGTTTAAACATTAAATGTATAAATATCTAGTATTTTAATGCGGATCTCTAAAAATATATTTACACGTCGTAAGTTCTTTGAAATCGACCTAATATAAACACAAAATCATAGGTTTGGTTTCATGTTGCCCTATTTCGGCGCGCCACTCTTAGGATTCTTATCATAAGTACGTTAGTTAAAACAAAGAGTTCTGTTGCAAATGCGTTTAAAAAGGGCATAGGTTAATTACAATAAGGTGACACATACGTCGTATCGTTAAAAACTTTTACTAATCCAACTTATAAATGACGTATGTTAATGCAAGTTGTATGTACATAACGTCTTTCTGTTACGTGCATTACGAGGGGCGTTCAAAATATTCTCGGTATTGATATCTTACAACCTCTTCTAAAATTTCTTTCGTTACTGGCCGCTAAGGTTTATTCATTGACATTAAAAAAAAGTATAATTCGAACCGAGATGTTCTTTTGTTTTTCTGCAATTGCTGAACAAACATGAACATCATGTGGGAATTGACAATGTTAACTAAATTAGAACATCGATGCGTGATAAAATTCTTGACAAAACAGGGTAAAAATCAAAAAACCATAAAAGAGGAAATGGATTGTGTTTACCGTGAGTCTGCTCCTTCTTTATCTACCATTCAAAAGTGGTCAAGCGAGTTTAAACGTGGAAGGGAGAGTGTTGAAGACGACCCTAGACCTGGCCGGCCTGTAGTAGCTACTTCACAAGAAAATATTGATAAAGTGGAAAAACTTATATTGGAAGATGGTCGAGTGAAGGTAAAATCTATAGCACAAGTAACCAATCTCTCTATTGGTACCGTACATGATATTATCCATGACCATCTTAATATGTCAAAAGTAAGTGCAAGATGGGTTCCGCGAATGCTGACTCGGCTTCAAAAAGACATGCGTGTAGCTTGTTGTTCCGATTTTATTGACCTGTGCGGTGAAAATCCTGATGAGGTGCTGCAAAGAATAGTTACTGGAGATGAAACCTGGGTTCATCATTATGACCCAGAGAGTAAACAAGAGTCCATGCAGTGGCACATTAAGGGTTCAGCTCATCCCAAGAAGATCAAGGTCATCCCTTCAGCTGGCAAGGTCATGGCCACGATATTTTGGGATTGTGAAGGAGTATTACTGATCGATTATAAAGAAAAAGGTGTAAATATCACAGGACAGTACTACGCTAACATTCTACGTCAATTAAAGGATGCAATCAAAGAAAAGAGGCGAGGAAAGTTAACCAAAGGTGTTATGCTTCTGCATGACAACGCCCCCGTCCATACTGCTCATATTGCCAAGGCAGCTATTGTTGAATGTGGGTTTGAAACTGTTACTCACCCACCGTATAGTCCGGACTTAGCCCCCAGCGACTTCTTTTTGTTCCCCAATCTTAAAAAGGATCTGCGTGGAAATAAATTTTCCGATGATGAAGCATTGAAGGCGGCAGTGGAGGAGCATTTTTACACCAAAGATAAAAAATATTTTTATGCAGGATTAAAAAAAAAAATTGATCGATCTTTTAAGTGTATGAACATAGGGGGGGAGTATATTGAAAAATAAAAATATCAAACTTTTCGTACTTGTTTGTTTTCATTCTCATACCGAGAATATTTTGAATACCCCTCGTATTTCGTGTAAATATTATTGTTTTAAAAAAATTGACCTCCAGGAGGGCAGTCGGGATTGGAAGCTCAAAAGGACTGGCTGAATACTCGTCGTGACATTTAGCCAGAAATCAATTAATTTTGTGTGTTCAGTAATTAAATATTTGTAAAATATAATCTTTAATAGAAAAAAACCGACTTCTCTAACTACTAGCCTAACCCACTTAACGGTGCTTATACTTTATTTGGTAATATGTATACATTTTATGGTAATCATAGTGGTTGATTTAGTTTAGGTATCATAGTGGTTTTCCGGGTCAAGGTCCGGGTCTGGGTCCGAGTCCGAGTACGGGCCCGAGTCCGGAGTCCGGGGCCCAATCCAAGTCAAAATCGAAATTGAAAATCACAAAACGTGTACTATGCGTCGTTGAGGAGTTCTGTTCTGATCATCATCAGCAGTTCCACTTCATCAAATGCCACAGTTTTTAATGTAAATGCTTGATTTTCTGATGAAAATATATAAAATTCTATACGGATGCCTTTAAGATTTGAGAAGTTCCCTCGATTCCTCATGGATACCATGTTCAGGACTTGAGATTGACATAAATGTGCCTAAAAACCTAACTTGCTTAACAAACATAACGAAAAGGACAAATCGCCAAATGCGAGCTATGCGTCGTTGAAGAGTTCCGTTATGATCATCATCAGCAGTTCCACTTCATCAAATGCGACAGTTTTTAATGAAAATGCTCGATTTTCTGATGAAAATACAAAAATCTCTATACGCATGCCTTTAAGATTGGAGGAGTTCCCTCGATTCCTCGTGGATCCCATCATCAGAACTCGAGCTTGACAAAATTGTGGCTTAAAAACTTAACTTGCTTAACAAACATAGCGAAGAGGACAAATCGCCAAACGTGAACTTGAAGAGTTCTGTTCTGATCATCATCAGCAGTTCCACTTCATCAAATGTCACTTTTTTTTATGTATATGCTTGATTTGTTGATGAAAATACAAAAATCTCTATACGCATGCCTTTAAGATTTGAGGAGTTCCCTCGATTCCTCATGGATCCCATCATCAGCACTCGAGCTTGACAAAAATGTAGCTTAAAAACTTAACTTGCTTAACAAACATAACGAAGAGGACAAATCGTCAGACGTGTGCTATGCATCGTTGAAGAGTTCCGTTCTGATCATCATCAGCAGTTCCACTTCATCAAATGTCACTTTTTTGAATGTATATGCTTGATTTGTTGATAAAAATACAAAAATCACTATATGTGTGCCTTTAAGATTTGAGGAGTTCCCTCGATTCCTCATGGATCCCATCATCAGAACTGGGTTTTGACAAAAACGGGACCAATCTGTATGCATATACATACAATCAAAATCCAGTCCAGTAATGACGGAGATATGGAGTAACAAACATAAAAAAAAAAAAAAAAAAAAAAAACATACAACCGAATTGATAACCTCCTCCTTTTAGATTTGGAAGTCGGTTAAAAATCTGCATATGTAGATTAGGTAAAGTTTTGAAAGTGTAGTTCTAGTAAATGTGGTTTATAATGACAATAAACTCTGTGTAGAGATTTTAAGTGTTAAAACTCTATTTCCTTTATAAAAGTTTTTTTTTATTATTATTTTGAAATAGAGTAATAGATCTTTTCTGCAATGTTCCTGAGCTGAGCGAGCGAGCGAGAAGAAGATTATAGGAAGCCTTTCTGGCTACATTCGTATCTCTTTATTTAGATAGTATTTATTAAATTTGGTATGAAAGCGGATAAAACACCCATAAAATCACTTTTATTTTGATCTGCTAGCATGAATTGAGTGTTGGCATTGCAATGTAGTCGTTTTGAAGGGAAGAGCTTAATTTAACACCATATACCATACAATACAATCCATAATTTGGCTCTTTCCGACAGAATTACGGAATTGTAGTGTCACGCATTTAATTTCTTTTTTGATCCTATTATTTGTGACGAGATAGTGAACTACAATAAAAAACTATTTAAACCACACCATGTATTTTGTGCCTCACACACACAGAAAACATGTACACACACTCGAAACACACCACATTACACTAACACATACACAGCTGACACACCACACGTTTAGTCTATTTGCATACACACATTTAGGTACACTCGGAATAAGGTCGGTGGCTGAGAGTAGCTCCTGCCGGCTGGACGCCGAAACTGGCTTTGGCCTGAAGTATCTGACGTGTCAGTGCTTCAGAAGTCAGAAGCCTCTACATCACACACTAGGTACACAACTAAGGCCTGAGTTGTTTATATTTTCTGTAACATATCGCTCTGTGGGTTCTGGGATGTAATCACTCGATTATACGGACCTTCGGCATCTGCGTCGATTAGTGGAAGTAGAGTGACAATGCAGGCCAATTTAAGGGATCCGCAGTACAGTGAATGTTATAGAGTATAAATGATATTCAGAGCACCTTGTACAGATCAACACACTCACTAGCTTTGTCACAAGTACGCGAGCTGCATGCCGTGTTAGGGAAGCGTAAATACCGCAGCGCGTAGATTGCTTAGCGTAATTTAAAATTGCATTGTGCGTAAATATATTTTTAAGAACGTCAGGAAAGTGAAGAATGTAGAAGAATGAATAGGAGTGATGGTTTGAATGCTTTCTTGGTTTAGCTAGGATTGCTTCCTGACGGTTTTGAAGGACGCGTAGACGGGCATGTTCCATTCTCAACGTCACGCGAGGCAGGGGTGTAGGATGGAAGGGAGCCTCTGGACATTCAAAAACAAAGTAATAACTTAGGTTCCCCTTTCTAGACCTATGTCTGATTCACAAGGTCCCTTTGAAGTTGGGCTTTTATTTCAGATCGTTGTCGCTTTGCTGTGTGACGAGCTTATACTAAGTTAGAAGTAAGTTATATACTAGTTATTAAATTACAACATAGTAAATCTACATGTAAAGTCAGGTAATTAAGTCAACTAATTAATTTTATTCCTTAGCCATGCCGTTTTCGGTGAGTTGCATGTTCATTTATGTAGTTAGATTTTATTCTCTTATTTATTTTGAGCTTACGGGTAATTTACATTTACTACGTTTTGTTTATTTACGCAGAGATGTGAAAAATACTTTACAAAAAGTATTTAAATACAAAATACAAATACTTCCTTGATATACTATTTCAAATGCAAAATACAAAATAGTTTTTGAATTTGTATTTAAAATACAAAATACGAAATAGGTATTTTCAAAATACTTTTTAAAAATACAAATACTTTGCGATAAAAGGTACTCTGAATAGTGAATACCTAGTCTGAATTAAAAAGTATTACTCAGAATATCCGAATTGAAAAGACTCTTTATTCTTTGAAAACAGTGTGTCAATCAGTCCTCTTTCTAAAGTGCAAATTTCTAGTTGTTTGCTCATATTAACCGGAAGGATGATGGTTTATAACGGACAAATTTTAAAAGCATTAATTTAGATTTGTAATGTTTTACAGCTAGTATTATGCCTCTCGTTAGTGTGATAAAAACGTCGTCGTGATAAAAGTATTTTGTATTTTGAAAATAGAAAATAGGTCCCAAAAACTATTTCAAATAAAATACAAAATAGTTTTTTTCAAAAGGTATTTAAATACAAAATACAAAATAGGTATTTTGCATTTTGTATTTGCATTTTAAATACAAGTATTTCAAATAAGTCACATCTCTGTATTTACGTACAAATTTATTGAAATTATACGGATGATCTTTCAATTACGGAGGTTAATACTGACGGTTTATTTTGCGTCAGTATAAGCAATTTTAATGCGAATATTTATTATTATTATTATTGCGTATTTTCGATTACATTTTTATAAACGGATGTCTATTGCGACAGTTTTATTTTATTTAACGGTTGTTTCATTTTTTTTTGTTGTTCTTCATTCGTTTTATTTATAGAAAATTAAAATCAATTTATTTAAATTTTAATTATACGTCAATTTCATAAAGATATTTTATCACAACGTAGAGGGTCCTACATTTTGAACTAGACGATCACTAATATTTATGGATGGCCAATATTAAATTAAATTATTTCCTTGAAGGATTAGGGTTAATGTAAATTACAAAGTGGAAAAAATTCACTGTCTTGGGTGGGACTTTGATCCACGATCACTGGATCACTATTACTGCTCTGCTATTAGTGCTCTGCCATGTGAGCTACCAAAGACCTTACCCAATACAGCGAACATTTCCACCATATCATATATGAACCATAAGACAGTGAATTTTGCCACTTTTAATTTATTTCCAAGCACAATAGCTCTAGTCAGACTTCTTAAGTGTAAGGCCTGAGTGGACGCTCGAGTTGGACGTGCAGCGAGGCGGGGCGTGCGGCGTGCATGTTAAACAAATGCAAGCGTATAGGAGCTTTCGGTCTTAGTGCACGCTGATCTAATTACTCCTGACCCCGACGCCACGCTGCACGCCCCGCCGAACGCTCCGCTTCGAGCGTCCACTCAGGCCTTACCTTAACCTTATGTTATTGTAATTCGTTGATCAACTGTTGTATTGTTTGCAGTGCCTCCAGGTATCCTGGTACCTGACGATGGAGACACAACTCCACGCCGCCGGCGCGCTGCTCTGCGCCTTGGCGGTGCGCCGGCGCGTCGCGCTCGCTGTGACTTCTGTGGTCGTGCTGGTCGCCACTGCGGCCGACGTGGCGTCCGCTTTCGGCGACTATAGCAAACCGTTAGTATCTAATTGTGCTGAGGTACTAATATTGCTACATTATCACAACATAGTATAAAACAAAGTCGAAAAAGCGCTGGTGGCCTAGCGGTAAGAGCGTGCGACTTGCAATCCGGAGGTCGCGGGTTCGAACCCCGGCTCGTACCAATGAGTTTTTCGGAACTTATGTACGAAATATCATTTGATATTTACCAGTCGCTTTTCGGTGAAGGAAAACATCGTGAGGAAACCGGACTAATCCCAATACGGGCCTAGTTTACCCTCTGGGTTGGAAGGTCAGATGGCAGTCGCTTTCGTAAAAACTAGTGCCCACGCCAATTACTGGGATTAGTTGCCAAGCGGACCTCAGGCTCCCATGAGCCGTGGCCAAAATGCCGGGACAACGCGAGGAAGAAGATGAGTATAAAACAAAGTCGCTTCCCGCTGTCTGTCTGTCCATATGTATGCTTAGAATTTTGAAACTACGCAAGGGATTTTGATGTGTTTTTAGGGTTCCGTAGCCAAATGGCAAAAAACGGAACCCTTATAGATTCGTCATGTCTGTCTGTCTGTCCGTCTGTCTGTCCGTCCGTATGTCACAGCCACTTTTCTCCGAAACTATAAGAACTATACTGTTGAAACTTGGTAAGTAGATGTATTCTGTGAACCGCATTAAGATTTTCACACAAAAATAGAAAAAAAACAATTAATTTTTGGGGTTCCCCATACTTCGAACTGAAACTCAAAATTTTTTTTTTCGTCAATCCCATACGTGTGGGGTATCTATGGATAGGTCTTCAAAAATGATATTGAGGTTCCTAATATCATTTTTTTCTAAACTGAATAGTTTGCGCGAGAGACACTTCCAAAGTGGTAAAATGTGTGTCCCCCCCCTCCCTAACTTCTAAAATAAGAGAATGATAAAACTAAAAAAAATATATGATGTACATTACCACCATTACCATGTAAACTTCCACCGAAAATTGGTTTGAACGAGATCTAGCAAGTAGTTTTTTTTTAATACGTCATAAATCGCCTAAATACGGAACCCTTCATGGGCGAGTCCGACTCGCACTTGGCCGCTTTTTTTAAATAGATAGAGTGATTCAAGAGGAAGGTTTATGTATAATTTGTTAACCCGTGCGAAGCCGGGGCGGGTCGCTATTTTTATCGCGGGTTATTATTATGGCGTTATTTTAAGGATGACTCACGCTAGACCGGGCCGGAGCTGCCGGCGCTTTATTTTCAATGGAAAGCTCCACGTGATCACCGATCAGTCGTCACAGAAAATGGCATGTCGGACGCCTCGGGCCGGACCCGGCCCCGTCTGACGTGAGTCTTCCTTAATAAACGCTTGGCAAGTCTAACAAGCCCTTTATAATTTGAGTTTGTCCAAGTCATAAATTTATAATTTTCTATTTATGTTCAGTATGGCGGACATGTTCGCGGCGTATCACCTGATGGTGGAGCGGCCGTGGGCGCGCGTGGCGCCGTACTGCACCGGCGTGTTCGCCGGGTGGCTGGTGCGGAGGATGGACGGACAACTCAAGGTGTCGAGGGTAAGTTAATACTTGTATTTAACCTTACTTATCCACATATAGGTACCTACCTTCTAGTAGCGCCACGTACACCATCCTACTAACCCGAGGTTAACCGGTTAAACCGTTAACCCAGTGTCAAATAGGCTGACACCTATGACATCTAGCCCCGCCCTCTACTACTATTGACAGCTACACGGGTAGGATCTATCTCCGTATCTAAAAATGTTAAATAATCATAAAAGGTGATATAATATTAAAATAAACTACCATTGAAGATCTTAGACAGTGTTTTATTAAAGAACAATACACTGGTAACCATGGATACTCCAGGTTAAACTCGGGTTAGTGAATGGCGCAAGTGGCCTTTAAGGTCGATATGGTAAGTGGCTGCCGGGTTAGATGTGGCCCTTTATGTAGCTCTGTCGGTGACACGACACATATGCGAATGCGAAAAGACGCTAGCACTAATCGCTATCGCTTCGACAACGAAACGCTTTGTGTCTCTCTAACACTCTTCCATATTACACTCGCGATCAAAAAAATCGACTCAAACTAATTTTTAATTTCATCGATTAATATCTCCGGAACCAATCATGAGATCAAAAAAGCAACTGAACCATTTTAGAGCTAACAGTGTAAGCTTTCAATACGAGCATGTTTTTCAGGCGAAAAATTTCAGTTGTATATTGTAGTGCGACAGTAACAGTTGCGTTTCGTTCGCTACGGAGCGTTAGCGATTGGCATTACGCCCCATTGTCTACGCCCCACATCGCGCCATTAACTTGGTACCCTTGTGTTTCAGATGACGTCCACCTTCCTCTGGCTAGCGTCGCTGTCAGCGCTGAGCGTAGCGTCAGCAGTGCCGTGGGCCGGGCCCGCCTGGGTCACCTGCTTCCTACATCTGCTCTGGCCCGTGGTGCTGCTATGGCCCGCCCTGGTGTGCGCTACCAACTACGCTGGTAAGTGGACTACCTAAAAACAACTTTTGATTAATGTTTTTTTTTATATTACTAGTAGTTCGCCCCGAACTGAGAACTCGCGGTTCGTCAAAAAGATCAATTGAATGCAGTGCTACTTAGTCCGAGATGGGCATTTCGTAATTGAATCCTGATTCCACAGTTACTTGAAATTACTTTTTAATCTGATTACCGATTCCCAGATTAGGTACTTTGTAATGTAACATAGTAACAATACCGAATTACTAAGTACAATTCCATTTGAGGAATCAGGAATCAATTTCTCGAATATTACAATTACTAGTAATTGGAATCAATGTCGATTCCTCATTACAGGAATGCATTACATGATTCCTTTCAGATTACATTTCGTACTACTACTATCAAAAGTACATTTCGATAGTAGATATAGATGTTGTTGACTTACTAGGATGCATCTATATCTTATTTGAAATAGGTGCGCAGATTTCGAAAATGATGACCATGACCTATAAAACGACACCCATGACGACTTTTATGACATACTGCATGGCCGTCATCTTGGCTTCCAAAATAGTCATCATTTTCGAAATCTGCGCCCCCTATAATCTATAAAACGACATCCATGACGACTTTTATAAAATACTGCATGGCCGCCATCTTGGAATCCAAAATGGTCATCATTTTCGAAATCTGCGCCCCCTAAAACCTATAAAACGACATCCATGACGACTTTTATGACATACTCCATGGCCGTGATTTTGGATTCCAAAATGGCCATCATTTTCGAAATCGGGACCCCCTAAAACCTATAAAACGACATCCATGACGACTTTTATGTCATAGTGCAATTCCGCCATTTTGGAATCCAAAATGGTCATCATTTTCGAAATCTGCGCCCCCTATAATCTATAAAATGACATTCATGACGATTTTTATGAAATACTGCATGGCCGCCATCTTGGAATCCAAAATGGTAATCATTATCGAAATCTGCGCCCCCTAAAACCTATAAAACGACATCCATGACGACTTTTATGACATACTGCATGGCCGCCATTTTGGATTCCAAAATGGTCATCATTTTCGAAATCTGCGCCCCCTAAAACCTATAAAACGACATCCATGACGACTTTTATGACATAGTGCATGGCCGCCATCTTGGATTCCAAAATAGTCATCATTTTCGAAATCTGAGCCCCTTATAACCTATAAAACGACATCCATGACGACTTTTATGACATACTGCATGGCCGCCATCTTGGAATCTAAAATGGTCATCATTTTCGAAATCTGCGCCCCCTAAAACCTATAAAACGACATCCATGACGACTTTTATGACATAGTGCATGGCCGCCATTTTGGAATCCAAAATGGTCATCATTTTCGAAATCTGCGCCCCCCAAAACCTATAAAACGACATCCATGACGACTTTTATGACATAGTGCATGGCCGCCATTTTGGAATCCAAAATGGTCATCATTTTCGAAATCTGCGCCCCCCAAAACCTATAAAACGACATCCATGACGACTTTAATGACATACTGCATGGCCGCCATTTTGGAATCCAAAATGGTCATCATTTTCGGAATCTGCGCCCCCTAATACCTATAAAACGACATCCATGACGACTTTTATGACATACTGGATGGCCGCCATCTTGGAATCCAAAATGGTCATCATTTTCGAAATCTGCGCCTCCTAAAACCTATAAAACGATATCCATGACGACTTTTATGACATACTGCATGGAGTGCATGGCCGCCATTTTGGAATCCAAAATGATCATCATTTTCGAAATCTGCGCCCCCTAAAACCTATAACATGATATCCATTACGATTTAATGACAGTGCATGGCCGCCATCTTGGATTCCAAAATTGTCATAATTTTCAGAAAAAAATCTTAAAAAAAACAATATTATAAATGTGTAAACCGAGCACTTTCATTTGATACCAAACTCGACCATACTTTCTTGCAATTAAAATTACCAGAATAGAAAGACCCCTCACAAATGGCTTTTTAGCATTTTAAGCTCTTCTAGCTCAATAACCTCTTGTTCAAGCCAGCTCAAAATTTAATGACTAAAATATAATGCCCTCGACTATACGTTCACCCAATTTCATTTAAATTAGAACAAATTTACTTAAGTTATTGAGTATCAAACTATCCTCTGAAAGTTCAGCTTAAAAACATTGAAATGCCGGGACGTGCCCCTAGCCAGCCGTGTGTTCAAAGTCGAATGTAAGAACTTCGCTTCGCTTCGCTCGCTCGTTCGATAAATGGGCTTACTCATGGCCACAGACTAGCCGAGGCGACGTGGCCTACGATGGAGCGAGCCTGCCCAGAAGGTGCCTGTTCACCCTTGATTTGAAGTTTGCCGGGTTATATGGTGTCAACTGATCAGATTTATTTTGAGGATCAAATGTCGTTTATCTATTTAACTAGATGTTGTTATAAAACTGTCAATCATCCATATCCTCCTAAGGCCCAAGGTCCTACCTATAGTACTTATTCAGTTTGATGTAATTTAAACCATGTTCAATTGGAACAGAGTCGCTTTTTAGGGTTCCGTAGCCAAATGGCAAAAAACGGAACCCTTATTCTTTGTTTCGTTCAATTTTCAAACAACGCAAAATTAACTCTATTTCCTACAAATAAGGTTCAAATTTCAGTGGCAAATTTTGAATGTATCATTTGTATGGCTGGGCCTTAGGAGGATATTATTGCTTGCTTATTATGTGGTAGTTGTAGTAAGTTAGTATCATATCACTTTATTGTACAAAAACAGGTTCACATGAAATTCACATAAATTTAAGTACAAAGGCGAACTTATCTCTGTAAGGGATCTGTTCCAGCTAGTCTTAGAGTTATTGAGTTGGTGAAGAGTCAGATACAACTGTTTTGTATTTATTGTTAAAATAAATAGACTTCCAACGTTATCTGTTTCTTTCCATTACAGTAGGGTCCTTATACTTCAAGTGCAATAAGGATCTTTTTATATGAAATTCCACCAGAAATTCTGATAGAATAGTCCTTATTGAATAAATGAATGAATGAAATCTTTATTTCAGGCAACTAGTGGCCCATACATAAATACCTTGAAACTAGCATACATATTATAAAAATATAAATATACACGAAAAATCACATTATCGTCAGATGACAAGCAAAAGTCACTAATTACTATAAAATATTTAAACAAAAATCAACCTTCTTTTCGTATTAATATGGTTCACTATGGCTATGAACTTGGTGGTTTTGGTTGTCACCTGACGTTATGATTGCGATGCAATGCAATACGCAACCCCGCAGTGTCAGGGAGCCGGCCGCGGAACCGCCGAAACTTGACACCTTTCGGCCAAAACTCCTAAGGTCGCTAGATGTTCAGTCGGAGCGCTCACCATAAACGAATTCAAATTCGCCTTATTGCACATAAAGCGTAAGGACCCTTCTCTATGGAAAGCCGCATTGGTCTCCGCAGTGTTGAGTCGTTCACTCGTGAGGCACCTCATTTGTACCACTCATTTTGTTAATTTGTCGCAGTACTTCGTACCGCAAAAATGTCTTACTTCACTCCTCTATTCATTCACACACGTCAAATTTCAAAAAACTCTTATCTGTTCAAATTCACTCGCGAGTCTCGCGACCCTCTAAACTCATACACTCCTTACAACTCGCAAGAGAGTCACTGGATCGCGCGAGGCACTAGGTGCTCGCGTGCGTAAAGGAAGTGATGAATACATAAATATGTATATACATTAAAAAAAATTGTCGCTGTTGGAATTAATGGAATAGTCGACGCTGAAAATATGCTAGTACCTCACTTCATTTGAAGTAAGACATTGTAACACCTCATTTTACAAAATGAGGTACTCATACAAACTCATTTTAAATTGATGTCCTACCCATCACTACTCCGCAGGGCTGAGCCGTCAGCTCCTGGACTCCGGGCCGGTGGCGGCGCTCAGCAGGCTGTGCTACAGCGTGCTGCTCCTGCACGGGCCCATCACGAGAACCGTGCTCCTCAGTTTGGATGGGTCGCTGAGCGCGCAGACCATGTGCATTGTAAGTTTTATTTCATACCCCGGCCGGCGAGAGCAAAAATGCGTCTGCTCCTAGTGCTTAATTAAATATCGACTATTCTATCGACATATGGATGTCGATAGAATAGTCGACTTTTAATTAAGCACAATTTTTTTTTTTTTAACTGAGCCATTAGTATTTGTTATTTATTTCAACTTGATACCTCCACGCGTTTCTAAGAATAACCCTAAAACAATTTTAAACTGAATAAATACAAACACTTGGTTTTAATTTTGTTTACAACAATAATTAATACTTCTGCATATCATAACGGTGGTCCAGTACATCGTGTTGTTTTTATCGACATCGACCAAAGTGTGTGTCCTCGCACTATTAAGCTGTCAACGCATTTTTGCTCTCGCCGGCCGGGGTATGTAATTATTATAGCCAGTGGCGTAGGCGTAGGCGTGGGCCGTCGCCCACGGCCTCGCGACTCGAGAGGGGCCTTCCGCGGGCACAGTAAAAGAAAAGGGGATCGCAGACGCGATTACGCCCACAGCTAGATTAGTTCAAGCTACGCCACTGTTTATAGCTTCTGCCTATGACTTCGTCGTCAAAAAGAAGTACCTACTTAGGGCGACATGTATTGCAACCCTATGAGGTACAGAACGTTACGGCCCAAAGCATCTGTAATTTTCTGGATGCAACGGGCATTAGTAATGAACTTTAAAGGGCCGTCACCATAGATCAATACGTGGTCGACGTGACACTCAAAGGCCCGATACCACCTCAAATAAATAATGACTTCGTCTGCGTGAAATGATGATGCTGATGATGATGTCTTTCCCTATGCTTCCAACTAGTACCTTCATACTAAGTTTCATCTGAATCGGCTCAGCGGTTTAAGCGTGAACTCGTGGAGAGGTAACAGACGTCACTCAAGAGAATAAAATGGTGGTCGGCGTTTTCGGTCATCATTATATAGCATACTTTAATTTTATTTTGATAAATGAAACCAAGATGAAACTCTCCTATACTTGGTGAAGCAAATCTTGTCAGTAGAAAAAGGCGGCAAAATTAAAAATCGCGGGTTAGTATCACTACGTTTGAATTATTCGAAAATCGCGTGTCGTTTATATCTTATCTGTGGAACTGTTTTGTTTACATTTCATCGTTGTTCTATGTACATTGCTGCCTTTTTTTCGTTTCCTAGCGATACCATACTTTAGTTTGCTTGACATTGCTATGCTACTGACATATCCGGCTTGACAGACTATATATCCATTTGTCCACAGTGGTCCTACTTCGCGGGCACGACGCTGCTGACGCTGGTCGCATCTCTACTCCTCTCTCTTCTGGTGGAGATGCCGTGCTGCAGCCTCCTAAGGCGGCTTTCTGATTGTGCTACCAGTTAAATATGCTGTAAAGCTACGTCCACACTGCGCCAAGAGTAACGGCCTCCTAGCCCACGCTAACCGACTCACGCTAGACCGGTCCGGAGCTTCCGGCGCTTCGTTTTCTATGGAAAGTTTAATGACCACGTGATCATAGATTAGTATACGTTATTGATCACCGATCAGCCGTCATAGAAAATGTCATCCGACGCCTCGGTAAGTCATCCTTAATGCTCAAACATTTGCATCATAACTGAAATAAAGCTTTAATTATATTAATTAAGTAGGTAATAGTGAAGTAAGTTTAATAAGAAACAATTTATTTATTTTTTACTTTTAATTAGAAAATACAATAAAAAATCTTAGAACTAGAATAATATTTACAACCTATTTACAATTACGAGTTTTATTTAAAAACCTATTCTTAGTTTTGTAAGTTTCAGCTCGTATCCAAAACGTACAAAATGTTTTTTTTTGTTGTATCATTATATTCTTACTAGAATCATAAATGCATAAGTTTATTTTTTGTCAACTTTGTACGGTCGTGTTCACAAACATCTTTACAAGCCAACGTTCCAAAAATATATTGACACGCTTCTAAGACACTGACAACTGACAATGAGGTTGGGTACGTTGGGTACAGAATTATTTTCCATCGTATTTTCACGGTAACTTACGAACGTGCCTTGCTATTTTAGTCAGTCTCGGCAGGCGTGTCTCACTCCGCGATTTCGTCGCTTTGCTACAGGTAGCTAAAAGTACACCCGTTCGGCCCCAATTTTGGGGAAAGCTATAAGCCGCGCGTGGCGCTGTCGCCACCTAGCGGCCATATCTGTGCTGATCGTAACAGACGCGTTTTGTTAGAGAGTGAGTCTTCTGTACTTAGTACTATTATTTATTCTGTGGTCTCGGTACCAAAAGTAGTGAGGTTGACTGAAGTAGCATGACAAATACTAACGTTTCCGAGAAAATACGATAGAAACAATTATGCATTACATCAGTAAATTTGAATTTTATAATTTAATCACAAATTTTGTTTTGAAAATATAAATACTTAAGTATACTTAGGTACTGAAATATGAATTTCGAGTCAAGGATACGAGCTAGAAATTTACCAGTCGTTTTATTTACATAGTTCTTTTGGACGCAAGAAAATGTACATAATGTACAATTATATAGATTTACATTTTAACACGTAAAATATATATTGTCATGATTAGATGCAGGATGGTTCTTTCATAATCTTCTATTAAATAATAACCGATTTTACTCATGAAATTAAAAAAAGACAACTGTTTTTTTACATTATTAAATTATACCTACAACGGGACTTAATCGCGTATCTAAGTTTTAAGATTTACCTCCGACGTTTCGAGGACGGCGTTGTCCCCGTGGTCTCGGAGAAGATTGGCTTAAGTTGACAGCAGCAACTGTTTTTTTGTCGGAATTTGAACCTTAAAAGCAATATTTTTGAGATCTTTCTACTGGTAATAAAACGGGACTGCTACCGGTACTTTGATATACATTGAATATGAGACTTGATAAATACACCCAAGTTCAATAAAAACGAGTTCCTTTGTAAGAGGTACCTATGTAGATACATTCATTCAAAGTGACCCGTGCCATGGACCATGGATATTGAGTGTAAAGGTAGGACGCGTACCACAATAAATTTCGTACATTGACCCGTATGTTGCTATCTCTATCGCACGCGCATAATTATAATGCTGTCCCGTTCGCCCAGTGGCATTGACGCTGCCATCATAGGCGGACAGCAATGTAATTACGCGTGTGCGATATAGATGGGAACAAGCGGGTCAGTGTACGTAATTCCTCGTGCCGAGCATCCTTGCTTTAGTTGCGTTTCCCATGATTCTAATTCTACTCGTCTCGAATAGTTTTATGTTAGGGACACTTGCCCCATGTAAGTACAGTCGCCATCAGATATATCGGAGCGGCCAAGGTGCTCACAAATATTTGAACACGCTTCTATTGTCAAGGCGCTATTAGAGTGTGTTCAGATATTTTTGACCACTCGGCCGCTCCGATGTATCTGATGGCGACTTTCGTTAGTTGCCTCAGTTAATTTGTTGGTTTGACCTAAAAACTGAGTATAAAATTATCTTATCAACACTAATTTGTATGAAAATGAAACCTTTATTCCTGAAATAAATGAATGAATTTAATTACGATTATCAGTCCCTTAATAAATGAAAATTTGTACGTTATATTTTGTATTTTTAAACTCTTACCTCGAAAGTATAAAATTGCACTTGTTTTGAACAATAATTTCCATTTGAACACTTATCCAATAATTTAAATAATTTTAACAAATAACTAGACTAAATCAGGGAATGTATAGAAGCACTTATTTTTTATCGCCATTACGATCAAAGTTTTGACTTTAATATTATTTGGCATTTTACTATTAATTTTTAAAACACATACTTAAATTAATCGTGCAGATGCGTCAAAACTTTTTTGTTATATTCATAAAATACCAAACTAAAGTAAAGACGATAGCACGGAGAATTTCGAACCGCCTGTTCCTATCTCAATAACATGCGTATATTGCTGCTGCAATGCTACTGTGCGAGCAGGACAGCAATATAATTCCGCACGTGCTATAAATATAGGAAATAGCGGGTTAATCTGCGACATTCTTCATACACGTTCCTTACTTTACTACGCGGATAAAATACTAGCAGATCTCTCTTTTTTGAGTTGTAGCATTTTTACCTTTATAGCAATTGGCATAAGGCTTGAAATACAGCGCGAAACATACGTCTTAAGACTTACAGGCTAAAATATACAATTTCAGTATAACAACAACAAATCGATAGGCCTCATTGGTGCCAACTTGAGAATATTTTTTGAACTTCAAAGTATCTAAGAGCATTTCGAGACTACACAGACGCAACAACGTGAACGTAACACACAACTTGTCGTGAGAGATAGAGACGCAGCTATCTATTGGAACAAGATAGCAATAGATAGCTTTCATTCAAACTATTAGCGTCCCTGATGTCTCTATTGGTTGTGATTGATAGGTCTGTAGAAATTTTAAGCGGAAGTTACATACGATACGCCTCATTTAAGCTTTTGATATAAGACACAAATGTAAACCTAACCTTAAATATAGTTAGTCGTTGGTTTCAGAGGCCTAAGACTTTTAAACAGTGTGCCATTAAGGCTTAAGACTCACACACTTTGTGGTCGAGGCCTAATACTTTCAAACACGGTGTAGCCGAGGCTTAAGACTCAGACACGGTACTTATTACAGAGACTTGAGGCCTTCAGACACGGTGTCACTGAGGTGTAAGACTTTTAAACACTGTAGCTTAAGCCTAACACGTTTTTAAACACGATGTTACTGAGAACGGTGCAACTGAGTCTAAGATAATTGACGAGGCCTAAGACTTTTAGACTCGATGCGGCCGAGGCCTAACCCTTTCTTCATATACCTATGGTGTTATCGAGGTCTAAGGTCAAACACGGTGTGGTTTGCGCTGTGGAGATAGGATCTTGAGCATGGTCACTATGGGGGCCTCGAATGCCACGGATATCATAAACGCCATGAAATATGATATCACAGTCAGCCCCAGGAATAGCACGAACTGAAATGGTGAAAATTAAATATTAGGTTTTGACGGATACAGTGGATGAAAGGTTCGTACAGGTCCGTACATTAAATAATCCGGTAACTAGGTAGTCAAACGCAAAACGTTTTGACGATTCAGATATCACAAAAAGTAGAGCTCAAAAAATAGAGCCTTCTACTTTAGATGTCAAGTTAATGGTTCCAATATTTTGCATTACTTCAAGGGTATAGGCTGCGTGAGATGCATGGTCACGTGTCACAAGGTGCACCATGTTGAAATCCGTCACCTTGGAGGGGTAGAGGGATACTTTACTATTATAGTAGCGGAAACCCCTAGTGAATGGGATAAAGGCAAGGGAATGATGGCTGTCTCCTCTGGATATTTACCACGAGTAGTTCTCCCAGGTGTATAGGGTGCGTGAGGTGCATGGCCACGTATCGGAGCACGACGGGGTGCACCAAGTAAGCGCAGTACGTTACTCTGGAGAACGGGTAGAGGACTGGCGCCGAGAGCAGTGGTTCCACCCAGCCTGGGAAAATAAAATTAATTTAATTTAAATCTAAGTTAGTTTTAGCACTGTCAGTAAATGGTAACATATACCTCCATGGGCTGAGGAACAGGCTATGATGACCCAGCCCACGCAAGCTGCCCATAGAGAATGGGATACGGCGCTGTATACATCCCGCAGTGGCCACTCTCAGCTCCGTATAGTAGAGGCCTAAGTTTAGTTACACATACCTCCATGGCCTGAGGAACAGGCTATGATGACCCAGCCAACGCAAGCCGCCCATAGAGAATGGGATACGGCGCTGTATACCGCCGCAGTGGCTACGCTCAGCTCCGTCTTGTAGAGTCCAAAGATTAGGAAGAGGAAGGTCGCTGTGCAGATCACCCAACCCACCCACGCCCATACCTGGAAGAATACATGGTTGTAGGAGGACATATACAATAGTCTATTATATTTTCTTTTACAGAAGACGTAAAGAAGACTCAAGACTAACAAACTTCGATATAATGATGAAAAATTTAATAAATTGAGTCAATCACCTAAGAAAAATACTTTAAAGCCTGAGAAACTGATTTTTTTCTCAAAAATCAAGAGGAAGAGAAGAAGCTCCGGCGGTCCAGCGGCCGACTACCTGAAACAATCTGGTTACGTTGCAGCCCCTATGTGCATCTTGGTTTAAGTTATAAATATATATAACCTACAAGTCAGTTTTCAAACTTTCAGTTGCCTAAAAACACGGAACAGTTCATTCAAATTACCCTGCTCATCTTAATCTTCAGATTGGTCTTGAATAGTATCCAGCCAACCGCCATGCCGACCAGATACGGCCCGAGCCTGGTCCACGGTTTGTCGTATATCTTGTCGAACTGCGTGAAGGGGTCCTCGTTGGACGGGATGTGGTCGTTGCTCCAGGACACGTAGCCAGTCGTCAGGAGCGAGGAGATGAAGAAGACGAAGGTCAGGGCCACGGAGAGTTTGAAGTGGCTGGAATTAAAACAAGCAGATGGAATATTAGGGGTATTCCAGAGATAGGTAAGAATGGATTCCGCATAGAGACCAAAGGAACCAATGATGATTCGCTAGCGGTTTCATGTCTAATGGGTTCCGTACGGTATGCCATCGAGGTAAGGTGAAATAGAGGTAGAATAAACTGGGGCAAGATAATCATTTGCAGGGAATCCTCATACTGTTTCTCTTACCCCGATCAAAATAAACTATGTACTTATGTTTCGCTTACCCCACATACTTAGATAGAACCTATTAACGAATTTTCATTTAGTAGTAATGTTCATTGGATGCTATGCTTTTAGATGTGAATGATGATAATAAATAACAATTTTTGGCACCTGGTGGCTAAGATGAGTAGAATAGCGCTGACAGCGTAGAACTGGGTGTCATCGGAGAGGTACCAACTCCACAACATGCACTGGAACAAAACAAATAAAGTAGATATTACATTACTTAACTTAGTCCGTTCGAATACCGAATACCTACCTAATAATTCGGCCTATATACGTCCTACTGCTGGGCACAACGTGGGTTGGGGTCTGTGGTATACATATAACACATAGATATATGACAACTTGATTTTAAATCCTATGTCCTCTAGGTCGGGCAGAGGGCGTCCACAATGCGTCACCATCTCGTTCTGTCTTTCCACTGCATACTTTGCCTGAAAGAGTACTTCTGAGGGAAAGAGTACCCACCATCTGGTCAACAGGGAACAGGGTGTTGATATACAGCAGATTCCTCCACCAGTACTTGGGGCAGGTCTCGTGGTCCATCGCCGGGGGCTCGAAGACGGCGTTGTGCGCGAACCACTTCATCGTCACCTCCACTACGCCCAGCATGAAGAGGTAGGGGGCTGTCAGTCTGTAATCAAAAGAAGTTGAAGACTGCGTATCTAAGGTTGGTATATCCACCTGTCCCATGTCACATTTTGCTTAATGAGAGAGTGAGACGCAATGCACATTGGGCAAAGAAATTGGACAGGTGGAATACCACCCTAAATCATCAATTGTATGTCTTGAAATCGGTGGTAAACATTTCCAGTATTTCTAAGACTCGAGTTACTACAGAAGATAAATCTTTAGCGAAGTTTAGAAGACGTCGGGCTTTAACAAATTCATAGAATAGACATGTCAAACAGGTCTGTTACAAGTAGATTACAAGTAGATTCATCGGGAGCACGCGTTGAGGATCGACGCAGACTGCTGGCTGCAGCACTCGACGGCACGGCGCGGGCGCCGGTGGCGGCAGGTTAGGCAAGAAACTAACCTCGTTTTCGGCATTATTGCCAATGATGGGTTGCACACAACACTCACTACGTCATTCGCTAATGGTTCGTCCACACTGTCCACCGACGTAGCACTCAAAACATTTTTCAAGCTAGGGAGGCACTCTGACCAACCACAATCGCTGTTAAAAATCGGATGACTTAAAATACGTGAGTGACCCGTATAATGTGTCTGTGTCTCACGGATGTTTTGTTATTAAAATTAAAGACTTGAATTTCAAAGATGAATATTATACCTGGCGAATCTGTACCCCATGAGGCCAAAAAATTGTAGCAGCCCCGAGGTGATCTTCCTTCTGCCCTTGGTCAGCACGTCGAGTTTGCCTTTCGCGTTGGTCCGGAAGTATAGGAATGAAACCAGCATGCCACTGAAAACGACCGAGGACTTTAGAAGCATCTTGGGGTCTTTGTGGATGAATGTTCGTGATGGTTAAATAGCTGGGCTGAGATAAGATCCAAGGCGTTATTAGTAAACGTTTGACAACACTAACAAACGGTTGATGACCGTTTGTCCCTATCCACATTCTGACCAAAGATCAAACTTAGTAAACTCTTACAAACTTATGTTAAATGTTGTCTTTTTCTAACAGAAATGATAAAATGAGAGCAACGGATAAAACTACTTACCTATAATAATATGCATAAATAATTTAGAAAAGTTTTAAAATTTTCACATTTTGGAGCAAAGGCCAACCCATTTTACAAGTTACCTATTCAATTTAGAAAATCACAAACTTAGGTAGTTCTCGCTCTTACACTCAAATTATCCTAGGTCTACGCTATAGCTCACCCGAGACAGAAGAACGTGTCGACGCTGTACACGGCGCTGATGATGAGCTGGAACCAGAAGCTCTTCTCCAGGACCGCTCGCAGCGCCGTGTTGTCCGCGTACTGTGAACAAACAAATCACTCCTGACAATATTATGAGCACTACATTAACACCATCACTGATTGTACTAACGTGAGGGCCATATCTCACCGGGACCCCACGGCGGCGCAACCAGTGTCGTAACCAACAAAATGAATATGGAGTGTATCTCACCAGATATGCGTTCGGTTGCGCAACGGAATTGTAAGATTCGGTCAACATACCTTGAACACAACGATGCAGGTGTGCCCAAAGATGACCCACACCATGGAGAGTGACCGGAGACCATGGACCACGGGGACAGTGTCCGAGCCGACGGACTGGTCGAAGATCTGTAATATTCCGTCAACATACCTTGAATACAACGATGCAGGTGTGCCCAAAGATGACCCACACCATGGAGAGTGACCGGAGACCATGAACCACGGGGACAGTGTCCGAGCCGACGGACTGGTCGAAGATCTGCAGGATGTTGGCCTTCATCGAGAATGAGAGCAGCAGTTCCGACCAGACGCCTGGAACAAATAAGAACTACGTATAGGGTATAGTCGTCTCAAGAGGGGACTAACGTAAAATTGTAGTTTATTATTAAATTTTTTAAGTTTTATTCTTGTTCAGAGAGTAATAACATTTTTTTTTGTACCAAAGAAGACGATAACTAACGCGCGCGGTTACAACCCAATATCAACCTTCCCCCATTCCGATAAGGTTTACAACGACGCGCCGCAGACGGTAGACATGGCGTTCAAAGAGAGGACTTCTTCAGGTTCGTCTGTAGTCTCTACTTACTGAGTTTGAGTTGATCCTCCTGCGTGGACGATGTCTCAGACGTGAGGTGTTCCTCTGAGTTGTTCGTGTTTATCGTAATGTTGTTGTTCACGTTGTACATCGATTTGCCTGTGAACGAAACACTGCATAAGCTTATAATAATATGAAAGTATAGTTTAGATTTAACCAACTCCAAAAGGTGAGCAGTAGGTACGTGCTTGCACCTCCTATACAAATCCCTTACAAAATTACGGTATAAGTAGCGAGAGAGATGGTGCTGCCGTCTACACAACTAATTATAGATCGGTTCATTCACGAAAGACGCGTGTGGTAGTCGAGTGGATAATGCTTCAGAGGGCATAGTGCGGGCCGGGGAGGTTATGGCCAACTTGAAGCGAACGGGTAGTAGAAGTTTTAAAACTATTAAAAGTAACCTTTGGCGACGTTGATAGCGTGCTGCGGGTTCAGATCGAGCCTGACGTCACCTTCCGCGGCCATGTTGGCGGCGCGGCGGCGGCGCCGGCGCACGGCGCGCGCCAACTTCATGTCATACGCCGTCGCGGAGATTAGGACGATTGCCAGTACGCAGGTAACGCCGCTGGAAGAAGAAACAACCGGTCTAACACTTAACCTGTAAAGACATTCGAATCCTAACTAGGTATGATTCTTTGCGGTCCTCTTCCCACCTGATACTTACAGTCCGTCCAGCACGAGTTGCGTTCTCGCGCGCGAATTCATACTTGAGGTCGCGCCAGATGTACTTATATGGAGTCGCGCGCGAGAACGTAAGTCATGCTAGCATGAGCAAAGCTGCTGCTGCTGGACAAAGGCCAGCAGTGGACTTACTTACATATAATAATATTCTAATTTCTATAGGTATTGGCAATAACAATACTTTAGAAATTCTAACCATTTCCTTGTTCAAACCACCGATTGTCGTAATTCAGAACAGACTTCATTCTAACTAGTTTATAAACCAAAATACATGCAAATTTAGACCTTAATCACTTACAATAAGAGAACATTTGATTTAATACTTATATAAAACTAGACTACTCACTTTATAAGCCAATAACACGCAAACTTAAACCTTAATTGTTTGGAATTAGAGTTAAATTTAATAGTGAAATTAAAAAACAAAGTTATGTGCAATCATTTCTGTTTTGTTTTGCGAAATATATTTGTGAGTTAATAATATGTTATTTGTAACGGAAGTTTGACAAATGATTTGCAGTTTTGTGTCAGTTTCGTTTATGGCCGCTTAGGGCATAAAATACGACTAAAATAAAATATAAACGGTGGATTATTAACAAGTTATTTATATAGTGATTATAAAAAAATCTAATAAAATATTTTAAACAGGTAACTTTAGGTAGGTATGTCATTTACTGACTAAGTAGACGCAAAGATGCGAAATAAAAATAATAATGTAAATAATCGTATAGAAATAAATATACTTACAATAAAACTTGAAAAGTCTTATCCTCCAGAAAATTATAGCCACCATGGTCGGGAGAGCGCACCGCCGTCACCTTGAACTTGAGCAGCGGGGCCCGCGAGGCCTGCACCAACGTGCCTACGGCCTCGCGAGTGCACGAGGCCGGTAGACAGACCCCGAGGTGTAGGGTTCGGCGCTGAAATGATAGGAAAGGGTTAAGAGAGGTAGGGCACAAATGTCTGGAGCAGCCCAACTGGGAAGATACCTCCGTACCTTATTAGAAGATCACAGCCATAACAGCACTGCTATTTACCTACTCTGTAAGGTTTAGCTGATTTATTCTGAAATTATTAATTACAGTATCTATAGTCAGTTTTAGTATGTTTTAGTATCAGTTAATAGTCCTTTAAATTTGCTTACAGCGATTCTTAAATACTTATTTGCATTAGGTAATTTTAGGATCAACACATCACTCACAGTTTTGATAATATCAGGGTCGTCAGACGAGGCCGAGAGCCGCACGTTGTAGAAGGCCGCGTCGAAGGGAGGCCCAAAGCCAGTCATGGAGACGTCCTCGCGCCAGTCCGCGAAGATCTGGGAACCGCTCTCTGTAAAGACACACTCGCTAGTATCATAAGTAATGGGTTATTGTGATTCAACAGTTTTTATAAATGAAACACACAAAGTTATTAAGCTCGCGTTCAAAAATCAACAGTATCAAAAACACGCTATTTCTCAAAAATCGTTGATATTTTTTTTCCCCGTTATTCAAAGTAGTATTTTAGTACAGTAGAATCTGTTTATTATGACTCCGCTTATACTAACCAACTGCTTACTATGACGTAATTAATTACTGTGCGAAGTTTGGTTTTCATATAAAATTCTTTGTGAGAAATTCGGATAAGATGACGACTTATAGTGACAAATCGCTTACTATGACCTAAAAATCATATTTTCATGAAATGATGTCCGGTTATACTGACATTCGCTGGATTTCGTGGCCGTCCCCACGTCTTTCCCTGTGAGGACGGTTGGTGCGTGCGAGGCGTTTAAAAAGTTGTTTAACTTTGATCTTCGGTGACAAGTTAATAATTGGTACAAAGTTAATATAACTCATCTCTCAGAAAGGAATTTGAGATTAATTTGGAAAAAAATACAAAAATAAGAAGTTATCAACTATGCTTTATATGACATCCGCTTAGTATGACGTATTTGTCACTTCCCTTCGATGTCATTATAAGATTTATAAGCGGATTTAACTATATTCAAAGTTTACGGTAGTAAATATTTACTTAACAACGACTATATAATCTTATGCCATATTCATTCACTCGTATCGGCGATTGGGTAACAAACAAACTCACTTTCACATTATTAAATGCATATTTTATTTCAGTCAGGTACAACTAATGTGATTGCTTCTATACCGCCCACCGAGTACTAGGTATACGGCATGTCGCTCGATGAGAAACTTTCAGGGCTTTGCGGAACCATTTCAGTAGTTTTTCGTAGCCTACCTGAGTGTCCTACAGCTGGACAAAGGCTCCCGCTTTGGTGTTTCCTCTGGCCAGTTGTTCAGGAAGCTGTGCAGGTCTGAGGTCATCCCGCCATCACCGTTTGGGCTTGCCCCGTTCAGGTCCCTCTACCGGCATCCACTTGGTGGCTAAGCTAGCCCACCTCTCCGGATGCATGCGGTAGACGTGACCAGCCCAGTTCCATTTGAGCCTAACGGTTTTCTCGCCTACGTCAGCAATGCGGATTTTAGTAGTTATTACCCTGTAATGGATATAAAGTTGTTGCCCTGTAATGGACATGTGAACTTACTGTTCCTGTGTTTGGACACGGCGTGCCGTTCGTTGAGGACATGGCAGAGCTCAGCGGAGCCAGTCCAGTAGTTGTTCCCCCAGTAGAACATGGCAGTATAGCGGCCGCTTGCGTCCTCCACTGTGAACAATTAAATAATTCAATAAGACACAAAGCTCATCATCACTTTCTTATACAAGCGGAGCGAGAGTCTCGTGACCTAAACGCATAAGCGCCATGAATATTACGGCGCTTACGACGGTTTAGTCGCGTGGTACAGGTAGCGATTGCGACAATTTCGTTGTTTGATATGAAAAAAATGGAATGAAATGAAATAAAATGAAATGAAAATGCTTTATTGCCACAAAAAAGTACAAAATATAAACTAACTTAATAATTTATAATTAACTTAAACTAACTATTCTAATAATATTAAGTGTAAGTTATAATTATTTCTAAATGATGTGGCAAACGGTTTTGGCGTCAGCATGATGCTGAAAATCCCCGCCCACATGGGTGACACTTCAGCGCTGTTTTTCAGCCAGAACCAGATTCCCTTCGCACGTCCACAAATCAATTATACGTAAACCGCGTATGGCGATATGGCTTCTCTATCTATAGTAATAATATGTCAATGCATACAGCTTTATTGTATTCAAAATAAAAAATCTTATAAAAAAATCATTATAATGGATTATATCTCGTATAATGAATTTAAAATACCTACATCCTGACGTTTCGAACAGCGTTCGTCGTCAACGGGACAACGGGAGACTAAAATCTTATAGTTTTTTTATACTTTCAGATTTCAGAACAGGTTAAGTTATAGTCTAGTTATTAAAAAAGACACGCAAACAATTTACAAATATTTGGTTGTGATTGTTAACTGCCTCAGTTGTCTACCTAATGGACAACTTGTCAACTTAACGCAATGCGTTCTTAAGGTCACAAAAGTTTCTCCTAAATTAATACCTTTCAGGGCCCTTTTAGTATACCTCTCACGTCGAAGGTCGGTCCTTACGACATAGACATGCAGTTCATTTTTATATGGAGTAGCGCTCACGTAAAGTGTTTTTAGATATTTTTTTGGAAGTTTAGTAACAAAGTTACGTAATTCAATATTTTTTTTAATTAGACCCAACTCTAAGAAACAAAGGAACTCATAGGGAACATTCGTCGAAAGGTATATAAACTTGTTTGTGAAACTTTTGCTTAACACGGCAATATCGGAACAATGCCCATATATATGTAATGTTACGAGTGTAACCTGCAATGCGGTTGTGACATGAGACATTGTCTTGGGATCCATTCTTGCAGGCCAGCAATTTTATATAGGAATGAATTTAATTTCCGTGCCGTTTTCAAACTAGCGGCTCAGACGTATTAAATACCTAGGTATATTGTTAACCTGCTAAGTCTCGTCCTGTCCTCTTAAAAACAAATCAAATAGAATTTTGAACTTTAATACAATAAAACAAGGTTCCAAATTCGAAAACGCAAAAATGCAGGGCAGAAACAGGGGAATTTAATGAATAAAAAAGAAATAAAATAATATTGACACATAAACGATCGTATTTGTATTTTAATAATTATAATTGCGATAAAAATGATAGGTAATATTTACATACAAACGATAATACTCTATTATTTTAATTGTTATGGAGATCACAGTAGCTGGCCATATAAGCAAAATAATAATAACCACGCATTCTTTTTTTTTTTTTTTTTCATTTATTTAGGTAAACAAACAGCCACTACAAGTTATACTTATTACACTAATTACCATAATATCTACCATATGTGTGGCCCACGGCGCTTACCACTAATTACTATGAATAATGTTCATTCAGAGCTAAACTAATCACCGTTAGTCTTAAGGGCTCCCGGTGTCAACAACAACATAGAATGGTTAGTTATATTTATATATTTGGTAGGTACTGGAAATACATTATAAGTAAGAAACTGTAAGAAGTACCTACTTAAATTGTAGGGTTTGTTAAAACATCAATAATACGTTTTTTATAAACACTTAAACTACAACCAAAAATATCTACGTGATTAAATTTTTTATTGTAAGTATAGACAAGTCTGCGTAGAGGAGCGCGCTCACCAGCGTGCGTGCGGCAGCGGCCGGTTACAAACAGCTGGTGCGGGCGCGCCTCTCGCTGCCTACTGCGACTGGGTACTCTATAACTGAGTTTGTTGTTAAGAGCAATACAGTCAAACTGATTATTACAGATGCCATATAGTACTTTTGCTTCAAGTAACGAGCGTCTGGAACTAAGATCTAACATACAATATTTTTTTAGTAACTCTGGATAAGATAATCTACTGCGATTACAACGATAGTACATAGTATTGAGAAATTTTTTTTGAACGGTCTCGAGGGCCTCGTTATATTTACTATAATAAGGGTTCCAAACAGCTACATTGTGTTCCAGTTGGGGGCGAATTAGTGATTTGAAAAGGTGCAGATATGTGCCTGGGAGACGAAAATCGATACTAGAGCGCATTACAAAACCATACATCTTGAAAGCTTCAGAACCCCTAGTGTAAATTTCATTCGATAGCGTGACAAGCGTTCGCGTTTGCGTTATGCCTATTTTTGTATGGGATTTTGAACAGCGTGCCAAGCGGGACATATTGGAAGTTCAAACACACTCGTCTTAACTAAATATATACTTAAGTGTATATATATATACACGTATATATACCTATATGCTTATGGGTACCTAATACATAATTGCATATATTCATCCAAAAACATAACCTACCAATTTCGGGCAACGAATAAATCAACCATTAAACCTGTTAAATATAAAATAAAGGCCAAGTCCATCATCGAAAACTTATTATCGCCAAAATATATTATCTCGATACCGTCAACATGTCTTTACGTGCACTTCCTGTCCTTTTGAAGGGGCTTCCGTGTCCTCAAGACTTTAAAAACATATTAAAAGTAATTTATACGACGACCAGCGAAAAATGCCGATAACATTTTTTGGGAACTTTGTAATTTTTCACAATTCTTTTTGGCACATTGCTAATCATCCACTCACAGTCATATTTTGGCACCTTTTGTTAGAAGTTAGACTTCTACTTGTATTACAACTTACAAGTTACCTACAAGCTTTTGAGAAATGGGACCCTGCTGGAAAAAAAGAGCGCGGTGATTTCTGGTAGAAGTTTGCTGATTTTGGAACTAAGACCAGTTTATATACGGTACAGTAATAGTATTTTATGCAACCGTTGTTTAAGAGGGGTCAAAAAAGGTGAGTGGCATGAGTAACAATTTGAGGCGAAGCCGAAAATTGTTATTAAAGACACCACGAGTATTTTTTGACTCAGTTAAACAACGTTGCATACAATACTTTTTCTACGTCCAAGCACTTTGAAAAAAAATTGTAAAATTAACAAATATTTTTCATTCAACAAAAAGTATACAGCTAAGATACGCGACTCGGCCACCGCGCCCCGCGCCCCACGACCGGTTGGTCAGCGACACCTTCTTGTAACTCATGAGGCCCTGGTACTTGCTCTTAGTTAAATTACAGTTTTGGACAGTTTTTTTCTCGATTTTGGCCACAGTAGCCTATGGAGACTAACAAGCAACGCTAAGCGGTGTTCGTAGTCTATGGATCTTGCTATATTACGGGTGTCACATGCGCGTTTCTGACTTCTGAAGCAATTTTATTGTTTCTACTAGTTAGTACTCATCTGTCAGAGATGACAATTAAAATTAGGTTGGCAACAATGTATTTCATACAATATTTTTTAAGTGGTGATTACACGAAGTATCGTAAAAGTACCAAAAAGATACTGCGTGTATGCACAAATACTTTTTTGGGGAATAGATTAAAGACTTGTCTTGACAACTATAACATAGGGGTTTAAAGGTGTACGACCTTTTAAATGACAAATAAAAGTACGGGAGTAGAAAAAGGTATTAAACATCGACACGGAAAAAGTGCCAATAATATGTACACACTAACTTCGTTGTCCCACTTGTCCCTGTGTGTGAATGGGTTCAAGTTTTGCGGCCATGTTCGCTAGTACCATAAACAAAACTGCAAGTTCATATTAAACATTAAGAAAAATAAAAAAAGATTTTGGCAAAAATTACATTTTTGGTACAAGCTTTTATCGCTGACTGTACTTTTCTTACGACAGACAGCTAATACTCATCGAGACAATTCTAAAAACTCCTAACACAATTAGGTTGCGTTGTTTCATCACAGAGTTCCTATGGCCGCCTCCTGACTCCGTCATAAGATCAGCTCGATGGTACCATATTGCATTGTCACCCGACTTACATGTGTATGCAAAATTTCAGCTCAATCGGAAACCGAGAAGTGGATCAAATTTAACTTGCAAGATTCCATTACATAGTTACATACGGGTCAACGTCGGCCTAATATAAAAGCTTGTTTATAATTAAAATAACGGTGGGTCATATTTGGCCGAGGAATAGTCCAAGAATTTAATTTCAGTACCATTTCATACGTTGTCACAGTGACAATTAATATGAAAGTCGGCGTTGTCACTGTGACAAGGTATGAAATGGTACTGAAAAAGGTACGGACCTTAGCCCTTTTTTAGGGTTCCGTAGCCAAATGGCAAAAAACGGAACCCTTATAGATTCGTCATGTCTGTCTGTCTGTCCGTCTGTCTGTCCGTCCGTATGTCACAGCCACTTTTCTCCGAAACTATAAGAACTATACTGTTGAAACTTGGTAAGTAGATGTATTTTGTGAACCGCATTAAGATTTTCACACAAAAATAGAAAAAAAACAATAAATTTTTGGGGTTCCCCATACTTAGAACTGAAACTCAAAATTTTTTTTTTCATCAAACCCATACGTGTGGTGTATCTATGGATAGGTCTCCAAAAATGATATTGAGGTTTCTAATATCATTTTTTTCTAAACTGAATAGTTTGCGCGAGAGACACTTCCAAAATGGTAAAATGTGTGTCCCCCCCCCTGTAACATCTAAAATAAGAGAATGATAAAACTAAAAAAAATATATGATGTACATTACCATGTAAACTTCCACCGAAAATTGGTTTGAACGAGATCTAGCAAGTAGTTTTTTTTATACGTCAGAAATCGCCTAAATACGGAACCCTTCATGGGCGAGTCCGACTCGCACTTGGCCGCTTTTTTTTTTCGATGTGGCGCGCGCACAGCTCTTGTGAGCAAGGACCCCGCTTAGGATACGGGCGAGCCTTGCTCATATGCATATCTGTCGCCAGTTTACCCTCAGTCGCCTTATACGACACCCACGGGACGAGATGGGTTGGTGCTATTCTTTTCTGATGCCGGCACCACGGACCTTAGCCCTTATCGAACGATTGATCGAATGTAACAAAAGAAGGTCGACTGGCGTTCAACAGATCATTAAATAACGACTTTAGCGGTAGAGGTTAAACACAATCGGCCATTAAGGTGAAGGAAGGTTAAAAAAAATATGGTATAATTTAATACTTAATATTATTATTGGACAATTTTATACAAATCGACTTCGTCTCACGGTGGCCACGGTAAGCTCAATAATGTTTGTGTTGGGAGAGGACGATAATATAATATATTCTAGACTAGCGACCCGCTCTGGCTTCGCACGGGTAATCCTTAACAAATTATACACCTAAACCTTCCTCATAAATCACTCTCAAGTGAAAACCGCTTGAAAATCCGTTCAGTAGTTTTTGAGTTTATCGCGTCTCTGTTTTGATTCGATAAGATGTAGTGATAGATACATATAGACATACTTAAATAAATAGAAAACATCCATAACTCATGTGAACAAATATCTGTGATACACACAAATAAATGCCCTTACCAGGATTTGAACTCGCTATATATCGCTACGCTCGTGGTTCAATATTGGCATCAATTCGCTTGCTCGGGTATTAGATAACTTTGCCTCCTTGTAAAACAAAAAGCCATTGTTCTATTCAAAATGTACTTGTAATAAGCCAAAACATCATATAGGTCATCATATGTCAAGTTCAATCAAATATGTGGCTTTCTATAGAGAAGGGTCCTTATGGGCATGAATTATAAGGACAAGAAAGATCCTTATGTACATGAACCATAAGGATCCTTTTGTGGATGGATAAAGGATAAATTAAGTTTCTCACATCAATTCTATTGTAATGGCAGTTATTGCACGTTTATTACAAGTCAAGCCAACAAGGTATGAGTAACATCAAGTAACATAATATATTATATTAGTGTCGTGCAAGGCCACACAAACAAATTGCTACATAGTCGTTACTCAATAGTTTATTAGGATAAATGTGAGGTCCACGGTAAAAGGTACCTTATGGCCGCTGGCGCTTACGTCGCATAGCGCCGCAATAATATTGGAGCGGCGGTAATAATAGCGTAAGCGCCAACCGCCATAAGGTACCTTTACCCGTGGGACGTCACAAATTATAAATAAGTACGTGGTTTCAAAGAGAGCGGAAGATAATATATTATAATATAATATATCATAGCATTCAAAGATTTGGTTCCAACACAAGAGGAATTTGAAATCAATATAATTAATGGGATTTCACACCATAAGTTAAAAATCGTCCCCCATTCAAAAAACATTATCGTTCTCAAAAAAGTAAGGTAAAGAAACCTTGGTAAAATAATTGAAAATATTAAAGTTCGCTTAAGGAAATCGATCATTACGCTCTAGGGCGATAATTAACGAAATAAGTTGACCTCCGGCAAGTGGGTCATTGTGGTGCAACGCTCCGGAATTAAATGTCAAGTGTCATTTGGGCCGATTTTTTGGGTTCCGTAGCCAGAATTGCAAAAACGAAACCCGGAACGAATATTTTAAGGGAGGGCTTTCCATAGCTATACTTATATATGTAATTACCTATTATGTATGTGACTAAACTTGAAATTTGTTTTTCACCTCAGCAGCTCGAACAAGGGTACTTTGCTACTTAAAAACAGTGAGCAAAATCGCATTTTGCTCACTGAGTGGGACAAAATGAGCAAAATGCGATTTTGCTCACTCAGTGAGCAAAATGCGATTTTGCTCACTGTTTTTAAGTAGCAAAGTACCCTTGTTCGAGCTGCTGAGGTGAAAATTAAATTGTTGGTATATCTTAAGAAAACATGAGTGAATAGAGGTAAGTAATGAAGAAGGAATACATTTGTCGGGTTCTCTAATATGTTCTCACTGCTGAGGTGAAAAATGTTGTGTACTACACGAGATCAAAGTTATTTACATCTCGTGCGCTTTTGAGTCCCTTACTACGCTCAAGATTCTAAATTAGATTCACTCGCTACGCTCGTGAATCTATTATAGAATCTTTCGCTTGCACGGGACTCAAAATAAGCACTCGAAGAAATATCAAACTTTGATCTCTTGTTGTACAAATAACTATTACACCTCCGCAGCTCGAGAAAAACAGTGAGCAAAACGCGATTTTGCTAACCATCATTCGACGCGAGAGTGAATCCGTGACCTTGGATCGGTTCTATAGTTCTATTAGGCAGTTCGCATTCGGTTCGTTACATGAATGGCCGTCGCAACCCACTTCCCTACTTGCGAGACAGATGCATATAGTCAATAGGCGACGCGGCTTGCCCAATATATGGACATTTTATTACTATTTTGTGTAGGGTTGGCTCTGTGAGTTGCGATTATTTTCTACAACATTATGTATCTTTAATAATAGTTTATGTGAGTGCTACACAATTAACGAGTATTTAAGCAGTTACATAACTGTTTGCAAATAATAATAAAAATAATAACGTTCTACTTATTTATACATATTTAATGAAACTTTCATTTGAATTTGATTTATAATGTTTTATAGTTAGTACCTATATATTATCTTCGCGTTGGTGTGGTAAACATTTTTGTGTTAGACTTTATCGCAACGCTCAAGACCACTTTTCGAATCTTTCGCTTGCTCGATTATCAATTTAGCACGAGGTATTAAACGACAACTTTGCCCACGTATAAAACAAATAACTTGGATCGCACTGCACACCTTGGCAAGTTAGGGTTACGTTAATAAGTAAGTGACGCAAACTCTCTCGGACTCAGAACGGACAGCCGGCAAGGTCGCTAACGAAATGTTGAAATATGCGCAACAAAATATATTTTGATGTGCATTTCCTGTTTTCTATTTACATGGTTAGATGTGGTAATGTATTTTTCTTCACAACAGCTCGGAAAGGCTCTCTTTGTACTTCAAAAATGAATACGATAGTTGTATTTTATCCACAAGACTGGCAAAGTATTTTCATGCAAATTTTGAGTGGTTTCCTCATGTTGGCTGGTAGAATTGACTTTTAAGTGATGATTTTGAATGATAAATAACCGATTAATGCCATTTGGATTTTATTTGTAATGTTAATACAATGAGTAATTTCCTTGCGTTGGTGTGGTGAAAAATTTTGTTACACTCAGTGGCAAAGTTTTTATAACCCTCATACCTAGTGGAAACCCTCGCTACGCTTAAGAATCACTTTTCTAACCACTCGCTACGCTTACACATTTTGGAATAATTCGCGTGCTCGGGTGCTATTATCACGAGTTAAACAACAACTTTGCCCCCTTATTAAACCAATAACTTTCGCCCACACCCCTAGCAGGTTACGTTACGTTATAGTGACGCAAACTCTCTAGGATTCAGATCAGGCACTCTGCAAGGTCGCATGTTACGTTACGCATGCGCTAACGAAATGCTGATGTGTTTAGGAATAGCCTCCTGGGACTAGGGTTACCAGATGTCAGGAATTTTTGCCTCACTAGATGGCATTTAAATCAATAAAGAAAAACTAAATGACATTACATGTTACATGTAACAGTTTTTCGATCAGGTCACGTGATCGTCTTACGCTGTCTCGATTTTAAAAAGTGCACAGCGCCGCTAAAGAAGTTTTCACTAAATTGTACGCGCGGCGTCCTAGGAGGATGGATTTCGTGGTGCATAAGAGATAGAGTGGACCAAGCTAACTCTGCGTGGCATTTCCAATGACCTTTAAACGAGCAATTCTTGTACCTATATTTAATAGGTATGTATATATTTCAGGGATCTTGGAAACGGCTCTAACGATTGCGATAAAATTTGTAATAGCGGGTTTTCGTGGGCGAAAATTTTTTATATGTTTTCCGAGCAAAGCTCGGTCTCCCAGATATTTCTAATTAAGTAATGGTTTATTTATACGTAGGTACAGTCGTTATGAGATATATCGGTGCGGCCAAGTTGTTCATATCTGAACACGCACTCTAACGCGCAGACAATAGAGGCGTCAGATATTTGTGAGCGCCTTAGCCGCTCCGCTATATCTGATGGCGTCTGAACATTAAATTTGGTGATGTAAAAGGTCCTCAATGTCAGAGGATTTAAACTTCGATCAACACGGGCTTCCGACACGTCGGAAGGGATAGGCCCAAGCGATATCTTGACAATAGTTGACATTCAAATCATTCTGCCATTTTTCGCGGGGGGGGACCGTGCACACAGTCGCACTTTTCACACACTTACGTACAAAATCCAATCTGTAATGACGACACAAATACATAGAAAATGACACACGTCAAAGACAAATCTTGCAAACCTCGATCTCTTTTTGTGTACGGACGAGTGACAAGTGTCACAACACGCACACTAACACATTTTCGTCAAAGAATTTTATTGTTTTCTGAGAGATGAGAAGTCGGATTTGTCGCTCGACCGATCCGCAAATTGTACTGGGCGAGCAAAATCGATAAATCCAGCAATTACACGAGACTAAAATATAATAATTGTGTTTAAATGTAATTAAACGTTAGACATGTAAAAAAAATATTACATGTGAAATGTAACACCTTCTTTTTGTAAATTTGATGTCCCCGACCTCTTTTTACAACAAAAAACCGAGCAATTAGGCATTTTTTCTGCTGCTGTGTTCACTCGCGCGTCTGGATTCGGTCTAGTTTAAAATCCGAGCGCAACTAGTTTTATTACCCGCGCTAGATCAGTTGATCTTGTACCTAGGCAGAGGGGAAATATTGCGAATGCCGCATCCCTTCCGTGTTGATCGAAGGATTTAAACGCTAACTTTAGATCGACACGAGTTGTCAAAGAGTGACGTCCGCTCTATGTCGTTATCACGTAGACAGAAGGCCTACCGCGAACCACGTTCCACGTGTTGCCTCCCTGTCACACTTACGTACGAAATTACAAGTGCGACAGAGAGGCAACACGTCGAACGTGGTTCGCGGTAGCCCCTCAGCACCTGCGCCCGCGATTCGGGTGCGATTACAGAACACGTTACCCAACAGACGCCGGGCACAATGTTGACATTGCGGTGGTACAAGTCACGAGACGCCGGCGAAAGGGAGAGAGATAGGTGTACCCTGGAACCAGGCCAGAGGCAAAAACAATAGCTAAACTATTCTCAAATATAAAAAAAAAATTAAGAAAATTTTTCTAGAGTTAAATCAAGAAAAGTGTGCAACGATTTTGATAGCACACGCAATGCAAGTGTTATTTTAAACGTCAAACTTCTTTAAAATTATGACGTAGGTATAACACTTGCGCCTTGCACTGCGTGAGCTATGAAAATAGTTGCAGAAACCTTATTTTTATTACTTTGATGTTACATTTCTAAATAAATTGTGTCTTCAGAGAAGGGTCCATGCTTCATGTGCAATAAGACCTTCTTAACAGAATTTCTTTTGGAATTTCAGACAAGAAGGTCTTTATTGCACTTGAAGCATAATGACCCTTCTGTGTGGAAAGACCAAAGAATATAATACTCACTAGGAAAGACACAATCACAAAGGTCCCTTTTTATAGTTTTTCGTAGATAACTCTTAAACAGTGGCCCGTGGCAAAAAAACGTTTTATTACATAAGTATTCTACATAAAATGTCCTACAAAGAAGATTCAGTGCACTTTTTCGCCAGGAAATGCTAGGATCAATATTTTAGTTTTTCGTAAATAACTCGTAAACAGTAGCCCACAGCAAAAATGTATCTTTTACATAAATAATCCATTTGAGATTCCTTGTAAAATAAATGCTACGTTTTTTCCCTAGGATCAATATAAATATTCGTCAATTGCGGGCATTTTTTCTGTCACTCTTACGTCCTAATGAGAGTAAAAGAGAAAGATCCCGCAATTTACGAATTTCGGTTTTCGCGGTAGGCCACCCGTTCGGAAAGGGAAGATTCGTGGAATGTATTGGGCCTCATACATTCCACGACTCTGCCCTTTCCGAACAGACTATACATCCTGTGAACCGACACTGTGGGTGTAGGATCCTACATCCAATATCGTATCGGACAGTGTGAAAACGCTTTACGATGCCGTCGTAACCTTGTTGTACATAACTTTATCTATGAATATTAAATGTTTGCATTAACTGAGGTTAGTGTGGAATCAGTACGGATATGATGGTCGTTCTTGTCTACGTGACAGCGTGATAAAACGGTGTCCGTCACTTTCTTTCCCACGGTGTTAAACAGTGACAGTTATTTTATCACGTGGATAAAGATGGATAAAGCTATCCATAATAGGCTGGCAGGTTACATACAAACATACATAATAGTTTGTTTACCTCATGCAGATGCCATGCAGGATATACAAACAGCAAAACGATCCCCTTTTGCATAACGTATTATGTTGTCATTGCAATAGTTGTTTTCACCACACCAACTGGTAAAGGCCCTCTTGATTGTCCAAAAACCGATAGCAAAGTTGCATTTTATTCGCATGTGAGACAAAGTAAATGATCAAATGCAAATTTTGAGTCGTTTTCTTATATGGTTGAATTGACTTTTTAATGATGTTTTTGTATAATCGATAAATAAATAAATATTATATAGGACATTTTTACACAGATTGACTAAGTCCCATAGTAAGCTCAAGAAGGCTTGTGTTGTGGGTACTCAGACAACGATATATATAATATACAAATACATAGAAAACACCCAAGACTCAGGAACAAATATCTGTGCTCATCACACAAATAAATGCCCTTACCGGGATTCGAACCCAGGACCGCGGCTTCACAGCTAGGGTCACTACCCACTAGGCCAGACCAGTCGTCAAATAGATATTTAATAACATTCATTTGGATTTGATTTGGTTTGTTTTTGTTTGGTATCTTACAGTTAATATTTTCTTCGGGTTGGTGTGGTGAAAAATATTGTGTTTCACTCGGGGGCAAATTTTGTTTAACCCTCGTGCTTTCAAACCCTCGCAACGCTTAAGATTCTATTTTTTGAACCACGAGCGTAGCGCAGTTAAACAACAACTTTGCCCCCTTGTGAAACAAATAACTATTGTTTTACACGGGGACAAAGTTGTTGTTTAACCTTTCGTGCTAATATTGATACCCGAGCAAGCGAAGGATTCCAAAATGGAACCACGAGCGTAGCGCTGTCGCTTATCCCTCGCGCCATGTGCCTGCGCAGCGTATTGCGCAACCCGCTTTCTCCGTCGCAACGCGGGAAAGTATTGTCTCAACTGGGACAGGACTGTTCATATTCATAATGCATATGTTAAGGTAAGGTCAGGTCGGAATGTCGCGCGTGTAAAATTATAATAATAATGAATAACACTTATATTAAGCGTTGAACATATTTAACGGCCTCCTAGTAGGTAGTGACCTTGCCTGCGAAGCTGGATAGGTCCCGGGTTCGAATCCTGGTAAGGGCATTATCTGTATCTTTATCATAAATATTTGTTCCTGAGTTATTGATGTTTTCTATATATACCTAGGTATTTTGGTCCATGAAACACCTGATGAAAGGTAATCTTCCGATGTCACTCAAACGGAACCTTATGGACATGTGCATACTCCCAGTTCTAACCTACGGTGCACAGACTTGGTCTTTGACTAAAGCTCAGAAGTCCAGACTCGGGGTTTGCCAACGAGCCATGGAGCGTAGCATATTAGGTGTCAAATTGGTGGATCGTGTCCGGAACACCACGCTACGCTCCAAGACCCAAATCGTCGATGTAGCTCGAAAGGCGGGCAAGCTAAAATGGGCTGGTCACGTCTGCCGAATGCCGAGTGAGTTGTGGGGCAAAATCACGTCAGAGTGGGAGCCCGAAAACTCGAACCGGGGCTCTGGCAGACCCTGCCGGCGATGGCGGGATGAACTGGACTCCTTTTTAAAGGAGTGACCAGACATAGCACTGGACAGAGATTTGTGGAGAAATTGGGGGGAGGCCTTTGCCCAGCAGTGGGACACGACAGGCTCCAAATAATAATAAGGTATTTTATTTTAGCATATATAGGCATATCTACTTATTATATTTTAAATAAATGAATTTGCTATAAGGATGACTTACGCTAGACCGGGTCGGGCCCGGGCCGAGGTGCTTTTCATAAAAAACGAAGCGCCGGAAGTTTCGCCCTGGCCCCGGCCCGGTCTAGCGTGAGTCATCCTTTATTTGACGTTTATAAGCGCATTGTAATATGCCTAGTTATTTTTATGTTCGAAAATGAGATTAATCAAATATAAAACAATAACAATATTCGCAACATCTAGTATAACAATACCCAAAATAAACATTGCTTAAGCTAAACGTAAGATAATATTTATTAATATTATACTGCAATGCCATAGTTGTGTGTAATTAAAACTAGGTACTACAAAATAATTCAGGTAAATAGCAATTCGCCTTGCAACATCTTTTGCCTTATTTCTAAGTGTTATAAATAATATAAGTATACAAGATGTATTGTATATACAGTGTGTTTGACAAGAGCGTGACCAGGGTTCATGTATATTTTAAGGATGTGGCCCAGAAAAAAGAGTACTAGCTGAATAGAATGTTCTTTTGCCTACAATGCTTCGTAAAAAATAATAAAAATCTTTTGACAGTTTCCCACCTAAACTTCAATAAAAAACGTTATTATGAGACAGTGTTCTTCTGTACGTACCCGAAAGGGCCCAAAATGTTACGAAACTAAGCTGATTGCATATAAATAAATCGAAGGCGTTTGTAATTAAGTGGGTGAAGCATTATATGGAGTATAAAAATGTTTACGATTTACCAGAACACGGGAAAAAAATAAAAAAGACCTCCTCCACATAGGATTTAAAACGAGTCTTTCAGATGTTTTCAAAAAATTCACTTCTATCATTGCGTTCTGGGCCTTCTGAGCAAGAAAACTAAAAGAACAAAGAAAAGAAGAAAATAACAAAGGTTTGAAGATATCTCTAGATACAATTACAATCAGAAGGCGTTTGAATGAAAATGGTTTAAATGGAAAAAGGTTGTCTGGAAGAGATCGCTCTTTAGCGATAAGACCGCCTGTTGTTTACCTCTATTTTCATGTATTATTTGTGTTTCCATGTATATTTATTCTGTGGTTGTGCAATAAAGAGGATTTGTATTGTATTGTATTGTCACTGTGACAAGGTACGAAATGGCACGGAAATTAAATTCTTTGACTCTACTTAATTCTTACATTTCTCGTAACACTGAATTGAGCAATCAGCTTTTTTATGATCTTTGCTACCTAAACATAAACTTAATCTACGTGGTAATTGACTAACAATAGCCAGGTACATAACTGGCTCCTATGATTTTAGTCTTAGGGTTGAATATGCCGTGTTTCTCGTTTGACAGTTAACGTGAGCATTAGTTGCGACATGTCACTTTCTTTACACCATGACTGTAATTTTGAAATGTTTGTCATTAGCTTGATAATCATGAGGCCAATTCGAGCTTACATTCCGATGACGAAATAATTTCATTTTGGTATCATTTGTCCGTGCGTCTCGCTCGCGCCAATACTCGTGCAAGTACGAGCGAAATGTACGCGCGAAAATGGCAAAATAACATCATTTCGACATTGCAATTAAAGTTTTGAATTAGCCTTAGCCGTTATAATATAGCTCGGCTTCACTTTATACAACAAAATCATGTCTACAAATCTCTTTTTGAAATATTCTTTTCATTCTAAGGGCAAAAGACGAGTTGGAAAACATAGGTTCGCTACCAACCAGAGTACCTATGGACGCTAGCACTAAGGATTTTGTAGTGACCCCCCTATTCCTATCTCTATCACACGCGCAAAATTATATTGCTGTCCTGCTCGCACAGTGGCATTCGATAGAGAACAAGTGGGTCGACGCACGAAAATCTTCGTGCTTATAGTCCTTACTTTACTTTAGGCTAAAGTACCCGTTAATAGGTTCTCAGACATTTTCCGACCAAAAGGCTAAATAACCAAATTATCCATTTTAATACGAGAATGCGAAAATGACGGCCATTAATGTCATTATGTATTTCGCAAAGGTTCGGAAACATCGTATTCCGACATTCCGACCGCCAATACACACAGACGAGAAAAGGACTCAAAGTTTGTAAGAACTTAAAAGGAAACGGACTCGCGAAAGCTTAAAAAATATAGATAAAAGATAGATAAAAATATAGATTGCTATAGAACCTACTGGCGGATAATTCATTTATGCCATGTTCCACCAATTTGATTTTTTTCCAATAAACGAAACGACAGATTCTATCCCAACTATCGAACCAGGGCCTACCGCGAACCACGTTCGACATGTTGCCTCTCTGTCGCACTTGTAAATTCGTACGTAAGTGTGACAAGGAGGCACCAGATCGAACGTGGTTTGAGGTAGGTCTGCTCACAAAATTTCATCAGAATCGGTTGACAAAATGCGACCTGCAGCTCTCCAAAAAAAATCTGTCAGTTCCAAAAAAAGACGTTGTCGCGTAAAGCCTAAAATATTCAACGTTTGATATTTTTACACTAACTCAACTAGAAATGTCGATTGTGCAAGTAGGTTTATTGACCGAGCGTTAGCGAAGGTCTCCGTTTCAGCTTGTGCAATCATGCTATCGTATGTCCGAATGTTCTCAAGTGACATGCGCTCGCGCACCCATTCGGAATACACACGGCCTGGGGTTGGGACCTTCGGCGTGCAAGCGGAAACTGTTGTGGGTCGAGGCCCTGTAATATACAGCATGTGCCCTGTAACACGGGCGAAAAATTAAAACGTAGATTCTACTCCTCAATGTTTGTATTAGAACAAATTAAATTATTTTCAGAAAATATTTTAATTTGTTTTTATTTCAAGTAGACACACTACTATATAAATTATAAACCTAGCCTTAGCCTTATAGGCCTTGGTCACTTTTTCTTAGTATATGACATTTATTTAAAGTTTAGACAATGTTTGTTCAACGACTTTTAAAAATAACTTGTGGTTTGGATTTTAAAACACTTTAAAATTTATTCGACATTGATATAGTATAAAGAACTGGATACCCAATCAGCCGCCAAAAATGGCCCCACAAAAGTGATGTCAAAACAGATCATGCATTACTTTTTCGTTTAGTCTTGTTTGAAACGCTCAAATGTGAAGTTGTCAACAATTACGAAATGTGCCGTTAAAATATGTAAAAATAACAATGATAAAACAAGGAAAAAGGATGGAATGTATTTCTTTCGGTTAGTTCTTTGGATAGCATTACATAATTTATGTAATCTGGTGGTAATTTTATGGTTTTGAATAAATTAATTTGTTAGTACCAAAGAAGGGATGTCAAGGAACAAAATTATATTGAGTCGATGTGAGGTCAATATTTTTTTATATTTTTATATGGAATTCATAAGAAATAATATTATGTTTAAATTGAAGATTTCCAAGAAAACCTATGCGACGTGCAAAGTGGACTGCTATTTAATTATAGCAAGAGATAGGGGTGATGCAGTTTTAAACAAGGCAAAACGGCACTTGTGTGTTTGGCCCATTTCCCTGTTTCCGACATATACACCACCAATAAGGGCTTATATCGACTAACTGTAAATGCTAAACCTGTCGGAACACAGTGACAACCACAGGATTTTTTTTTATAAAGTATAGGTAGACTTTATAAAAAAAATCCAATCAGTATCTAAATGTCCCCGTGCACCCGTGCTATGAGTAAATGTAGATCTTAAATACACAGTTATTTAATAAGTAGAATTTATTTCATGGAAATTAGTATTTAAAGACGTATACTTACGAATTAAAAATTTAATTTGTTTGAATTTGAACTACGAATTAATTTTATTTGAGCTCCCGATTAAATTAAATTTGTTTTATTTATTACTTCAATTTTAATATTTTCCTGTACAGTAATACATATTAAAGTGTACCAAAGTGACTCCATTCGTTCATTATTCTCGTTTGATGTTGTTTGACGTAAATACGTTACGTTTAGTGCCATCGGACTAAATTTTTTAACAGTGTTGGTACTTATGTTTGCAAATTTGACACTTAATGCTTACGACATTAAGCTCTTTTCTGTACGAAACATTTATCTTGACTCAAAATTTACGTAAGCGTTTTTATCATCAATGCAAATGGTGCGAAACGTCATTGGGATCCACATTTCTTGACGTTTTTGTTCTGCTTTGTGTGTCTATTTCTTTTATATTAAGTCAGTGTTATTCGAGCACGCAATGTACCTATCACGAAATTGAATATGCCTGTACGGCTTGGAGGATATAATCAAACGGAGACGCCATGTCTGTAATTTTCTGTACAAAACAGTCTGCCGATTTTTGCGGGGGAGGGGAACGTCAAATGTATGCGTAACGTAAAAATAGCCATGTCAGATAAACGTCAGTCCATACATTGTATATGACCGTTGGCCGCCTATTTTCGACAGAGGGGAAAGCCTGTTAATGGCTACTCCGTTTAGTTGTATCCTCCAAGCTGTACGGTGACAAGACTGACAGGCAATGTCAATTAGACGGAATTTAAAGTACATTGAAAAGATTATTTAGTTTGTTTGAAAAAGGGACAATCTTAAAACTACATCATTTCCAAAATTGTTGAACAAAAGTTTTATTTTTTGAGGAGTAGAATCTACGTTTCAATTATTCACCCGTGATACAGGCCACATGCTGTATACCGTGGTCTTCGATAACCCAATTGGCAATAACTGAAGTTTTTTTTTAGGCAATTTCTATGGGTAAAACAACTATTTCTTGTTAAGGATGGCTCACGTTAGTCCGGGCCGTGTTCGGGTTGGAGCTTCCGGAACTTGTTCTTCGTTTTATATGGAAAGCATCACGTGATCCCTGTCATTGTCATAGAAAAGGAAGCGTCGGAAGATCCGGCCCGGACACGGCCCGGTCTAACGCGAGTCATCCTTTATTCTGTCCCGTTAGCCAGGCGACAGTAAGTAGCCCAATTTGTTAGAAGAAATCTTGTACGGTCAAATTCACAAACGTTCCAAAAACATATTTACCCGACCATACTGTTATTTTCTTACAATTACTTAATGGTGTAAAAATAATATTTCAGGAACGTTGGCTTGTAAAGGTATTTGAGTCAACTGTACCACGTTATATTATCGTGCTTGGCAGATAGCCCATTGTGGAAAAGGCTTATACCTACCACAAAAATGCATGTTCGGTTAATTTAATAACAAAACTTCCATCCACTTACACAACACAACTTAAATTATATATTAAACCGGGTCACTCACGTTTATAAAGTCAATGATTGCTCGACATGTTTAACGACTATATAAATGTGAGTGACCCGGTTCTATATGTATATTTAAAATGTTCGGGTAATTTAAATGTCATATACCTAAGCAAGGTTTTAAAGAGTCACCCAGGAGACCGCGACAATGGCAACTAGTGACAATACAAATTTTATTCACCTATTATAATTGGAGTACAAATCTTACAATAAACTTACTGAATTCGCTAGATATTCTTCATTCTTCACAATTCACAAATCTATTTCTAGGTAAACTAGTACAAATTAAATGGCAAATGTCATTTACTCGCTGTCATTTTCAATTGTTATTGTTATTAGGTACTATAGCGTGACCGAGACACAGTTTACAATGGCTAGTAAACGAAATCGAATTAATTTGACTTGGTCTACTATTTGACTTAAGCCCCATTTAGACGGATCAACATCAACATTTATTCAGCAAATAGGCCACAAGGGCACTTTTACACGTCGACATGGAATTTACATAAGTACATAAAAAAAACACATCAACAATTATAAAATACAACTACTTAAGCCGCAAATTTAATAACAAAACTTCCGTGAGACAAAGACATATTAAATATATACGCAAGCTCCTGATGACACTTCTCGGTACGAAGTGAAACATGTCGAGCGTTTTTCGACTTAAAATACGTGAGTGACCCGTTTCTAATATATTTAATAAGCCGCAAATATCAAATCAAACTAAAGTATCAAGAAATTACATGCGATTTTCGGCGGTCGACTGCTATATCTTGGTCCAAGATATATCTAGGTATCCTTAGATTAAGATCTCACTAACGGTTCAAGGACGTTAAATCCTCAAAAGTTCTAGATTATTATATTTGGTCAAACCAATATGTCAGTCAGTAAGAACCAGGAAAACTATACTCATCCTTTTCTTTTGGGTACTAGTACTAGTGTAAGACAAAGGTAGTATGATTCTCTCTGTCTATGTTTGAAATAAGACAGTCCTTTGACAAACTATACGTCTTGTGACAAGGATTTCTTACTTGGGTCGTCATGTCATAGCTGAACGTACTGAATGAAAATTGACCTTTTTATTAGATAATTTGTTATAATTGTTATAAATTGATACATGAAAGTACCTCTTGGCCCAAAATCTGACACTTACAAGACGTGTTATTTTCTGGATGAAGACATTATCAACGAAATTCGAAAATAACTTCTAATTAATCGTATTCCTTGGTTCAAGAACTTTTTTATCTGTGTAATAAGGATAATAGGAAAAGAATCTGGGCCAATGATAGCCGAGGGTCGGTCGTTGACCGTTACGCTTCACATTCCTGACCTCATTTCGAATTTAGAATCGAAAAGGGATTAATTAACTCTCGCGTGGAATGATGGTCCCTATGAGTCCATGACAGTTCATTTTTATGGAGTACCTTTGTAACATGTTTGTAGACATTTTTTGAAGTTTAGTACATACATTTATTTAGAAATGCAATAAAAATATAAGTAATATAAGTAATATAATATAAGTAATAAAATATAATAATATATAAGTAATAAAAATACGGTATTTTTACCTTCAATATATCTTCAATTATTTTTAAATTAAGCCTAACCCAAAGATACTTGAAGGAACTGTCATAATAGGGACCATCATTCGATCGAGAGATTTCGCTATTACTTTTTAAGTATGTTTTATAAGAGGTTTTTGATACGCTAAATTTTAATAAGAGGTTCATGTATGCGGATAGCGTCTTATAAAAGTTATCTTTTATAAGGCGCATTGAATGATATGGTGGAAATAATCGCTGTCAACGGGTAAGTCGCGGTAGCTCAGTTGGTAGCGCGGTGGGCTGGTATCCCGGAGTTGCAAGTTCGAACCTCGAGTGATGTTTTCCACTTTTCCTATTTTTTAGCATTGTGGTATCGTATGCGTCGGTTTTGCTTATTACAAAATTATTTGACCGAGCGTTAGCGAAGGTCTCCTTTTCAGCTTGGGTGAAAATGCTATGTCCGGATGTTTTCCTATATAGAGGTCGCAAGTCTCAACCGATGCTTATGAAATTTTTTGAGCAGATTCGATGATAAAATATAATGTTTTTATCGATTAAGTTTTTGGATTATTTTCAAAATAGCGAAGCCATACATTAATTAAGTTTTAAGCAATGCTCGGAAGGTCTACAGCTCAATGAGACCCTAGTTTATGTATAGCGCTGTCTCGCTCACACCGGATCCGCATGAGTGTGATAGCCGCATTACTCTAAACGCCGGTTTACACTTTGGTTGTGCAAGCGCACGCCGGCGTGTCGTTTTACGTAAAACACATTGTATAACCGAGTGACCGACTACAATTTGGTTAATCCAGTTTATTGAGGTCCGTCACGTGTTTTACTTAGTTATAGTCGGTTAAACAACTTTGTCAGTAGAACAAGGCGTGAAATTAAAATTTTCTATGGGACGATAACCCTTCGCGCCTACATTTTTTAAAATTTGCCGACTGCTGACGGAAATGGCTTGACAGACTATAATTAATCACATCATATATTCAATACCAACCATGTTAATAGGTGTTAGCATAATAAATACGTAAATTAAAATACTTAAGGCATACTGAAAATTCCTGGACTGGCCACGAATCCAGAAACTTTCAGTATGGCTCACGTATTATCGGGCATTCTTAAATAAATCGACCTAGTCCCACAGTAAGCTCAATTGGAGTTTTGTCTGAGACGACGATATACTTAGGTACATAAAAGATAGATAGGTATACAATACATAGACATACTTAAATATATATAGAAAACATCCATAGCTTCCTTCATCCTTACGTGTTCATTAGAATAACAAAATATCTGGGTGACCGAGCTTCGCTCGGAAAACATATAAAAACTCCAAAATGCGCGTTTTCCCAGAGATAAGACCTAGCTAGATCGATTTTTCGCCCCCAAAAACCCCCGTATAGCAAATTTCATCGAAATCGTTCGAGCCGTTTTCGAGATCCCTAAAATATATATATATATATATATATAAATAAATAAATAAACAAGAATTGCTCGTTTAAAGGTATTAGATAGATATGCATAAGCAAATAGCCTCTCTCATGTTACCGGCTATTTTTGAAGTAAAAACTTCTTTAGCGGCGCTGTGCACCTTTTGTGATGGGGAAAAAATAAACTCGTAACAGGTGTCACGTGACCGTAAGACATAAGACGGTCACGTGACCTGTACGGATATGATGGTCGTTCTTGTCTACGTGACAGCGTGATAAAACGGTGTCCGTCACTTTCTTTCCCACGGTGTTAAACAGTGACAGTTATTTTATCACGTGGATAAAGATGGATAAAGCTATCCATAATAGGCTGGCTGATCGAAAAACTGTTGAGGACTTCAATGTTATTGAGTTTTTCTTTATTGATCTAAAGCAGTCAGTGAGTTTCGATCTAACTGGTATTAATATAACTCTAGTACTAACAGTGATGTGCTTAGGGGTTTCAAGTAATGCGACGAAATAACGCTAGATGGCGTTAACCTCAATTATACATAGTGCTGCAGACATTTTACAATAGTGATTGAGTTTTCACCTGATGCAACCCATTGTTTTTAGGGTTCCGTACCCAAAGGGTAAAAACGGGACCCTATTACTAAGACTCCGCTGTCCGTACGTCCGTCCGTCCGTTCGTCTGTCACCAGGCTGTATCTCACGAACCGTGATAGCTAGACAGTTGAAATTTTCACAGATGATGTATTTCTGTTGCCGCTATAACAACAAATACTAAAAACAGAATAAAATAAAGATTTAAGTGGGGATCCCATACAACAAACGTGATTTTTGACCGAAGTTAAGCAACGTCGGGCGGGGTCAGTACTTGGATGGGTGACCGTTTTTTTGTTTGTTTTGCTCTATTTTTTGTTGATGGTGCGGAACCCTCCGTGCGCGAGTCCGACTCGCACTTTTGCCGGTTTTTTTTCCAGCCTCTTTCCCTCCTTGACCTAGGTACCTACAATTTTTCATGACCCGGCCCAATATGCAAAAACGAGAAAGCAAAACTGTCATGTCTGGCCAACCTTGCCCCGAAAGCCTGGTTGCCGCGTGGCGTGGGAACCATTGTCTCGTGTCGACCATCTTGGGGTTAATCATAATGTATTACTTGATGTACCTGCCGGCAGTAATGTACCGTTTCGGTGTAGAATTATAAATTACAATGGAGACGGAGTTAAGAATAAAGATAGTTTATATTTAGAATAGAATCTATCTATCTATCTAATACCTTTAAACGAGCAATTCTTGTTTATATATATATATATATATATATTTCGGGGATCTCGGAAACTGCTCTAACGATTTCGATGAAATTTGCTATATGGGGGTTTTTGGGGGCGAAAAATCGATCTAGCTAGGTCTTATCTCTGGGAAAACGCGCATTTTCGAGTTTTTTTTATGTTTTCCGAGCGAAGCTCGGTCACCCAGATATTAAGATTTATTCAGGACGCTTATACAACAACATGTTACAAAAACATGTCACAAAAACGGTTTAAAACATCACGGACGAGGTTTTCATTCGGCTTGGTGTCAAGGTACAGTCGCCATCAGATATATCGGAGCGGTCAAGGCGCTCACAAATATCTGAACACGCCTCTATTGTCAAGGCGTTAGAGTGCGTGTTCAGATATTGTGAACACCTCGGCCGCTCCGATATATCTGATGGCGACTGTACCTATCTTATGAATACCTTGACGCTGGTCTTCCGTGGAAACCCTTCCAAAAAACGTAGTTTTTCAAGTATGCATATTATAATGCGCTTATGTACGTAAAATAAAGCTACACCGGCTCCAACCCACCTGTGCCCGAGAAGATTTACATCCTACTAAATTGGAGGAAGGTATCCCAATATGGGACCGGCAAGAAACCCGGCGGGACACACCTTTTCAAAACATTACATCTTATAATTACCCACTCTAGCAATGTAAGGGCCGTAGGTACAGAAGGCTATGAACCTCTTGCGGATCTAGAACCTGCCGATAAGTGAAATCTCACTGCGTGCACACCACTCGAACATCGATTAAAGGTACTAAGTAGTACGAGTATTTAATCAGACATAGTATGTAGGTATACCTAATATAATTAAGAGAAAAGATAACGACCGCTTCTCCATACAAACGTAGTCCTCATCATTTTCCTCTCTGGATATTAACATTTCGATAAATATTGACCATGGTCAAAAAATCCATAGCCATGGCTATGCCCCTTTGTTTCGCGTTTTTCGATTTTTGGATTACTAAAAGAGCGAAATACTAAACAAAAAGGGAAGGAAAATAGGGACTACATTTGATTGAACAAACAACCGGCATCGGATTGAACAATACAAAAACCAAATAAAATAAAAGAGAGAAACAATAGAAAGATCATAGATGCATGTAGCGGCCTTGAAAAAAGAAATCCATCTAAATCCACTCAGCCTCTGCTTATAATCGCAAAGATTTGCAATGTGGACGCAACCTTGCGTTTACATGACGCCTATGGGCGTCCGGTGTGGTGAGAGTCACGATTGGGGCTTATGATGGCTCCTATCGGCGTGATGACATGAGCTTCAGCTTTCTTTCAAGCTGTGGTAAAGTGTGACGCTTGCTCTAATATTAATTTTATAGTCATGAAGGCTTGGTATCGGTTCAAATCAAAACACCCACGCTCCAAGTACAAGTATGTATAGAAAGGGATAAAACTAATTGAGGCTTGTAAAATTTTAATAATATTTAATGTTTTTTTATTTGTTTTTGTATCCTCTTCTTACCTTTTAATTTTCAATAATTAATAAAAATACATATCGCCACAACTCCATACATTTTTATAGTCTCACAATCAGGGCTTTTTTTTTGTTGTCCCCTATACTTTTTTTTCAAATTTGGGATTTCTTATCTTATTTCTACTCAGAATCACGAGCTCTGTCTATCCTAATAGGAGAAAAAAAGTGTCCCAAAATTTCCATACATTTTTCGATCTTTCCATTCCGCGACCGCCATACAAAGTCTATGAAAAATGGTGAAATAAAAACCTTAGGACACTTTTTTTCTCCTATTAGGATACAAAGAGCTCGTGATTCTGAGTAGAAATAACATAAAAAATACCAAATTTGAAAAAAAAAAAGTGTAGGGGACAACAAAAAAAACGCCCATAAACTCCAGAAAGCCTATTTAGTCAATAGGTACCTACTTATGTAGTGATGATATTTTTTGCATGTCATTGTCATGATATCATTCCATTTCAATTATCACAAGTTAACATCATCGATTTCTTTTGACAATTATAGATTTCAGGTGATATCACCGAAATTACACAGAACAGTAGTAATTGTCGCACCAATTGATAAACAATAACATTTAATTTGTAATACCTATTGTGCAATAAGAGAGATGAGTCCAAAATTAGCTACATGCAAGAATATTTTGGAAGATGTCAATCGATGCTACTTTCCTTGAGATTCAAATGTTTCTAATAAACCTGCTATCTTTTGTAGGTAGGTATCCCAGAAACTTACAAATTGTGAAAATAAATGTAGCACGCGCACCGTGAGTAAAATTACATTACGTGAGTTTACAAAAAATATTACAAGAAAATATGGGTCCATTTTGGAATCTTTCGCTTGCTCGGGTATTCAATGTTAGCACGATGAGTAAACAACAACTTTGCCCCATGTAAAACAAATAACTATTATTAGTCTGCCTTAAAATAATTAACAGGAAACGTCTTTCTACATTAGAGGTTACAGGAAGAGCAATATTTAAGTACTAACGACACAAAGTTTATTATGAGCAAATGTCATAAAACTCGCTCAACATTGACATCAATAGTTATTTGTACAACAAGTGATCAAAGTTTGATATTTCTTCGAGTGCTTATTTTGAGTCCCGTGCAAGCGAAAGATTCTATAATAGATTCACGAGCGTAGCGAGTGAATCTAATTTAGAATCTTGAGCGTAGTAAGGGACTCAAAAGCGCACGAGATGTAAATAACTTTGATCTCGTGTAGTACACAACATTTTTCACCTCAGCGCAGTGAGAACATACCTATTAGACAACTTGAAAAATGTAATCCTTCTTCATCACTTAATACCTGCACTCATGTTTTCTTAAGATATTGTCGAGCGTAGACTGTAGCTTTTTTCTTTATATTTGTTCTCCGAAGTGAAGAAACGCAAGTCAGGAACGCGCCGGCCGCTATGTTGCCCAGAAGTCCGCTTTACCTCCAATTTACCACCAATTACCGGGATGTGTTTATGTGGAATAAAAACACATATTTAACTTTAATAATACTGGAGAGTGTTCAAGCAAAGTGCTTGGGTGGGTGAGTAAAACTCTCTGAATAAGCAACCAAGATCGGGGTTTATATAGGCAGAATATCCCGTCGTAGGTACTTTTCCAGCAACTAGGGAGTGTTACATGGAGAGTCAGTTTTATTTATTTCGACCAATCACCTTAATCTAATACATTTTATTAAATACAGTGATACAAGACTTAAAACTAGGCACATAACATTCCACACAATACATTAACATGATATAAACGGTAAAAAACACATAAAAGTAAAATTACACGAAATTACACGTAAAATCAAGATTAAACTAAAACATGCATGATTAAGAGCTATTCACGACAGTCTCCCCCACGTGTGCCAACACCGTCTTCATGTGAGGAGTGGATGGGTATAAGCCGGGAAACTGGGCGGCGGACGTCACCTGCGCGGGTGCGAACAATGGCCACTCTTACATGACCATCCTGGCCGGAAAAGAGCTGGACGATTACGCCTCTGGGCCACGTTCCTCGTGGCATGGAGCTATCCGCTACGATGACTACGTCGCCTTCATGCAGTTTTTTCACGTTCTGATGAGCACCAGGCCGGGGGAGGAGGCTGGGTCGGTATTCCCGCTGCCAGCGCCTCCAAAAATGGTCGGCTAGCGTTTGCGCTGTTCTCCACGAAGAGAGTGACATAGTTGCGTCTGTGAAGACGCCCAGTGGCGACATGGAGCTCGATCGACCGATAAGAAAGTGATTCGGCGTCAGGGCTTCGATGTCTAAGTCTGGATTCACTGGTGTCAGCGGTCTAGAATTGACTATGTGCTCTGATTCTAACAATAACGTATGTAGAACTTCTTCGTGGGGTGCTCTTTCTTTCAGAACTACTTTTAGTGCGGTTTTTACGCTGCCCACGAGCCGTTCCCAGGCACCGCCAGCGGAGGGGTTGCCGGGTGGAATTTTCTTCCATTTTATGGCTCGCTCGGTCAAAAAGGGCTTGAGAATGTCGGGCAGCGTCTTTATGGCCTCTGCTAGTTCTCGTTCCGCGCCGCAGAAGTTGGTGGCGTTGTCGGAATAGAGAACTGTAGGCGTGCCGCGTCGCGCTATCATTCGGCGTAGCGACAGTATCATGGAGGATGCCGAAAGTGAGGCGGCAAGCTCCAGATGTACAGCGCGCGTCGTGAGGCATGTATATAATACGCCCCATCTTTTCTCGCGGCGGCGGCCTATAGTTATATGCATAGGGCCAAACAGGTCTACGGCTGCAGCGGTAAACGGCGGTTGATTCGCTTCGAGCCTTTCTGGCGGTAGGTCACCTACGGGAACCTTGAGTGTTGATCCCTTGTAGGTCCTGCACCATTGGCACTTATTCACTATATAGCGAATGCTACCGCGCAGCCCGATAATGTAGTACCTTTGTTTCAACTCGTTGATGACGGTTGCGTGGTTGCCGTGATGGAAAAGAGCATGAAAATGGTGTACTAGTAACTTGACGAAATCTTCTTTCGCATGCAAGACAGGTATGTGCATGTCTTTGTCGATTCTAGCGTTTAGTACGACGATTCCGTTTTTGTCAAGTTGTACAGCTATTTTGTGTAGCGGAGATTTCTTCGGAAGTGGCCGCCCAGTTTCCAGCAGCTTAATTTCCTCTGGAAAGGCGGTATGTTGACTCCGTCGTATTAGCAATATCTCTGCTAAACCTAAATGCCCCTTATTAATCTCTGTTTTCTTAGGTAGCGATAAGGCCTTAAATGCCTCGGCGGCAACCAGAACACTAGCGGTGGCGCGAACTAATCGTGTGAACTTCGAGAACCTACGGACATCTGGAAGATACTCAAATTTGTTTTTCGCGGCACCTACCGACCCTACGAGTTTATTAACGCGCTCTTCGCCCGTATCGGCGACGGGCGCGGGCGTTTTTTCAGTCGGCCAATGCTCTTCCGGTTTACGTATAAAGTCGGGCCCAGTAAACCATCGGTGGTTTACCCCGAATTGGGCAGGTATACCGCGCGTCGCATCGTCTGCTACGTTAGCCGCACTCGGTACCCAGCGCCAGTTGGCGGGGGTAGTCGTGCTTTCGATTTCTGCTAACCTGTGCGCCACGAACGTCTTATACCTACGTGGGTCGGACCGTATCCACGTAAGTGCCGTTTTGGAGTCAGACCAAAAATACCTGTCTTTTATCAAGTAGTCTGATTCCTTGCTTACGGTTTCCGCTAACCTAGTAGCCACCACACAACTCTGTAATTCCATTCGGGGAATGCTTACTACTCGTAGGGGCGCCACGCGGGCCTTGGCCGCCACTAACGCAGAGGCCCTAGTCCCCTCGGGAGTTACGCTGACTAGGTACACGGCCGCGGCGTATATCTTTTCGCTTGCATCGCAAAATATATGCATATACGCTTCCCTGTTACATGCGGGCACGTGTCGCGGAATTTCTAAATCCCGTAATTGCTGTACATTATCTATGAATGATCGCCACGCGGGTGCGAGCGAGACGGGTATAGGCGAGTCCCAATCGATTCCCGTTCTCCATACCTCTTGCATTAAGGCCTTCCCTAACACTGATACGGGACTTACGTAACCGATCGGATCGAATATCGACATCGCGCTACTTGTGACCTGCCGTTTTGTGGGTAACTTTTGACCGTTAATGACGTCTTCGGGCGTATTTCGAAAGTTTACGTTGAAACCTAAGGTGTCACGCTTGTGATTCCATTTCAAACCTAAGGTACGTTCGCTCTCGTTCGCGCCTAACAGAGACGTTTCCTCTTTGCTATTAACTACGTCAGCAATTACCGCAGGATGGTTCGATGCGAACCCGCGAAGTTCGAATGACGCGCGCATATTAAGCTCGTAAACATCGTTTACTACGCGTCTAGCGTCCTCTTCGGACGTGTCGAGGGCGATCAACATGTCGTCCATGTACGTATTCTTTATCGTTTTTTCAGCTGCGATCGGATATTCTTTACTATGCGTTTTTGCGTTTTCGTTTTTGACGTATAACGCGGTTGTCGGCGACGCTGCCGATCCAAATATAAGCCGCTTCATCCTATATTCTTGCGGTGGAGAGGTGCGGTCCTCCCCCCGCCAAACGAAACGTAACGCATCGCGATCTTGCTCTATTATTTCGATCTGTAAAAACATCTCTTTGACGTCGGCTATCACCGCGATTTTGCCTTCGCGGAAGCGCACTAATACGCCAAAAAGTGACTCTAACAGGTCGGGGCCAGCCAACAGCGCGCTATTCAGCGAGCGTCCGTGAGCTGTGGCGGCCGCGTCCCAAACTAATCGCATTTTGCCGCGTTGCGGGTGAAAAGTTGGGAAATGCGCTAGATACCACGTCCGGGGTGCATCGGGGGGCGGCGGCGAGTCCATTTTCTCCGCGTAACCTTTGTCAAGCAAATTGTTCATATGCTTCGCATATTCGGCTTTAAGATTCGCATCGTGGTCTAGCTTTCGTTCTAGACTGTGCAGCCGTTTCAATGCTTGCGCTCGGTTATCGGGGAGTTTCTCGTCATCTGATCGCCACAGTAAGCCCGATCGATACCTATTCTCCCCCGGTATCTTTTCGCAGGTGGCTTTTAATAAATCTAGCGCGCGTTGATCGGGATCGGCCCGAGGTAACTTCTGTGAAACGCCTAATGATTCTATGTCAAAATGCCGTTTCATAAGCTGTAAGGCTTCGTCCTCCGCGGTATTAGGCCGTGCGTGCCCTACAAACTGTACCGCGGCGCGACGTGTACGGTCGGGACCGTGTAAAACCCATCCTAGCCTGGTTAAACTCGCGACCGGAAGGTTAGGCGGACCGTCTATAATTTGCCGAGTAACGATGAGATGCCAGTTATCTTGACCTATCACGATAGTAGGTACTGCGGGAGGGTAACTTAATTCGTCCGCGATTTTAGATAAATGATCGCACTTATCCACTAAGTCTCGCGGTACGCCCTGCGCTCCTAAACCTACATCGCAAACTGTGTACGTCTCCATCATTTCCATATGTCGGCTACAAAAACCCCGTATTGCGACCCGTAACGCATACGAATCTGGGTCTCGTACTACACCGCCTATGCCTTCTATCTCTAACGTTTCACCGCGCACGCGCGGCGCGATTCTGTCCGCAGTTTCGTGTAGCATCAAAGTCATTGCCGCGCCTTCGTCAAGTAGCGCAAGGGTTTGAACGGTACCTAACGGTCCCGACACCTCTACAGGCACGATTTTGAGATACGTCTGCGGCAGTCTAACATTGAGTACTGCAGGTGCCGCCGGAGCACTATTACCGTTCGCGGACGCGGCCGCGCTTAATCCGTGTAATAGTTTGTTATGTCCGGCTTCGCACTGACTCATGCCACACGCGACATATTTACATTTAAAAGACGTACGGTGATTCGCGCCTAAACATCTATAGCACAATCTGGCACCCTTTGCCAAGTCCCATCGCTCAGATATAGTCGCGGCTAGAAATTTCGAACACGCACTAACTTTGTGTTCTTTGCCGTTCTTACATATGGCGCACGCATCGCGCGAGACAGAGACAGACGATATCTGTCGTTTGGGCTTAGCTCCGGTTGACGCTGGCTTTTTCTTTAAATTACCATCGCGGTGCTTCACTTGAGCTATAGTCGATTTACTAGGACGCGATCTACTTCCCGTATCACGTGTGTATGTTTCGTGGGAATCTGACTCCGAATCCGAACTATATTCACGGTAGAACGCGGGGGCGCGAGACCCAGAGAGAGCTTGGCTCGATCGTCTCGGTTCGTGCACAGAGGAAACCGCCTTCACTGCATTCCGTGATTTCGAATCCGACCTATAGTCACGGTAGAACGCGGGGGCACGAGACCCAGAGAGAGCACGGCTCGATCGTCTCGGTTCGCGCACAGAGGATACCGCATTCACTGCATTCCGTGATCTATTGGACGGCTTATGTCGGTTTACGCGCTTGGCCGCAGTGCTAATTTCGTTAAGAAACTCGGATATCGCAACTAACCCGGGTGATTCTACGTTAGACTGCCTGTATTTGGCCCATTCATAGCGCACTATCAGATTCAATTTATCCACGATATTATTTACAAGCTCAGGCGCGTGTAAATATTGTTCTTGACGCAACGATCGAATGGTGGCGACGGCGTTCGCGATATGCGCGGCAAATGAGGCGATATTCGCATTGTCTTCGGACAAACGCGGCATGCGTTTGATGTTATGTATTTCCGTAAGAACAATTTCCTCAGGGTCGCCGAACTGCCGTTCTAGCGCTTCCATTATTTCGTACGGATCCTGAACCGTATACATGATTGATTTTACGGCGGTCCGAGCTTCGCCCTTAAGTGCGCGCCTAATCCGACTCACGTTATTGACGGCACTAAACATGGGCGACGTATCCTCGAACTCTGCCCTAAATGATATCCACTCGGTGATATCTCCGCCGAATGCGGGTAATTCTGGCGGTTTATGGTACATTGGCGCGTAGGTACCGTGCGGTACCTCTAAAAAGCGCGGTTGAGGTCTGCTAGCCCGATCGGCGGCTGCACGCGGCGCGGTCTCTTTCGGCGGCGGGATTTTAACGTTTTCACTCGCGATCTCGCGCTGTAACCTAGCTTGTCGTTCTACCCAACTTCTAGTCCGTTCTTCGACGGTCGCGTCACTGCTGCCGACAGACTGCGCCTTCAGTTGCGCAACCTGCAGCCTTAACTTTGCAGTGTCGGACTCTGCCTTAGCAACGGTTAGAGTGGCTTTATGAACCTCGAGCTCGGCCATTAGCACGGCTAATTTCTTATCGCGTTCCCTATTTACCGATTCGCGATTTCTTTTTGACGATTCGCGATCAGACGGCGCCCGCGGCGGCGGCGCGACATCGGTGTCTTTATGCACTAGCGTATTTGACCTACTGCGAACTAATACCGTATTGTCGAACGCTTCCGAGTGTACCGACTCGTTCTCACCGGTAGTGTTCCGGTTGCCACTGGTGCCCTTACTCCACGTATTTGTCTCGCCGGACGTAGTCTTTCCGGCCGAGGGGGTAGGGGTGTCCATGTTCGGTGCGGGGGCAGGCTGGCCCTTGGTGCGCGAGCGAAGGCTTCGTGCTTCCTTTTCGGACATCTTCTTCTTGGAACCACTTCACTTTACACTTTACACACGCGGGGGGTCCCTAACTATATACCTGCCTACGCCTATGATCTGACGTTACAGAGCGCAACGTCGATGCCCTAAGCGTGGATCCCTCGTGGCACTGAGTCTCCCGCAATGGCAAAGTGCAATGCCTAGAGCGTTTGAAAGCAGTGTGTTGGTATCAACCATGTGACACATGCAACGAAAGTTGCCAGGACACGTGAGTGGAGGTAAACCTACAACACTGCACGGTCCGTCCGGCAAGCCGGTAATTGGGGTATGGAAAGGTTATTGGGGTAGGGTCTGAACCGAAGCGAACTTCTAGGCTCAGCGCGTACTTTATTCTTTCTTGCTGTCTGAGTTAAGCAATAGTTCGCTTGAAACTCAGCGCGTACGTGTTTCTTTCTTCATTCGGCAGCGAAGGACCAAACTGTCGAGCGTAGACTGTAGCTTTTTTCTTTATATTTGTTCTCCGAAGTGAAGAAACGCAAGTCAGGAACGCGCCGGCCGCTATGTTGCCCAGAAGTCCGCTTTACCTCCAATTTACCACCAATTACCGGGATGTGTTTATGTGGAATAAAAACACATATTTAACTTTAATAATACTGGAGAGTGTTCAAGCAAAGTGCTTGGGTGGGTGAGTAAAACTCTCTGAATAAGCAACCAAGATCGGGGTTTATATAGGCAGAATATCCCGTCGTAGGTACTTTTCCAGCAACTAGGGAGTGTTACATGGAGAGTCAGTTTTATTTATTTCGACCAATCACCTTAATCTAATACATTTTATTAAATACAGTGATACAAGACTTAAAACTAGGCACATAACATTCCACACAATACATTAACATGATATAAACGGTAAAAAACACATAAAAGTAAAATTACACGAAATTACACGTAAAATCAAGATTAAACTAAAACATGCATGATTAAGAGCTATTCACGACAGATATACAAACAATTAAGTTTAATTACCGCAATGGAACACAAAAACAAAACGTAATAATAAATTCCAGTAAAATAATATAGAAATAACAAACATTAACTGACACTTCAATCGACCATTTTTTTTTGTAAAAAAAATCTTTGTAAGATACGGTCCGAATTGCGGATACGTACTATTTGTCAACTATGGTAGAAATTCTTAAAAGTAAAATAATTAATTTTGCGTGATGATCTGTGTATTTTTTGAGTTCGTTATTTTAATTGTACAATAAAATACCTAAAATATCGTATTTTATCAGTTTTTATCAAATCTTAAACTTTATTTTTATTTATTAATTATTAAGAATTCATACTCGTACGTGGTTTGGAACGATGCGGTCTGAAGTTTTTCGGGGGTCTATTATAAACCGTGAATATACTGTTGAATGTCGTTTTAACTTTTTTTGTCTGTTTCTTTTTGCTAACAGTGTGAAAGGGACAGAGATAATAGAACCCAAGTATTTCGATCTTTTATTAGACCCCGCATGTTGAAATGACATTTGACTATAAAGGTCACTTGAATGTCATTTTGTCTCACTCAGTGAGCAAAATCGCATTTTGCTCACTGTTTTTAAGAATCAAAGTACCCTTGTTCGAGCTGCTGAGGTGAAAATAATATTAAATACTTATAAATATTTAGTTAAAATAAGTATCCGTTGAGAAATTTCCTCCAGCGAACGCTCCGGCTGTGGAATGCCCCGAGAAATCAACAAAGTACCATATGGGCCAGGAGCGTCCAGTCAATACAAAGAAATCCCTCCCTTGGGAGCAAAATACTCTTTTACTCCCTGCGCATATGATAAATTAATATGTAACAAAAATCTAGTTAATCCTTTAAAATCATGAGCTAACCAAGTTGCTGTTATGACTAATTCCTTACATAATGCCGTGAGGAAACCACTATGAAGAAATGGTAGAAATGGGAGGGTGACTCCACGGTTGATAATCAACCTTCTGCTGTGGTAACACGGTCCATTTTTAAATAAGGGTCAATCGGTTTGGGGTATTTTCCTCTTGCTTTACCAATTTCGAAATACGGTTGAGGTTAAACAAATACAATTTATAGGTATAGAAACTTAAGGTGACGGATGAAAAGACTGTTGAAGAAAGATGAGAATATATTATCATATTCATATTATATGCTTGCCCTTAGAGTTGGTCAAAGACGCCTAGTCTTAGTAAGATGGCATATAGTCGAGAAATTGGGGCGGGTTTCATCGTGGTAGGGTGGCCTAGGGGTTCAAGGCGTTAGCCCGGATAGCTAAAGACGCCGGTTCGAATCCGGCCTTCACCACTAGAGACTTCCTCACTTTTTATTTAATAGGTATATGACGTCTATTTCAGTTTATAAAGATGAGAACAAAAGTGGACCCGTGGAGGACCCGCGCTAAATCGCCTTTTCGTAAAATTTCCTCACTTTAAAACATTTGACATCAACGCGCTCTTGAGACCGCACTTAGATTTTACGGCACTAGTTTAGTGTACTTTTAGTTTCTTTATTGGTAAAATTTATTTTAGAGGTAATACAATTTTATGTAAGCTAATTACATAAATACAACTCTAGATACATTTTGTACATAGCTATGTATGTCGCTTGTGAGAATGTACAGTTCCTTATATGATAATTATGTAGATTGTAGAGTATTTGCGGAAAGAGAGGAGTTGTAGAATGTATTGGGTTCCATACATATACAAGTTGTAGAATATATTGGGTTCCATACATATACTAGTTGTAGAATGTATTGGGTTCCATACATTTCATGACTCTTCTCTTTTCGCAGAGACTCTAAAGTCTATTTTTTTATTCGGTAGACTAAAATGACATTTCATAGTATGAACATCATGTGTCATTCCATACTATGAAATTTCATTTTAGTCTACCGAATAAAAAAATAGACTTTAGTCATTATTTTCTAAAATAGGTATAATCTAGTTCATAAAATCATCAACAGAATATCATGCTTGGTCTACTCGTAGAATTAGACAGTTATTAATTAAAAGTTTTTATTGTTTCAGTTTGTCGCAGCAAGTGTTGTATATTATTAAAAAAAACGGCATTACTAATTGCATTACCCACCGGCCTTGAGTAACTGGGTCTGTTCCAAATTTTCGTCCATTACAATATAAGGTAATGTCATGTTTCTTCACGTTGCGATAAAGTCATATCTCCAAACAAGTGATACAATGATATAAGCCTTTTTTGATTAGAACAGTGTATAATACAAAGATTACAATGCATTGCATGGTGTCATTATTATTACCTAATAAGAGTTGTGTTTGTTGTTTTACAAGCTTTGTTTGTTTTTTTTTTTGACTTGTCATGCTCGTAAAGTTGATGTTAAGTCGCGTGTCGGCATACAGTTGCTTTTTAGTGCATAAAGTAAATATATTACGACACTTAATGACTTAAAAATAAAGCCCAAAACCTGTCTTACAAACTGCCACTGTTGCAACTGGGTGGAGGCTGTGCGCGGGCCCCAGTACTCATTTCTTTAGTCTTGAATAAATACGGTTGAAATTGACTTTTTAGATCACAATACTAAACCAATAATATGTATATTAACTCACGTTTATAGCGGGTCTAACGCGAAATTTATAATATGTATTTTCCATTTACGTATTTGTACAAAAACGATTAAAGGACGACTCATGCTAGACCGGCCGGGGCCGGGCCGGAGCTACCGGCGCTTCGTTTTCTATGGAAAGCACCACGTGATCACCGATCAGCCGTCTTAGAAAATGACATGGACGCAACGGTCCGGGCCCGACCCGGTCTAGCGTGAGTTATCCCTAATCATTTGACTAAATCGAGGTTTTCACCGTTACCATTATCGATCTATTGTCTATGTATCTGAGACAATTCAAAAATAAATATTAGATGTAGATCGACCTATTAGTCCCAAACTAAGCAAAGCTTGTAATGGGTACTAGGTGACGATATACATACAGAATACATAATAGATGACATCCGTTTCATATCTTAGATGGTTGGCAGTCCTCAACTGTGCGTTTCTCCTGAAACTTCCTGCCTCGCACAGCTAAACTGTGGAATGGACTGTCGCCTGCAGTATTTCCGGACCGATACGGCCTTCAAACGTTCAGGAAACGAGCGTATTCCAAGGCTGGCAACTTATTACAACCCCTCTGGTGTTCGTTTGCTTTCTTTATCATACAAAAAAAAAGTTACTTTATTATGTGGTAAAGGCCAGTAATGAAGACTTGTCCACTATAGCAATAGCCGGCATCTCGCAAGCTCGCAAACAAAAGTGGCATATCAACCTTTCTCGGCCGATTGCGCAACTGGCAAGTAGGTCGTCGAAACCGAGAGTGCTACGTGATGGACTCTTGTACACTCAGTGACCGGCGATGGACCTTATGTATATTGTAATAAGGTTTAGGAGTAGCCAGGAAACAGTTATAAAAACCGTTTTCTGTGTAGCAAGGACAGCATCGCTAACGAAAAATGATAGTTTTTGTATTGATTTTTACAAATTTTCATCAAAGGAAAATTAAAAAATGAACACTATACTTGCAAGGAAGCTCTGACCAAACCCTTCCTCTTGAATCACTCTATCTATTAGAAAAAAACCGCAACCTAATCGGTTGCGTAGTTTCAAAGATCTAAGCATACATAGGGACAGACAGCGGGAAGCGTCTTTGTTTTATACTATACCCAGCATTTCGTTCTCAGCATTTTAAAACGACTAATTTAGTCCTACCTAAAAGCTAGATTCACTGCGAGTTAAGAGGAAATATCTCGTAATTCATTACGTGACACGTATGTATGTTTGTCCGTCTTCGCAAACAGCCGGTGTCCAATGTTTGATCAGACCTCATTGCCTACAAGGCCATGGGCATTAGCTTAATACGCATTCCGATACCGGTCATTGAAAATAGTTATTTGTATAACAAGAGATCAAAGTTTGATATTTCTTCGAGTGCTTATTTTGAGTCCCGTGCAAGCGAAAGATTCTAATACTAGATTCACGAGCGTAGCGTAGCTACGCTCGTGAATCTTATTTAGAATCTTGAGCGTAGTAAGGGACTCAAAAGAGTCAAAAGCGCACGAGATGTAAATAACTTTGATCTCGTGTAGTTCACAAAATTTTTCACCTCTGAAGTGAGAACATATTAGAGAACCCGAAAAATGTATTCCTTCTTCATCACTTACCTATTCACTCATGTTTTCTTAAGATATACCAACAATTAAGTTTTCACCTCAGCAGCTCGAACAAGGGTACTTTGCTACTTAAAAACAGTGAGCAAAATCGCATTTTGCTCATTTTGTCTCACTCAGTGAGCAAAATGCGATTTTGCTCACTGTTTTTAAGTAGCAAAGTACCCTTGTTCGAGCTGCTGAGGTGAAAAAAATATTCTGACCCCTTGGAACTAAAGCTTCCGTCACACAGGCGAGTTTTCCGGGCGGGGCGTGAGTGGGGCGTGAGCGTTTTATATGTAAAAGCGGCGCACCCCGCTCTTGCCCCGCCCGGAAAACGCGCCTGTGTGACGGAACCTTAATATGTCATATACGAAAATCTCATGCGTTCGCTGATATTACCAGGGGTCTTACCGTGATGTCCTTATTGCGATTCTGTTTAGGACCTAATGAATCGGTAAAGGACGGAGCTACGCGACTTATCGTATAGCTCCATAGAGCGTTTCCACATTTTCCGATCCGTACCCCTAGCGTAAATTTCATTCGATAGCGTGACGTGACGTACGCGTTTGCGTTAAATGTCATTTTGTATGGGATTTTGAGTTTTTATAACGCGGCGCGCGCGTTGTTCAAAATCCCATAAGCTCCCTCCACACTCGTGCGCGAATCGCGCCGAACGTCGTATAAAATCGAAAACAGTCAAGCAAATGGTCATGTCAAAAGTCGAGCATGGTCGATATAGATCAAATTATGTAAACATTGAGTTTCTATAGGTAATGTTAATATCCAGAGAGGAAAATGGGGACTGCGTTGGTATGATGAAGCGTCCCCTTTCCTCTTAACACAATGCCCAAGCGCATGTCACGATACTCGTAGAGTCTCATATTTAAGGAAAGTGAGGTAAACTAAACATTGTCATCCCCAACTCTAAAAGAGATTAAACGCAAGCTCTATTCGTCCACACATGCACTTTAACAACTACGTAATAAGGTTGAAATTGCAATGATACTTTTGTAAAGCCAAAGGGAATATACGTCCTTTTCGCGTGGCCTGCGCAAGAGTTCCGTGAATCCGTGTACCGATTTAAAGGTTTTATGTAATAGTAAGCGGTTTCTCGGCTGCAGATTCGTCATGAAGTGTAATAATTACGCAAAAACTATGGAAATTTAGTAACACACTGCTTTTAGTTGTTTTTAGTAATATTTCAACGCCGCTTAGAAGTAACAATCTGCGGTATTCGGAAAACAAGATCCGTTCTAGAGAAGAGAACGATACGATATGTACTAGATATATACCAACTAGCTTAGATTTCAACTAGATATCTTTTGCAGCTCAATTCGGGCAACCAATGTCACTTTTACGTTAAATTATCGTTTTAAGATCGTTTCAAAATCGTTTTGAGATCTAAAAATACATAGGTAACGAGACGTTTTAGACATTGTGAAAATCGTTCAAAGGTATCTCCAGAATCGCGAAAATGTCAAATTTGACAGGCTAGATCTTAAAAATATCGTTGTCGTATTTTGGTGATGTCTAATAGATATCTAGTTCAAAATCCGAATTGGGCCCAATGTGCTAGTTGCGGAACATTCTTATCCAAAATTCACGAAATTTCTGAAAGTTCCCGTTCAGATTAGGAATTATTACTCAATGTCCATAACTGTTGACATACGGCTACCATCAGTTTGGCACTGACATAAACACCGTCGAGAACGTAATTTACTTTCTATACATCTCGCTCGTACTCGCATATTAGTGCAAACGAGATGTATAGAAAGTAAATTACGTTCTCGATAGCGTAAATGTCAGTTTTGACACTGTCAGTGACTCATGGTACGGGCTCTAGTGTAATTTTTCATTCGATAGCGTGACGAGCGTTCGCGGTTTGCGATATATGTCTATCTATCTATAAAATATAGGCTAGTGATACAGCCAGGGGATCTGAAGAGCATAATTTTAAACAGATTATTATTTCAGTGTTTTTGAGATAAAACATTAATCACTCGCGCGACGAGCATATATCTTCAGTCGCAAGTTTTGCGCGGCGGCCCATACCTTTGGTTTACTTCGAGACCAAGCTTCATAATTTCATAGAAGTTTGACGAATAACACTATCACAGTCTGTGCTATCAAAATCGCTGCCGAGTTAGCTTGGTCTGACTCTAATTTCCAGGCTTTACGCCTCGTCCTAAATAAAATGACGTTCATGTCGCAGTGGACGTCAAAAATATGTTTACATTTTTCGCCTTATTACAAAGGAGTAAGGTGCAAAAGTGTAAACATATGTATATGTATATGACGTCGACTGTACGATAATCGAATAAGTACACAATGTTTGGAGAGTATGTGTTAATTGTATGGACATCTCTTCCCAACACGAGAGTGCGAGAGAGACCGGTGATATGTTTTGGCAAAGTAAACATTAGAAAAAAAAGTGAAGTTTGCTTGTATGCCGTTGACTTCAAGATGTCAAATACGAAGATAGGACACCTAGGTGACATTGAAGGTATTTTACATAGGTGTGCTTATTATTCAAGCCGACATGGAGTATGGTAGCACAAGGGTAAAAAAAACGGGATACTATTACTAAGACTCCGCTGTCCGTCCGTCTGTCCGTCTGTCTGTCACCATGCTGTAACTCATGAACCATGACAGCTAGATAGTTGAAATGTTCACAGATGTTTTTCTGTTGCCGCTTTAACATTAAATAGACACTAAAAACAAATAAAAATATAATAAATATTTAAGTGGGTCGGGTGGGTCGTTTCTACCTACGCAAACTGGGTAATGTATCATAATAATAATAATATAATAATCGTGAAAGCCGAGAAGGACAAGTCCAGTAAGTACCTAGACTTGGCTCACGAGATAACCGCCATGTGGGATGTTGATTCGACGATCATTGTCCCGATAGTTGTTTCAGCGAACGGTCTAATAGCGAAGAGTCTCGACCAACATCTTGAGAGACTCTCGCTAGGTGGTTGGATCAAGGGTCAGATGCAGAAGGCGGTGATCTTGGACACGGCGCGGATAGTCCGCCGCTTCCTCTCTCTGCAGCCCTGACCACCGGCAGCTTGGGCCTTGCCCCGCTGCTGGCGGCACCCTAGGTTAGGTTTTTTATAATATGTTTATAAGTATTTTGTATTGTTTTTGTAAGTGTTTTTGTATTTTATTTTTATATCCATATTATAAATAACCTAATCTAAGAAATTAAATGAATAAAGGAATAATAATAAGAGAGTTCAAATAAATAAAGAGAATAATAATAAGTCCGCAGGGCAGCTTGTGGCGAGCTGTTGGGGAGTAACGACCCCACGGACCAGCAGGCATTCTACATGACATTAAAGCTCTCCAAAGGGCCTCTACGTGTTGGATCTATATCCCCACGCAAGCCTATCAAAAGACCGGGATTTATAGGCCCGTGATCCCAAAAAAGGAGATACAAATAATAATAAAGAGGAGATACAAATAATAATAATAAAAATAGTTCTTTATTTACAGGTATAAACCCATTTCAAAAATTAAGTACAGTGTAAAAATACAAAAATACAAAAAATAAAATAATAAAAATGTAAAAAACACTTAGAAAAAATACCTAAAATTAATAATAATTATGCAGTCATGGTCAGGATCGTCACTTCCTGTTCCTCTCACGGTGCACGGATATAAAGAATACCCTTAATAAATGATAGAAAGAATACCCTTTATTGGCACACCTCAGTTAAAGAAACAATTGATAGAGGTAGAGATAGAGGTAGGTAGACAACAGGTGGTCTTGTCTCTTCCAAACAACCTTTGGGTTTTATATTTCTAATATTGGAGCAAATTTAGGCGCATCTTACGGAACTATTCTTGTAAAGACTTAAATTAAATCTAAATTTCATATCGATATTTTCTGTACTTAATATCGGGACTAGGAGGCCAATTCAAACTTGAATTGTGAGTATTGTGACATCAAAATTATATCAGTCACCCGTGCGTCACGCTCGTTCCAATACATGTACGGACAAGTATGTACTTACGAGCGAAATGCACGGACAACGTCATTTATATATTTTATATATCAATATCAGTTTGATGTCACAATGTACATAATTTTTGTTTGAATTGGCTTCTAGTTAGTCTAACCAAAGAACCAACATCACTAGGCAAAATGTTAGAAATCGCACAGCTAGGTATTATGTAAACCTGAATTCGCTCATAACATAATATTTATGAATATTTAAGATTAAGATTTGGGTTAGATTGCTAATCGTTGCTGAAATCTAGTCGGCAATTATGTTATAAATAGATATTAAGAAATTGGTTCACAACAGTAAAATAATTAAGAAAGATATGTACGTAAGTACCTATACGAGTATATTTTCTTGAATTTTATGAGACAATCTTACACACATCGACCTAGTCCCATTTGTGTTGTGTTGTGGGTACTATATGACGATAATAGATAGATACTTAAATACCCTTATTCATAAACGCCTGATGCTAAGTTAATCAGCTGATGATCATCGTTTGTCCCTCTCTATGGCATAAGGACAGATAGAGACAAACGACGATCATCAACTGATTAAGTTAGCAGCCGTTTATGAATAACTCCAATAGAAAACATCCAAAACTCTGGAATTACCTGGATTCGAATCCGCCGGGACTGTTACAAAGTGTCTTCGAAAAGTGAAAGAATCTTGTTTTATTGGTAAAATTGCATAAACGCACGTGGAACAAGTTTAAATGTTGGTTTAGTTAGTAATTATATTTATCTTCGTATGATCTTCTCATAGTTTCCTTATACGCCCAGATCTAACAGGTTATGGGCCCAGGATGCTTCCACTGCGCTTCCTCATGATTAGTAGATGTCGCTACCGACTGCCATCAATTATATTTCATAAGCTTTTGTTAAACATAATCTATGTTATTTAGGGTCAGTGAAGAAAAAAAGCGCTGGAAACCTAGTGGTAAGAGCGTACTGCGACTTTCAATCCGGAGGTCGCGGGTTTGTAGGAACTTATGTAGGATATATATCATTCGATATTGACCAGTCGCTTTTCGGTGAAGGAAAACATAGAAACCGGACTAAACTCAATAAGGCTTAGTTTTCCATCTGGATTGGAAGGTCAGATGGCAGTTGCTGTCACAAAAACTAGTGCCTACGCCAATTCTTGGGATTCGTTCCCAAGCGGATCGTACGCTTCCATGAGCCGTGGCAAAAAGTTGGACAGCGCGAGGAAGTTGATGATGTTATTCTTTTATGAAAAGAGAGACAGAATTTTCCATATTTCCACAAAATCTTGACGATAAGTATACGATTCACGATTTGATAGCTTATTGCATTAGCAGCTTGTTGAAAAATCGTGTTTCCTTAGGCATACGTATGTATGTTGTATTAGTCATCAATATATTAAGTCTTACATATATGATCTATAAATGAAAAGTTAGGCGGTTATCACACTGGATCCGACTCGCACGTAGTTTCGATGTCTGTCCGACGTGCGATCGCATCCAATATGATAGCCGCCTTAATGCCTTAATATTTGCCCGAAAATATAAAAATATATCCAACTAGCTAGCTACTCGCTAGTGGCCTAGCGGTAAGAGTGTACAGTGTACGACTTTCAATCCGGAGGTCGCGGGCTCAAAACCCGGTTCGTACCAATGAATTGTTCGGAAGTTTCGGAACCTTATGTACTAAATATCATTTGATATTTACCAGTCGCTTTTCGGAGAAGGAAATAGTTGCTTATTATTCTCAAAATATCTGAAAATTTCTGGAAACGTTCGTAAGAAATTTCTCATACGGATTTCCCATTCCCGTTCTGATTACTAGTTAGTTCAGGCATAGGTACCTAGGCACTCATACCTGCCGTGCAAGATGCTCCTTTATCGAAAATATCTTCGATTTGAGTTCAATGCAAAGCTGTATGAATTTAATGTTTTACCGTTTGGCCTTAGTACCGCTCCCTTTGTGTTTACAAAAATAATGAAACCAGTCACCAAATTGCTCAGAGCATGTGGTTACCTGTCCTCTGTCTATTTAGATGACTTTCTCTTAATAGGAAGTACTTATGAGTCTTGTTTGGACAATATTTTAGCTACAAAGCAATTGTTAACATCTGTAGGCTTCGTTATAAATGAAGAGAAGAGCAACCTGGTACCTAATAATAGGTGTAAATTTCTAGGTTATATCATAGACACCAAAAATTTCCAAGTTACTTTGCCTGATGATAAAATAAATAAAATAAAGAAAGAATTGAATCATTTTAAGACTGCCCGCCGGTGCAAAATAAGAGATTTTGCGCGTTTAATCGGGCTGCTTAACTCGGCATGTCCTGCAGTAGAGTATGGCCGGCTTTACACTAAAGAATTCGAAAGACAAAAATACCTCAGTTTAATTAATGACCCAGAGAATTTTGACAGGTATATGAACATACCTCAGACGTTGAAGTCAGAGTTTGATTGGTGGTGTCAGGCCATTAATAAACCTTCCAACAAAATTAAGTATGACGACTACTGCTTGGAAATTTTTAGTGATGCTTCTACCTCGGGGTGGGGGGCGGCGTGTAGAGAGGAAACTGTAGGTGGTCCTTGGTCTGTAGAGGAGAGTCGCAACCATATTAACTATCTAGAAATAATGGCGGCCTTTCATAGCTTACAAACTTTTGCTAAAGGCATGTCAAACTGTCAAATCTTACTTCGTGTCGATAACACGACGGCAATTTCCTATATTAATCGAATGGGCGGTGTGCAGTTTCCTCATCTCAACCGCGCTGCAAAGGTTCTTTGGCAATGGTGCGAGGCACGGAATATTATTGTTTACGCCTCTTATATTAAATCGGTAGATAACACTCTGGCAGATGCCGAATCGCGTCGTCCTCACCCGGATATCGAATGGGAACTAAATAATTTCGCTTTCAATATTATTGTTAAACAATTTGGAATGCCAGAAATAGATCTTTTTGCTATTTCTTTGAATAAAAAATGTTATATATATGTTTCCTGGTACAGGGATCCACACGCTTTTTCCATAAACGCCTTCACCATTTCATGGAACAAATACTACTTTTACGCGTTCCCTCCTTTTTCGATGATTTTAAAAACAATAAGAAAAATCATAAGAGACAACGCTACGGGTATAATGATAGTCCCCTTTTGGCCAACTCAACCGTGGTTTCCCCTATTTAAGCAACTCCTTGCCACGGAGCCCTTATATTTTGAACCTAGTAGCGACCTGATCATATCTAATTCCAGCGATCGCAGCGTACACCGCCGACTTACCCTGGTTGCCGGAGTCTTATCCGGGAGTCGCTACTAAGACATGGGACCCCTCCGTCATCCATAAATATAATGGTTGCATCTCTATCCGATAATTCTATTAAGCAGTATGATTCTTGCCTAAAGAAATGGCACAGTTTCTGTACTATTAATAACGTTGATTTATTCACTTCTTCAATAACAGAAGTATTAACTTTCCTTACACAGTTATATGAAGGTAATGCTCAGTACGGTACTTTAAACAGCTGCAGATCTGCTCTGTCCCTACTTTTAGGCACGCATATTGGTAACGATGATCGTATTAAACGTTTTTTTAAGGGCGTTTACAGAATGCGCCCGCCTTTACCTAAATATAATCAAACATGGAACACTTCAACAGTATTAGACAACCTAGCATCTTGGTTCCCTAATCAAAATCTTGATCTGGATAAGATAACTAGAAAACTTGTTACTCTGCTCGCTCTCGTAACAGCGCACAGGGCTCAGACATTAACTAAAATTCTTGTAAGTAATGTTGAATTTAATATAAATGAAGTCACTATTAAAATTCCCGATCTCATTAAAACCTCGAGGCTGGGCGCAGCTCAACCTTTGTTGACCTTACCGGCATTTCCGGAAAAGCCAGAAATTTGTCCGGTTAAAACGCTATCTGTTTACATAGATAGAACCAAATTGTTACGTCACAATCACGATTCTCTCTTTGTGAGTCTAAAAAAACCTCATAAACCAGTAACTTCACAAACGATAAGTCGTTGGATTAGATTAACTTTAGGAGAATGTGGTATAGATATCACAATGTTTACCGCTCATAGTACGCGACATGCGGCGACCTCTAAAGCGCATAGTCTGGGAGTAAATTTGGATGTAATAAGGAAAACCGCAGGATGGAGCGGATCTTCAGTTATATTTGGTAAATTTTATAACAGATGTATTAAAGAGACCGATAATTCAACCTTTGCCAAAACTATTATGTCTAATGTACTTTAATTAATTGTGTTATTACTTTGGTAACCATTCAATGGTTACTGACAATTTGTTTTGGTTAAAGTATTAAATTTATTTGCTTATTATTAACTTGGTTTATTTATTATTTCGATATTTCACTATTCCTCTCAAGGTCTACATTGTGTTTATTTCTAATCTAGAAGACGAAGCAAAAAGGATAATTAATGATTAAACGAACTTACCATAAGTGAAGTTCAATCATAATTATCCAAGTTGCTTCGTCGAATAGATTAGAATCCCGCCCTCCCGTTTATACTTGCCCTTATTGTGAAATATCTTCATTATATAAACATTACTTCTTATAGTGATAGGTATAAACTATATGCATACTTATATGTTTGCACTTATATAAAGGTATGTTGTATCTCTGAACTAAATGATGGTAATGTCAGATGTCAAAACGTTTTTAAAATTATTTTTTTTCTATTCTCTAAAATTCAGTGTTTCAGGTCATGCATTACGTGAAACTAAAACTTTGGGATGAGCCCCTCTGCAGAGCCACCTTAAAATCTCTTATTGATAATGCTCAAAGCCCTGCAGAGCGCGCTCGCCTCCTAGCCGTTTCGGAGCCAGAGTCGGGGCTCTGGCTCCATGCGTTGCCATCCCCCAACATAGGCACCCTCCTTGAGAGAACGACCCTCACACTCGCTACCAGTCTGCGATTGGGGGTCAAAACCAATGAGCCCCACCGCTGCCGCTGTGGCTCCAATGTTGACGAGCTGGGCCACCACGGCTTGTCCTGCCAGAGAAGCGCGGGCCGCATCTCTCGCCACGCCTCCCTGAATGATGTCATCCGGAGGGCGCTTGCTTCCGTTAGCGTGCCGGCCATCCTTGAGCCGAACGGTATCGCACGCGACGACGGCAAGCGGCCCGACGGGATGACACTCATTCCTTGGAGGCTGGGGAGGACGCTTGTGTGGGACGCCACCTGCGTTGACACGCTCGCACCGTCCCACCTACAGGCGACCTCCGTCAAGGCGGGAGCTGCGGCTACAACCGCTGAACAGAACAAGCGGCGCAAATATGCTGTCCTCGGCGAGGGCTACATATTTGCGCCGTTTGGCGTAGAGACTCTGGGACCGTGGGGGCCTAGCGCAAAAAGCTTTTTTAAGGAAATGTCCCAGCGTCTCATTGACACCTCAGGTGACCGGAGGGCTGGCAGCTACCTCGGACAGAGGATAAGCCTGGCCATCCAAAAAGGTAACGCTGCCAGCCTTCTGGGCACCATATCGCATGATGAAGGTGACCTGGGGAGCATTTTTTACTTATAAGTTTTGTTTAAGATTTGTTTTATTTTAGTTTTAATTTTAACGTTTAGTTTCTCAATGGTTTTAACTCATTTTTTAACTGCAGTTTACGACTGTTTCATTTATCTATGTCACTCATTGGCGTCTATATCAAGTCTCATTGGAAATCGAAACTAAGTTTGAAAACTAACTGTAAGATAAGAAAGTTTGGTAATAAACATGCAGAAAAATCAGAGAACATTTCTTGGGAACTTCGAAAATATTGATAATACTTTTTGGCACATTGCTAATTATAAATACCTTAGTTCCGATATATTGAGTGATCGAAACCATTTTTACCAGGGGGGCGAAACTGTTCCTTTCGGACATTGTCGGCTCAGTTCGGCTCAGCATTGCTATGAGCAATTATTAGGGTTGGCACAACTTGACGTCCCTTTGCATGTATAACCGACTTTATACGACCACATATAAGATAATAATAACCTCTGAATTTTGACAACCCTAAATAGCTGAAAGGGATTTAAGGGATAGTACATAAGAAAGGAACAGCATGATTCATCATCAAGGGGACGGACTGAAAATCAGCGCTGCGCAGGCAATTTGTAATGAAATGACTGACGCAGCGTATGCTGAGCCCGTTCCTTTTGCCGCACAATTATTCTTATTTTTTTTTTCAATCCTTATGTTTTGTAACCTGTATGCTTTTTGTGTTGCAATAAATGGTTTCTTATTCTTATTCTTATTCTTATTTATTCTTATCCCTGAATCGCTGTCAAACTTCGGTTTTGTAGGAAGTTTCTTTTCTGTACGGTAGTACTAGGTATTACTTGTGCTTTTACCAATAAATACCTAAACACTTAATTGTAAATAAAAATTCGCTATAGCAACTTACATACTAAAAAACTTAAAAGTAACCTAAACTTGAACTCACAAACTCGAAGAAATGCGTTAGAAGAGATGAAGTTAACTAAAAACGAAATCTATTAAAAAAAGGAATAACTTAAAATGGAACCTTCGAAAGATTTAGAGACTTTTCCCAACTTTTAAGAAACTTTTTGGTACTTTTGGAACAAACCGGAAAAAATCTTATTACTAGTAAAATTAAATTAGGTTGTGAAATTCGCTTAGCTATAACTATCACTTACTTTTCAGGGCCCAAAGGCTCTTCTCCCTCAGCCCCTCGATGTATTCCTGCATGTCCTCGAGACAGCTCCCGTTCACCGTCTTCTGCAGCTCATCCCACTGACTCACTAATATATCGGCATCGAACACCCTCAGCATGTCTTCAATACCGACCATTGAAGAGTTACTCCTCAACGCCCTGCTTTCGTTCACCGTATTTCGTATGGAATCGCTCAATTTCGTTAAAACATCCTTAGGTTTTGTCGTAGTTTTCTCCCTTGCGCTCTTTATTATATGCTGGACGTAGTGAGATTTTTCGGTGCTGGACGTTTTGGGTTGCTCGAAAGCTTCTGCGAACGTCAGTCCATCGTCGTCCGCGAATAAATCGAAGGAATCTTCGGTTGTCGAAGACTTCGTTAGCACTGATCCGATCAGGTCCGAGTTTCCCTCGGGGAGCTTAGCGCCCTTTATATTCTGGAAAGCGTCTATTAAGGCGCTTCTTAGTCGCTCTTCCCTAGGGTTTTCTTTCAGCTCCGCCGCAAAGGCACTACACAGCAGCACTAAGATCGCGATCATGTTCGGCATGTTTCGTGACATGTCAGCGTGCGCGCGGCATGGCAGTCTGCGCGCGACTGCTGCGCGTGCGCAGAGCCGCTGGTGACATAACAGACACTTTCACTGCGTAGTGATGGGAGTTTTGGAGGCTTTTGAGGTATGTGTGATGATATACATATGCTTGAGCTAGGTCTCAAAAATAGGTAAATTTATATAGGAAACAACCTTTGTGTTATAACTTAATAAACTTGTAAAAATATAATAACTATGATACAAGTAGAATAATTTAATACATTTTCATCGACATTTTCTCGTCTTATATTTTTATGAAATACTTAATTTTAGCCAAACGGAAAGTGGTACGTAAATGTTAGTGGTAAATATCCAGGTATAGTCGAGAGCTTTTTAAAAAAGTACCTATATATCTACCTAATTTGGTAAATGTAAAGATGTATGTAACTCTTTGCTTTCAACCGAAGGCCGATAATTTGTCCCTAGGCCGAGGGCCTTGCGTCCCAGCACTACCTACTAGTTGATATGATACGTAATCTTACACCTCACCAAGGTGCCTTAATTTATGCAATGTACTTGAATGCAAATAAATATATATCCTATCCCTATCAATGGGTCATTATTTACTCTCCGAAGGAAGTCTTACTTCCTATCAAATCAGCGATGATTTCTAAGTAAATTCAAAATGTATTCAGTAAGTGGGCCTCAAGGGCTCTTACAAGTGACATCATTTAGTGACATGAAAAATACATAGCAACATTTATAAATACTACTACAACCAATACCTAGGTAAAAAACATTACATTAATAATCTTAAAATAAATAATTACTACTTACAATATAACAGACAGTCTATGGTTAATAATACATTAAATTTTGAGATGTAAAAGGTCCCCAATGTCAATTTCATCGATTGATGCAAATAAACATCTCTACCTCTTTTAATGCTGGCACAAGGTGGCATCACAAGCACAGGCTGAAAACCAAAACCGAGGTTGTTCAAAAGGCCGAAGCCAAAAGCCTCGTGTCCCAACACTAATATCCTCATCCCAAATGACCATGCTCGCTCAATAATATGTCAATAAAAATGTGTACAGTAATGTCACGGCACACATGCTGAAAGCCACAGGCCTCTTAAATTAGTGTTAAGTCAGTCAAAAGGCCGAGGCCTAAAGTTTGTACCATCACTATCCGCAACCTAGTTAGCTTTCTTACACAGTTAATTAGATACATTTTATGCAACTAAAGATCTCTAATGCTGGCAACAAGACACGTCACAGCTCCAGGCCGAAAGCTGAAAACGCAGGGTGGTTACCGAGGCCTAAATGTTGGCCGAGGCCGAAAGTTCCCATCACTATAGACATCCTAGTTAGCTCGCTTACGCAGTAATTAAAGCAGTAACATTTGCATACAACGCCCGTAATATTATGCAACAACTTTCATAACTTACAATCGTGTGTCCCTTGTTAATCGCGTTTCGTCGCTGTCACAGGTGTATCGTTTGTTCAAAGGTTAACTGGAAGAATTCTCTCTCTCTCTTGTATTAATTCCTTCCTTCCCGCCTCGTACAACGAAACTGTGGAATGAACTTGGCCCTTGGCCCTTGGTATTTCTCGACCGACGCGACCTTCAAACCTTCAATAACAGAGCGTAATCCCATCCTAAATGCCAGCAGCGCACTTGTAACCCCTCTGGAGTTGCAGGCGTCTATGGGCGACGGTAATGACCGGGCCATCGGGCGATACGTCTACTCGTTTGCCTCGTATAAAAAAATGAATTACGCCTCTGAGCTCTGAGCTTAACCCGTAATAACATATACTAATCTATGCTTAGCTATTGTATTAAAATTATTTAATTTATGTAATCACTATCGGCGTTATTCATAAACGTCTGCTAAGTTAATCAGCTGATGATCAACGTTTGTCCCTCTTCTGTGGCATAACGACAGATAGAGACAAACGACGATCATCAACTGATTAAGTTAGTAGCCGTGTATGAATAACGCCATATAAATATAAGTGTTTAATAAAAATGCGATTAAGTATTTCAATGCCTCTATTTCCTAAAATTAACAATGAACGGAAACGGAAATAGCTAGGTAAAACTAAGAACCGTTCGTCTGCTTTCAAGAACGCAAATATGTCTTAATTTTGACAGTTCAACATAATCGATCGTCAATCTTGTCGATCAAATCAAACTTTAAATAATAAATAAAATAAATACAATATGTCGCATGCGTGGTGGGAAAGTTTGGTCATTCCACGTCCAAATATTTTGCAGTAACACACACCCGAACTGCAGTTTTCAAAACAATATGAATATGGCGGACGCAATTTTTTGCATCGAGTTTTATTTGTTTTTAGTGTTCAAGGAAATCGGTGATCAATTGAATGAATGGCAGAATGTATTGAATGTTATTACTTATTTGAGGATGTGGAAGTGTTTTGACGTTCGGTCGATTCGTATTGTTATTGGGCGATTACCGATTCAAATACGTTTTGCCTACGAAAAGGGGGAAGCATTCGGGTTTTTAATACGTATAATTGATTTAATATTGTAAGTCATTTGCGGAAGTGCCGCACTCTTATTGACGCTATTTGTAACATAATTTGTGACGTTATCTATGAAAAGGGACCTTATTGTCGATGGCGCTTACGCCATTATTAACGACGCTCCGATATTAATACAATGCCGCGCGACGCTGTGCGGCGTAAGCGCCATCGACAATAAGGTCCCTTTTCATAGATAATGCCCCATTTTATTGCACAATCAATACCAATGATGATGAATACGACGAAATACAACAATTTATTGTAGAAAATAATTAATTATAAGCCTTTTTTATTTATTTATACTAGTAATTATTTTTGGTTCATCATTCTAAATACAGTCATATTCCACACATGTCAAAAAATACAATAATAAAAAAACCTTAAAAACTACTACATTTAACACAATGGCAAATATGATGATGAATTGATTCGATAATGATATCGTGATTGTGTCGCAGTCGGATTGTATAATCCGCCGTATTACATTTCGGCTAGCCGTTTTACAAAACAGGGGCGTTTTGAAATGCGGCGGTTCGACGATTAGCCGGATTGAACGCGGCTGAATGAAAATCCGCCGGAATGTATTCGGCGCCATACGTTCTTCAATACGGCTAGCCGTAATGTAATACAGCGAGTCATTAGCCGCCGCTTTGACAGTTTTTAGTTCCCATTTTTAACACTCGTGGCGCTGCCTGACATAACAACAACAAACTATGAAAAATGCTGGGGTGTCCATCAAATCTGGAGTTCGTCGGACTGTTTCTTCGTCCGTGAAAACATTACACTTTGGGGAAAAAAGCGTAGGTAGGTAAGTAGGTTAGGTTCGTTAGGTAGCTTCAGATGCCCGAAGGGCAAACCGCCCAGAAATAGGAGCCCCGCTTGCGGGGCTCCGTCTATTTAAGTTGTGAAGGAAATGTTTTGGAAAAGAAACACATGTAGTGCGGTGGGACCATGGTAAAAATAAATTAAATTGCAAACATTGTCAAACTCCGGTTACGTAGGCGACCGAAAGAACTGGTCACTCTACAATCTAAATAGTAGATACGATGCGGCTAAACGTTAGCCGCCTTATTGAAGAACGTATCGCAATGACAATCCGGCTAATCGTCGAACCGCCGCATTTCAAAACGCCCCTGTTTTGTAAAACGGCTAGCCGTAATGTAATACGTCGGATTATACGATCTGACTACGACAATTGTACAGAATCGTAGATGGAAATAGTCACGTGACTTTTCGTAGCATTTGTCATTCCAATACATAATTACTTATCGTTTGACGTCGATGTTGTATGATTGTCATCTTGGCTAGGCCAGGGCAGTCTTTTCCTTTTCGTACAGCTACGTACGTACTTATACTTATATGTACGTACGTACTTTGTATATATCTAATCTCTAGCTATTTATCATTGTAAAGCATAATGCCTACACTCGTAGTTGACTAGCGGAAAACGATATGAACAAAGCAGCGTAGAAATAAACAGAATGTGCACTCTGACCCACCATGCATAATCTTTTTTTTTATACCATATCGGTGGCAAACAAGCATACGGACCGCTTGATGGTAAGCAGTCACTATGCCTATGGACGTCTGCAACTCCAGAGGTGCTACATGCGCATTGCCGACCTTTTTAAAAACCTGTACACTCCTTTTTTGAAGAACCCCATACTGTAGACCCTCGGGAAAACCTCGGAAGGGATCTCATTCCACAGCCGGAGCGTCCGCGGGAGGAAATTCCTCTTAAACCGCACATTACAGCAATCTTAGTTGATATTTGAAAATGATTCATTCAGTTGCTTGGCGTATTCTCGCACATACGGCACAAATTCTTCAGTTGATTCGATAGCGTGACGTGACGTACGCGTTTGCGTTTAGGCTCATTTTGTATGGGATTTTGAGATTCCATAAAATCCCATACAAAATGAGACTTAAGCAAACGCGTACGTCCCTCTCCCTCACTATCGAATGAAATTTACACTAGGGGTTCAGACTGCTTTTCCATCTGTTTATGCGTGTTATGCGTGATAAAATAGAGGGCATTCTTTGGAATGGAAGTGGTTTGAATATTTAGCACGTGCTTATGCTTAATGGCTCCTCTACACGATGGGCCAGCGCCGGCCACTCCAAGGGATGCAGCCATGCGGTAGAATAAGATAGCAATATCACTTGCTCCCTCTAACGCATAATAATGCGTCCCTTGGAGTGGCCGGCGCTGGCCCATCGTGTAGAGGATAATAAGTCCACTATTGACATCATATCCCGAGAATTTTGTTTATCTGGTATAATCCAAACCCAAGTTATGAGGGCTCATAAAAACTACGAAGCGCTTCGAGAAAAGGTAGGTGGTGCCCTTGCGCTTCGCTTTGCTCGTCTTGGTCAGGATCTTGGTCTTGGTCAGATGTAGTTTAGCGCAAATTATTTCAAGTGGTCGAGCTGTTTTACTCTATGACACGGAAAGAAGTGCACGGAACCGTGGTCACGGCGAAAGCTCTACGTTTAGGCTCTACGGCCGAACAGACATAACGACAAGCACTAAACCTTTAATAGTAGGCTGTTAACTAGTGTAATCCTTATCCGGTTCCTGGGGGCCTAGTCAAGCAACAATAGTTTCAAAACACCAATTGTAGAGTCTGTGCGGAAAGAGAAGAGTCGTAGAATGTATTGGATCCCATACATTTTTCGACTCTTCTCTTTCCGCACAGACTCTAACTTTAAACTCTTTAAAGGGCGTTATGTCGTATATTGTGCACCGCGCGAAGATTGCGACGGATGATATGGCCGTCGCCCGGGTTTTTAACATGACTTAGTATTAAAACATGCATATACACTCGATTAAATCTCGCACCGATAAAGTTGGTAAACATAAAATTTAATATTTTCATTACCCCCACTAGGTCAGCTTAATCCATTGAAAATCCTACCTTATCTCCTTAAGAATAAGACAGTAAATTATTTGCTTTTTGGCCAAAACATGTTCAGAAATCAACCATGATAAATATAATACGCGTAGACCAGCTTTAAAAAGTAGGCAATAGAGTTCATTTTATCTCGTTTTGAGTGTAATAGGTTACTATGTGGAAAAGTTATGAAATCTTTAGGTGAAACCTTTTGACGAAGTGGCAAGGTCAACCAAACTGCTATATACTAGTTCTAGCCCGTGGGTACGCCTGAGACACCTTGCCCTTATTAGGCAAAAATATTATAGATTGGTTATAGGCGTTCCAAAATTTAAGCGCTTAAAAGGACAGGGAACGATCACTTCTCCATATTTTCCCCATACAAACGTAGTCCCCATTTTCCTCTCTGGATATTGACATTCTGGAAAATATTTTTACATGATTTGATTTAAAAATATTTTTCAGCAATATGTAATATTTAGCCTTTTTAAATCCCAACTTTTAATAAAACTCCGAATTCATAATAAATACCGGGATCCCGGGTTTCGGTATTATTAATACCGGTATTACCGGTATTACCGGTTTCCGGTATTTGGAAGCCCTAGTTGGAGCCGGTGTAGCTTTATTTGACGTTCATAAGCGCATTCTAATATGCCTACTTGAATAATAAACTATCTTAGCTCTTAATCTACTTGTAAATAAGTAACTTGAATACCAAACATACAAACAAACATTCTTATTAACTATATAAGTATGTAGATATGAAGGCTAACCATTGACCCGAGCTGGATATCCGGTCAGTTGCGTAATCTTAAGGCCTGAGTGGACGCTCGAGTTGGGCGTGCAGCGGGGCGGGGCGTGCGGCGTGCATGTTAAACAAATGCAAGCGTATAGGAGCGGCCTTAGTGCACGCTGGTCAAATTACTTGTGAGCCCGACGCCACGCTGCACGCCCCGCCGAACGCTCCGCTTCGAGCGTCCACTCAGGCACAGGGCGGACACGCCATACATCAAAAATGATTTGCGTTTATATGTGTGCGCGGCACGTCTGTACACGCGTCATTGTGTATCTGACGGACTTCTGGCATGCTCTCAGTAGAGCGACTTACGCACACATTCATGTCGCGGCCAGTCGCGGGGCGAGGAAATCCGAGTCGGGGCGGGGCGGTGCATGTCCGTTCTGTATGATAATACTATTACTTATTCTGTGACTCAGGCCTTACACTTACACTTACGAATAACCGTAAAAATTGAAAATTGACTGCCGGAAAAGAGGTTAACGATGACGAGCCTCTGTTGCTCAGCACTGTACAGTCTTCTTCTTCTCCTTCTTCTTCTTCTTCTTCTTGTTAGGGGCTATATAAGGCTCCAAAGCCTATGTATCACTGCGACCATCGCTGATCTATTGTGATCGCCACCTACTACAACTCTCGATCCAAACCTGCAACTTCAAACAGCTGCAGGATCTTTTTGATCTCGAGAGACTTTACCTCCTCCGGGCGCAATATGTGCCCGCCCAGGATTAAGTCACGAGTACGCATTAGGCAAGGGCACTCTGTGAGGAAGTGCAAGGGCGTCTCCTCTGCCTCCATACAGAGTCTGCACCGCCCCATTTCACGTTTCCCCATGGTGTGCATGTGCTTATTTAGGCAACAGTGCCCAGTAAGCACCCTTACCAAGTTGCGCAGTTGGTTCCTAGACAGCGCTAAGGCGTTCGAGGACGCCTTTTTGCTGAAGGCCTTGATAAGCGCTTTGGAATGGTTCAAACCTGTTGTTTCCCTCCAGAGTTGAATTGTTGTGTGTTGAAAGTAGGTCTTTAGGGTGAGCCGCGTTAGGCTTTTGGGGATACCACAAAACGGCTCAGGACTGTAGTTTTTCCCTTTAGCCCCTGCTCGCGCGAGCTCGTCGGCCTTTTCGTTTCCTACGATACCCGCATGCCCTGGGACCCAACGTAGAACAACTTTGTTCCTGGCTCCAAGGTTGTTCAATAGTTGCCTGCAGTTCTCAACCAGCCTCGATGTGGTGACATCAGAGGTTAGGGCTAAGAGTGCCGCCTGGCTATCCGAATGGATATAGATTGTGTGATTACCGTAGTTGCTTTGCAGATTGATTGACGCACATTCTAGAATGGCGAATACCTCCGCCTGGAATATAGAGCAAAAACGTCCTAGGTTTAAGCTGATGCTTTTCCTAGGCGCTTCACCGTATACTCCGCAGCCTACTTCAGATCCGGATTTGGAGCCATCAGTGTACCACCTTAGGCTTCCTTCTTTCCACTTAATTTGACTGTTTGACCAGTCCTCCCTTTTGGGGAGTTCCACTGAGTAATGTTTGAGTGGACAAAATTTGGGTGCCATAGTGTCGGATGGCATCCCAAGATCAGGGATATCGTACACTGATTCCTTAAACAGTCTCAGAGTTTTCGATAACCAATTACCTCTCCTCGCGCCCGCTATTCTAAGCATACTAGATTTCGCCTCCATCTCCAGATGCAGGTGAAGGGGCGGTAGATTTAGTATGGCCTCTAGGGCTGCCGTCGGGGAGGATGACATGGCTCTAGTGACGATGACACAGCACAGTAACAATGTAAAGCAAACTAAAGTAGCTATGGTATATGGTATCCCTAGGAAACAAACAATAATTTTTAAGAAAAAAAAACCGACTTCTATGCGGCCCGGTGAAAGATTATTGTAGATGGTGCGCTATGTAGAAAAGGAGGTAAAACCACCCACTTTTCTAGTAGCATTTCGTTTCTGTAAGGCTCGCAGTTCTAAGCTAACCTAACCCACTTTTGTTCGGTTCTGTGAGGATAGCAGTTCAAACCTAACCTAACCCACTTAACGGCGCATGCGGTGCGGTGTACGGGGGTTTGAGCGGGAGGGGTTTGGCCTCATCATACTTTATACCTACATTTTATGGTAGGTAATCATAGTGGTTTATTTAGTTTAGGTATCATAGTGGTTCTCCGGGTCAAGGTCCGGGTCTGTTTCCGAGTCCGGGTCTAGTCCAGGTCCGGGTCCGGGTCCGAACCGGATCCGGGTATGAGTCAGGATCTGGATCTGAGTCCGGGTCCCAGTCCAAGTCAAAGTCGAAATTCGAAATCACCAAACATGTACTATGCGTCGTTGAAGAGTTCTGTTCTGATCATCATCAGCAGTTCCAGTTCATCAAATGCGATAGTTTTTAATGTTAATGCTTTATTTTATGATGAAAATACAGAAAATTCTATACGTGTGCCTTTAAGATTTGAGGAGTTCCCTCGATTTCTCATGGATCCCATGTTCAGAACTTGAGCTTGACATAAATATGGCTTAAAAACCTAACTTGCTTAACAAACATAACGAAAAGGAAAAATCGCCAAACGCGAGCTATGCGTCGTTAAAGAGTTTCGTTCTGGTCATCATCAGCAGTTACACTTCCTCAAATGTTACTTTTTAAATGTATATGCATGATTTGTTGATTAAAACACAACAATCACTATATGTATGTCTTTAAGATTTGAGGAGTTCCCTCGATTCCTTATGGATCCCATCATCATCAGAACTCGAGCTTGACAGAAATGTGGCTTAAAAACTAAACTTGCTTAACAAACATAACGAAGAGGACAAATCGCCAAACGTGAACTATGGGTCGTTGAAGAGTTCTGTTCTGATCATCATCAGCAGTTCCACTTCATCAAATGTCACTTTTTTTATGTATATGCTTGATTTGTTGATGAAAATACAAAAATCTCTATACGCATGCCTTTAAGATTTGAGGAGTTCCCTCGATTCCTCATGGATCCCATCATCAGCACTCGAGCTTGACAAAAATGTAGCTTAAAAACTTAACTTGCTTAACAAACATAACGAAGAGGACAAATCGTCAGACGTGTGCTATGCATCGTTGAAGAGTTCCGTTCTGATCATCATCAGCAGTTCCACTTCATCAAATGTCACTTTTTTGAATGTATATGCTTGATTTGTTGATAAAAATACAAAAATCACTATATGTGTGCCTTTAAGATTTGAGGAGTTCCCTCGATTCCTCATGGATCCCAGAAAATCAAGTTTTTAATGTAAATACATTAAAAACTGTGGCATTTGATGAAGTGGAACTGCTGATGATGATCAGAACAGAACTCCTCAACGACGCATAGTACACGTTTTGTGATTTTCAATTTCGATTTTGACTTGGATTGGGCCCCAGACTCCGGACTCGGACCCGTACTCGGACTCGGACCCAGACCCGGACCTTGACCCGGAAACCCACTATGATGCCTAAACTAAATCAACCACTATGATTACCATAAAATGTATACATATTACCAAATAAAGTAGGTATAAGCACCGTTAAGTGGGTTAGGCTAGTAGTTAGAGAAGTCGGTTTTTTTCTATTAAAGATTATTGAAATAGTAGTTTATGCAACAGTGATATAATAAGGGTTCTTAAAATTCAAGGGTCGAAGTTACAAAACGAGACGTAGTCGAGTTTTGTAAAAAAAGACCCGAGAATTTTAAGAACCAATTATGAGCTGTTGCATACATTACTTTTTCTATGACAGCTGCAGCAAAAAAAAAAAAAAAAAAAAAAAGAGTTATTATTAAAAAAAAGAGTTATTATTTAAAAAAAATTGAGTTATTATTTAAAAAAAACAAGAGTTATTATTGTAAATGAAAACATACCTCTTTCAATCAAGATGATCGGAACTTGTATCTTTAAAAAAAATAAAGCAGTTGTATTATACTCATAAGACGACTGCTAGCAGTCATCTTATGAGCCTATAGACAAAGCATTCAAATGACATTGCTTTAGATATCACTGTCAGTCATTTAATTGACACATTTAAGTGCTGGAGTAGAAAAACAAATTTTACAGCATTACAGCTAACACCAATGCACTGTAAAATTAAATAGTAAAATTAAGTAAGTAATAATAAAGCGATTAATAAGCTACCTATTGCATGTTTAATTCGCAAAAACGTAAAATATCTTTAAAAAGTTGCAACATTTCAGCTCAATCGGAAACCGGGAAGTGGATCAAATTTAACTTGCAAGATTCCATTACATGTTAGTTACATACAGGTTCACCTAATATGTAATAAAAGCGTGTTAAAAAGGCGGCACATTTGAAAAATGTAGGCGCGAAGGGATATAGGTAGTTCCATAAAAAAATTAAATTTCGCGCCTTTTTCTGCTGACAAGTTGGGTGTGTTTGAGTATACCTATGCTAGTGATATAGTCTATACAAAACTTTGACAGTTGCGTTTTACCGGGTTATATAGTTGGTCAGTCAAACCAATTTGTCAGTCAGTAAGAACCAGGAAAACTATACTCATCCTTTTCTTTTGGGTGCTATTGTAAGACAAAGATAGTATGATTATCTCTGTCTTTGTTTGTAATGAGACAGTCCTTTGACACACTATACTTACATATTGACATGGCTGTTGACAAGACCTTCGCCTTTAAAATGAGGGTAGTCTATAAAAAAGCGCGCCAACCCATTTGCAATACATCGCTACGTTGGAAGTAAATCAACTCTTAATTAAATTGAAAATGGCTTTCTACAATAGAAAAATGGCGCTGAACAAGGAAATTATTAAAGCTTGGAGGGCCGGTCATCGGAGCAAAATACATCGCGATGAAGAAATTAATTTACCTGTGATATGGTACGTAAAACGTTATTGTAACTTGGTGTGTACTTACTTAGAGGGTCTATATTGGGTCTCATAATAATTGCTTGTACTAATGTAATGTTACGCATAAGTAATTGTAATTGTGCTGAAACTATTAACATTTCTGAAAAATTATAAAACAAACCTAACCTAACCTACCCATTGTGCCGTGTGGTGCCGGCCAGGGATGTTGCGGATGCAGATTTTTTGACATCCGCGGATGCGGATGCGGATGCGGATATTTAAAGGCTCACATCCGCGGATGCGGATGCGGATGCGGATGTCAATATTAGGTACTTAGAAAACGTCAAATATTAATTTTTTAGTATATTTTTATTAAAAAAACCCAAAACGTTTAGTATTTGAGCAAGAATATAGGTGCGTTATATTTAATAAACAGTAACTTCGCCGACTTTTCTGGATCTAGACGATTTCGTTATAGGTAATGACGAAATCACCTAGCACTTACGCCGCCGCTAAGACGTTCCTGTACCGACTTGTTCGACATCCGCATCCGCATAACGTTTTGTATATCCAAGCGGCATATTCTCTTTCGCACTCATTAAAATGTTTATATAGTTACGTGATGGTTTCCCTTTTGCACAATTTTTTTTTAAGCGTACCTAAGCATCATTCTAGATCTGAGTTCTACGCATGGGAAGACAGAAGTTATTAGAGGTTTTTTTTTTAGCGGTGAGATTGGTCACTGGATGCGGCGCGGCCGCCACCCCCGCAGCCGTCTCTCTCTACGCAGTTTCTCCGTCCTGCTCTCCGGCGCCGTACGGCTCTACAGGGACCAAGTCAATCTCTTGTTGAAAGGTACGTAAAGGGCTGCACACATGCAGACCTTGCCACAAGTTGCATGCGATTTTCAATACATTGCCGATTAAGTATGTGCAACGAATGCAATTAATCGATCAAATGCCGTAATGTGTCGAAAATCGCAATTTACTATTAGTATATAAACTATACTATACTGTAAAACTGATAAAAAAATAGGAGGGATTAAGTATGATGGGATGGGACTATGTTACACGTTGCAATTCCTTGTCAAAATAATATGAGTAAAAATAAAACAAATATTGTTGCACTTACCGCCATCGTATACATCGACGCATATGCGACATAATGACATGCATGTATTTATGATTGATGTTTTAATCATCACATTGCCTGCCCTACAACCAGTGCCATACCTACTCTATTTTCTACTTTTTTGTCGAACTATTCATGAAGGACCATAAGTAAAATTTTGTTGTATAAGCGTCTTGAATACCTAAATCTTATTCTATTCTAAAACTATGATTAGTCTTGCAAACCAATTTTTCAGTAGAAAAGGCTTGAAATTCAATATTTGCATGGCACTTTGACCCTTGGGCTAACATTTTTCAAAACGTCTTTTTTTTTGACGGACCTACTGGCAAAATTGTTCGGACAGACTATTATTTAGGTACTTTTACGTACAAACTTTTGAACTACATATAGTTTTGGATAGTCATATTTAATATAAAATTTAAATTGGAAAGCAGAATATCTTGCATACTTCAACCGAGATCCATCACGATAGGATTGATCGAATGCTGCAATCTCGGTTGAAGAGAGCTGGCAGAAAACCAAATCGGTATTCGTTAGGGAGCTGTGATGCGATGGGTATAAAGGGGCCCACTGATTACCAGTCCACCGGTTTTCGCCGTTGGTTAAAATTCTCCCACATTTTAAAGTTTGAGAACCTGTAAACAGCATGATGACGTAGGCAAGTGACAGTTAGGTCATTCGCGAATCTCGGAAGAGAGTACCAGGCGGAGTATATTATTATACCATGGTATAATATAGTTTATTTTCGGTATTAAAGCTTAGGTATATTCTTTTTCGTTCCAGATACTTTCAACTGCAGTATAAGCCCAGTATCAGTCCTGCCGACTGTTGACCACACAATCTCAGGTCAGATTTTTGTCATTGTTCACAAATCCATAGGGCCGTATGCCTGTTTGCCACCGACGTGGTATATTCTTAATTTACAAGGCGGCGTAGAACTTCGAGGTAGAAACATGTTCTCATTGTGTACGCGATTTGTGGCTTTCCACTACAGAAGGGTCCTTATGCTTCAAGTGCAATAAGAACAATTCCATCTGAAATTCTAATAGAAATTCTGATAAAAAGGACCCTTATCTGATGGAACCCAAAAATATGGTCGTATCGACATTTCCATTTCTGTATGTACCTATGTGAACCTTTTGTTTATCCTTGTCTTTTAATATTCATCAGTAATTCATATTTCAATAAGAAAAAAATTTGTTAGTAGGTATATCAAATGCATGCAAAATCTGTCCCAATTGTTCTGGCATTTGTATGATATTTTACTTAGATTACAATAAAAAAAGCGGCCAAGTGCGAGTCGGACTCGCCCATGAAGGATTCCGTATTTAGGCGATTTATGACGTATAAAAAAAACTACTTACTAGATCTCGTTTAAACCAATTTTCGGTGGAAGTTTACATGGTAATGTACATCATATATTTTTTTTAGTTTTATCATTCTCTTATTTTAGAAGTTACAGGGGAGGGGGACACACATTTTACCACTTTGGAAGTGTCTCTCGCGCAAACTATTCAGTTTAGAAAAAAATGATATTAGAAACCTCAATATCATTTTTGCAGACCTATCCATAGTCCTACCCGTATGGGTTTGATGAAAAAAAAATTTTTGAGTTTCAGTTCGAAGTATGCGGAACCCCAAAAATTTTTTTTTTTTTTTCTATTTTTGTGTGAAAATCTTAATGCGGTTCACAGAATACATCTACTTACCAAGTTTCAACAGTATAGTTCTTATAGTTTCGGAGAAAAGTGGCTGTGACATACGGATGGACAGACAGACGGACAGACGGACAGACGGACAGACAGACAGACAGACAGACATGACGAATCTATAAGGGTTCCGTTTTTTGCCATTTGGCTACGGAACCCTAAAAATTGGGTACTTTCCTCTACTTAAAATAAATTATTTCACACCCTGCACGAAATAAAGCACCAGATAATTATTAGAAAAACATAGATAGCAGTTATTTTTAACCGACTTCCAAATCTAAAAGGAGGAGGTTATCAATTCGGTTGTATGTTTTTTTTTTTTTTTTTTTTTTTTTTATGTTTGTTACTCCATATCTCCGTCATTGCTGGACCGATTTTGAAAAATTTTTTTTGATTGCATGTATATGCTTACAGATTGGTCCCGTTTTTGTCAAAACCCAGTTCTGATGATGGGATCCATGAGGAATCGAGGGAATTCCTCAAATCTTAAAGGCATACATATAGTGATTTTTGTATTTTTATCAACAAATCAAGCATATACATTCAAAAAAGTGACATTTGATGAAGTGGAACTGCTGATGATGATCAGAACGGAACTCTTCAACGACGCATAGTACACGTTTGACGATTTGTCCTCTTCGTTATGTTTGTTAAGCAAGTTAAGTTTTTAAGCCACATTTTTGTCAAGCTCGAGTTCTGAAGATGGGATCCATGAGGAATCGAGGGAACTCCTCAAATCTTAAAGGCATGCATATAGAGATTTTTGTATTTTCATCAGAAAATCGAGCATTTTCATTAAAAACTGTCGCATTTGATGCAGCGGAACTGCTGATGATGATCAGAACAAAACTCTTCAACGACGCATAGTTCACGTTTGGCGATTTGTCCTCTTCGTTATGTTTGTTAAGCAAGTTAAGTTTTTAAGCCACATTTTTGTCAAGCTCGATTTCTGATGATTCCCATCATGTGGCCACGAGGAATCCAGGGAACTCCTCGAATATTAAAGGCATGCGTATAGAGATTTTTGTATTTTCATCAGAAAATCGAGCATTTTCATTAAAAACTGTCGCATTTGATGAAGTGGAACTGCTGATGATGATCATAGCGGAACTCTTCAACGACGCATAGCTCGCATTTGGCGATTTGTCCTTTTCGTTATGTTTGTTAAGCAAGTTAGGTTTTTAGGCACATTTATGTCAATCTCAAGTCCTGAACATGGGATCCATGAGAAATAGAGGGAACTTCTAAAATCTTAAAGGCATACGTATAGAATTTTATATATTTTCATCAGAAAATCAAGCATTTACATTACAAACTGTGGCATTTGATGAAGTGGAACTGCTGATGATGATCAGAACAGAACTCTTCAACGACGCATAGTAGGGGAAACTGGGGAGGGTTGATCACCCCTTTTGTTTTTAGCATACATTTTCTTAACTATTTGTAGTATTGAAAAACTTTATAGACCATACGATTCAGAATTTATCTCTTCATTAATAGTTTGAATTAGAACAGATTTGTGCAATAAATTAGACCATTATTTAATGAAAACCCATACTGTTGACTTTTACCATGTGTCCCCTATGTAAGGGAGACTTGTTTACCCCTGGTCGGGAGCCTTGATCCTAGGGGGATCAAGTGACCCTGGTTCTTGGGACATATGGTAAACAGATTTTTACCATGTCTCCCCATACCAGATTCTCATTGATTATATAACTAGGATCGCTATTAGCAATGCATCTATAATTTGTAAAATACACAGCAAACATATTTAAATTGCATCTTCCATGCTTTGAAGTTGTATTTCCGGTAATCAGATGTCTAAGCCGAAGGGATCAAGTCTTCCAGATTTGGGGACACTTGGTAAAAAGATTTTAAGCGGCAATGTCATATTTCGAGGGTAGTATCTACATTAATTTATTCACTTTATCTACAGAAAATTAATATATGAAGATATCTAACACATATTAATCCATAATCTTATACTTTTAAAAAACAATGTAATCGTATTATCCATAAAACAACATAAAATAGGGAATCAATTTTTGAACCAAAAAAAAAGTAAAAAAAAAAAACAAAAATCTAAGTTATGAACATAAAATTTCTTGTAACAAGCTAAATTTTTTAAAGTTATTATGAAGGTATTTTTAGCGTCAGATACCTACAGCAATTTTAAATTTTTTACCTATCTCTAGTCGTTATTGTTTACTATAATAAATAATTTTAGAAATTTACTGCTCACGTTTCGAGGACGGTGTTTGAGCTGCATAATCCTAAAATCCTTTCTATGGACTGTCGGTTCTATAGTACATAAGGTCGGAAAGCCATTGAAATAGCATTTCATCCATAAAAACAAATATCGCCGGTTGAAAACCAAATATCGTTATAAGTGTTGTTTGTCGACCGAGTAACATCCCCTGTGTGTAATTTGTGTAAAACGTTTAACTTGATAAACAAGACCAAGTGCGGGTAGTTCGTAAAATGTTGATGTCAACTTTAGTTAGTCTTTTCAAAGGCCACGGGGATAATTCCGTTTTCGGAGTTCGGAGTCGGTTGTATAATTAAAAACTGAATTATACGCCATTAAATCCCGTTTTAATAAACATTAATCAGTCAAAAACCTTGAAAGTTTAAATCAGTGTTTCTCTGGTCGTACTTTTGCGGCATGATTTACTAAAGAAAAGAAAATATTTATGATAGCTCTATGAATCATTTTGTAAGTAAATTTATTACAATGTATATACTTGATCGCTTTGGGGGTGACATGATCCCGGAATCATATCTCCCCTGAAAAAAAAGACAAAGTCTCCCCATACATAGTAAGATTATAAAACGTGCCGTACTCGAAACGTGTGTTCGCGTATATCAATGTAATCCAAGTTAATCATCACTTCAATAAACAACAAATAAAATAAGCACACTCACTAACATCATTTCCATCTCATATTATAAAATAAATCCAGTTAAAGCTTACCGAAAATGTAATATAGTACGCAGAAAATCTTTCACCGTCCGCCATTTTTGAACCACTGACTTTTCCGATACAGTGCCATGACAGAACGTGAAGTTAGGAACGAATGAATGAGTGTTACCAGTGCAAAAAAATGTATCTCGTTTGGTTTGATTAAAAATGAAGTTTACCAAGTGTCCCCTAGGGATCGACCCTCCCCACCCTCACCTACACGTTTTGTGATTTTGAATTTCGATTTTGACTTGGACTGGGCCCCGGACTCCGGACTCGGACCCGTACTCGGACTCGGACCCGGACTCGGATCCGGACACGGACCCGGACCTTGACCCGGAAAATCACTATGGTACCTAAACTAAATATACCACTATGATTACCATAAAATGTATACATATACTTGGTCAACCAGATCTTGACAGTAGAAAAAGGCGGCAAATTTGAAAAATGTAGGCGCGAAGGGATATCGTCCCATAGAAAATTTGAATTTCGCGCCTTTTTTTACTGGCAAGATTTGGTTGACCAGCTATATTACCAAATAAAGTATAAGCGCCGTTAAGTGGGTCCAGGCTAGTAGTTAGAGAAGTCGGTTTTTTTCTATTAAAGATTATCGGACAATTCAAACGTTGACCGCGATTTTTCAAATTTGACGCCTTTTTCTACTGACAAGATTTGGTTGACCAACTATATAACTACATAACAGTTAGTCATTATGATTAAGCAACTTACAATACTAAAGCAGCAATACTAAACACTACGACATACTATCATACTATGGAAAAGTCCTAATCAGTAAATAGCTAGTAGAGTGTTAGGACCTTGTGGCTCTAAGTGTTGTTAATGTCAGAGTCCGCAGGAGTTCGGCCGAGACAGTTTCCTATATCATTTCCCTGGAGGTACTATTGGAACTCGTGTGATCGAAAGTGAGATTTTCACGAGTAGATAGAGTTAGACCAAGAAAAGTCTGCAGCGATTTTGATAGCCCACGCAGTGCAAGTGTTATTTACACGTCATAAATTCATAGAAGTCTGACGTTTAAAATGACACTTGCACTGCGTGGGCTATCAAAATCACTGCAGACTTTTCTCGGTCTGACTCTAAGGGGGCATCCATTAGCCCCCATTCCCACGGGCGCTTTTACAACGCGCGTTAAAAAAGCGTTTGAATGACACAAATGGATACATCTCATACATGTGTATTTATTCACACGACAGCGGTGGCGCTTTTTATCAAGCGTTGTTGGATTTTCGACTTTAAGCCTTGGTCGTTAAATCGAATTTAGAGTGCGGACAGATTCAAGCGCTCTTTTAACGCGCGGTTAAAAAGCTGGCGTGCGAATGGGGGCTTAACCACGTCGTACGAAGAGGGGGGAGGTCTGAAAAGAATCACGAATGATCACCACGGGGGGAGGGAACTAAGGAAATCCCTATCAGACGGGCTACCGCGAAAACCGAAATTCGCACATTGCGGGGATCTTTCTCCTTTACTCCAATGAAGGCGTAATTAGAGTGACAGGGAAAAATGCCCGCAATTTGCGAACTACGATTTTCGCGGTTATAGCGCAGATACCGTAGTAGGGGCCGCACAAACAATGGTAACAGTAGTATTACACGTCTCGCGTCACTTGCCGCCGCACTCTCATTAGGGCTCCTTTACACGATACGACACGAGACACGACTATAAGAGCCACCACACACTATAGTGTATTTCGAGCGTCTACTTTCGTCGCTCAGACACAGTCAGAAAGAGAGAGCAACACTTCTTCTGCTCACCGACATTCTGTAAGTGGAGTATGTGTATTAAACGCAAGAGTTAGAAGCGACGAAAGATCTTGACAACGTAGACAATGTAGACGGTCTTACCTGATAGTCGGTCTTCGCCACATGGACTTTATCCATTTCTTGCTAATACAGAAGTCAAATGACAGATAAAGACAAGCCATTCATAGCTAATTGAGTCTTGAACACAGAATAAATAATAGTACTAGGTACAGAAGATTCACTCTCTACTCTAACAAAGCGCGTGTATTATGAATTATGACAAATATAACCGCTAGATGGCTCAAGCGCGAGCAGGCGTCCGTTGCATAGCGTGCGCGGCAACTACCTACTATGGCTAGACACCAAAATTGGTGAGGGCCGCATGTACATTATAACCTTTTCGACGCCGTGTCAAACACAAAAGCTGTCACGCTGACGCCACGTCACCGAAGTGTCAAAACTGAAATTGAACTTTATGAATATGCACGTAGGTCTATGTTGCTCGGTGGTCTGTGACCGATTAATCGGTCTTTGGCGTTGAACCTACGGTGCGTATATATCGGTCATTGGCGTCCAAAAGGTTAACGAAATCGCGGAGTGAGCCACGATGGGCTTGAAGCGCGTTTATGAACAACCACATTTGTCTTGATTTGGTCTTAATCGTCCCGGATCCGTGTCGTGTAAACCAAAGCCTGTATTATTACCTCAGTAAACACACCTTGAGTAATATCTTACATAAATTACAGTATCGAGTGAATTCGTTGCTAAACGTTTTGTGCAGTAGGTATTTCCGTACTTATCGAAATGTGTATAAACGCTCAATTTGATGTGATTACCAAATATCCTGGTAGATGGCTCTGTTAGAACTAGCACAAAACCCCTTAGATTATACTAGATTTTCAATATATTGGAGGTATATATTGAAAATCTATGGGTAAAAGATATCTATTGACAATCAAGACAACAAAATAAATGAAATGAAATCTAAGGTAAGGTAAGGCTGGGGTAAGATTGAACGTTTAATTAAACGTGATTCAATTCTAAAAAAAAAGATTGAAGGGTTATGAAAACACCCTACCTCCACCACCCCACGCCCCACCTCTATGACACCTCTATTTAAAACCCTTTATATGTGCAAATAAATGATTATGATTATGAAAAATCCTTTCAATTATCCCAACGCACTTACCGCGACCGCAGAAACCGATGTTAAGGCGCGTTGATGTCTTTTGTTCTGCACATTCACACAAAATACAAACTATGTTTATTATCAACTAGCGACCCGCCCCGGCTTCGCACGGGTTAACAAATTATACATAAACCTTCCCCTTAAATCACTCTATCTATTTAAAAAAACCGCATCAAAATCCGTTGCGTAGTTTTAAAAATATAAGCATACATAGGGACAGACAGCGGGAAGCGACTTTGTTTTATACTATGTAGTGATTCTACGAGATTTTTGTTTAATTACCTTCTTATACCTTTGTTTTATCAATCCTACTAGCTCTCAAAACGCGCAACACCGAGGTTGCAAGTGCATTGCTGGCCTTTAAGATGTGAGTTCCTCTTTTATCTTAAAGTTCGAAGATCCTAAGTATCAGTCCGGAAAAACCATCCTGGGCATTTCTGTAGAAACGCACAGTTGAGGACTATTTGGTGTATTCCCATTTGTCCCACCGGGCACTGGTTATAGATGTTTTCATACAAATCATCCACATTTGTCCCCGCATCATATACGGCGGTGACGTGTGGCGGGGACACATGGGAACACACCGGCTATTAGCAAATATGAAGACATCGAAACGGCACCCAACACGCAACACATACAATTACGTATTACGTATATCAAGGTTACTTTTTACACAAACTACCATTTCTCCTAACGAGTCGCTTTTATCCACAAAATACAACCTTAATTGTGAAGTTTTAAGGTTCAGTTTTGATTGTAAGTTGAGAATAGATAGGTGGTTGCGAAAGTGACGTAAGTAGGTACATGTGGTGGGTACTAATATAAAAAAAATGACGATTAGGCAAGCGAGGGTCAATGTTGTTTGCAAGAGTAAAATATACTTTAGATGGGGCATTATCTATGAAAAGGGACCTTATCGATGGCGCTTACGCCGCACAGCGTCGCGCGGCATTATATTTATATCGGAGCATCTGTAATAATGGCGTAAGCGCCATCGACAATAAGGTCCCTTTTCATAGATAACGTCACATATAACCTACGGTCTACTAACCATAAAATGTGCCTACTTAGCTCTAAAATTAGAGTTTTTAAAATAATAAATACATATGTGTTAAATACTTAAATATAGAAAACAACCATGACTTAGGAACAAATATTTATTCGTGGTCATCACACAAATAAATTCCCTTGCCAGGGTTTGAACCCTGAACCATCGGCTTCAGTTCATAGGTTCACCACCATAAATGCGAAAGAGATGTATTTTCTGAAATATAATAAGCTTTAAACTTTTTTTTTCACAGAAAATTAACGGCATTTATTGCAAAAACTTAAATATAAATACAAACTAAAAATATAAAAAATAAATACTTATTAAAACCCGTCCCGGGCTGTCCCTGACGCAAAGGTGCCCATCACCATAAATTAAATGTTGAGAACGCTGGAGTGGCCTAGCGGTAAGAGCGTGCGACTTTTAATCAATGAGTTTTTCGGAACTTATGTACGAAATATCATTTGATATTTACCATTCGCTTTTCGGTGAAGGAAAACATCGTGAGGAAACCGGACTAATCCCAATAGGGCCTAGTTTACCCTTTGGGTTGGAAGGTCAGATGACAGTCGATTTCGTAAAAACTAGTGCCTACGCCAATTCTCGGTATTAGTTGTCAAGCGGACCCTGGGCTCCCATAACCCGTAGCAAAAAAGCTGGGACAACGCGAGGAAGAAATATTAGAGTTCATTTTCGCCTTCAAGTTATGCCTGATAATCTCAAGTATTTGGATTTACCCGAACGCACCTGATGTTATGACAAAACATTTCTCGTGCATTTCTCCATCGTCCAAAGAGCAACGTCTCATTGACTCACATGTGAGCTAATCTGGCTAATGAAATGCTGAGTCATCTTATAGCCCCGTGCGTGAGGAAATTCTAATTTCAGGGTCGGTAAATTGTATAAGGTAAAGGGCCCCAAGTTCGTGATAGTACGTTATTTCGTTAGTTTTGTTTCTGGCGCAAATAATAAGGAATTCTAATATTTTTTATTCAAATTATACATATGATAAACATCTGTATTATTTAATCTCTTCAATAAAATAATAACCAATATTTCAGTGATTAAACTGAGAATAATACGACCGTCGAAACTGGCAGGCGGCCACGAACAGCTGTGTTGTGCACTTTTCTTAGGTTTTGAAGTTTCGTGAAGTTTCGTATGAGCGAAATTCGGTATATGTTTTTTTCACTAGAATTCTCATAAAACAAGTTTGAATGTGACCCGAGTTTAAATGTTTAAGGTATATTCCACGTATATTCTCATATTAACTATTTACTAGAACAATTTTATTTATAATTCAATTTATTTGATTTATTTTTGTGTATGTTTACATTTAACGTAAGTATAAGTTAGTAATTTTTTTTTGTCAAAAGTTTTTTAGTTTTATTTTTTATTTTTTTATTTGTATAGTTTCGGCTTTTAATCAAGTATTAAAGTACACATATGGTTTATGAAGTCTTAATTCAACCATTAAAATCGACGAGTACAAAAATCTTTAAGCTAGCTCTCAATTTATTTATTTTTTTAAATATTATTTTTAATTTGACCTTACAATTACTCGTAAGTAATTAAGACCGTTAAATATTTAAAATGATTATCAGCAAATTATCACCAATTACTCTAAGAAAACTTTATACCGAAACAGGGGACACGAATTCACGAACTTAGGAGCTGAGCTAAATTCGTATCACGAAATGGGAGCCAATAAGAGGTTCACGAAAAAAATCATATAAAAAAAAGTTTCAACTAAAACCCTATAATTTATACATTAAATTATTAACAATGAACTAATATAACTTACTCAAAAGCTTTCAAGGTATTGATATGCTTAGTAATATTTAAAAAAATATAAAACTCTCAAGAGCGCTTAACCTGCCGAAACAGGGGCCCTTTACCTTAAATAAAAGTGCTTAGTCATTTCATTTGTATAATGTCGATGTTACATTTCTGTCTTTTTTCTTCATAGTCTTCTTTTTCGTAAGTACTTAATAACCTTTATTCGGTTAAGAACAGATTCTGGTTACGGCAGATTCTGTTTACAGCAGATTCTTTTTATGGCAGATTCGTGTTAGGGCAGAAATTGGACGGTCGCGACTAAAAACGATAACACTTGATAACACTTAAACCCAACAGAAAATTGAGATGATGGCCGAATACCGAATATTCGGCCACTCTCTCGGCCGAATACCGAATATTCGGCAAGAGATGCGAACATTGTGAGTCACAATTATTATGAAATTGATCGCCAACAAAGCACAACGTTTGCTAATATATATTTTTTGTAAAACTGAACTGAACTTACAGAACATCAAATTAGACCCATGATAAAAATAAAATATTTCATAATTAACAAATGCTTAAAAAAGGGTCTTCCTATTTAACAACTTTCCAATAATACTAAGTACCTAATTGTTGGTTTTTTTTTGTGTAATTTTTCTTTTTAGGTACGGGCAACAGATATTCGGTATTCGGCCGAATAGTAGGCAACATTCGGCCGAATACCGAATATTCGGCAAAGTGGCCGAATAGGCCGAATACCGAATAGTTGCCGAATATTCGTGGCATCTCTAATTGAGATTCAACATACTCAAAGGTATCTCTTTAAAAGAGGCTATATAAGTAGAAAAATAAGTAGCTAGCTGTAGACCTCGCGAGCATAGCTTAAAATTGAATATGTGTAGCCGCCGTGCAGGTCAGGATCTCGACGACTCAAATAAAAAGCTTCGATTTAAAGTAAACTGATGTAATCTTCCAAAGTACTGGTTACAAAGGGTTCTTGACAAAACGGTTAAATGTAGAAGTGGTGTAGTTATTGTATGAAGGCTGATGAGAGAGTGATTTGCAATATTTGATCAGTACAAAAGGTGGTTTAAATTTGCAACAGACGGACTGCAAACCGACTGCAATTTGTATGGGAACTGCACGCCGACGTTGCAGCCGACGCCGATGACCTGACTTGTGGTATTTGATTTCTTTTATAACAATAACTGCCTATTACATAGGTTGTCTCGTAAAAAGATAATATATAATTACTGTGTTGTGACGTTGTGATTATGACATATTAATTTATTTTATTACTTATGTTAGTTATGTTACTTCATTTCGGCATTATGTACATTATGTAATTTTATTAGAAAACCGATACGTTTTTGGTGCATTCGTAATAACATAAAAATACCTCGTTACTTTTGCGTTCATATTATGATTGAATGAATACAGAGCGATTTCGGGGTCGTGGCGGAGAGAGAGGACAAGACTTATCACCGAGAATTCAAATCACTTGGAGATTCAGAAAAACTGGCCAAGTGCGAGTCGGACTCGCGCACGGAGGGTTCCGCATCAACAAAAAATAGAGCAAAAAATCGTGTTTGTTGTATGGGAGCCCCCCTTAAATATTTATTTTATTTTACGGTTACCTTTGGGTACGGAACCCTAAAAAAGTGGTTCAGGATCAAGACCCAGAAATCAATCTGTATAATAGTTGAGGAGTAGGTATGAATGTTACTCCTTACTTTCAGCGGTACATAATATACCTGCGGTCCTGCGCCTAAGAAAGCCTCAGACAGACACACAGACATTTTTGCGTCTGGGGTTAAAATAAAATTCACATCCGTGTTTATTCAAGCACCATTTTAATTTCCTCAAAACACTAAATAAAAATCACTGTTACGCCATTAAGGTATACTTTACCCGATTACGTAGTTCCCACCGGTGTTGTTAAAGGAAAACCGTGTTTATGTGTATAGCAATACGAGCGGTTTAAATACGTGTTTGTTAATAGCAATTTGCTCTAAATCGAGTACGGTTATGTCATGAGCATCTTGCGAGAGTTATGCGCGTTGGGATCACGGTCCAATGCTAATGCTATGCTATTTAATTTATAGCATGCCTGGGGTCTCGCCAAGATAACAAGCGCCAAACGAAAAGAAAAAGTTTGCATCGATTTGAATAAAATAAAGAGAATAGTGTAGATCATTATACACATATTTTCATAGAACTTTGACATTAATGATGACATTGTCACACTTTGTCATTGCAAATAACTTGCAGAGTTAACTTGGTCCGACTCTAGAGGTCCCATAGATTGGAAATATACCTACTGCATCCTTGGGAGCACTGACTGGAAACTTTGGCAATAAATTGACCAATCGTACAGCTCGATTCACAGGAGCTGGCACGAATGGAATGAAAGAGTGAATGAAAATATCTGTGTCTCTGTGTGTATCATATTAACCAATAAAATGGTGGCTCTGACTGTATACCGATACAGGGGGTTACCACAAAAATCTAAATTCACAAATTGCGGGCATTTTTCTCTGTCACTCTAATTACGCCTTCATTGGAGAAAAAGAGAAAGATCCCCGCAAAATTCGGTTTTCACTGAAGCCCCTCAGGTGTCACTCATACAGTGAAAGTTTTGTTCCCTCCATTTGTGCCAGCGTTCGTGAACCAACCTGCAGGTACTGTCAGTCGTTTAAGTATGTGAAAAATAAAAACATAGCTTAAGCGGGCCACTCACACACCTGCCGCAGGGGCAATATTGGAATTGGACCCTTAATTGCCTTGCCTTAATTGATGTGTGTAAAGAAGCAGGGGTAAAAAATTGCCCCTGCTTCTCTACACACATCACAATTAAGGAGGCAATTAAGGGTCCAATTCCAATATTGCCCCTGTGGCAGGTGTGTGAGTGGCCCGCTTTAGAAGCGCTTTTATCGCTTCGCTCCGGCAGGACGTCGCCCCAATCATAAAGGCAAAAACGCACCATTCTGTATGGGTAAATCTTACATGCAACTGAATAAGAACTTGAGCAATGGGAACCCTGGGATTGTCTAGAGAATAATTCAATTACAAGAAACATCAGCTGATTGGAAAACATTATCACGTAGGTACAGTCATGTGCAATAATATTTTGCCCAGCGCAAGATATAGTGTGTCAAAGGTCTGTTTGATTTCAAACATAGACAGAGAGAATCATACTATATTTGTCTCACACTAGTACTAGCACCCAAAAGAAAAGGATGAGTATAGTTTTTTTTTATTCCTATTTACTGACAAGTTTTGGTTGACCCAGTATAAATAGGTATACCTAAGTAAATAATGTAAATATTACATATTTAGGTACATCACACTTGCTCGAAAAAGATCTTATTTCATGCAGTTATACTTACTGAAGGACAAAGGCCTAATATTGTTCCCGCGGGAGTTATGGATTGTGAAAAAAAGCTATAACCCCTTCGGAAGTTACTAATTTATATGAAGGTTATAAGTAAATAAAATACTTGCGTCTTATAACTGGGTCAACCAAATCTTGTCAGTAAATAGGAACAAAAAAACTATACTCATCCTTTTCTTTTGGGTGCTAGTACTAGTGTAAGACAAAGATAGTATGATTCTCTCTGTCTATGTTTGAAATCAAACAGACCTTTGACACACTATAAATACATTTTGTAATAAATCTTTAAAAAAAAACTTGTTTAAAGTTAAGTTTGTGTCCTACATGACCTCAAGTCTCAACTTACCCGTTCAAATGCATCTACATTCTACGACTATCCCACATTTCAGGGTGTCTGTCAGTCATAGTAGTAGTCTTCCGAATCGTCTTCCGAATTTTTGGAACCTAGATTACCTACACTTTCTGCCTTTTATATTCCTTGGCAAAATAATCCCATAACCATAACGCTCGACTTATAGTACTTATATAATATATGCGGAAATGACAGGGTTTGGAAAATAATACAATTAATAAACTACGTAACGGTTACAAATTAATGCGCAGTTTAATAATAAAGTATTTTTAATTTCTACTCATTTGGTTTCAACTTCTAAAAAACACTTTGGTGGCTGTTTGATAATATTGTCAATGCCATTAAAACTTCAAACTGTCAGATTTGTTGCGGAAAAGTTAAGTTATACCGGTTGCGTGAAACGTATTTTATTCTTATCAAGCTAGTTTCATAAAAATAAACTCTAGATCTAACAAAATAAAGCTCTAGTTACTTTAGCAACGTCAGGAATAATAACTAAAAATAAGTCTTAAATTAAAATTAGAATAGCGTCAATAGTACTTAGTTGTGTGATTGTGAATTGTGATGTCAAAATTATTTATCGTACATTTTCGCGGGAGAAATTGTTAATGAAATGTGCTAGCTACGTTTTGAAAATAACTTACAGAAGCAATCAAAATAGCGTACTAACTCTTCAAACCAAACATTACCTCGCTGACTGTGTGAACGTGAACAGTTATCAATAACAAAATGAAATGACATTATTGATTTTTGGAGGTTGTATACGAAACTGCAGTTGCAAGATTAAAATGTGAAAATAAATTAACAAGTGCCACTTTTACGCGTTGTTTTGACTGTAAATTCGTAGTATTTAAGTTCATAATGCGTCTTAAGCGGCGTTTTCACATGTTAAAAGGTTTCCAACTTGAGTAATACGTGTTGGTTCTGTAGATGAAATAACCGCGGATATGGCCACGGCTCAGTGCTCCACGGACGCAGACGTCCACGCTGCAGAGGCAGACGCGGAGGACCAGGAACTCGATTTAGAGATCAGTGTGGACAAGATTGACGAGGGACTGTTTCTTGGTGAGTTGATCATCATTTTTTACCAATTGGACGGGCTAAGATGACCATTCTACCTCGTTTTTGGTGAAATAGCTGTGCTATTGTATTTTTTATGTCCTCTTGCTGAAACTTTATGTGATCTATTAACTATAGTATACACAGGGACTGATCATATTCAACTTAAACATGATGATACAGGTTGAAACTTTAACCACAAGCGCATACTCTGCGTAGTGACTTTATAGGTTATACTGAACAACTTTTACTATGGGACCAATGTCGAAACCCTGAAAAAAAAAATTTGGCTGACCCATATAAATCAGCAGCATATCAAATTATCATGAATAAAAAAATAAGATTTATAATTTACATTTCTTACCCTGACCATTGTAACATTCCAGGGAACCTAGCATGTGCCCGGGAACAGAAGACCCTGGAGACCCTCGGGATCACACACATACTGACGATAGACCTGGTGCCGCTGCCCAGGAGTCTGCAGGACAGGATCAAAGTTATCTTCAAGTATGTCAAATGTAAGTACATAAATAAATATTATAGGACAATCTGATATAAAGACTATTCAGCCCTTCAGTAAGCTCAGTAACCCGGACCTCCTGATTTGTAGGCAGGGTCGCTACCAACTAGGCTATGAGGCTGTTATAGCTTGTATTTATATGTATGTCTCTGGGACGTTTTGTTATCACTATAGTATAAAACAAAGTTGCTTCCCGCTGTCTGTCTGTCCCTATGTATGCTTAGATCTTTAAAACTACGCAAAGGATTTTGATGCGGTTTTTTTAATAGATAGTTTCAAGGGGAAGGTTTATGTAGAATTTGTTAACCCATACGAAACCGGGGCAGGTCGCTATAGTTATAGTAATATTACATGTTATATAAGTAGTAAAGAAATTGAAAAAAGAACTGTCAACGGATGGAAAGCCTACTGGTCATTGAGAGACATTCTAAAAAACCAAGATTTACCATTGTCTTGCAAATCAAAGGTATTTGATATGTGTGTTCTACCATGTATGACATACGGATGTCAAACCTGGGCAGTAACTAAGAAAGATCTCCAAAAGTTAAAAGTTTGCCAACACAACATGGAAAGATCAATCTTATCTGTAAAAAGGAAAGACAAAGTCAGACTCACAGATATTAGAAAGAAAACTAAAATTAAGGATATATCAGCGACTGTAAAAATGTTAAAATGGAAATGGGCTGGACATATGGCAAGAGAAGGTAAAAATAAGTTGGACAGAGAGGTAGTGGAATGGTATCCTAGAGATGGAAAGAGGAGAATAGGGAGACCAATAAGGAGGTGGTTGGATGACATCAAGAAGCATGCGGGATTAAACTGGATTGGGACAGCACAGAATAGAGAGCTATGGAGAGAGCTGGAGGAGGCCTATGCCAAGGCAGACTAAATAATTAGCTGCTTTGATAGTGCACGACACCTTGCACTTTGTGACTATGCGTTGAAACTTGGCACAATTGATTCTTAGCTGGTCTTGAGTTGATAGAGACCGGGAGCCAACGAGAGCCACCTCCTTTTAGTGGGGGGGGGGGAAGTTCGACGCTGCCGCGCTTCAATTAACCTGCCGAATCCTACTATATGACGTCACCATAAGCCTTCTGGCTCATATATGAGCCGTGGGAGCTGACAGATTAAAGCAGTATTAGGGCATGTGATATATCATTTTCGGATAAACTAAGGACGAGGAATCTATTTTTAGAACAAAAACAATGCACTTTCTAACAAAAAAAATGAATAATGTAGAAAAGACTAAAAAAATTATATTCGTTTTTTTACAATTACCAATTTTTTTTTTTAAGTTTAACAGAAATCTCAAAACAAAAAATATAGTCGTAAAGCTACACTTATCTAGTTTACAAAAATATATAGTTTATTATATAAATCTGTTGAAACATGGGAGATAAAAAATAATATTCAGCATGGGTTAGGGTGATCTCAATTATCTCAATGCATGATCGTCCGTGAAGTAGGGCTTAGGTACTGTTTTAAACACACGAATGGTGAATATATTATTGTTTTAGATCTGTTAGCGCCACTTGCATCATCCCACTAAGCCGGGGTTAACCGGTTAAACCTGGATAACCATTTAAGCTGCCGGGTTTTCCAATTGAACCAGCCACGGCACTGTTTTATGCATTTGCAGTATTTGCACCTGACAATTTCTAAACGTGCTTCTGCAGCAACAGGCAAGTACGTCTATATAGGCTCCCGGTTGTTGTTGACCTTCGTGCAACCTCAAGTAGACGGACAGGGTAGATTTTGAGCTTGTGCCAATAACTAACACCAAACATGCGCCCCTTGATATAATATGGCTTTTAAAAATGCTGATCTAAAGTAGCTTTGGTCTGTTTGATGTCTTCTATCTGCCGGTCTTTCTTAGTATAGGTACTGTTATTTACGGCACTCATTTACTGAAGTATACGATGCTGATCTGAAATAACAATTATGACCTACAATCTTCTGGTTTTAGCTTGGAGATCCTATTATAATTTGTTTCAAAAAGCAGAAAATCTGACCTATCTTATAAAATGACACTCGGATCACGGTGCATGCATCTGGTGCTGTCGATCGAGGCTTTACGACACTCATAATACGTACTGTGGAGACGTATGTGATGTGGTGGTACTGGCAGTTGCACAATTGCACATGTGCAAAATTTACCTTAGCTTGAGGAACTGTGGGTGCATATAGGAACAGGAAAACATAATCAGTATGTGTGCTGTCATGATATCGCCACCGCCTTAGGTATAAATGGTATTTTTGGTGATAGAAAATTAAGAAAAGACGGGTTTTAACACGGTATCTTTGTTCAATGATAAAGGAAAGAGAATAGTGTACTTCAGTAAATGAGTGCCGTAAATAACAGTATACTAAGAAAGACCGGCAGATAGAACACATCCCACAGACGAAAGCTACTTTATATCAGCATTTTTAAAAGCCATATTATATCAAGGGGTGCATGGGGTCAGTTGGCACAAGCTCAAAATCTAGGTACCCTGTCCTGTCTACTTGGGGTTGCACGAAGGTCAACAACAACCGGGAGCCTATATGGACGTACTTGCCTGTTGCTGCAGAAGCAGGTTTAGAAATTGTCAGGTGCAAATATGTACTGCAAATGCATAAAACAGTGCCGCGGCTGGTTCAATTGGAAAACCAGGCAGCTTAAATGTTCAGACCTCTGGATGTGCAGTGGATCGTCATCATCATCTTCCTCGCGTTGTCCCGGCATTTTGCCAAATGTACATTGCGTTGTTTCATTTAAAATACTACGCGCCACTTGCACTATCCCACTGACCCGGGGTTAAGCGGGTAAACCGTTAACACAGTATCGAATTGTACTGGTAACCATGGTAACTCCAGGTTTAACCGGTTAATCCCGGGTTAGTGGGATGATGCAAGTGGTGCTAACAGATCTAAAACAATAATATATTCGCCATTCGTGTGTTTAAAACAGTACCTAAGCCCTACTTCACGGACGATCATGCATTGAGATAATTGAGATCACCCTAACCCACGCTGAATATTATTTTTTATCTCCCATGTTTCAACAGATTTATATAATAAACTATATATTTTTGTAAACTAGATAAGTGTAGCTTTACGACTATATTTTTTGTTTTGGGATTTCTGTTATACTTTAAAAAAAAATTGGTAATAAATAAAAAAAATAAATATACTTTTTGTAGTCTTTTCACCTTCATTCATTTTTTTTGTTAGAAAGTGCATTGTTTTCGTTCTAAAAATAGATTCCTCATCCTCAATTTATCTGAAAATGATATATCACATGCCCTAATACCTATAGCTTTAGAGAAATGTGGCTTCAATTGAAGCGCGGCAGCGTCGAAATTCCCCCCCTCCCCCCCACTAAATAAGAGTTGGCTCTCGTTGTCTCCCGCTCTCTATCAACTCAAGACCACCTAAGGATCAACTGTGCCAAGTTTCAGCGCATAGTCACAAAGTGCAAGGTTCCCATACAACGGCGTGCAGTATCAAAGGGGCTAAATTAATAAAAAGCAATGACATTAAAAATATATTTATTAAAATTACTTAAGAAAATTTTTAAATGAAATGTGAATTAATTTAAATCTAATATGTAATTAATTTTATTTTTTTGGTCAATAAAGGCTATTCTTATCTTATCTTATCTTACATGTTATATTTACAGTGGCCGATGTACCAAAAGACGATCTGATCTCCCATTTGCCAGAATGCAACGAATTTATCGAGAACGCCGTGGAAGCTGGTGGTAACGTCCTGGTCCATTGGTAAGCATTTACAATAGTCTTTTGTTATACAAGGAATATGAATACTGATATATTAATATTGATATTGATTTAACCTTCTCTTAGAGTCACTGTATGGTCATAGAGAAAAAAATACATAGAGTGCTCACTCCATAAATCAGTTTTAGTACCAAAAAGACTATTAGCATCTAGCATCGAGTAGCGGAACTATCAGTACTGCTATTTGACAATAGATGTAGCACCGACCGGAAAGTCTTATGCTGTTGAGATAAGACTCTCCGGTCGGTGCTACATCTATTGTCAAGTAGCAGTACTGATAGTTCCGCTACTCGATGCTAGATGTTGACACTGAAATTAATAGTCTGAACTGATGTATGGAGTGAGCACTCTTGTCTTACTATATTTGTCTATGGTATGGTGTTTCTATTCGATGTTGCAGTTACTTTGGCGTGTCGCGCTCCGCTGCGGTTGTCATCGGTTACATTATGAAAAGGTTAGTAAAATAAATGTGACGTTCCACGGGAAAAGGTACGGCAATAGTATTGAAGCGGCGTTAATAATAGCGTAGGTGCCAACCGCCATAATAGGGATGATGACACATGTTGAATTTTATAACAAAATCTAGTAAAATAGATAGCAAACAAGCAATTTATCATAATAATGTGGACATTAAAATAAAATATGGAAATGTTACAAAAATACAGGACCTGAAAGTTTCAAAATGTTTTTTTTTTAACTTACAAAAACGATAAAATTAAGGGTACCATTCGATTCCTTACATTTTATCCAAAAATATATTGTATAGCAACTATATACATAAACGCAATATTTCACCGACAAAAACGCAATTTTCTTGTTTTGTCCATACGACAAGATGGGCTCTCAGAGACCTTGACGTCACGTTCATTTATCGTTTTGTTAAGGGCGTTTCGCGAGTGAAGTGCGAATGTCGGACCTTGACTACAATTTCTGACTTTTGTTCTACTTTGCCGCAATGGGTCCCATATAAACATTTGATCCTAAAAACAAACCCGATCGGTTGATACCATAAATGAAAATTAGTCATGTAGCCTATTAAGGTACCCTTTATCCGCGTGGGACGTCACAAATAATAATTTTATATATGTAATTATAGGGACTACGTTTGTATGGAGAAGCGCTCATCCAACATCCTCTTAAAGCCCGCGCGATCGCCATATCTTCCATCACCATCACCATCACAAGTTTCGCGCGGTGTGCCTTATCTTTTGTTCCTGTCTAATTTCCTGTTTTACGCATCTATGCCTTGTCCCAGTTGTCCTGAATACGTACCAAACAATTGGCTATTTAACCACTAGTCAAATCAGTTTTTTTTTCGAACTGTCAAAACGATTTGGCTACTATGGAATTTATATGAAACACTAGCATGTGACGTCACAATCAAATTACCTAGTCTTTATAGTTCTATACGGGTTTCAAAATAGATATTGTATTCGTGTCTAAAAATAACTGCTGTCTACGTTTCTCCATTAATCTTCTGGTGCTTTATTTCATGCATGGTGTAATATAGTTTATTTTAAATACAGTCAAATACCCTATTGGGACTGTAATTTACAATTTCATGGTTATTAATTCAGTAGCAAATTTTTGAGAGAGGCCTACGAAGGGTTAATGATGATGATTGTTATTTTTTAGATATTTTCTGGATTACGAGGACGCCTTCAGGTTGGTGAAATCACAACGGCGCTTTGTCGGACCCAACCCTGGTTTCATTGCTCAACTCAAATTGTATGGACAGATGGGCTATGTGCTTAATAAGGTAAGTAAGGTTTTTTCTCAAAAATGGACGGCAAAGTCGACGTTGCCGGTTAAAAAATAAGTCGCGAAGTGCGTAGTTTATGGTCATTCAAAAAATTAAAAAGTTAAAAACATTGCAGTCTCGATTTCGGGACTGCAATGTTGCATACAAATTCCATTATTTAATGAGTTCCAAACTTTTTAAAACTTTAAATGGCCGTATCAAATGAAGGCATAGGTCCATTAAACAGCCAAACAGATGATCAGCACTTATTATTGTAATGTTGGTACCGCGACTATTTAGGTGTCTCAAATACGTTGGCGTATTTTCAGCAGAAAAATACACTTTTTTTTTAAAGGCGGCAAACAAATCTTTTTAATGGTTTTACTTTTTTCTGTGAAAATTAGAACGTTGCTTCTGTAAAATATTTCTATTTCTTGCACCATTTTTGAGAAAAGCACTATATATGACTTGGCTGGAAGGCTACTTGCTGGCTTCGGATTCAATTAAACGGACTCCCAAGGTCGTCCGTTTAAAACGAATCCTCAGCCTGCAAGTAGCTACTTCCGAACCTCGACAATAATGTACTATTAAAGGGTCGGCAACGCGCATGTAGTATCTCTGGTATTGCAGGCGTCCATAGGCGGCCTAGTGCGGGCCTAGTCAGGCGGGCCGTATGATTTTTTGCCACCGACATGGTATAAAAAAAAGAAATATTCTAATAGCATTATTAATAAACTTTTGTCAAATCTCCGTTAATGGAATTATTATGGAAAACTTGCGTTATTAACTAATTTTTTTATAATTTCAGGACGACCCAAGATACAAACAGTTTCGATTAAAAATGGCGGGACAAAAATTAAAACAAGGTACCTAACTTGAAATTGCACATTTTCTGAACTGGCTTAAGACTCTTACAATCAAAGTTACGCTCTCATTTTAAAACTAAATGGTCATTCGACGGGTTAATGTGATATATAAGTATAGTCGCCATCAGATATATCGGAGCGGCCAAGGTGCTCACAATATCTGAACAAGCACTCTAACGCCTCGATAATAGAGGCGTGTTCAGACATTTGATACATAGATATTTTCATTCACTCATTCATTCCATGCGTGCCAGCTACTCGTCGACTTGTAACTTATGTTATTTTTTTTCGTTTTCAGTAAAAATCCTCCCCCAACTTTTTGCGGATCTGATCAAACCGGATCCGGGTTTGGTCCGCGAGCGCCCGGACCCGGTCGTGTATCGTTGTAAAAAGTGTCGCCGGGTCGTCGCCAGCCAGAACAACATTATACCACACGTACCCAAGCAGGTTAAAGTCGAGTTGGCTAAGAGAGGTACGTATTCTGTTAGAAATATGCAGTCAAGCGTGAGTCGGACTAATTACTTAGTTTTTGATCCGACCCCTACGGGTTTTTTAAAGGCAATTCACTCGCGTTTCACATACAAAAAATACATTGTTAAAAAGTGGGTAATGTACAGAACCCTTGGAATGCGAGTCCGACTCACACTTGGCGGGTTATTGAGCGAAAGTTGTTTAATCGGTTACATACCAGGGGCCCGTTTCCCAAAAGCTTGTAACTTGTAATACAAGCGGAAGTCCCTTTCAACAAAAGCTGTCTAAAAGTGCCATCCGCTTGTATTTATTACAAGTTATACAAGCTTTTGAGAAACTGGCCCCATCAGGGCGTTAAGATTGTTATTCATATTTTTGTCAACCGTATAATCATCGAAAAACCCGCTACGATTTTTCAAAACCCCTGTTGTCTGAACGCATTGCACCTTAATAATAATATTTTCACCTCAGCAGCTCGAACAAGGGTACTTTGCTACTTAAAAACGGTGGGCAAAATCGCATTTTGCTCACTTAGTGAGACAAAATGAGCAAAATGCGATTTTGCTCACTGTTTTTAAGTAGCAAAGTACCCTTGTTCGAACTGTTGAGGTGAAAATTTAATTGTTGGTATATCTTAAGAAAACATGAGTGAATAGAGGTAAGTGATGAAGAAGGAATACATTTTTCGGGTTCTCTAATATGTTCTCACTGCTGAGGTGAAGTTTTGTGAACTACACGAGATCAAAGTTTACATCTCGTGCGCTTTTGAGTCCCTTACTACGCTCAAGATTCTAAATAAGATTCACGAGCGTAGCGAGTACTATAGAATCTTTCGCTTACACGGGACTCAAAATAAGCACTCGAAGAAATATCAAACTTTGATCTCTTGTTGTACAAATAACTATTCCACGCATTGATTGACAAAGATACCCCATTCCTTTCCAGGTATCAGGCCATCGATATCCAAGCTGCCCGGTGTCCCGTGCTCCGAGAACGGCCAGGTCCTCATTCAGAGGCTGAAGAGCTTGGCGTGTCACATACTGGACCACGACACTACGGACACCACGGGGGTCCCCGCCACGCAGGACGGCGAGGGACCTAGCCATGTTAGTATACAGAGTGCTTCCTGTAACAGGAGCAATAAATTAAACTGTAGGCTGTACTCCTCAAACTGACCAACATTTGTTCAGCAACTTTTGAAAATAACTCAGGTTTTGATTTTTATTACACTTTAAAGTTTATTCTAAGACGCAATGTATTGCACATTTTGTTATGTTTAAAGCAGGGCTTGTTAACGTTACCAATTCACATTATAAAGTAACGTTACTTAACGTTAAAATCATAAAAATACCTTATTACCGGTAGTAAATGGTAACGATACTTGATAACTTAACATTATTATAACGTTAGCTAGTTAACGTTAATTTTATCGGTAATTTTACTTTTTATTGCAGGGCTTGTTAACGTTACCCATTTCACATTATAAACTAATGTTACCAAACTAACGTTAACACTATCATTCTTTAAGCTGATATTTGCTTGTAATTTCATACACAATTTTAAGGCCAGTAGACCTTATTGACCATAAATACGGCAGGGCTTCTGTCAAATTGAAATAGAATCAGTCAAAATTCATTAAAGATAATTATGTACGTTAGTAAAACTCAACTTTAATTCTAGTAGTTAGAGTTCATAGTCTTTTGTCATTATTCTTTATGTTTATCAAATGAAAGAGGTGGTATTCTACTTGTTTAAGATCTTTGTCCAATATGCATTGCGTATCACTCTCTCATTAAGCAAAATGTGAGACGCAAATACACAATGGACCGAGATTGGACAGATAAAATACCACCCGGCTGTGTCGGAATATATTTGCCAAAATAAGCAGGTTGCAAAACGTCATAAATTAGTTTGTTAAATATGATGGTATAGCTAATTCGTTACTTGGTCGGTTTATATTAGGTACAGGCGTCTTTGATATAATATACGTCAAGATTATATAGGTTGGATAATGTCTTGATTTTTTTTGTGAAATATGGAGGTGTTGCTGAAATGTAATTTAGTCGGATTTGTGCGAAGTTGAGCGTTATGTCAATGCTAATAAAGATGATGGTTTGACTTACTTAAATGAATAATATAATATCATTTTATTTTATATTTCCAATTCCCGTTTCATTTACACCCAATATTAAATCTTTTTCCGTAATAAAATGCGTATATAATTACTGTCATCATCTGTATTTATTTTATTTCTTTAACCCCTTATTCATAAACGCGCTACAAACTTCAATTAGCTAATAATAGTAATAATCGTTTGTCCTTATCTGTCACTTTAACTTATGTATTTGTAAACATAATTGAACTAAATCAGGCCCGTAAAGTTTATGAATAAAGTGGTTAATCTTTATTGCACAAAAGAAAAACCTTATAGTACAAGAGGCGGACTTAATGCCATAAGGCATTCTCTACCAGTTAACGATGGCTTGTCCTCCGGGCCATTTGATCGATGACCTCCTTTGATTATTTATTTTTAATGGACGCCAAAATCCAGACAGGAACTTCGATTTTGACATTTACCACAGTAATGCAGTCGGTAGAAATGTCGCGCTTCAAAATTGCTGCAGTCGACTGCATTGCTGTAGAAAACGTGAAAAAGGTAATTCAAAGGGTAATAGGGTTATATACACCGCGGGGGTTATTACCCGAAAGATTTAAACCAACGATTTTAGATCCTAATTAGAGTATATAAAGTTATATAACACATAGTCCAAAAACCCTTAATTTAAGAGATATTAATTATTTAAAACAAATCACAAGTTAAAAAATCTCAATTGTAACACACCCTTATGCGTGACGTAGCCACCAACTAATTTTACACGCAGACGCACTAACTGCATGGTTATTAGCCAAATTCGAACTTCTAACGAAATTTTGTTCTGTTCTCAATCACGAGAGTGCAATCTATTTACCTTCACGATAACTGGCTGATAGTTTGACGAAAATGACGAAATTGATGTCAAGATATGCGCAAGATAAAATCTTTAAATTTGATTGACTGTAATAAATAAAATTCGCCATGCCGCATTATCCTCCGGCTCATTTAGCGGATATTCACTTTGTGTACGGATTTGGAAACCCGAAGAACTATGTCAACTATGTGCTTCCGGCACGACGGACCCACTTCAGCCTCGTTCCCAGTTCGTAAATTGGCTAGACGAACAATACCCTGAGAGGTGGATTGGCCGTGGAAGCAACGTCCTAACTTGACCCGCCCGGTCACCCGACTTAACGCATTGGTTTTTTTTCTATGGGGAACTCTGAAAGATAAGGAAGGAATACTCAACACCAGTGAAGTCTGGAGAAGAATTATTAATAAAAATTCGAACGGCTTCCGAAGAAATAAAGAACACCTTTTGTAAACCTAAATAATGAAATCCGTTTAAAATTAAATCATTGTGCTGAAAACGGTGGTACACACTTCGAAAACCTAATTCATTCTTCTTCTTCAACCTAGCGTTTTCCCGGTCTAGCGCCAGGGTCCGCTTTCCTGCTCAGCCTTCTCCACTTTGCCCGGTCTTTGGCATCCTCAGGTGTGAAAACCTAATTCATTAAATTAATAAAAAAGCGTAATTGTTTAACATAGTTGTTTATTTTACTTTACTCAGTATAAATCAACACATCGAGAATTTAAAATACGTACTGATAAGCATGATCGATATTTTAACAAAAGGTAATTCATTGATTTTAACAAAGTAATCATCCCTTTCCAGCTGTAGTATGAGTTAAAACAATAAGAGACATGATTTCTTTCGGATATAATCATGGTTAATGGCTTTGGTTATCTCACTCAAAGGAAAAGATTTTATCGCAAAGTTTCAACAATAATAACTGCACTGTACCTACTGTTGTAGTAATTAATAAAGTTTTGATACAATTTGTGGTATTTTGAGGTGCCAATCAATTGAAATAATTTCAACGTAAACATGATCCTAGACATAACTTGACACTTCTTGTCATGGAACACATGTCACTGCATTCGCCGTGCATCGTATGATATCGGAGTGATTCGTGAAATGTCATGCTCGCTCTCTGTTTCTCTACTTGAGATTAATTAAACTCGCTCACTCTCTGAATAAAGGTTTGTTCACAAAGAAGCGGTAAATTAATATGATTTAATTTGTACTGAAATAGTAGTTTAATTAAAATATATAATTGGACCCATGTTGATATAACATTATTTACGCGTACTGTCGTCAAAAATACGTGGTTTAAATCTTTCGGGTTATTAAATCCCGCGGTGTATAAGATGAAATGATGCATTAATAAAACTTTAGTTAACTAACAATATTATATTAAATCATTAACAACTTTGACAGCACGATCTCTTCGCAGGTAGGTGCTCTACAAGGAGTTTATATTACAACATTATTTCCAAGAAATAATCTCTCATTATTAAATTATACAACGGGACTTAATCGCGTATCGTTGTATAATTTAATAATGTGTAAAAATCGTGAAAGTTTAAATCAGTGTAATCTCTCATTGTTACGAAAATGTTGGTAGGGTGGCTTTAGGTTACTTTTCGTTCATATCGTCTTAATACGTCATATCGTGTTAATACACTCAGTATCAATCAACCTGTAAAGATATTGTAGCCTGGCCTTTTCTCGAAAAGTCTTCTAGAAAAATTTACGCTCATGTCGTCTCGGATATGAGTATATTTATTAGTATTGACGACCGGTCTGGCCTAGTGGGTAGTGACCCCGCCTGCTAAGCCGATGGTCCTGGGTTCGAATCCCGGTAAGGGCATTTATTTGTGTGATGAACACTAATATTTGTTCCGGAGTCATGGATGTTTTCTATGTATATAAGTATGTATTTATCTATATAAGTATGTATATCGTCGCCTAGTACCCATAGTACAAGCTTTGCTTAGTTTGGGGCTAGGTTGATCTGTGTAAGATGTTCCCCAATATTTATTTATTTATTTATTTATTTATTTATTTATTTATTTATTTATTTATTTATTTATTTATTTGGTATCAGTGCATTCAGTATAATATCCTGAACACAAATATATGAGATGACAAGCGCGAAAGTGGTGAGGGTAGTTACTGTGATGCAAAGTTTTTACCATTTTTCTTTTAAACATACCATGTGGGGTACCAAATGAAAGGGCCTTGTGAGTAGATCACAAATATATAACATACTGTAACACTTTTACTACTTAATCCAACAAATTATTTGAAAACGTTCAAAAATTTCACAATGAGTTGATTTCCAACTGCTCTAAATTGACTAAGATAACTTGATCCCAAGTTTCCTTGCAATTATACGTAATCGAGGGCCAGGCTCATACTAGTTCTCATGTCGCGATGCGCTATCGCCACAGACCTGTCATTGTCGCGCTCGCGCTTGACAGACAGCTGAAGTGTGCGAAAGGGAAGCCATCACGTATATGAACATCGCATGAGTGCGAAAGAGTCAGACTACAAATGAGAAAACGTGACCATTTTTGAGTTTGACGACGGCCGCGGACGGCCAAGAGCGTATCACCGTAATTTTCAATTTGAAAAATATACACAAATTCGGAAGAAAACTATTTGATAAACTAATACAATGAAGATAGTGTCTTGTAGTGTACCGGATTTCAGTGTCACGGGGCCAAATAAACCTAGCAAATATTCATTTCAGAGGAATAATGATATTCCGAGCGAAATTTTCTTAACGATATTTTGTCAAATTAACAGCATAAAAAGTGTAAGAAGCCGGTTTATACAGTTGATTATAAGTTTTTCTTCCTTTGTGTGCTAATATTTTATCATATTACTCAATAATTTAAAATATTTTGTGTAAAAACATAAACTGTTACTTTACGCTAGGGCTTGACAAAATGTTCAGATGACAGTATCGATAACTTGTCGGTATATTAATAGCTACCTATCTATGTAATCATTTCTTCACAAGACATAATTGGGTGGATCAACTATTTCTTGTTGTTATTCTGTCCGGTCACCCAAGAGACAATAGTAGCATAGTTTGTTAGAAGACATTGTCCACCACCTTCTTCTGACACGCTTGGTAGACGACCCTCAATGGAAAGGGTTTATAAGTTTCACAATAAAGCGTGTTTGAAGAATTTAAATGCCTAAAAATCAGGTTTTAAAGAGTGACCCAGGGGAACGTAACCATGGCAACGAGTGACAAGAAAAAGTTGATTCTCCCAATTAAGATATTAACCTTTATAACCGACTTCAAATAATGATTGCTATACCTTTTTGAAGGTGCAGATGTTTAGCAGTAAATTTAAACTTCACTTTCCAACACAGTAAGAGTTAGACTAAGATAAGGCTGTAACGATTTTGATAGCACACGCAGTGCAGGTGTTATTTTATACATCATAATGTCGTAGAATTTTAACGTTTAAAATAACACATTTGAAAAAGTAGTCGATAAAGCAATCAAACACCGACAGATTATTAATATGTTATAAAATGACATCACTATTTTTGATCTCACATAGACAATTTACGCACACACTTGCATTTCATTTTTGGTCGCACTTTTGAAGATTGACAGTTGTTCTTGTCTATTCTAATTCTATGGCTATCGCTAACAAAAACTAAGCGTTACGAATTGCTGACATTTGCTTCTTTTAGTTTCTCTACTCAAGCATCGGATGACAGGATCGTTGAAAAGGGACAAACATATCCTTTGACGTTACGTTACTTTTCTCGTGAATTGTCAAATTTTAAAATTCGAAATTATAGTCTGTCAAGCCGGATATGTCAGTAGCAATGTAAAGCAAACTAAAGTATGGTATCCCTAGGAAACGAACAAAAAGCAGCAATGTACCTACGTAGTGATTATATTCTCTTTGGTACCTACATCGAACAACGATGAAATGTAATACGCAGATTAGACTCTCGCGCGAGCCACGAGACGAGCCGCGAGCCGCGCCACGAGACGCGAGTCCACCGCTTACACTCGCGTTCGGCTTGTCATTCGGTTATAAACCTTATGCCGTGCCGTTAGTGTTTAAATTATATTAGCTCGACGAGCTTGCGAGCCGCGAGACGAGCCACGAGCCCAGCGCTTACACTCTCGTCTCGTGGCTCGGCTCGCGGCTCGTCTCGTGGCTCGTGCGAGAGTCTAATCCAGGGGTAAACAAAACAGTTCCACAGATAACACACATATGACACGCGATTTTGGAATTATTCGAACAGTGTTGCTAACCCGCGATTTTTCAAATTTGCCGCCTTTTACTACTGACAAGATTTGGTTGATCCAGTATAGCTTTGGAATTTGTCCGGGTGGCTATTCGAAGTATAACTTGGTGGACGGTACTTACTAACCAAATAAGCTTGAGATCCAGTATCATAGATAGTTGTAAGACTTCAAGGGTCTATTTATATCTGACTGTGCATCCTGTATTCTAAACGTTTTGTGAATAGATATAAAAATTGACACCTATCATTTTTCACATAAACACAGACACTTTATGCATTGAATTATTAAACCTTAACGCAATGCCATAAGTCATAAGGTATATTTTCCTAATATACCTTGATGCTAATTCGAACTTTGTTATAAAAGATGTCATTTTATATCATTCGCGCGTGCATTTCACTCGTACTAGATGAAATATGTATTGGTGCGAGCGAGACGGTTGGGCGAATGATAACAAAATGATATCTTTTTGACATCTTAAACAAAGTTTGACTTGGCCTCTGTGGAAGCCTGGAAATACAGCATACTTCATTGACTTTTTATGCTGGAAATTGATTTAATTATTGCGAGAAAAATAAGTATGTAGTCTTCAATAACTTGTACAGTTATGTACTGCCAAAAAACTAGAAGTGTCCATTAATTGTGTAGAACATTATTTGCTGTTTGTTTCCAAAATCATGCTGCTATTCTGCGAATATAGCAGTTCCTCGGGCAGATAAATTAAACATGATCGAAACAAATACCTACTATTAAATTAACCACAATAGTAAACTTTTCTCAGTGTGGGATATTCTCGGTCATGGAAAACTTACAAAATTATTGTTTTTTTCATTAAATCTATAATTAATATTATTGTCGGGAGAAATTCTGACCGTGTAGTCGTGTAAGCTTCATAGCCCATTCTTCAAAAAAAATATAGTTAGAAATTACTGTTTAGGTAGTATAAAATATAAAATAAAAAAAATGTTATTTCTCAAAAACGGGAACAGATATCAAGTTGTTAATTCGCAGACGGGTATTCAATATGATATATAATTCACCCGTGTAGAAACATTTTACTGTGCAATTAATGTAACTTTAACTTTATATTGACTCCACTATTAGTAATTCGGTATTGTTAGATTACAAAGTAATCTGGGAATCGGTAATCAGATTACAAAGTAATTTCGAGTAATCGTGGAACCAGGAATCAATTACGAAATGCCCATCTCCATTTAATATGTCTTTGTCTCACGGAAGTTTTGTTATTAAAATTGCCCATCTCTGCTTGAGAGTGAATGAACATTCGCTCGATTGTCAACGATGATGGCACCTATCAGTTAATCAAACGGTAAATAAGCAGCTGTTAACGTTACCTACTAACGTTAACAATGGTGTATCGATACCTTTGACTTAACGTTAGCTCAAATTGACAGCTGCTAACGTTACCATTTTGTTACCGGTAAAGAGTAGTATAACTAACGGTACCTGGTCTAACGTTAGTTACAACTTAACGTTAAATCTGTCACCTTGTGGTAACGATACCAACTTTTTAACGGTATTTAAAGCCCTGGTTTAAAGCGTGACAGGCAACGTCAAACACACTGATGTCAGCGTACATTGAAGGCAATATTTATTTTGTATGAAAAAGAGGAAGTCTAAAGGATTCATAATTTTTAAAAGTTGCTGAACAAATGTTGGTCTGTTTGAGGACTACAGCCTACAGTTTAATTTATTGCTCCTGTTACAGGAAGCATCCTGTATATGTCGGCGGCCGATCGTAAGATCAGGCATATCGTGAAATTCCTAGGCATATCGTGAAACGTGAAAATCTTTGACCCGATCCCTGAGTCGACGGAGCCCCGCTACGGATAAATAGTTTTTTTTTTTATTTTTTGTTAAAAATAGTTTGTACATCGTGTTAAATACTTACATTTAAAAAACACGCCGACGCACACACACACTAACTAATTAGGAAACAAAATAATATAAATAATAAATAATAGAACATTTAAAAAATAAAAAAAACTCATATAGTTCATCATTTTGTAAAGCAGTTAAACGGTGATTTATGTAATTTTTCCAAATTTATTTTTTTATAATTTTTCCAATATGTATTTTTAATCTTCTGGGTTTGCCTAATGTAAGTTTTTGGTTGAAAAATAATACAAATATGAGATATTTAAAGAAAACAACGTTTATTCCATACGTTTTGGCTTAGGTGTATTACGCACACACACACAAACACATGTTTTACTGGGATTTGGATGGGATTCGAGCGAGTTATTTAACAAACAATTATAGTTTGTCAAAGGACTGTCTCATTTCAAACATAGAGAGAATCATACTATCTTTGTCTTACACTAGTACTAGCACCCAAAAGAAAATGATGAGTATAGTTTTCCTGGTTCTTACTGACTAACAAATTGGTTTGACCAACTATATTTCAACATGAAATAAAACTATTAAACCGGATTATATCGCGTATATTACGGGTGTCACCCGTTGACCGCGAACGCTGTAAACGGTTCGATACGTCGGGATGTAGAATAAATTCAATAATATCTGGGTGACCGAGCTTCGCTCGGAAAACATATAAAAACTTGAAAACGCTCGTTTTCCCAGAGATAAGACCTAGCTAGATCGATTTTTCGCCCCCGAAAACCCCCATATAGCAAATTTCATCGAAATCGTTAGAGCCGTTTCCGAGATCCCCGAAATATATATAAATAAATAAATAAACAAGAATTGCTCGTTTAAAGGTATTAGATTAGATACGGGATATAATCCGTTTTAATAGTCTTATTTCATGAGTATAACTATCGCGGTACATATGGAATGGGAATAGCCCTTGAGTAGTTGACGGGTCTTTCCTAGGGGGTAATTGCACAAAAGATCCCTATGGGTCGAAGTGTATCCTCAAGGGCCCCCGAACAACATAAGATAACTGGGGGCCGATTTTTGAATTTCGATCGCTCGATTTCGTCACTCGAAAATCGGTGGAAAACGGCGACTTGCTAATTTTTGAAATACGAGTGATAGAAATTTGGAATCGAGTGGTATTGACCACTCGTTTTCAATTCTATTAGTAGAATTTATATGCCTAGTAGTGGAGATATTACTGAACGAAATATACGAAATCGAGCGATCGAAATTCAAAAATCGGCCCCCTGGGCTTTTTTCTAAAATAAATATCGAAAACCCGATTCTTTCAAATCTGGACATTCTTGGGATCATTCTACTCAGAATCGACAGCACTACCATTAAAAAAACGAAAAAAAAGAAGTCCCAAAATGTCCATTCCATTACGTCACGTTTTTAGTATGAAAATATTTTCACTTGTATGTCACGTGACGTAGTGGAATGTACAATGTTCATACAAAATTTTGGGACATTTTTTATCATCAGGATTGAATATGCTAGTGATTCTGAGTTGAAAAAACCCAAAAACACCAGGATCTGGGAGAATCGGGTTTTCAATATTTATTTTAGAAAACGCCCAACTATAATAAGAATAAGAATAAGAAACCATTTATTGCAACACAAAAAGCATACAGGTTACAAAACATAAGGATTGAAAAAATAAGAATAATTGTGCGGCAAAAGGAACGGGCTCAGCATACGCTGCGTCAGTCATTTCATTACAAATTGCCTGCGCAGCGCTGATTTTCAGTCCGTCCCCTTCACTGAACCACATTGACATTTAGAAGAAGAAGAAATACATTTATTTAGCATCAGGTACAAGTAACACACAATACAAGTAACACAAACAACTTAGATGCTAAACAGGATCCCCACTCAGCATAATGCCACGGCAAGCCATGACGCTGATTTTCAGTGGGTATCTGACTTAAAACTAATCTACATCTAAACTAAGACTAAACGATTTATGCGGGTTAAAAAAAATTCTAAACAAAAAACCACTACAAAGATCTGTAGTTAAAGTAGGTAATAATAGTTTAAGTCTTGTTATTGGATAAGTCTATCTATCGCGGTAACCAAAGACAATATTATACAGTTTAAATCTAGACTTAAAAAGTTGTACATGAATTATCAAAAAGAGTTTGAGAATATACACGTGACCAGCCCCGTGAGGGATGCGTTCATAAAGTTAATAGTTAGGGAGGCGAATAGGGGAATTTTCGGCAATACTCGAGCGTGGCAGTTTAAGATATGAGAGATACCTTAGACCTAATAGAACAACCTTGTAAAGTATTTAGCTCTATATGTAGTGACGCGCGCCTAGGATAGACGATCAGATTAGTAAAAAAAAATGGACAGTCTGAAATACTCGAGCGCGTCAGATTAAGATATTGGGGGTTGATTTTAGTGTTTAAAGACTAAATTTAACTAATCTGACGATAAGTCCTTGACGCCGCCGAGTTATAGGGTCGCGAACTTGTAAAAAAAAAACTTTAATCCGGCATTCTCGAGCGCGATTTTTTTATTTTTTATTTTGAAGAATATAATCTAAAACTTACTAAAAATACAAAATCTGCCGGTTTCCGCATGACCGGAAGTGTGGAGGAGCCATTTCGTCTTCCTAAGAACGCGTTGCGGCATATAAGTCGCGAACGATACATTTTACAAAAAAAAGTTTAAATAAACAAAAAAGGTAATTTTATTTTACACAAAAAAAGGTCTCTTTACATTTTTGTCCAAATAAAAAGCGCGGCCACGGAATTTTTTGAACCAAAACACCTTTTTCGGTCAGATTAAGAGAACCCACCAACATTTTTGTCAGATTAAAAAAAATATGCTTTCAGGATACCGAGATAAACCTCCCCTATGAAAATCTGACGCGCTCGAGTATTTCAAAAAAACTTTTTTTTTTTGCATTTTTAAAAATTCATCGTAACTTATCGTCACGCCGAAATCGTCAGTTTTTTTAAAGGAAGCTTCCTTGGGGCCTACTTAACACCCCTTCCGAAAATCTGACGCGCTCGAGTAAATTTTTTTTTTTTGCATTTTTGACTACTTTATATGCCTACCCCCACCACGCAAACCGGCAGATTAGTATACCGTTGTTATCAGAGGCACTCGGGGCATACGTAGTATGAATATCTGACGCGCTCGAGAATGCCCAAGTAACTGTTTTTTTTAACATTTTTGAAAAACCGTACACGCCAAACCCACCGCTAAAATGGTTTTTGCCATACGAGCTTTTCTTTTCGAAATTATTTTATCTTTCGATTTTGATAGGTCTCGACGGCGCCGTTGAATTACGCCATTTAGCTACCTCGCCTCCCTAACTATAACTTTTAGGTAAATACTAACCACACGAAACATATGCTATACTGTTCCTGTATTAAGTACCCCGTAAGGAAACTATTACATACTAAAGTTTTGGTTTTTATTGTGAATTTCATAATTTAAAAAATATTTAATCTTAATACCATTCCAATTAGCTGACCAAGGGCGGGTTTAAATTCAGCAAGCTGTACCCGCACCTTTTTCATTACTTACACAATTTGTTGCACAATGTTTATGTACCTAAGATGGACTAATTACCTACCTAACCCTTATATTATACCTAAGAACTGCTGTAAAAAGTAATGAAATAAATGCATTTGTATTTGTATTTGTATATTTGAACAGTTGGACGGTTACCACGAGCAGAACCTGGTGGAGGCGGCGATAGCGGCCCGCGACTGCGCGGACGCGTGCCGTCAGATGCTGTTCGTGGAGCCGATGGCCTGGATGAGCGGCGTCACGCACGACGCGCAAGGGAAACTGCACTGCCCCAAGTGCAACTACAAGATAGGCAGCTTCAGCTGGGTCTGCGGTAAGTACCTTTTCTCAAACATGCAATGAAATGTCGTCGCTCCGGGCGTTATATCAGGCTTCGAAGTATCACGTTTAGGGCGGAGCAACTCCAGAGAACTGTAAAGAAATTTCATACGAAATTGAAGGCCTAGGCCGGGAAGTAATTTTTTTTTAAATTCTAATGTAAACATGGGGTCTGTGTCCATACAGGCTAAACAGCCGAATTATATATATTTTTTTTATATTTTAGTGAATGAATGGTTATCGGACCAAAATATCCGTGTTAACGCCTGTTATACACGAACGTACTGATATTAAGAATACGAGTCTGTATAATTCAATGTGTTGATGAATAAATTTAAAATCTTGTCTATACGTAAGTCGCCAGAGACCATAGACAATATTTAAAATCCTCTGCATTTATTTTATTTATTGAAATTGAGATTCTTATTATCAGGTTGTGTATAATGGCCCTAATAGGGTCTATTCGAACACTGCACACGCGAAATACGGACGATTTCCATAAAAAAAAGTCATTATGGCAGGATTGGAAGAAAAATTAAAAAACTTTAGTCGTGTAGCTATTTGTGGTTGATATTTATAATTTGTTTTTTTGAGTGGTGATTTTTTTTTATTTCATTGCATATTATGTTTGAGAAAAGCACTATACATGCCTAGCCGTGAAAAGGTCTTGCCGACTTCGTATCACTATCCGGCCTCCCTACGGTCGGCCGTCTATACCTACTCACCCGGCAAGCCCTTCTTTCCCGGCGTCTGCAGTAATGTACTATTACTTAAATAGGGCACCCTTTGTTTCCCATAAAGTTTTAAGTCATAATGTATTTGCTTGTCATATTATCATTAGTCCTAAAACTGGCTCCGTTAACTTTTCAGGATTTTCGTAAGGTTATCCTCCTATAGGTTAGATTTGGAAAAAATAGAGACTTAAATATTGTCAAATATTCCCCAAAAATGCCCGCGACACAGACTCTCGTACAAGGTTAAAAAAAAGTAAAAAGAGCTCAGTTTCTCAGTATGACCTATATAAGTAATATTAATATTATTAAATTAACACATTCAGTGCCGAAAACCAGACTATCGGGTATTCTATGATTTCGTTCCCAAGCCAAACGACCTGATAGTCGGAATCGTAGCACTACAGCTTTATATGACGAAATTTTTGTGGCCTGGTGCGGATGTATTGTTTGGCCGGGTGGCAATGAATATGTTAACCACGCAAAATATAACTATTGGTTAAAACAGTCTATACATTGGAACTATATTTGACATGAAGTTTTCTATTTTCAGGTTGCAAGTGTCCGTGCGGTCAGAAAGTTGCGCCCGCCTTCTACCTTGTACCGTCGAAGGTGGAATGGTCCAATATTGTCCAAAACGTACAAGTCACGGTCTAGAGTCCAGCGCGCTGATGGTCGCGCTTCGATCATATGTAGCTTACCAGAGAAGGGTCCTTATGCTCCATGTACATAAGGACCCTTCTCTGTGGAAAGCCACATATTACCTATAATAAATAAATAAATTGATGTGCTAAACTTCCAAAAACCATTGTACGCGCGAGGTGTAAAAAGCTTAGATTATTCAAGAATAGTGTTCGTAAGCGTTACTGGTAGAAATGTTATTGAGCGAATTGTAAAATGTTGACCCAAAAACTGGCGGCAATAGGTCTTATTATTTTATCTACACAAATTACGGCCAGCATAAACATAAACTATTGTTAATACATGCTTCACTAAGTTACTTCAACCATAGGTAAAACGGATACCTACATGTTATAATATATCTAATGTTAATTGTTTAGATAATATTTGGATGGCCTTCTTAATATAAGAAAAGCTCTGAAAATCTCGTATTATATTATAAATTATTCATAATATATCCGTCGTTGCTATTTTCAATAACCCTCGAATACATGCTTTTTCTTTGAATTAAGTAAATTTACAATGTGATTATTTACTGGATGCAGAAACGAAATAAACATAACATTTATTTTTAATAAAACGTTGTTGCAATGAAGCTTATATAGATATATTTTTACATATAATAATTTTAATTCAGAATTACGTAAGTAACCTATGTGTTTTTAACCAGGCCTTTCAAGTAATGAGTCTTCCTGTATTGTAACGAAAAGTAGCCTTAATGTTAAATTGTCTCCATTTGTGTTACAATGATCTTAATGTATGAACTTCTCCATAACTGCTTCTCATTTGGGCGTTTTTTTTTTGTTGTCCCCTACACTTTTTTTTTCAAATTTGGGATTTTTTATGTTATTTCTACTCAGAATCACGAGCTCTTTCTATCCTAATAGGAGAAAAAAAGTGTCCCAATATTTCCATACATTTTTCTATCTTTCCATTCCGCGACCGGCATACAAAGTCTATGAAAAATGATGACGTAATGGAAATAAAAACCTTAGGACACTTTTTTTCTCCTATTAGGATAGAAAGAGCTCGTGATTCTGAGTAGAAATAACATAAAAAATCCCAAATTTGAAAAAAGTGTAGGGGACCACAAAAAAAACGCCCATTTAACCTTTTGTCATTTAAAAATGTCACGCACACGCCGACATCATTGGTACAAGCTATCAAAATTTGATGATGAGCACACACCTAGTTCATGAAATAATGGTATATAAAAGTGTCAATTTTGTTTTCACTCCTGAAAAGTTGACCTTTTCCACATCCGACCATATGGTACCTACTCAAGGTGAGAAATATGAACTTTACTCGAAATTATGACGTTTATTTTGTCAGAGTAACTCTTATAAGCATTCTTGGCGACTCAATACAAATCACTACATTCTTTAACGGGATAATATAACGCTCCGGAAAACGGGCGTTTCCATGTGGACAATATAAAAGTGAACGATAAAACGATTGGGATAAGTTCGCTTTTGTACTTCTGTGCCATATTTGTGTCTGTGTGTTCTGCACAATAAGGTCAATGTTGACAGACCTAGTCTCTATTGTTTCCCAAAAAGTTTTAAGCCATAATGTATTGTTGGCCCGCATTTTCGTTAGTCATAATTCATTTGGTTCAGAAACGTGTCACTTTTCAGGATTGCTATAAAACAAACCTAACCTAGCCTAGCCTATCTATAGGATAGCCTTACGAAAATCCTGAAAAATTAACCGTTTCAGTTTTATGACTAATGATAATATGACAAACAATACATTATGACTTAACTTTACTTAACTAAACAAAGGGACCTCGGGGCAGACCGTCTATAAGGGAAGACCGTCTACAAGCTCTTTCGTCGGTTTAAACTCTTGCGTTATACACAAACTCCACTTACAGAAATCAGTAAAGCAGGAGGAAAAAATCTCTTCCTTTCCGACTGTGTTTGAACACTTTGAACGATGTATACTTATACAAATACGAGAGTTCTTGTCTTATGACAGTCTCTCTAGCCGGGCTAGCACATGATTGGCGCGACAGTATCTCGCAGCGAGATAGACTACCCGTCCCTCTTTTATTGACATATGTGTACACACACAGAAAAAGACGGGCAGTCTATCTCACCAATCATGCGCTAGGCCTGCAGCAATAGATTTAATTAACAAGTTAAAGAGTTTATACATACATACATACCATGGTCTAATAAAACATGGTCTTCTCTTCCCAGAGTGTCACTTGCCTACGTCACAATAACATTACCACTTTATTTCAACATAACATGTTACATGGGTACATTATATCTATGGTTAATAAGTTAAAATATTTCTTTATAATTTTATAATTTTCATTTATATGTATTTTATCTTAAATTTTACAATAACACGTCATTTTTAATTATTCGTTAGCAATATCTTCCGATTCACGAAATAAATTTCAGACGTTCGGGTAATTCTGTTTACACTACTGGCAACACAGGATAGCGCTGTCACATTTGACAATCCGCCATGTTGTCCCTGACCGTCATCCTTGTCGAACGCGTGTTAATTGTTATTTCCTTCTCGCTCAGTGTCAGCAGTCGCAGTGTTTTCCAAACTTTTCACGTCGTAAGCTTGGTAATTAATGTTTTGTTACGAAAATGGTTGGCTGTTCTATTCGGAACTGTAAGAGTAGGAGTGAAAAGGGCAGTATAGATTTGTTTTATTTTACTATGTTTCTACCATAGAATTAATATGACTAGAACAACTGTCAATCTTCAAAAGTGCGACCAAAAATGAAATGCAAGTGTGTGCGTAAATTGTCTATGTGAGATCAAAAATAGTGATGTCATGTTACAACATCTTATACCTTTAAACGAGCAATTCTTGTTTGTTTATTTATTTATTTATTTATATGTATATATATTTCGGGGATCTCGGAAACGGCTCTAACGATTTTGATGAAATTTGCTATATGTGGGTTTTGGGAGTCGAAAAATCGATCTAGCTAGGTCTTATCTCTGGGAAAACGCGCATTTTTGAGTTTTTGTATGTTTTCCGAGCAAAGCTCGGTCGCCCAGATATTATTAATAATCTGTCGATGTTTGATTGCTTTATCGACTACTTTTTCAAATGTGTTATTTTAAACGTTAAAATTCTACGACATTATGACGTATAAATAACACTTGCACTGCGTGTGCTATCAAAATCGTTGCAGACTTATCTTAATGTAACTCTTACTGTGTTGGAAAGTGAAGTGTAAATTTACCGCTAAACATGAGCACCTTCAAAAAGGTATAACAATCGTTATTATTTGAAGTCGGTTATAAAAGCTAATATCTTAATGATGTCTTGTGAAGAAATAATTACATAGCTATTAATATACCGACAAGTTATCGATACTGTCATATGAACATTTTGTCAAGCCCTAGCGTAAAGTAATAGGTTATGTTTTTACACAAAATATTTTAAATTATAGACTAATATGATAAAATATTAGCACACAAAGGAAGAAAAACTTATAATGAACTTTATAAACCGGCTTCTTACACTTTTTACGCTGTTAATTTGACAAAATATCGTTATGAAAATTTCGCTCGGAATATCATAAATCCTCTTAAATGAGTATTTGCTTGGATTATTTGGCACTATAACACTGAAATCCGGCACACTACAAGACACCATCTTCACTGAATTACTTTATTTAATACTTTTCGTCCTAATCCGTGTATATTTTTCAATTTGAAAATTATCGTGATACGCTCTTGGCCGTCCGCGGCCGTCGTCAAACTCAAAAGTGGTTACGTTTTCTCATTGGTAGTCTGACTTTTTCGCACTCAGGGGTGTTCATATACGTTATGGCTTCCCTTTCGCACACTTAAGCTGTCTGTCAAGCGCGAGCGCGAATTGTATGTCTGTGGTTTCTACACGAATAACATAAAATTAATGCCGTTAAAATAATTTTCACCATTAGTTAAAATTCTCCCACATTTTAAAGTTTGAGAACCTGTAAACAGCATGATGACGTAGGCAAGTGACAGTTAGGTCATTCGCGAATCTCGGAAGAGAGTACCAGGCGGAGTATATTATTATACCATGCATACATACTAATAAGTCCACGGGAAAGACATATCCTTAACCTCATACTAAAAAAGTTTTGACTCTAATGGTCATTTGCGATCAAGGGGTTAACAACATGTCGTTTTAAATTTGTCATTTTCGGAAACTTAAATTAAAGTAATATAAAATGTACAGGGTTTTTCAATGTGTTTGTGTTTTAATGTACATTTTATTGGAATAAATTGTATGAAAAATGTTAAACGCACATTCTAGTGGTGTATAATTATAATAAATTCTAGTTAATAAAAACATATATTTAGGTACATGAAGAACGTATATATTAACATTACGCATATAAAAAATCGTATTATGATGTTTAAATACAAAACAACATATATATTTTTCTCAATACTTAATTGAAAAAAAATCACGTCTCGTTACAATATGATTAGATTATAGATTTAATATATATTATATGCTACAAATACATAACCCCTTCTACTGTAGACGGTTCCAATTAAGGTGAATTGGGGATTAGTGATTTTTAAAATTATCCCGTTGTCGATGTTACCCCAACGCACCTTATAAGGTATTCTAACAAAAAAAATCAATTAAGAACATGTATAAATAAATGTAGGGTGCCTAAAATGTAATTAATGTTAAATATTTGCTGTTATAAATATTTATTGTTTTTAGTAAATGAAAATACGAAATCGTTGGATTAATAAAAATCCCTTTTCTGTTTTCGTGTTACAACGTTTACACATTGTCCGATCCGATTTTTAAAAAAATTATAGTTTTCAGCTTTTTCCCTGTAACTTGCCAAATTTCATAGTTCTAGGTCAACAGGAAGTACTTACCCTTTAAATTTTGATTCTCTTGAGTGTCTAAATATAGGTACGTTTTTTGCGGCATAAACGGCCGTATCTTTTGTTTACGTTAACTCAGAAGTATGATTTTTTTACCTCCACGCGTTCCCGAGATAAAGAGTCTTGACAGTAGAGAACCGACAGACGGACGGACAACAAACCGATCCTATAAGGATTCCGTTTTTTCCTATTGAAGTACGGAACCCTAAAAAGTAAGGGACGACATGACATTCTCTAGCACCGGAGATTGTCCAGGGTTCAACCGATATCCGATATCGGAACGGAAGACGGTCCTAAAAACTGGTGTTTTCCGTACCTACCCACAAAAGCTAGGGATTAATTTATCACTACGACAGGTGCATTATTCTCCGAAAAACCGGTATATATGTGTGTCTATTGGAGATCTGTCCACATGCACATGAGGTTTTACCGCGACAAACGAAATATCTGTATCTGCCAATGTCTGTATCTGCCTCCCTATCGCTGGAAATTGCAAGAGCGATAGTGGCAGATACAGATAACGCGTTTTTCATGTTTGTGATTTCTGTACGTAATTCCCGCCATACATTTTCAGATTTTACTACTTCTAATAATGTGTTACTGTTATCCCTAGCACTGCACAAATATGCTGTAAAATGTTTAAAATCTGTTTGAATGTGAGACGAAGCTGTAATGTATATTTGTTAATTATATTAATATGCCAACTGCTTGTTTCTTTCATTTGTGTAGGTACATTATTCTAATTAGGGCAGTTAGGTATAACAGTTTAACCCAACTACGGATTTGATTTGTTTATAGTTAACGCAGTCGCTAGCGTTTAACACATTCAGTGCCGAAAACCCGACTATCGGGTATTTTATGATTTCGTTCCCAGGCCGGACGACCCGATAGTCGGGATCGTGGCACTACAGCTTTATATGACGAATTTTTTGTGGCCTGGCTCGGATGTCTTGTTTGGCTGGGTGGCAATGAATGTGTTAAGGGTACTCGTATTTCGAAGTGTTAAAATGTAGTTTTAGAGCACACCAAATACCTACGTATAAAATGTTTGACGAAGTCTTTTTCCGAAGGCTCGAATTTTAACTTGAGCTTATAATACTCCTTAAGGACCAGAGATGTGAAAAATACATTATAAAAAGTATTTAAATACAAAATACAAATACTTCTTTGATATACTATTTCAAATGCAAAATACAAAATAGTTTTTGAATTTGTATTTAAAATACAAAATACGAAATAGGTATTTTCAAAATACTTTTTAAAAATACAAATACTTTGCGATAAAAGGTACTCTGAATAGTGAATACCTAGTCTGAATTAAAAAGTATTACCTACTCAGAATATCCGAATTGAAAAGACTCTCTTTATTCTTTGAAAACAGTGTGTCAATCAGTCCTCTATCTAAAGTGCAAATTTCTAGTTGTTTGCTCATATTAACCGGAAGGATGGATGGATGATGGTTTATAACGGACAATTTTTAAAAGCATTGATTTAGATTTGTAATGTTTTACAGCTAGTATAATGCCTCTCGTTAGTGTGATGAAAACGTCTCGTTTGTGTTTCATCAGGGCAGAAAAGTTTGTTCTCCTCTCGTACCTTGAAATCCTCGCAACACCCAAGATTCCACTTTTTTAACCACTCGCTACGCTTGTGATCATGTGCGACGTTACTAAACAGATTCAACAGTTCCATGTTAAAAGAATGAGAGAGTTGCCAGGATTGTAACATCAGAGGAGATTGTAACTCCTACCTACATTACCTACTATAAAGTATTTTGTATTTTGAAAATAGAAAATAGGTCCCAAAAACTATTTCAAATAAAATACAAAATAATTTTCTTCAAAAGGTATTTAAATACAAAATACAAAATCGGTATTTTGCATTTTGTATTTGCATTTTAAATACAATTATTTCAAATAAGTCACATCTCTGTTAAGGACTCGACTCGGCACTTAAAATACGGAAGTTGTTTAGGGTGGTATTCCACCTGTCCAATTTCTTTGTCCAATGTGTATTTGCATCTCACATATTGCTTGAATGAGAGAGTGAGACGCACTGACATTGGACAAAGAAATTGGATAGGTGGAACCTTTAAATGCTGAGCCTCTAAAAACACTATTCTACAATCGATAGGTACACTAGGTACTGATAGTACCCGCATATGTTTCCAATAACAGTGCAAATCGAAGATCCAATGTCAACCTTGTGATTAGAATCAACGTTAAGTAGGTATAATCAATGTAGTACAGTTCTGATGGTACCTACAACACTCTTTACTGACCATCGGTGGACCTTAATGCCTTTTGTAATAAGGTTTACCAACTGTCAGCACTGTCGACTTCACAAACTACAGATGTTACAAATAGTAGTTTGTGTTACAAGGGATCAAAATGAATTATATTTCCGTCAAGGGCGTACATTGAATCCTGAATGAAGCGATGGATCCTACAATAGAATCCCGAACGTAGTGAGGTCCTGAGCGTAATGAGGGATTCAAGTGTTAACGCCCAAAACGAAATAATTTTGATACCGTGTGACACATGCTGCTTTTCACATCAACTATGAAGAAAATAAAAAATCTTAGTGTTGACACAATATTTAATATCTGATGCTTAAACAGATTATTTAAGCTAAAAAAATAGTGTGCTAGAACAGAAAAGTGTCACTTTGATCCCTCCGCTCTAAAAGCTCTTTTCCGAATAGGAGGTGTGAAATAGTACATTGTGCAACATGGGGCGTAAGTTAAATATTGTAAACGAGAGTAAGTTAAATCGCGACGGCTTGCCGGGGCGATTTATAGACTCGAGTTTGCAATATTATTACGCCCCGAGTTACACACAATGTTTTTCATCACACTTGCGATACAAAAATGAAGTATGAAGACAAAAAACTGTTAATTATGGTACTAGAAACTTCATTACTCCCTAGGGAAAACGCTTTCTCTAATAATCCCGCTAAGCCTGCGTGCAATTCCACATTTACTGAGCGGGTGTGATGAAAAATATATTTAACGCCTTGACAATAGAGGCGTGTTCAGATATTTGTGAGCACCTTGACCGCTCCGATATATCTGATGGCGACTACAACGACTTACTAGTCGACTATACGTCTGTGAGTGCCTATTTATAGCCAGTTGGTCTACGACGTTTTTAGACATGGTTTTATCACCACGCTTCCTGCCATATGTGTCCCCGTAGACTAACTCCATAAAAATACCTCTTTAGTCGCTTCAACTATCATCTGCAAAGATGCTGTGGCCAATGATGATGACGATGATAATATGATACGCTAGAATCTAGATATATATATACTCGTGATGCTGACTGAAACTATGATATATGAGTGATATATACCAGGCGTGTCTCACTCCGCGATTTCGTCGCTTTGCTACAGGTAGCTAAAAGTACATCCGTTCGGCCCCAATTTTGGGGAAAGCCATAAGCCGCGCGTGGTGCTGTCGCCACTCGCCACCTAGCGGCCATATTTGTCGTATTAGAGAGTGAGTCTTCTGTACTTAGTACTATTATTTATTCTATGGTCATACCTACACATTTTTAGCTAACTCGTTCGCGTCTTTCCTGTAGACATCGCGCGAATTAGTTTTAGATTCCCTTAACTTTGCGATATCTACAGGAAAGACGCGAACTACTTATAGTTAACCATACAATAAAGTGTGTATGACCATGACCCATCTTGAAGATAGGTGATGACACGACAGTCTAAAACAATATCGGATTACGAGATCAGGGTGCTTAGCCAACGTGCCAATCGTTAACGCTCCGTAGGCGTTACTGGGTTATTCTCACTTTTAGTTACCACCAAAATTTTGTTAAGAGTTAAATACTAATAAAAACAGTATAAATAGTATAGTATAAATATAGAGTGATTTTGAATTACCTAATACAATCACTTGAAAAATAATCTAAATGGATTATTAAATTTTTCCTTACATATACATATTATAGGTTTTGTACTAGTACCTACTGGTTAAACTGTTTCAATAGGTTAGGTCACTTTTAAGGCAGTTTACTTTTTTTTTTTTTTTTTAGAAAACCAAACAGTCACATAAACCTATCAAAAATACAATACAAAAGATGTACTGCAACAAAAGGTACAATAAAAAAGACCTGGAGGTTCATAAATTATAAATTATGTTAACTGTGTAAGTACAATTATAACTACTGCATATAGACATATCAGATAGAAAAAAAAACTACTATCAATACTTAGGTACTAGAACAACTTACGTTTAACTATGGTTTTTAGACTAGACATCGAATTTTGGAAGCAATCTATTTCCGAGAGATGTTTATTATAGTAACTAGGAACTCGTCTGAAAAACTACAATCGACTACTACTACTACTACTACTACTTAAACTATAATCGACTTATAATTATATATTAAATCACTCTTTATTTATACTATACCTACTATTTTTATACTGTTTTTATTAGTAATTAACTGTAACAAAATTTTGGTGGTAACTACTGGGAATTATTTTTCCCAGTAGTTACCAGTGGTAAAAGGTGGGAAAAAAATGGTAACAACTTGGTGGTAACTAGTGGGAATCCATATTAGTGCGACAGTGAGTTTCGTTTCGTCCGCACCGGAGCGTTGACGATTGGCACGTTGGCTACGCACCCTGTTGATAAACAATTCGATCTGTAAGCAATACGTGACTGTTTATAAAACATACCTAGTTAGTTTGATGTTGATAACTCGCAGGTGGTGTTTAACTCTTAATAACTGAGCTAGAAAACCTTGTTGCTATGAAACAGTACAGTCAGCAGCTAGAAGTTGCTAAGCGGACGAGGTCTTCAAAAAGATCTTGACGCGACTTTATTGTTACGAGAATAAGAGCGCGTCAAGGTAATTTTGAACACCTCGCCCGCTTAGCATCTGCTGCTGACTGTACATACCAAATACAGTCGCCATCAGATATATCGGAGCGGCTAAGGCGCTCACAAATATCTGAATCTGAACACGCCTCTGTCAGGGCGTTACTTAGAGATGCGTGTCCAGATATTGTGAACACCTTGGCCGCTCTGATATATCTGATGGCGACTGTAGGTACTTACCAGTACCAATATACCTACTTGAATGCTGAAATAGTTGTGTGTTATGTGTTAAGGGCGGTAAACAATATTTTACGAACGAGAGATTATTAATAACAGGAGTTTGTAATATCTGTGCTGCCAGTTTTTCACATTGTGTATACCTAGATTACCTAGTATACCTACTGTATCCGTGGGCGAGTAAGACTCGCACTTGGTACCGTACCACACCCAACAGAAAATCAACTGATTAGGTAGGTATAAACTGAAATAAATGTCATATACTAAGAAAAAGTGACCAGGTCTCCAGTGCCCCAGGATGGAATCGAACCAGCTGTGGCCACCGGGCCACAGCGGCATAGGTCGAATTTTTCCAAGTATATGCACTTCTTACTGAAAGCTTATGGCGCCCCCTGGCCACCCGTAAGGTACAACAGTATGGTTCTACCACACAAACCATACTGGATGGGATGGTTGCCTGGTTGGAGTATGGTTGGTGTGGTGAGTGGTGGGTGGTATGGTATTTAAGTAGGTATACTTACAAAATGAAAGACTGTAGGTATCATGTGATTATGTACGTACAGTGGGCCAAGAAAGAGGTCTACCAGTTTTGACAAAAGTTTCTGCGAGATCTAACGATACGACGAGTTTAAAGTAAATCGACCTTGTTGTCTCATGACGTTCAAACGAACCTCAACCGTAGGGTGGTAGACCACTTTCTTGGCCCACTGTACATGTCTTATATATTGGTTGATCTCTCTCTTCATTCTATTTTGTCACTGCGTCCATACAAGTACTGTAATTGTATGGATGCCCGTGGCCCTGGCCCTAGCCCGTACAATAGAGGAAGCCCTCGTCATAATTGGACAGACGAGGACGTTTTACGGACGCCATAATCGACGTCAAAGATATGTTTACATTTTTCGCCTTATTACAAAGGAGTAAAGTGTATATCTTTGACGTTGACTGTACAGGCAGGATCATAAATAAGTACAGTAGTGGAACCTCGACCAAGTTATTACTAGTGGCAGGCGTGTCTCACTCCGCGATTTCGTCGCTTTGCTACAGGTAGCTAAAAGTGCATCAGTTCGGCCCCAATTTTGGGGAAAGCCATAAGCCGCGCGTGGCGCTGTCGCCACCTAGCGGCCATACCATATCTGTGCTGATCGTAACAGACGCGTTTTCTTAGAGAGTGAGTCTTCTGTACTTAGTACTATTATTTATTCTGTGCCAGTGGTAACCATCAGAATGTCAATCAATATCCAGAAAGGAAAACGGCGACTACGTTTGTGTGGAGAAGCCACAGACTTGTCATTCTCGCGCTCGCGCTTGACAGACAGCTGAAGTGTGCGAAAGGGAAGCCATCACGTATATGAACATCGCATGAGTGCGAAAGAGTCAGACTACAAATGAGAAAACGTGACCATTTTTGAGTTTGACGACGGCCGCGGACGGCCAAGAGCGTATCACCGTAATTTTCAATTTGAAAAATATACACAAATTCGGAAGAAAACTATTTGATAAAGTAATACAATGAAGATAGTGTCTTGTAGTGTACTGGATTTCAGTGTCACAGGGCCAAATAAACCTAGCAAATACTCATTTCAGAGGAATAATGATATTCCGAGCGAAATTTTCTTAACGATATTTTGTCAAATTAACAGCATAAAATGTGTAAGAAGCCACAACAGAAACACAAAAGCTGTCACGCTGACGCCACGTCACCGAAGTGTCAAAACTGAAATTGAACTCTATGCATATGCACGTAGGTCTATGTTGCTCCGTGGTCTGTGACCGATTAATCGGTCTTTGGCGTTGAACCTACGGTGCGGATATATCGGTCATTGGCGTCCAAAAGGTTAAATGTTACTTAGTATTTAAAAAAACCGGCCAAGTGCGAGTCGTACTCGCCCACCAAGGGTTCCGTACTTTTTAGTATTTTTTGTTATAGCGGCAACAGAAATACATCATCTGTGAAAATTTCAACTGTCTTAGCTATCACGGTTCATGAGATACAGTACAGCCTGGTGACAGACAGACCGCCGGACGGACAGACATACGGACAGAGGAGTTTAGTAATAATAATAATAACAGTAGATTTTTATACAATTACCTACTTTCCAAAAACACTTTTAAAAAATGCTTAACGAAAAACTAGGTACAGTCCGCCATCAGATAATGCGTGCGTGTTCGGATAGGTGCTCACAAATATCCTAACACGCACTCTAGCGCCTTTACAATAGAGGCGTGTTTAGATATTTGTGAGCACTTCGGCCGCTCCGATATAATATCTGTTGGTGACTGTACTAATAAAGTAAATAATAAACTTACTTACCTAAAGCCATAGCCGTAGGTACCTACTTAAGTACTTACATCTTTCTTCCCATAAACAGTATTTCACACCTTTTAAAACCAACTTAAACCATACCATCTCATTTGCAACCTTAAACCCTGACAATAAGGGCTATAATTCTGTGTAGAACGACGTAAACATATGCCGCTTGGCTTATGGCCTATAAGTGTGACGTTCCACGGGTAAAGGTCCCTTATGGCGATGGCGGTTGGCGCGTACGCTATTATTAACAATAGAGATGCCAGGAATATTCGGCAACTATTCGGTATTCGGCTGATCTTGCCTACTATTCGGCCGGCTAAAAGCACCTAAATAAAAACAAACAATTACACAATACAGATAACCAAAAAGTAGGTATATTTAATATTTAAAATGTATTCTTGGATACTTGTTAAATACGAAGACCTGTTTTGAGCATTTGTTGATTACAAAATATTTAATTTTTATCATGGGTCTGATTTGATCGACTTTAACTATAAAATATATCTTCGCGAACGTTGTGCTTTGTTGGCGAACAGTTTTCATAATAATTGTGACTCAAAATATTCGCATGTCATGCCGAATATTCGCGCTTCGGCCGAGAGACGGACCGAATATTCGGTATTCGGCCAAAACCACTGTTCGGGGTATCTCTAATTAACAACGCTCTAATAGTAATGCGGTGTTACGCGACATAAGCGCCGACCACCATAAGGTAGTACCTTTACCCATAGAGCGTCACAAATAGTCAGGTAAACGTTTCCAGGTATACTCGTACTTCTTTGTCTCTTTTGTTTGACAAGTGCTTGTGTTAGCGTTTGTGTTGTCTCTTTCTAGCTGGTATTGTTAAGAGAGATGGTGTCGATTGTAAATCCTTTATGTAATATGAGGCTGGTTATACAGATTTTGGTTTCGATCCCGTCTTAACTAAAGTGCTTCAATCTTACTTAATACAGAATCCTAATAGTACATCATGCAACGTGGGGTGTAAGTGAAATAACGTACGAGTCTATATATTCACGACAACACCCGCCGCAGCATCAGCAACAGCCGCAGACTGGATATAACTCCCTAGGGAGTAAGTATGTAATTATCTATATAATAAGTACATATGTAGGTATATCGTCGCCTAGTACCCATAGTACCTACAAGGTTTGCTTAGTATGGGGCTAGGTTAATCTGTGTAAGATGTCCCCTAATTTATTTAACTGTCATCGATCGGGAGCATCATTCGACGCAAGAGGTGTAGGGAATGAAATCACGCACCAAGATTGGGGACTCGAAATCTCGCGCGAAAAATATGAAACGAGATTGGGTGTTTCGAGATCTCGGCCGCTAGGCTTTCGAGATAGTGATTAATTTCGACTAGACCGACACTAATGTCGGCCTATCTAAATAAATGAATAAAAAATTAGTTATTGTAATCAAAATTAGGATAAGGAAGCCAAAACCATATACTTAAGTACTTATAAAATAATAGTGGGTACGCTAAGTCCACCCGATTCTTTTGCACTCTTATCGCTAGTAAACGCCGGTCACATACAGTAGCTGCGCCTAAATAATATGAATTTAAGCTTAAAAATATTATTCAAAACAAAGTTATTCAGACGCGTAATCTTTCAATCTCGTTCGAGATCTCGAAAATATTCATCGGGATCTCGACCAAGGTTGCAAAAATCGAGATTTGTTGCCAACGAGATTTAAGATTTAAATTCGCTCGAGATCTCGCGAGATCGAGATTACATTCCCTAGACAAAGGTATGGTCTCTGACCAACTATCTATTAAGTGTAAATGACAGGAATTTAAAAACTATAGTCTGTCAAACCATATCCGTCAGTAAAAAAAGCGGCAAATTTAAAAAATTTAGGCGCTAATAATAGAAAATTTTAATTTCTCGCTTTTTTCCACTGAAAAACATGTTTGACCGTCTATATCTCTAAGTGTAAGGCCTGAGTGGACGCTCATGTTGGGCGTGCAGCGGGGCGGGGCGTGCGGCGTGCATGTCAAACAAATGCAAACGTATAGGAGCGGCCTTAGTGCACGCTGCCACAAAATAAATAATAGTACTAAGTACAGAAGACTCACTCTCTAACAAAACGCGTCTGTTAGTGTAAGGCCTGAGTGGACGCTCGAAGCGGAGCGTTCGGCGGGGCGTGCAGCGTGCCGTCGGGCTCACAAGTGATTTGTGCAGCGTGCACTAAGGCCGCTCCTATACGCTTGTATTTGTTTAACATGCACGTCGCACGCCACGCCCCGCTGGACGCCCAACTCGAGCGTCCACTCAGGCCTTACACTTTCGATCAGCACAGATATGGCCGCTAGATGGCGACAGCGCCACGCGCGGCTTATGGCTTTCCCCAAAATTGGGGCGGAACGGATGTACTTTTAGCTACCTGTAGCAAAGCGACGAAATCGCGGAGTGAGCCACGCCTGACGCTGCTCAAATTACTTGTGACTTGTGAGCCCGACGCCACGCTGCACGCCCCGCCGAACGCTCCGCTCCGAGCGTCCACTTATAAACATTTTCTGAATGAATGGTAGCCTGGTAGGTCTTTAGAAGTTAATATCAAATCAAAAGCAGATTTATATAATTAGAATATTGCTCTAGGTGTGCTGACATTTGTTACGTAAACATGTGTGTTGGTGACGTTGACATGTGTAAAATCTGGGGGCACGGCAGTGCCCCCGCCAAGTCGAGCAAAACAAAGAGGCACGGCCGTACCATCCTTTACTCGAAGCGATTCAGGCCATTTTCGACGTCCTGTAATTTTGTGCTGGCTGAAGCTAGAACCCTGAATTTTCAGTAATATATAGGGCTTAACATGCTTAAGATATATTCTCAAAAACATTCAATTCGAACTAGTAGTTTAAGAATTATTGTACGTCAAAGTTCCTTATTTTCGACACTGACACACTCACTCACTCACTCACCTACGATCATCACAATTCTAAGGTACTTCTAGTATACCCACAAGCTTCAAATTTTAAACATAAGTAGTTTTCAACTTATCAAGCCATAGAAAACCTAAAAATATTGCAATATCAGTCACGTTTTAAAGATCTAAGAACTGCATAAGTAAGTTTGTAATCCCATATAAATATATGATATTACAAAATTACTGTTGCAGTTCCTACAAATAGTAGGTAAAGGTACACTACGATGTACGATGTGAGTATGAATGAAGATATGTTTAGTTATGATATGTGTATACATAGTATGGGTATGAGTACCCGAAAAGAAGGACTGCCTACAAAAAGAGATGAGATCCCATCAAAAACATTACATGTAAAAAGGTGCAAGTCTCGCAACGCTTTTACTACAAAAAAAGTTTTGAGATGTAATGTGAAACCAAGTCGGTTATTTTAATCAGTGCCAGGGGGTGTTAAAACCGTATCAATGAGATATCTTTAATTTGTAATACATATAATGACTTGGCAATCGCACATAATGCTTTACTCGTACGTACTCGTAAATATGTGTAATGCTCAAACTGCAATTAGCGCTAGCGTTATGTTCAATTAGAATTATTTTTAATAGGTGACGATGATCCTTTTGTCATATGCAGCCGTGCGATGGCCAAGTCATTATACGTATTACAAATTAAAGATATCTTATTGATACGGTTTTAACACCCCCTGGCACTGATTAAAATAACAGACTTGGTTTCACATTACATCTCAAAACTTTTTTGTAGTAAAAGCGTTGCGAGACTTGCACCTTTTTACATGTAATGTTTTTGATGGGATTGTAATTTGCTGGAGTAGTGTTTAAAATTTAAGAATATCAATGAAAATTTGTAAAAGCATTTATAAATTATTTATAGTCCAATTAATTAAATTATGTTTACCGATGCGTCAAATTTTAGTTAATAGCGACTATATACTTCTTTGAAATAATGTCTAAACTGAATAATTAAATATCAAAACGGAAAATGGTCAATTTATCCCAGCAAATTAAGTGTTTGATTATAAATTATAAGAAAGCAATTTGCAAAGCTGTGCAGTGAGTATAAAGTCCATTTAAGAAATACCTAAAACGTGAGCACATTCGCAGGACATATTATTTACAATCGATTAATAAGCAATTACAGTTCGCAGTGCAATATTTTAAGTCATTATCATTAACTTATCATTTGACCGATAACTTGAACGCTCGCAGCGCCATCTAATGTTCAGTAGCGGAGCTCCTTTAGTTCCGGCCACGGGGCATAGATGGCGCCACGGGTACAACCGACCACAAAGAACGGGATGATTCAGAAAATAAAACAAAGATTATATGTGGCAGTAAATATATTCAGAAAATATGAACCGTATCGCCGTTCTGGCGTAATAAAAAAGTGTAGACAAGATAAAAGTACAATCTATTGTCGATGGAAACCCTAGTTTCCTACTTATAATGCAGTGCTATGCTAATTATAATGTCAATTATTGCTTTTTACAATCGTATCGAGCATAACGAAGTTATCTATCTTAAAACTTAGGGATACGCTGTTCAGTTCATTCATACACGATAAACACTTAATTTAGATTTATATTAATTACAATATCACAATGAGACATCCCATAGTCACACTAAAAGGCACGAGATCAGGCGCCGAGGCTTCCATTTTGGCCAGACATGTCAAGAACCCATTCGCAACGCTGCCACGGCGGCCTGACCGCGACCTGCCTCAGAGATACTACAATATACGCTGGCACGCCTCAGTCGGAACTTAGTATAGTTTGGAAAGAACAAAGCAGTCTGGGGAGCATGCCCGGGCACTAATGGAATGTGGGAACGCGACGTTGCCAGCGCCCGGCCATCTTTAAAACACATTCGACCGAATGCATCTTAAAGACGCAACAACGCTTACGCGACAACCGAATCCTTCGCTTCCTCGAACTTTTCCGACAACTCCACCATCAGTTCTTTGTAAATTAGAGGATCGATGTTCTTTCCGAGCTGGTAAAGGACGAACCAATCCCCTATTTGAAGTTTACGGGAAACGGATTCTACCTGCTCTTGCGGGGCGAGGCGGCTGCGGGCGCGGAGCAGGTACAGACGAACCTTCGGCCCGGCGACCACCACCGCGCGATATATCAGAGATATGCCGCTCAGAATAGAAAGGATGATAAACCAGAACCATAGGAACACGTAGATCTTCTCGTTCACGATGTTCAGCGGCAGCACGCACAGCCCGTCGAACTTCTGCACCGTGCCAGAGGGACCGTACTTGTGGAATGTGCATTTCGTCATCTTTGGGAACACGCGCGCCATCGGGTCGGTACGCTCCTCTGGCTCCATCTCGGTGAAACTCACCACATCACGGCCGTACGTCCAGAACTCGCCGTCCAGGAAGAAATTCATGAAATATATCTGTCCCACCACGTTGATAAAGTTCAACACTTCGCATATGAAGAAGCGGAACGCGTAGAAATTTTGCGTGTGCAGGTTCGCGTGGAAATAGTCGACTAGAAGCTTCTTGCGGTCGCATTTGCTCTCTTCCTCGACGATAGGGCAGTTTAGATCGAGAACGAGCATCTTTATGCGCCCGCCCTCCCATGTCTTCCACAGATAACGGGGCACGTAGAACAAAATAGCTTGGAAGAACAGCACAAAACACACCCACTGGTAATACTTGTGGTATTTAACTTCATCTTGGCCGTTGACGTGCATCGCAACGCCCGGATACGCCATGTCGTGTCCGACGGTGCCCGTGAGCCGGTTCGGGATCGTGAACGTCGAGTAAATCCAACAGTACGTGTCCATAACAGAGAGGGGTATTTCGTCGACAATACAATCTATCGGGTCGCCGATGTATTGTCGGGAGGTGACCAACAAAGAGAAGGCGATAAGTATGATCACTGTGGCTTTGTAGTGGAGTCGGAACACATTGTTGTCGATGCAGACGGAGTCGAGCTTGAGGAGGCCCTTGACGGAGCCGAAAACGTCAAACATGGCGTAGGGGCCGCGAGCGCGCGGCGCGTCGTTTAGTCGCGAGAGAGAGGCACGCGAACGGGTCGCGCGTCGGCCGAGTAATGGCGGTGGCGCGGAGGGGAGCGCCCGAGGCGGAGAGGGGACGGGCGCGCGGGGCGGGACGGACAGGCTCGGGCTCGAGAATACGAAGTGACCCCAATAGCAGACGCGCCGAGTCTTGAAGTCAAATGGTCGATTCACTTACGCAATAACTCCGTGATTGTAAACAATGTAGGGCCGCTGTGTGTCACGCGGGGAACACAGTATCTCACCTGTCAGCTGAGGAAATCCTGGGTTAAGGAAGAATCTGTTGGTAAAAATCGGTTCAGACGTGCCTGACTGGTCTGTGCTGAGGACATATTACATACAGTTAGTTAAATAATTTATGCGTCATCCTGAAATTCCTGAAAGTTGAGACGCGTCTTCAAACCAGGCGTGTAGGTAGGTATGCTTGTTTGTCACTTGGAAGTTTGCATCATGCTAATTTTATTTTGCATTTATATCATAAAATGTCCATACTTATTTATAATTCAAGTCAAATAACTAAAATAAGTATAGGTACTTACCTAATTATAAGTAATTAACTGGTCAGGCACAAAACACGATAAAAAATCTAACTTTGCACTTATTTTATCAGAATCAGAATCAGAAAAATATTTATTGCCACAAAAAATACCTTGTCAACTAAGTACAATATATAAAACTTAAATAGATAGATAGGTAATTATAATAATATACGAATGATTGGGCAATGGGCTCCAATCTCAGCATATGCCAAGCACTCCAAGCAGAGGGCCTAGCGCTGGTTTTCAGACTGGACCCTTGAGATCGGTCGGTTTATCAATATTATACCTACCTAATTACCTTGTATACGCTTAAATTAAATGATTTTACAGGTAATGTCAAAATTCAAATAGGTATCAATAAAACTAACCTTAAAATTAAAAACTGAAAATAAAATCAGCTAAACTTAAAATAAATAAATTAATAAGTATCAATTTTGCTGGCAGCATTTCCCCGCTGTAACTTAATATGTACCTGTCAAATTATGTATATTAAATATATAGACCAACAGCCATATTCGAATTTTAAGATACGTTAAATATTAGATATTGAAACGATATGGATTGGATATGTCAGTGTCAAACAACTGTCAAAAGTGACGTGTTTGTTTGAAGAAACGTCACTTTTGACACTTGTTTGACACTGACATATGCAATCCATATCAATATCTAATATTTAACGTATCTTAAAGTTAGAATTTGGCTGCAATAATCAGCATTCACATTTTTTGATCAAAAGATACCTCCGTCAAATACTTAGTTACCTAACATCTCATCTCAACCTTATCTTATCACATGCAGGTATCTAGAATTCAGCATCTTACGATAAAATCCTTAAATCCATAGGTCCAATCCATAGCTATATTTAAAATAAAATAAAATAATACCACGTTAAACTACCACGTATTCTGATTTAAACAACCTGTTGTTGATTTGACATAGGGCTATTCGGATTTTGAACTAGATACCTATTAGATATCTATTAGACATCACCAAGATATGTCAGTGTCAAACAAGTGTTAAAAGTGACGTTTTTGTTTGAAGAAACGTAACTTTTGACCCTTGTTTGACACTGACATATCCAATCCATATCGTTTCAATATTTAACGTATCTTAAAGTTCGAATATGGCTGATAGACACAGATTTAAAAAATATATAAAATATCCCGACACTCCTGAACACAGACCTGTCATTATGCAAACATCTTATTTTTCTATGGTCCCGACCAACACCCTGAGAGACTCTCGCTAGGTGGCTGAATCAAGGGTCAGATGCAGAAAGCGGTAGTCTTGGACACGGCGCGTATAGTGCCTACTTCAGTTCCTCTCTTTACGGCCCTGATCACCGGCAGCCTTGCCCCGCTGCTGGCGGCACCCTAGGTTAGGTTTTTTATAATATGTTTTTATATTTGTTTAAATGTATTTTTGTATAAATACCTAATCTAAAAAGACGAATATATAAAGGAATAGAAACTGTTACAGTGGTATTATCTTGAAGACGTTCTGTATTTAGGCAAATATTTGTGCCCCATTTCAAACATACCTACATGATTCTCTTACAAATAATTATAATCGAGGCATTTCCGACCGAGTCTTAACCGGTGCTATTTGTGTTTATTTAATTTTAATTGTCCCTGATATACATTGGATGACCGAGAGACGCTAAGTTTTTATGCTAAAGTGCTGTCTAGAATGGAGTTTAGGGATTTGTACCCAACTAATTCTTACTGCCAAGTTTGTGCAAAGTTAGCGTGGTTAGAGTATAATCGTTAGAATAGCTTAATCGGTAGAGGGCGGATTTGAAGTAGTGATAAATACTTACCAATTTTAACTTAAGTATAAAATATGTCTTGAGTTAACATTTTCATGTGCTATGTGAATTAAAATGTTCTAGATGTATGTATAGTGTAAAGTTTTGCATGCCTATATAGTGGTGAATTATGTTGAACTACCAAATCAATGTCCACCATCTACAATGTACCATTATTCTAGCAAATAAATACTATGACTATGACTATGATCTCAATATTAATATGGATATTACTGGTATGGTATAATTTATTATTTTTTCTACACACAAAAATAATGTAACTTATCGGAACAAAAAAGTAAAAACCTTTTTGGAAACTTTTGTAAATATTGGTCAAAAATTATGATGATAATAAATAAATGTGTGTAGAAAAAATAATAAATTATACCAGTCATATCAATATTAATATTCAGATCGCTACTTCAAATCCGCTCTCTATTAATACGTGAAGAGGTATATAACAGACAGACTGACAGAGTTACAGTTTTCGCTTTTCGCATTTAAAATGTTAATAGGGATATATAATACAATTATTATAAGTTAAACAATTATACTCCTGTTTTCTATCCGTAGAATTCGGGTATTATTAACCGACTTCCAAATCTAAAAGGAGGAGGTTATCAATTCGGTTGTATGTTTTTTTCCTCCATTTTATAATTTAGGTACAATAGGGTATTTTAATGTGTTTAAAATAAATTATTTTACATCCAGCATCAAATAAAGCACCAGAAGATTAATAGAGAAACGTAGACAGCAGTTATTTTTAGACACAATTTATATTTTAAAACCCGTAGGTATCAAACTATAAACAGTAGGTGAAGTCTGTGCGGAAAGAGAAGAGTCGTGGAATGTATGGGGCCCAATACATTCCACGACTCTTCTCTTTCCGCACAGACTCTAGGTTATTTGATCGTGACGTTCAATTCAATCAATTCAATATTTGGGTAATATGGCTCCATCGATACTGTCGATGATTTCGCCAACGTCAAAGTGTATCCCACGTGGGATCGAATTAATAAGTATTATTTGTAATAAACTTCAGCCAGTGTACGGTATAAAAGTATAAAATTATGGCCTCTAGGGCTCTAGCCAGCCACGGTTAGAGGTAGAAATACCAAATGCTCTAGAGCACGACGTTGTTCGGTAGTTGGGTTATGCAGCTCTTGTAAAGCGATAGCTGGACTTTACAAGGACCCGCGTGGGCTACCCGGCGTTGACGCCAGAATGGTGGTTAAACGCGTGTCATGATTAATTTTTCATTATCTGCACACTTCCACATTAGTTTACTGCATAATACGCTATCAATATTACACTTTAAACAACATTAATAAGCAAAAACAAAGAAATGAATCACGAGGCGATGTTACCAAAATGGCGGTCGACGAATAACCCATCGTGACGTTACATGCTAGTTTTGACAGTTCAAAAAAAGAAACTGATTTTACGATTAGCCAAATACCCTATTCGGATATCATTAGCTCCACGGCTCCACTTTACAATTCTCTCACTATGCGTTTGTCACCAAATAACGGTTATGTTAATGTGGACACAACCTCTATTGGACACTGCAAGTTTTAAGTTTTGACACACACCATCAAAGAACTCTTGTGCAGTCGCCATCAGATATATCGGTGCGGCCAAGGTGCTCACAAATATCTGAACACGCCTCTATCGTCATCGGCGTCAACGCGTTTGAGAGCGTGTTCAGATTCAGATATGATATTTGAGTTACAAAAACCAAGGTGTAAAAATAGTGGGGATCACTTTAAGGGCATATTCGGTATTAACATTCGGAGCTCGAACACGATACTGAACATACCCTTAGGTACACCTTTGTATAGCTGCATTAAATAAATAAATAATACAAATCATTAATTTCAGACTAAAAGGTCCAAATCTGGTTAGTAATAGTAGATTGTTAACCCAGGGGTGAAAGGCTCATTTCTGCCGAAGTAGTTTGGTGCTCTAACCCAGTGAGAGCGCAAATAGTCCGAGGAAGAAATGATGGCTTTCACCCGAGTTAAACACTCTACTTTTCATTTCGAATACGAGGAAAGTAAAATGCATATGATTTTAAAAAACATGACTGCGTATTATTTTTTATACTGTTTCTCGAGGGTACTTTGAATTAACAATTTAGGTACAAGAATCGTTATTTATGGAATGGAGAGTTAAAAATCAGAATGTAAATCCAAAGAAACCCATTTAAAACCAAATTTCAATATTTTATATTAATAGAATGAAAAAATCGTCCTTGGAAAGTTAAATGCTGTAGTACAGAAACGTATCACTTTCTGCTCACCTTTAAGAACAACAATGACCCTCTTTCAGAGCATGAGAAATGAAAACATTCATGCATTGCACCGTCATGTTCAAGATTTTCCACTTGGAAAAGGTTTGGAAGGTTTGGAAAACGTAGGTATACATACTTATGTATACCTATTTTACTCAAACAAAACAACGTCAAGTAAGTAATTCAGCTGATTCATAAACGCTGTGAGAAAATCGGCAAAATAAACTTTGTATTGTTAACACTGGGATTCCGAGTAGAGGTGCTTTGCTTACGTGCATAATAAGCATTTTTCGTAATTTTTTTCTTTGGAAGATTGGGAATTGCATTATCTAATACCTTTAAACGAGCAATTCTTGTTTATTTATATATGACATATATATATATATATTTCGGGGATCTCGGAAACGGCTTTAACGATTTCGATGAAATTTGCTATATGGGGGTTTTTGGGGGCGAAAAATCGATTTAGCTAGGTCTTATCTAGAGATGCAACGGATAGTTGTTTGGCCGGATACCGGATACCGGATATGGCCTGGACACTGACCGAATATCCGGTAACCGGCCGCCGGATATTCGGCCGGCGGAACTATACCTATATTTTGAGTTTTGCAGGTGCGCGTCGTGCAGGTTTCGACCTGTTTCGTAGTGAACGTTCGCGCGGACACATTTCTAGTAGCCGGTTTAGACTCTCGGCTCGCGGCTCGGCTCGCGGCGCGTCTCGTGGCTCGCCTCGAGCGCGTAAGCCCGTCGAGCTACTGATTACACTCTCGCCTCGTGGCTCGGCTCGCGGCTCGTCCCGTGGCTCGCGCGAGAGTCTAAACCGCTTTTAGGATCGTAACGAGTTTTATCATGTCATTACGTAGTAAGTTCGTTTATAGTTACAAGTGCGCGCGCGTATTTTTGTGTTAACAAATAAGTGTATTGTGTGACATTGGTTACGTGTTCATTTCTATCTACTGTGTCGTTAGCATTATGACCGTGACTGTTTTTTAGATTCTATTTTTTACCCCAAAATGTGTTAATTTTACTATCCGGTATCCGGCCGGATAGTAGGTCACTATCAGGTATCCGGCCGGAAACTAAATTAACGGCCGGATAGGCCGGATACCGGATAGTAACCGGATATCCGGTGCATCTCTAGTCTTATCTCTGGGAAAACGCGCATTTTCGAGTTTTTTTATGTTTTCCGAGCGAAGCTCGGTCACCCAGATATTTAATTTATTATACCGGGTGTGTCTTGTAATACGAGAAAAAAATTAAACTGTCTAAAGTATTACTAATTTTTAAAAGTAGCTGAACAAATGTTGGTCAGTTTGAGGAGTAGGTACCTACAGCCAATAGTTTAATTTTTTGTTCGTATACAGGATACACCCGGTATACCTAAATATCTATTGATTTAAAATAACACGTTTTTCACTCATAACTTACAAGAAAGTAGGTAGGTACATGTAAATTACGATTAAATTACAAATACAAATAATTTATTATCATAAAAGAGTTGTATACCTACATGTGCAGAAAAAATCTATCAGACTCCAAACTAGGCTGAGCCTGTATCTTGGAATTCTGCGAGAGCGATTGACAACTACTTACATATGTATTCAAATTTTTAGGTACAGTGCTTAATACTAAAAGTAATTACTACTGTACAAGCTATAGGATACAAAGTCACTAAACTAAACTCACAGGACTAATCATGCTATTCATATTCATGCTATTCAATTTTAAGTGTGGGCGTGAGTTTGTGTGGGAAGTGTACCCAACTAACATTAGGCGCTAAATATAAGGGTTAAAAGAGATCTACTTACATAAGCGTTTGTTTACTCCAGAGGTTCTATTGATGTTCTAAAAAGAAGAGTTATAGCCGGCTATAACTCCCTATTAATATCCCCGGATTGGGCACATATTTTTATCACCTTGGGTTGTAAAACGGCGCTACAATAGAGAAATAAGAGGTAGGAAAGCGCTAAAGTAGTGCTGTAATAGCGTTGATTAATTACTTAGGATTTAAAAGGGTGCCAAATAAGCGACTACTAACTATTTGAGTAGTAGTGTAGGGCCATATAGACGATACTTTCGGCTTTAGATGGTATATTAGCACTTTTTTTCTCCTATTAGGATAGAAAGAGCTCGTGATTCTGAGTAGAAATAGCATAAAAAATCCCAAATTTGAAAAAAAGTGTAGGGGACAACAAAAAAAAACGCCCACATTCCAAATATACCTAGGTAGATAACAAGACAAGAGCGGTTCCACAGTAGTTTTTCTGCTTTTACTACAGTTTTTTGTAGACAGTTTTCTTGGGGTGGTTCTTATCTATGTTTGATAGAAATCGTTCCAGCAGTTTGAAGAGTATCAGAGGACCTAGCCAAAACGCATTTCGAAAAACGATATCGCTCCTTTCAAAATTATGAATGTCATTTTTGGCTTAATATGGATTTTTGGCGTCCCTATACCGTAGGGGGAATTATAAATTTTTAATTTAATAAGTAGTTATTGGAATACAAAACATCTGAATATCATACGCAACTGCGCAAAACTATGCGGTAAAGGAATAACATGTCATATTAGGATTTAACATAAATTTAACATATATGCATAATATATAAACCGCATTTGTGAAAGGTGCCCATGAATCATTTGCTTTTTGTAGTTGTTGTGTACCTGACTCACCGGAAACCCCAGGCAGCTTGTTACGTTACACCTGAGGACTGCGTTCAGTTGGGGGACATGCTACACTTTACGTTAGAATCATATGAGAGAAAACACTTTTATTTGTGACTGTACTTCCCATTTACATGTTTATGAGTCACCTGCAATACACATATCACTCTTCGAAGGCCGCAAAAATATGTGACACGCTCTTATGGCTCTACTAATAAGATCGTGTCAGATATTTTTGCGGCCTTCGTTGTGTAATATATTAATTATTGCAGGTGACTGTATTCGAGACCTTTCTAATGAGCCTAAACTCGATGTGTTTGTGTTATTATATTATAATCTATCTATTCCATCGAGGAGATCCTTTGGCTACCTTCCGACTGCATCATCAGATCAGCTCCATGTTAGCCATTATTTCTTACATTGTCATCGGAATTACGGAAGTACCTACTCCAAATATCAGCTGAATCAGATATCAGGGGCCTATTGCATAATAAAATACAAGATTTGACATACAAAATCACTAATAGTATTACCTTGTATTTTATTATTCGAATTTGAAAAATAAAATATATAAATAAAATGTCGTCCGATGCCCTATAGGTAACAAGTAAATATGAAATTAATCATTTCGTATTTTAGTACCTAACGTAAATATAAACATACTTCAATTCAATACATTTAATTAAAGATAAATAATTTACAATGATTGCGGTCAACCGCATTGATGGGTTATTCTTATATATCAACTAATTACAATACTAAACACTAATCACTTTATTGTTCAAAGAATAGAACTGGTTATTAATTTAAATATAAGATTTATTTATTTTACAATGTAAGGATAAGGACCGTATCGTTAATTATGGGTACAGATAAAACCTGGTCTAACTGTTGAAGTGTGTATTATTTTGTATTTCTATGTTCTTAAGGTATAATCTGGGGGTATTTTTAAGCCACATCTGATATAACAAGGTTTTTACATTTATTTTATTTTAGGGACTTTATGATGATTTCAATACCGTCTAGCAAATATAATTTAGACAAGCCTATCGAGCTTCATTTGAGACTATTTCACCGATTCCTTGGTACGATTTAAAGAAACAAAAGGTTAATATGCTGCCAAAATATGTCATCTAAGTACCCTTTTCATGATTGCTCAATTGAACATCCAGAGAATAAATGTAGTGAATTTTTATTTTTACGTGAAAACGACTTTTTATGCAGAATTTTGGATTCCCGTCAATTTCTGACGCAAGCGAAATGAGGGAAACAGCTAAAAGAATCTACCGAAATCCAAAGTCTAACGGACATTCATGGCGTTGAACCATGGCTAAAGCAGGTCGATAGAAACGCTCCATGATGGTTATATTGTATACCAAAGTTGGGGTTGTCGTAAGTAACATGCCATAGGTATTCTCTAAAAGGCCACCATGCACAGATCCAAAACTTCTATTCCAACTAAAAGAAATGATTAGACTATGCCCAGATATTTCGCTTTACGAATCATGTGTAATTGCTGTTAAAAAAAAATATAATAAATAAATATAATAAATATATTTTTATATAAAAAATGAGTTTGTGGTGAAATGACAAAACACGTCCCCATTCTTTATTCATGTTCTCCAACATATACCTAACGAAACCAGTAATTAATTATCAATTTTTTTGAACAAGTCTCTTCTCAGAAATTAGAAGGTTTGGTCAATTTTCAGTACTTTGAAGGCCATTTTCTCCTAACAGGTTGAGTTTGGGCAGCTAAAAAAAAATACGTGTCCGTTATTTTAGACTACTCTATAACATATATCAAAATAAATCAAATCGGGGTCGGACAGTTGGGTACCCTTCCTTATAAGTAAAGCTGTACCCATAATTAACGATATGGTTCTTAATTATGATTACAGGACAAATTACATTAATTTCACAAGTCACTTTCAAAATTCAACACAATATTTACAGTTACATCAAATAGTGACGAAAAAAATTGCCTGCCATACAAATAAATGTCTTTACCAGGATTCGAACCCGGGACCTTGTGCCTCGTAGGGTCACTATAGTGACTAGGCTAGGAGGCCCTTGAAATAGAAAACATATCTCAACATTATCCTGCGTCAATTTTATATCTAATCTTATCAAATAAACTTGAAGTTTGAAACGTACGCCGTTCCGTTTTTTATTAGTAATTCATAAAAATAAGGAAAGATAAGTGAATGAGCGAATTTTCCTTATATTAATTGTAATTTATTATTGTACCGTTCCTAATAGTACTACGGAGAATCGCTATCCGCTTCCGTACGATGATATCAATTAAGTATCAAGTTTAGTTGTATTGTCTGGTTATTCATAAATGGCAAAGAAACTACCTAGTTTACATAGTTTTTAATATGTTTGTCTGTCTATCCGTCTCTATCTGATACGTTTTCACGACTAATGTGCCTAGAGTATTGAATAATTTTACGGTTAAGACTCACTTGTAAACCGTAAAATTATTCAATGTTAGTATGTCTCACAACAGTTTAAATTCGATTAGTGCCTAGAGTATTTTCAAAAATTGCAAAGTTCCCATGAAATGTTGTCCGTATTTTTGAAGTGAAAACTTCATTAGCGGCGCTGTGCACTTTTTGAGGTAGGCAAAAAATATTAAACTCGCGAGAGATGACGTGATCGTAACACGGACACGTGACCTGATCGAAAAACTGTTACATGTAATGTCATTGAGTTTTTCTTTATTGATTTAAATGCCATCTAGTGAGTTTCGCTCTAACTGGTATTAATATAACTCGAGTACTAACAGTGATGGACTTAGGGGTTTCAAGTAATGCGACGAAATAACGCTATGGCGTTAACCTCAATTATACATAGTGCATTTTGCGCTAGGCATTGAGTTTTCACTTCTGCCGGCACTCCCTGAGTGCAACCCGTTGTTTTTTTTCTGCACGTTTATAATTAGGTACGCCTGATAATTAGAGTATAAGAGAAAGATGCCCGCAATTTGCGAACTTCGGTGTTCGCGGTAGAGCCTCTCTGCAGCTTTAACAATTAAGTACAACATGAATCATGATTGACGTGATGAAAGACACGTATAGTCACTATGTGAACAAAATTGCATTTTCCTTCTTGTTGCGTGTGAATAAACCCATTCATAATTTGCAGATTCATTCACGAACATGACTCAGAGAAGGATTTACCCATACGATAGACGGCTGATGCAAAATTTTAGTACCTAGTAGATGTTATATGAAGAAAAAGTGACCAAGCATTTCGGTGGTCGAGGCCGGAGTCGACCCTGCGTCTTCCTTCAGCAACGTTAGCCGCGTGAGTGTGACCATTGAAATGAAACCTATACAAAACAATGACATAGGTACTTAAGCTTTTCTTTTCTAAAAATTTGAGAGGCCTCATTATACTTAGCGAAATATACTAAGTCAACGACGATTTGAACTTGAAGTTTTTCTTTCTCATTGAATTCGAGTGATTTATTTTACATTATTTATTTATAATAAATAATAAATAAATAAATATTATAGGAGTTTCTTACACAGATTGACTAAGTCCCACAGTAAGCTCAAGAAGGCTTGTGTTGTGGGTACTCAGACAACGATATAATATAATATACAAATACATAAATACATAGAAAACACCCGAGACTCAGGAACAAATATCTGTGTTAATCACACAAATAAATGCCCTTACCAGGATTCGAACCCAGGACCGCGGCTTAACAGGCAGGGTCACCACCCATTAGGCCAGACCAGTCGTCGACGTCGTATTTAAGACAAATAAAAATACAACAACGACCTAAAGTTACAGATTAAATGACATAAGCTATTTTAATTTCGAGGCATAAGTACGAGGGGCGTTCAAAATATTCTCGGTATTGATATCTTACAACCTTTTCTAAAATTTCTTTCGTTACTGGCCGCTAAGGTTTATTCATTGACATTAAAAAAAAGTATAATTCGAACCGAGATGTTCTTTTGTTTTTCTGCAATTGCTGAACAAACATGAACATCATGTGGGAATTGACAATGTTAACTAAATTAGAACATCGATGCGTGATAAAATTCTTGACAAAACAGGGTAAAAATCAAAAAACCATAAAAGAGGAAATGGATTGTGTTTACCGTGAGTCTGCTCCTTCTTTATCTACCATTCAAAAGTGGTCAAGCGAGTTTAAACGTGGAAGGGAGAGTGTTGAAGACGACCCTAGACCTGGCCGGCCTGTAGTAGCTACTTCACAAGAAAATATTGATAAAGTGGAAAAACTTATATTGGAAGATGGTCGAGTGAAGGTAAAATCTATAGCACAAGTAACCAATCTCTCTATTGGTACCGTACATGATATTATCCATGACCATCTTAATATGTCAAAAGTAAGTGCAAGATGGGTTCCGCGAATGCTGACTCGGCTTCAAAAAGACATGCGTGTAGCTTGTTGTTCCGATTTTATTGACCTGTGCGGTGAAAATCCTGATGAGGTGCTGCAAAGAATAGTTACTGGAGATGAAACCTGGGTTCATCATTATGACCCAGAGAGTAAACAAGAGTCCATGCAGTGGCACATTAAGGGTTCAGCTCATCCCAAGAAGTTCAAGGTCATCCCTTCAGCTGGCAAGGTCATGGCCACGATATTTTGGGATTGTGAAGGAGTATTACTGATCGATTATAAAGAAAAAGGTGTAAATATCACAGGACAGTACTACGCTAACATTCTACGTCAATTAAAGGATGCAATCAAAGAAAAGAGGCGAGGAAAGTTAACCAAAGGTGTTATGCTTCTGCATGACAACGCCCCCGTCCATACTGCTCATATTGCCAAGGCAGCTATTGTTGAATGTGGGTTTGAAACTGTTACTCACCCACCGTATAGTCCGGACTTAGCCCCCAGCGACTTCTTTTTGTTCCCCAATCTTAAAAAGGATCTGCGTGGAAATAAATTTTCCGATGATGAAGCATTGAAGGCGGCAGTGGAGGAGCATTTTTACACCAAAGATAAAAAATATTTTTATGCAGGATTAAAAAAAACAATTGATCGATCATTTAAGTGTATGAACATAGGGGGGGAGTATATTGAAAAATAAAAATATCAAACTTTTCGTACTTGTTTGTTTTCATTCTCATACCGAGAATATTTTGAACACCCCTCGTATTTAAAAATCAAAAATCACCAATCAACCTAATATCGACTCTACTGCGTCGAAATAAGTTCTAGTTTACTGAACAGACCTTGACCTCTTTGATAGTGCATTGATAACGGTCAAGAGCACTATTGTTGAACCAAGATGGCTGCAACGTTTTGATAGCACACGCAGTGCAAGTGTTATTTCATAACGTCAAGCTTTTTAGAAATTATGACGTATTAAATGACATGTGCTATGCAGACTTCTCTTGGTCTCTAACTCTAAGTAATAAAGATAATAATTATTGCCGAAATTACTAATCCAAATATTATTGCCAGCCTGTCGCAGTCTCAGCTGTCAGTCAGTGTGTCAACCAGTGTGTCAGCCAGTGTGGCGTGTCGTGTAAAGATAAAAGATAGTTTATTCAAGTAGGCATAATTACAATGCGCTTATGAACGTCAAATAAAGCTAGGTAGGCCGGCTCCAACCCTACACCTCTGCCCCGAGAAGATTTAGATCCCCCCTCAATTGGAGGAGGGTATCCCAATATGGGACCGGCAACAAACTCGGCGGGACACATCTTTCCAAAAAAAATACATCTTACGTGTAGTACGAGTACACTCGTGTCGGCCGGGCCTAGCACGATATGACCCTATTTATAATTTCGTTATCCGAGTTAGAGTCCGTCTACGCTTACTATGCGCAACTTGAATAGAGCAAAGAGAGGGACATTGGACCCTGATGGATAACACTACTTTCAGCCGATCTTGAAATTGGACGCGAATCCGCACGCCGCTCCGGTGCGCAAGCGGGACATCGCTCTAGACGTGACGTCTCGCTCTCACACCATTGTGACAATCACGTTAATCATTACATTTAATCGACCGCACCTTGTTTTATACGTTTACGGTATTAAAAAAGGTGCGACTTATATTATCATTATCATTTCAAATAGGTACTTATCTAAATCTAAAGCCAGATAAGTTTAGAGATTTGAAGAGTTTTATATGTACAGTCGCCATCAGATATATCGGAGCGGCCGAGGTGCTCCCAAATATCTGAACACGCCTCTATTATCAAGGCGTTAGAGTGCGTGTTCAGATATTATTGAGCACCTTGGCCGCTCCGATATATCTGATGGCGACTGTACATATAAAACTCTATACCGTACGTTCCAATCTAAATTACGAGTATGTTACTATCAATTTAGGCGGTTGATTGCAAACGGCGTTTTACTGTGAATTTGACAAAGGCGTCAAGGTTTACATACTTACAAAACGTCTATTCGCTATATTTTCTTTGTACATTTTTTTGCAGCGTAAACTGGTACCAGACATATATATTATATACCTATGTTGTATAAAAATAAAAAGCGCTGGTGGCCTAGCGGTAAGAGCGTGCGACTTTCAATCCGGAGGTCGCGGGTTCAAACCCCGGCTCGTACCAATGAGTTTTTCGGAACTTATGTACGAAATATCATTTGATATTTACCAGTTGCTTTTCGGTGAAGGAAAACATCGTGAGGAAACCGGACTAATCCCAATAAGGCCTAGTTTCCCCTCTGGGTTGGAAGGTCAGATGGCAGTCGCTTTCGTAAAAACTAGTGCCTACGTCAAATCATGGGATTAGTTGTCAAGCGGACCCCAGGCTCCCATGAGCCGTGGCAAAAATGCCGGGATAACGCGAGGAAGAAGAAGATGTTGTATAAAAATATTTTCCATAATATCAATATCCAGGGAGGAAAACAGTGACGTTTGTATTGAGAAGCGGTCGTCTACGGAACCAAAGTCCAATTTCCGACATAACGTTTTTATATACCCCTAGTGTAACCTAAATGTAATTACGGCGTTTGCGTTATAAATGTCATTTGTATGGGATTTTGAGTATCCAAAACGTCCCTCTTGGCGCGCTGTTCAAAATCCCATACAAGAATAGACAACGCAAACGCGAACGCTCGTCGAATGAAATTTACACTAGGGATTCTAAACTGAACGTTCCCACGCCAAGTCGCGGTAATACAATTCTTGTTCCATTGTTTCAACGTGAGTCGAATACAAACATCGACTCCATTCGATTATTCCCGTTATTTTGCGGCAACATCGTTTTGGAGGCCAATTCGCTTACATTGTGACATCAAATGGATATCTTAATGTTAACTAGTATCCGCAGAATTAAGTGACGAGCAGGGTCATAAACGCATTGACTTATATCTCAGGACTGGCCTTACGTGCACTAAAAATGGTACTAGTTCAGCGGTGTCACTCACGAATTCGAGCCAATCGTGTAGTCTAACGCAACTAGTTGCGACCAATCGCGCGACTGCGCGCGCGTTGTGCGTACTCATCAACCAATCGCGTTGCAGCGTTTTCACACCGCTGTACTGGCCCCATTCATGCTCCATTCTTATTGCCCGTAAGGCTAGTCCTGAGATATATATGTCAATGCATAAACGTCCCTATTGTTTTTACCGCTACCTGCACTATTGTTGCACGGCCCGCTCCATAAGGCTGTGCAGATGCGAAAGAGATAGCATGATTCCGACCGATGATTTATGACCGTGCACGCCACTTAATTCTGCGTATACTATAGTGGCGGCCGCTAGTGGATCCTTCGGCATGTTGCCGAGGTGTGCTTGCTGGGAATGCCGAGGCATCCCCCAGGCGTTTTCAGGCAAACCAAGGCGTCTTCAGACATGCCAGAAATGCTAAGAACACCATATCTTAGACACTTCGGCATGCCTGAGGACGCCTAATATGCCGAAGGGTGGTGGTACTGGTGGTGGAAGTTTGGTGCCGCACAGTGGTTCGGGTTGTATGGTATGGCCGCGCGGAATTGATTGTTTTTAGAAATAGGTGGGATTATAAAACATGTATAATGTGGTTTTATCGATAGAAATAGGTAAAATAAATAAAATAAATATATATATATATTTTTATGTTAGAAATTTATATTAAAATCATCAAGAATATACTATAAAATACAAAATAATGAAAACATACTTAACATACTTGTATAATAATTCAAAAATGGCTTACAGAATAAAATTGCAATAAATTGAGTATATAATAAAAATAATTACTATTATAGATAAATAAAAAAGGCTTTAAATTAATTATTTTCTACAATAAATTTTTGTATTTCATCGTGCTCTCGTCCTGTTTTCTTATAATTACTTTTGGCTCTTAAGCTGTAAATAAAAGGGTCAGAAAATGTCAAAAGCATGTTTATGATATCTTCGTTCGCAGATTCCCTTGAGCATTTCCTGGAATGGTTCAATCTGTACCGGCGATAATCCTTATTCCGCGCTTCCTGGGCTTCTTCGGTTAACATTCCAATAGGTAGTGCAGCAGCGGATATTATTTTACTTCCATGGGTAAGTATTTAGTGTACTGTATTTGGCATATAGTACCATCTGTCTGTACAAGCCAACGAATATGTCAGCTGTTTTATTGCAGTTATCTCCAAATTTTTCAGCATTTATTGTGGCACCAGAGTTAATTGCCTGTAATATTACTGAAAACCGGTGAATCAGTTTTTCATCTACCCCTGTAATCTCCGCAACTAAACTTTATAGGTTACTGAAAAATCTCCTGGAGGTATTACCATAACCCCATACCTTGCTTGACGAATTCAACTTTCAAACCCAATCTTTCGTACAACTCTTTTTGAATTCTCTTCTTTTCTGCTTCTTTTTGTGGCCGTGTCTGGTCTGCATTTGTACTCCATTTACAAAATGGCTTATTGTAGGCTATGTGTTTGATATTTAATTCTCAGGCTTTCAATACACTGAGATGTGCACATCCCGGTCACTTGAGATAGCAATTTCAAGTAACTCTGCATTTGAAATGCTGAAACTTGCCATAACTACAAAGTAGGTACAATAACGCAAAAAAAACAGTGTTATTTTCTCGAATCGATAATTGTAACTGAAGAAGAAGAAAATAATGTATGCATTTTATACCCAAAATCAAGATATTTATTTATTAATCACCCTCATTAAAGTGTTAACCTCATTAAGGTGTTTCCTTACATTAAGTACGCTCATTAGTTATATGGTAATTGTTCAAATGTTTGCAGGCCCCGGCAGTTAAAATCAATTAAGTAATCTCAGATACTTAGGATATCATTTGTGCTATTTTTCGATGGAGCGATCGCCGGCGCAAGGAAGTAATACTCTTTTGAATAATGAAAATTGGCAAAATAATGACTATATTGTTTTCGCCCAAGCCATACTCAAATTAAGCCACAAAGTCACAAATATTATATAACATATAAATAGCTTAATATATGCTCCTGTAACTAAAATAAATATTTTGTATATTTTAGCGCTGGTTTCAGAAATATATGACCTGCAATAAACAAGTTTTTTGACGGAACATTGGCATGTGTACAGCATCGTGTACTTTGGAGTTTGGTCTATTAATTTACTAATAAATATTACACCAAAATTAAAATCCTTTCACGATAGAGCTACACAAGTATTCTACTTTTAGATTTAAGACATACGAATGCATAAAGCTGACCTGTAAAATTTGGACTTAAGTAATTCCGCTCTTGAACCAATGTGTGCCGTGCCGCCGTGCGTGCCATACGTGACATGGGTGCCGGGCCTAATTTAGGGTATTTGACTACTAGTCAAATCAGTTTATTTTTTCTAACTGTCAAAGCGATTTTGCTACTATGGGATTTATACGAAACACTATTAGTGTGTGACGTCACGATCAAATTAAGTACCTACTCTTCATAGTTTTTTATACGGGGTTTAAAAACTTAAAAAAAAATATCTGGGTGACCGAGCTTTACTCGGAAAACATATAAAAACTCAAAAATGCGCATTTTTCCAGAGATAAAACCTACCTAGATCGATTTTTCGCCCCCGGAAACCCGGCCCACATAGCAAATTTCATCGAAATCGTTAGAGCCGTTTCCATGATCCCCGAAATATATATATATAAATAGGTAAATAAATAAACAAGAATTAGCTCGTTTAATGGTATAAGATAAATCGTGTCTAAAAATAACTCCTGTCTACGATTCTCTATTATCTTCTGGTGATTTATTTCATACATGGTGTAAAATAATTTATTTTAAATACAGTCAAATATCCTATTGTCTGTCTGTGTACATGTATTGGCATGTACCTACCGAGACGCTGGGGAAACTAACATCATTTAGATAACATTTTGATTCGTCTTTATATACTTAGTTTAGTAAACTAAGTACATAAATAAAAAATATGAAGTACACTTCACAATTTTGAATACCAAGCATTAACTTTTGGAGTAGGTAATCCTTACGAGAGCAATGATATTATATAACCATAGATAGGTTATACTCATACTTGAGGAGCACAAAAAATACTTCCATATTTATTTCTGTGCCTATGAAGAAATCTATTATTTTTGATTAATTTTCTCATTCCATCCATCTTTGTCACACTCGTTGTTAAACATAAGGTCGACCCTTTCTCTTTCGGTGTGCGAGGAGTTTCGGGGAGCTCGTTAGCACGTGCACATTCCTCACTTGTCCAGCCGCGACTAAAGGAAACTTGTCCAATTTGTCACAAGTTCAGCGCTTCAATTTTGGAACGCCTATAACCTATCTTGAGTTATAAATCATTGTACGAGAGTGAATAAAAAAAAGGAAACCGTGAAAACTTACCAACTTCTCGCCAAAGACATAGTCCTGAACTAAACCGTTATAGATATTATCTAGATAATAGAGATCAATGGTCATCTGATGAAAAATCGTCTTGTTATATTGCAACAGATAAGATTTCCAACTACCTACACCATAATTCCTACGGTATAGAGCACAAATTTCCACAGCCAACTGCAATAGCTTCTGAAAAACTCGTAGCCAAAATCTTAAAAACAGCCAGGACAGCCACATTAAAAAAAAACAACAACAGTAAAATAAACTAACCAAAGACATGAAGTTTTTTTCAACGTTATTGCCTCTATTTTATTACTCGAAATGACTTAATTCTTTTTAAATAACGAACCCAAGCGTTCTGAGAATTTTAAATTCCGAACATGGTTCTCAACTTACGCGCATCCATTCAAATAGGATCATAACATCCATTTTAAAAACAATAGAAAATGTACTTTATATTTAAAATGTTATGGTTGTTTTTTGAAGGTGTTTAAAAGTGCACAGTACAAGGTGATCTTATGTCAAAGACATAGTGAGTTGAAAGTTTCATTTAAAGCTCTTTAAACGCCGTAAAAGGAATAATAGAAAGGTGGTACGGTTGCCTTTTTATCGTTTCAAATTGAACCATAGCTCCCTTGATTTAAAGTTGTAAGTTGTGTGTAGTTTTGATAAGGCATTTCGCATGGTGGGGATGTGGCTGGACGGGTTCCGTGTTACTCCCCCCCTAACCCCTCTGCGTCTGAGTTCTGTATGTGAGCTTTTTGAGCGCAACTCGTTTGTCTCATGCCAACAACACATGGTAGGGTAATTGTGTCAGATACCGTCCAATTATAGGAGATGTCTACTTTGAAATGCTAAAAAAAAATATTTAAGTAGTCTTACTTAAATGTGCTATATTTGTTTGTATTGCTCATATTGTCTATTTTAGGTTAATATTACGTGACCTTAAATAATATTTACGGTTTATTTCATAAAAAATATATTATGAAAAAGTAGGGTTATTTCAGTTTCCGTCCGCCTGTGAGCTACTTTTCGTCCACGTATGAGTCAGTTTTCGTCCACTGTATGAAAAAGTACTGTAGGGTGCATTATTGCATTGAAAATCAATTATACCTATCTTTATTTTTTGTTTTTATGTTATATAGATAATTCTTAGTTAGTTACTAGCTTCTGCCCGTGACTTCGACCGCGTAGAATGGTTATTTTCGTGATAAATATTTATATATATTTCCTTCCTCAGGACTCAGACCGACAAACAGTGTTACATTCGCATTTATAATATATAATATCAATATAATAAGGAATCATTTATTTTTAAGCTATGTACGTTACTAGTACCGACTTAGTTTTGTTGTATATAGGGTCGTTGCGTTAGTTTTCATCAACTTATCGGAGCTGCCAGAGTAGCTGGACAGTAAAATTTATCATGAAATACCCACTTAAATATATGATAGTTATTTCAGCTGCAATTATCAGTCGGACGCCTTCCTTAACCCTGGCCACAGACAATCGGAATTTTCATTCGATTTCCGTATGGAATGACATGTGGGAACGGGACGTCGCTCTACAAATGCATAGCGCTGTCTCGCTTACACATGTCATTCCTTACGGAAAATTCCGAACGTCTGCGGCCAGGCTTTTAAAAATACAGTTCGGATTCAGGGCTTCAACCGCGAAAATCGAAGTTCGCAAATTGCGGGCATTTTTCTCTGTCACTCTAATTACGCCGTCATTGGAGTAAAAGAGAAAGTGCCCCGCAATTTTGCGAATTTCGATTTTGGCGGTAGCCCCTCTGACTACACCAGCATTATTGCAGCGTGACAATACTGCCGACTGCATTATTGCTGCAAATGTCAAAAATCCATGCAGCAACATGGGTTTTGACAAATGCGACAGTAAGGCCAAGCGCGCACCACGACTTTTTGTCGCACGATAATTTAGTCGCAGAAATGTAACGTATGTGTTTATATGTCAGTGCGCGCATATGCGACAAAAAAATCGCAGCGATTTTAAAATTGTGATTTGTCACATTTTTCCGCGACTGCTCGCGACGCCATTGTCACAAAGTGAATTGCAGCATACGGAGTTGTATGGCCCCGCGCGCACTGCGATAATAAAATCGCACCCCGGACCTCAGTCGGCATTTCGCTCTCCAAGAGTCAACATATCGGAACCTGCTTCTCCAATGGAGTCACAAGATGAGACGCTAGATGTTGACCGTTTAATTATAGAAATAGAAGGAGATCACCTTTGTGGTATAAATACTCAGTCATACAGCGATTGCATATTGTTTCACGCCTGGCGACGGGTACGAAATCCATGTCGAGAATGAACAAATCGTCGACTTTTCATCGCAGTGCGCGCAGTGAATTTTCTGCGATAAATTACAGCGCGATTCTAAAATCGTCTCGCAAAAATTAAAATCGTGGTGCGCGCTTGGCCTTACAGACGCCCGGACCGTGACTTTGCGGTCCGGCGCACGTTCGATCGTGTGTAAGGTGATCCGCCGTATGTACGTCCATTAAAGCCGTGTAACAGACAACCGCACCCATGAGTGAGAGCGAGAAAGAGATGGCTTTTAAGGACGCAGTTTTATAAAGCCCCACATTCACACTCCTACCGTGTAGGCCGCCTCGTAGTCCGCCTCGTTGGGTAGGATTGTGTATGGGGGTTGTGGACTACGAGCCGTCCTACAAACGGCTAAACGGTAGGACGGCTCGTAGTCTACAACCCCCATACACAATCCTACCCAACGAGGCGGACTACGAGGCGGCCTACAAGGTAGGAGTGTGAATGCGGGGCTTAAGTGAGAGCGAAAAACAGATACTTATTAAACCAGCATCCACACGGCCTGGTAATACAGCTATCAGTTCATGCTGTAGGATATAGAGCGAGATAGGGAGACAATTATATGTCTCATTCTTGCAGGACTATTTTGTAACATCGTGTAAATACTGCTTAATAATCATAGACATTTCAATTATTTTAAAGCCCGCTCCACACTCGTGCGCGAGATATTAAGGAGGGAAAATCGTAAGATTTGACATTTTTTATATTAAGATTCGAGTAATGCTTGATGCTTAAATAATTAATTGCCTATTTTAACTTATTTCCTCGCATATTTGGGGCAAACCACTATGCTCCGGTGGGAATAGCAATTCGTGGAATCGTCTCATTGTCGGACTCAGTTCAATTCTTTCATTTCGTCGAACAAAATCGAAACTCATCCACGAATTGCTATTTTCGCCCTCAGTAATCATGTAATAATAAATCTCGTCTACACCACTCATAGTACATGGACGGAAACTGAAACAATATTTAAAGCTATTTTTAGTTTTCGACCACGTATTTTAAACATGATTTTAATCAAGCAACACTGACAAAATCGTGGACGAAAACTAAAATGTATAATCTTATAAGCAAGAAACATCATTTTAAGAGAAAATATATAGTAGTTTATAAGTCTTTTGAAGTAAAACGATCATAACAAATACTCACCTAGCTGTTCCAGTTACCGTCCGTGTGGTCGGAAACTAAATATTTTTCAAAATTAGTATGTCAGTACTCGTCCACTAAATTTATCAAAGATTATTATGAAAAAACTATAAAAAACACTTAAAATTGCGTTTACTATACTTTTAAGTTGCAGTATGTGCCAATAACGTAACTTAAACTAGTTAAATTAATTAATAAACTTACCGTGAACATTTGCCGCCAACACTTTTTTTTTCTTGCAAAATGACGTTTTCAAGCTCTGGATGCAATGCCGCCACTTACATAATTTTTTTTAAAGCCGCTATTTGTCAAATAACACTTTTATTTTGGTAAAAATATTGCTTAGACATTATGGATTGCAACAAATCCAAACATGTGTGAGAAGGCTTGTTTATATTCAAATTTTCCGCAATTCTTTGTAGCAACTCCGCCAAGTGGACGGAAACAGGCACTGGACGGCAAACAGACACAATTACCCTATTTGTTTAAACGTGTTGTATCTCTTTTTTTGTATGGCGAACGAAAGTGACGAAGTGAATCGGTGGACTTGTGTGATACTGATAAGAGCGTTTTTGGATAAAAGTACCTACATATATGTACCTATTTTGCTTTAAAAAAAGTAGTAAAACTTGCGATTAAAATGTGTCAAATACTGCTTTTAATTCAGCAACTTTGTTGCCTGAAATCGCGGGGTTCTTCTGCGTCAAATCCGGTAGTTTTGAGTTTTTGCAGACTTGTTTATAATGTTGGCCCAATGAATAATCCAAGTTTGTGACCTCGAGCGCCGAGCGCAACTTTGTCAAAAATCTAAAAAAGCGGCCAAGTGCGAGTCGGACTCGCCCATGAAGGGTTCCGTATTTAGGCGATTTATGACGTATAAAAAAAAACTACTTACTAGATCTCGTTCAAACCAATTTTCGGTGGAAGTTTACATGGTAATGTACATCATATATTTTTTTTAGTTTTATCATTCTCTTATTTTAGAAGTTACAGGGGGGGGGACACACATTTTACCACTTTGGAAGTGTCTCTCGCGCAAACTATTCAGTTTAGAAAAAAATGATATTAGAAACCTCAATATCATTTTTGAAGACCTATCCATAGATACCCCACACGTATGGGTTTGATGAAAAAAAAATTTTTGAGTTTCAGTTCGAAGTATGGGGAACCCCAAAAATTTATTGTTTTTTTTCTATTTTTGTGTGAAAATCTTAATGCGGTTCACAGAATACATCTACTTACCAAGTTTCAACAGTATAGTTCTTATAGTTTCGGAGAAAAGTGGCTGTGACATACGGACGGACAGACGGACAGACGGACAGACAGACAGACATGACGAATCTATAAGGGTTCCGTTTTTTGCCATTTGGCTACGGAACCCTAAAAACCGGTCAGGTGCGAGTCAGACTCGCCCACCGAGGGTTCCGTACAAATTTAACTTTGTTTTACAAATTTATATTTATCAGATTTTTTCATGTGCGTTGTCTGATGATTCAAGGAACAGTTTCAAGGAACTGTAGACCTGGGTACATGGTTTTAAATTTAACTTGATAATGATAACTCTATCTAGGCGTTTCCGAGATAAAGGGTCTTGACAGACAGACTGACGGACGGGGATGAACGGACGGACAACGAAGTGATCTTATAAGGGTTCCGTTCTATCCTTTTGAGTTACGGAACCCTAAATGCACAAAACCCTGTCACTTCAGAGTTATAAACGTGAGACCTCAATGCTGCGCGCGTCCATGCAAATGAGCCTTAAAAAGGACCCAAGAATCACAGTTGTCTCGTAGACATCATACCTTTTGTGGCAATAGCTTTTGTTATGTCAAATTACGTATCCGAAATGGGTTTGAACAGTTCAAGAGTTCGAGGAGGGAATACTATAATAGGCTACATGACTAATTTTCATTTATGTTATCAATCGATCGGGTTTGTTTTTAGGATCAAATGTCTATATGGGACCCATTGCATTAAAGGAACCCAAAAGTCAGAAATTGTAGTCAAAGGCCGACAGTCGCACTTCACTCGCGAAACGCCCTTAACAAAACGATAAATGAACGTGACGTCAAGGTCTCTGAGAGCCCATCTTGTCGTATGGACAAAACAAGAAAATTGCGTTTTTGTCGGTGAAATATTGCGTTTATGTACCTATATAGTTGCTATACAATATTTTTTTGGATAAAATGTAAGGAATCGAATGGTACCTACCCTTACTTTTATCGTTTTTGGAAGTTAAAAAAAAACTTAAATTATGAGACTTTCAGGTCCTGTATTTTTGTAACATTTCCATGTTTTATTTTAATATCCACATTATTGTGATAAATTGCTTGTTTGATATCTATTTTACTAGATTTTGTTATACAATTCAGCATGTGTCATCATCCCTATTGTCTAAAGACTAAAAGCACTAAGTGTAAGGCCTGAGTGGACGCTCGAAGCGGAGCGTTCAGCGGGGCGTGCAGCTTGGCGTCGGGCTCACAAGTGATTTGAGTAGCGTGTAGTGGCGTGTACTAAGGCCGCTTCTATACGCTTGCATTTGTTTAAGCATGCACGCCGCACGCCACACCCCGCTGCACGCCCAACATGAGCGTCCACTCAGGCCTTACACTAAGAATTTCGTACGTTGACCGACTTAACCCGCTGGAGGACCTACCGCGAACCACGTTCGACGTGTTGCCTCTCTGTCGCACTTGTCAATTTGTACGTAAGTGTGACAGGTAGGCCTCATCCGTCTGCGGCCGCGGCCAGGCCTAATATACAGTGTTGTGAATAACGTATATTTTAGGCTTAAAGACTTGAGCCCTTAAGACTCGTGTCTTGAAGACTCGACTATATTTGAGAATTGTACCTATTTACTTATGCAAATAGATGTAAGAAATCGTCTTTGCCGCATTTGAGGCGTTAAGCCTTAAGGGTTCGAGTCTTTAAACCTGATGAGCGTTATTCACAACACTACTAATATACCGCGTGATCTCGGTCCTTGGACAGTGAGGTCAAGGCATTTATTTTATTATGTACCTACTTAAATTAATAAAATTATTACAATTCAAGTGTGCACCGTTTCGCGAGACAAAATGTGCATTTCGTGTCAAAATATTTCAGCAGAGACAGCCTCACGGAAACAGGTATTAATAATGTATCTTAATTTAATTCGATAAACGAAAGGTCAACACTCTAGAGGATTTAGGGTTACGCAAAATCGTCCTTTTATGATACCAAGTTAATCTAAAATAAGTAGTTATTATAACGAAATGATTGACGCTAACCTAACGTATGAAAATCTCTGAAATTTTTATTCTATGTTAATTTTCTATGACGGCTGATCGGTGATCACGTGGTGCTTCATAAAAAACGAATCGCCGGAAGCTCCGGCCCGGCCCCGACCCGGTCTAGCGTGAGTCATCCTTCAACCTGCGGTCATCAAATACAATTTTGTTCGAGGGGTGCTGACGCTGACTTGCATTTGCTGCTAAATCGGTTATGTCAGCCATCCTGAGCGCTTACCACGAACCACGTTCGACGTGTTGCCTCGGGATGTCACACTTACGGACGAATTTACAAGTGCGACAGCGACACGTCGAACGTGGTTGGCGTTAGGCCCTCTGAGAGCTCACGAACGTCGCTACCATTAGTCAGTACAACAGTCGCCGTAGTAGAAACCGGTCAGGACTGTATGATGATGATGAGGCCCAAGAATTCCGGAAATCGGCACGGGACCGTCGACCCGGGGCCGCGACGAGCTTAGCGGGCCGATCGATGTCGTCTGACCACACACATCTAGGGTTCGCACCGCTTTAGCAAAACTATGGATAGAGAATAAATGTAAATTTACCAGTGCTGGTACAATCATCTTCAAAAGTTACATAGGTATGCCTCAAATGTATCTAAGTACGTATATATATCTACCATTTTCTTGATTGTCTGTTAGTAAAGAGATGTGACTATATATGTAGTTGGTCAAACCAATTTGTCAGTAATTAAGAACCAAAAAAACTATACTCATCCTTTTCTTTTGGGTGCTAGTACTAGTGTAAGACAAAGATAGTATGATTATCTCTGTCTATATTTGAAATGAGACAGTCCTTTGACAAACTATATAAGAACTGTGGCACTGTGGCACATACTTATTTTAGAATGAGAAATGCATGGTATCTCTATTTGGAGTGGCAGGTACTTAATAGTTAACTATTAAATATCAAAATTGGTTGAGAAATGGTTCTAAGCCTTCTAAGGTAACAAAAAAAAACGACCGAATTAAGAAATTCCTCTTTTTGAAATATTGAAGTCGGTTAAAAATAGATTACCTATAACGTGACATCCCTAACACAAAGCGGTCAGACTCCATGGAAACCAGTCGGTTCTCAACTAATGCCACAAGCCTGACTCATCCGAATATAATACTGCATCGATAACAGACAATCATAACGAACGACATTCACACAACCTACATAATAATAACCACTAAAATATAAGGTATCCCTCTTTTTAGCATTATAGGAAGACTACACTTGACGTGTCTTTATATTGAAAATCATTTTTGAAATTAAGTTACAGCAAATATAGCTGGTCAACCAAATCTTGTCAGTAAAAAAAGGCGCGAAATTCAAATTTTCTATGGGACGATATCCCTTCGCGCCTACATTTTTCAAATTTGCCGCCTTTTTCTACTGTCAAGATCTGGTTGACCAAGTATACATACGTACCTACATATGTTAACAGCTTTGTAACAATTATTTGTGAGCGCCGAACTAACTAGGAGTCGAAGTGGTCGCCATGGCCGAAATCGGCCGGAAGGATCATCATCATCATCATGATAATTTCCATTAAGTAATACCTACAATTTTTTTAAGCGTTTTCCAATAAAAATACGTCCATATTTTTTAGTCTTTAAAGAGCCATAAAAGAGCATGTCACATATTTTGCGGCCTTCGAAGAGTAACATATTATTCCAGGTGACTATACTTACGTACTTAGTCTGTTTTGCATGAATGTGCATGCAAAACCCATTAAGCTCTATTTTTCCTGTTTTCGGTAAGAACTGAGTAAATCCCGGATTCCTGAAGCCACAATTCTTCTTACGCATTGCATATTTCTACGAATTGTCATCAAAAGTAAATGTAATAAAATAATAGTAATACATTTTGCAACGTCGGGGTAAGCAAGATTTTATAGACGAGGTCTGTAATTCCCGACAGCCGCAGGAAGTGAAGTGACATGTGAAGAACAGCCACCTTACCCGTATTGACATCACCAACTGTCAAAACTACAAGATTAAATTACCTCCTTCTCAGGCCCCATCATTTCTACCAATAGCAACACGATAACCAACTCTTAATATACCTTATATCATTGCAATAAGATTCACAACTAGTCAGTCAAATGCGTATTGTCTGGCTTTCATGGATATCAAACAAATCTCTAAGATACTGTTATCAATTGACAAGTTGAGTCCTTGGTGATATCGTGTGATAAGCCGTGTCCCATTTGGGTCAGTGCTGCGTAGTTGAACAATTGGGAACTCATTCAAATTGTCATTCTTTCAACAGATGATCATTGGCACCGCGATCAGACCCGCCATACTCCACGGTTCCGAATGCTGATGCTGGGCCATGTGTGGGCCACTACTAAACAACGCCTAAATAAAAAAAAGGATAGAGAGCGCCAACAAACTGCCCTCAGTTTGGCGGAATATAAATAAAAATACAATGTTAGTTTTTTTGTGATGAAAAAAAAGTAATACAAATACGGTAAGACAAAACAGGAGCTGAGATTTAAATATTTTAGGTAAATATACCCGTCTCGCTAACGGAAGCGGCTCCTAAAACTAGTGCGATAAGGACAAGGCGAAAAATCCTGCGTAAAAATCTCAAAAATCTAAGTTTCGTACTCGACTGCTTCCTCCTCCAAAACTTAACCAATCGTAACCAAATTTGGAAATCTAAATGATTATGAAATTATCTGTGTCGGACCGTTTTGCTTTTTTGGCTAATTGATATAAGTTTTGAACACCACGCCTCTTATTGCGGCATAGTCAATTAGGCTATTTTGGCCATTTTTGAAGGGCTCTAGCGCCTTAAAAAACAAAAATATCAAAAAAATCAAAACGGTCCGACACAGATATTGACAATATTAATCTGTGTTGAAAAAATCATTGCTCTATCTAGCTTCAAACCCCACGGAGGAAACAGTCGAGTACGTTTATATGGAGAAATGACCACTCCTGTTGCCTCTGGACTTGAAGGTAGGTACTGTCATAGGGACCATCATTCGACGCGAGATGTATATGTAATACTATTATGTACTTATTCTGTGGTAAAATAAATTGGGGTTCCTTCAGTAGACGAACCCTAATTTCTTTTCAAAACATGTCCCACAACCCACAACATTGCACATACGCTCCTTTATTACGAGTAGATCATGACATTGCACTTGACATGGGAGATGTGTGCGCCCCCACTTCCTACATGCACTATAAATTTAGATCACTGTAGGTATCGGTTTATATATATATAGGTGCCCTAGGTTTACCTACAGTTCTATTTTCTTTTACCATGCGCAAAAACTTAAGGTACGGTACAGACAGTCACCTACCTACTACACAGTACCTACCTACTATACCTGTAAACATTATTTGTAAATTGTTATTCATTCAAATTATTACAGCTATATTTAATACTGAAATTACTAAGCGGGCGAGGTGTTCAAAATGATCTTGACCGACTTTATTTTTAAGGAAATAAGAGCGTGTCAAGATTATTGTGAACACCTCGCCCGCTTATCAACTTCTGCTGCTGACTGTACCTACAACCCAACAGTTTATTTACTGTTTTATTTATAGCGGCCGGAAGTGCAAGGCCGCGGCGTTTGAGGACCCTCGTCTATTGAGGATGCGGATGTTACTGCCCGCCATCTTGGATCGAGGACTATACTCTATACTGCTATAGAGAAGAATTTTTCGTTTACGTTTAAAGGGGCCCACTGCTGATTAACAGTCCGCCGGACGGTATTGGCCTGTCAGTTAGAAGAAAAAGTTGACAGTTCCAAACAACTTCTATTCTTTAGACTCGCACTAATTTACTATAAAGCCCTTGCTACACGGTTGCCGACAAGCCTTCTAACCGTCTGTCCTTGGTCTGACCTTGGTCAGTTTTGGTCAAATTTTGTTGGAAACAACTGTCTACACGGTCCGTCCAGACCAAGGCCACGCGGTCTGAGGGGCTTGTCGGCGACCGTGTAGCAAGGGCTTAAAAAAAGAAGTTACGAAATTAGATTTTAGAAAATACCTACATGAATAAACCGGCCAAATGCAGCGAGCAAGCAAAATAAGTCTGCAGCGATTTTGACAGCCCCCAGACTGTGTAAGTGTTAGTAACGTTAAACTTCTGTGAAATTATGACATGTAAATAACACTTGCATAGTCTGTGCTATCAAAATCGATGCAGAGTTATCTTGGACACTAATTCGTTTTTGCCATTTTTTATATATTGTGTCCTTTTTTGCCACCTTTTGTGTTACTTATTTCTAGTCAGGAATGTCAGGATCGCGAGCCCTTTTCATCCTTATAGGAGAAAAGAAGTGTCCTAAAATTTCCATACATTTTTCAAACTTTCCTTTTTGTTACCGCCATACAAAGTGTATGGGGAAATGGTAACACAATAGGAAAAAACCCTGGGACATTTTAAATCCCATTAGGATTGAAAGAGCTCGTGATTCTGATTAGAAATAACACAAAAGTGGCAAAAAAGGCCACAATATATAAAAATGGCAAAAATAAAAGAAACGCTCGTTTATAAAATGTGAAGTCCCATAGATAAAGGTACCTTATGGTGGTCGGCGTTACGTTGCGTGGTATCGTCTTGGGTCATCCCATTCGTTTTTCGTCAAGTTCTTAAATTAGTCCTATTCTGCTTTCGTCACTCATTCTACATTGAAAGCCACTGACGATTGTGACGAATGTAGAATGGGTGACGAAAGCAGAATAGGACTAATTTAAGAACTTGACGAAAAACGAATGGGACGATCCAAGACGATACCCGTCGCGTAACAGCGCGCGCCAACCGCCATAAAGGTGATTAGGGATCTTTACCCGTGGAACGTCACAAATAACGCCATAAGAATCTAGATGAAAACTAACACTAATGAGAGTAATGAGTATCTAATTATTAATTATACTCCCGTTACACTAGATTGATACGACCTTGTGTAACGCTAACGTATGTACCAATCGGGAACAATTAACTGACTATCCGTAAGTAACTCTTACTACGACGGAATAAGGTACAGAATGGGAAGATGTTTTGCTACATCACGAGTGTAGTACAGTCACCAGCATAAATATATGACTGTGGGCAGCCGTGCAAAAATATCTGATGCTCCATTGGAGGCATAAGTATATGAAAAATATGTGATGCTTTGTGGCCGACAAAAATATCGTTAGTCTGTATCCGCATAAATATATTAAATATCGGATCGGGTCGCTTAAAAATATTTGATTACTCATAAAAATCAAAATTATGTGATTACTCTCATCTGGCATAAATATCTGTTCACTGTGAAATATCGGATGGACATATATATCTGACACGTTGGAAAATCACAAATATGTTATCGACCTTCAAAAACGAACCATACATGTTTGGTATAGAACCGTAAATTGTATGAAGTGATTTGACAATTCACGAAAACAGTGCAGACTTGTCATTGTATATGTCTGTCTCACATTATATTCTATCATCGATTTGACGGAATAAAATGGATATAATTTTGAATCGTAACGTATTGCAATCATGAATCTAGTATATAACTGGATCTGGCATGAGGGGTGGGGGAAATGACAAAACGGGATAGTCTTATTTATTTTATTTGGAAATTTAATTCAGGCAACAAGGCCCATATTACAAATACCTTACAGACTAACATACATATGTATTTTATAAACTTAAAACTAAACACTAGCTATTTAGTCGATAAAACGGCGTGGCTCCGTTGCATCGGCTGCTCCTGTGTCGGATTCGGCAGTTTGCCCCGGAACCTCCGAAACACGACACCCTTCGGCCCGAAGTCGGCGCACTCGATGGTCCCCTGCAGCGGTCGCGGCACGCGCACCACAAAAGAGTTGAAGTGCACGTAGTGGCGCGATCGAAGCGGGAACACCCTCAGCGTGTAACCGGTCTTCTGGTGCACATACTCCACCACTTCAGCAGCCGTGGCGGTGTAATGCAAGCGCGATACGTACAGCGCCTTACTCGGTGTAGCAACCCGCAAGCCACAATTAGCCGGTTCGGCGGTACCACAGCCACACTGAGTCTTACGAGGCGCCGTGCGCGCCTTCTTCTTTCTTGATACCAGTGTGAAATCCTCCTCATCCACACTGGCAACAGGGAGCTTCTCCTTGGGAGCCGCTCGCTCTTCAGTGCCCTTTACAGGTACACTAACCCGGTTCGATGCGACTTTCGGACCGGCGACGACATCCGCGTAAACAAGATGACGAGATGATGATTTGGAGGAGGCGGGGGGAGGGCGCGCGCGCGGGAGGATCGCGCGCGGCGACACAGCTGAGGCGACACATTTTACAGTGTCAGCAACTCGCAAACTGACCGACTCAGCGCTCGTGGCTTGCCGGTCATCGCATCTTGAAATTCGACGCCGCCGACCGAGTAAGGGCAATGTTTCGCAAACTGATGACTTCGTTGCGTAACTCGGTTATAGTGTGACCTGGGCCGCATCAAACTTCGAAATGACACCCGCTAGACTTGTTTTTAGGGCCACGATTTCCTTCAACAAGCAGCTAACGTTGACATGATCCGGAATATAGGACGGCAGGCTGGAGGCACCCGTCGTCGCAAACTCCGGAATCCGGTCTTCATTCTCCCTTAGAACTCTGATGATGTCCTCTAGGGTCTTCTTCCCGGTTTCATCTCCTCTCCGGTGAGGTACATACGTGCCGGCGATCCCGAGGGCCTCGTGCAGCACCTTCTTTGCTGCACAGATATCTTCGACGGAAAAACTCGACGAACAGATCTGGACAGCAGAAACCGTATCCATCACTCCTTCCAGCAGCAGCTTCTGTTGCAGAAAGGCGAGGAGCTCGTTCACAATGGGTGCACTCTGTCCGGTGGCACTCATCGCGTTACTTCGCTAGCTGCGGCCGAGCCGCGCTAATTTCGCAATTAATTAAATTAATTGGTCATCAATGCGTCTATGTCGCTGCGCGCATTGGACACGACTGATGACTTGACTTATGTATCGTTCAGTAGGAGTAGCAGCGAAAGCGCTATTATTGTTTGTCCTTGTCACAGTCTCACAAGTTGACTTCTTCATCATTCTTTTTTATGTAAGAAGGAGGTTTATTACACATCTTCTATTAAAAGTCTACCTGATTTTTAATTATGTCACAATTTAAAATTGCAAATGAAATACGTGAGACAGACATATGCAATGACAAGTCTGGACTCTTTTCGTGAATTGTCAAATCACTTCAAACATTGTAAGGCTCTATGCTATCCAGGTATGGTTCATTTTTGCCGATTGCTGACATATTTCATAATTTCGTGTCAGATATATAGGCAGTCCGTATGCCATCCGATGTATTTGCATTCACAGTGGAGAGATATTTATGCCAGATGAGAGTAATCACATAATTTTGATTTTTATGAGTCGTCAGATATTTTTAAGCGACCCGATCCGATATTTATTCGGATACAGACGAACGATATTTTTGCCGGCCACAAAGCATCAAATATTTTTACCGAGGTAGTGTCGTCATATACTTATGCCTCCAATGGAGCATCAGATATTTTTGCACGGCTGCCCACAGTCATATATTTTTGCTGGTGACTGTAGTACTACAATTAGTGTAAGACGATAAGGCTAAGATTGATAGATATTAAAGGACGAATAAAACAATACGAGATGAAAACATTCATCGTTATATAGGTATGTAGGTTGTACTTTACCGTCTACCTCTCTTACGGCTTGGCCACGACATTGAGCGACTAGCGACGGCGGCAGCGACAACCATAGGTGGGAACGAAAGGTCCGATCGCTGTGTCTCGCTCCAACCTATGGTTGTCGTTTGTCGCTGCCGCCGTCGCAAGTCGCGCAATGTCGTGGCCGAGCCGTTATGTCTAACTATGGTCCCTAGGACAGTTATTTCAAGTCTCTTTGGTTGGACTTAATGTAAAAAAAATAATTCAAGTAATATTTTTTCGTTTACTGAGACTTTCATTAATGTTACATTTTTAAATAAATGAATGTGCTAAAACTTCCTAAAAATGTCTACTGTAGACATTTTACGTGACAGCTACTCCATAAAAAAATGAACTGTCATAGGGATTAAGTTAAATTTGACCCACTTATGTTACTATCGAGCAGATCTGATGATGGAGTAAGGAGGTGGCTCAGGTGGCCGTGGTTATAGGAACTCCGTAAGAACGCAACCTAATTGTGTTTGGGATTATTAGAATTGTCTCGGTGAGTATTTGTAAAGAAAAGTACAGTCAGCGATAAAAGCTTGCATCAAAAATGATTTTTTTGCCAAAAAATTATTTAATTTTTACGACCCTGTTAACTAAACATTAGGTTTAGGTTAGTTTCTAGAAACATTACTCAGTTTACGAACACTTATGCTTAACTTTAAATTAAATAACTTTTATCACTAAGTACATACTTAAACGAGCCTGATAACAACATTCTACAAAAAGACTTATGTCGCTTCAAAGTTCACCGCAAAACCAACTTTATGACTAAGCTAATAAGGTTTATTTTGAGCATAAAATATTATGGATATAAGCAGTTTCTAATACGATTGATCATATCTGGAATTCTTAAGCAGGAATCCTTGTACAAGTACAAATACATAGTACATACAAAATGTTGTGTGGTCCATAATTCCATTAAATTAAATGTATTCGGGTAATTATATGGATGATTCTCGAATATGTTGGTAGTTGCGAACTAGGTAGAACTAAATGTTAGGGTACTTTATTATAAGCTTTTATTTAACCTGCCCTGTTAATATGTGGTGTGGTGTGGGTCAAATCTTTAAGTAGTATTAAGTCAGGTTATTAGTTATAAGTCAGGTACCCACTGAAAATCAGCGTCATGGCTTGCCGTGGCATTATGCTGAGATGGGGATCCTGTTTAGTTTTAGTTTTAAGTAGTTTGTGTAACTTGTATTGTGTGTTATTCTAAAGTGTCATTCAATAGAACTTGCTAACTATGTAAACAAACCGCCATATTAAAATTGACACTGAATGTCAATTTACTTGTAACTTTTGTTTACATAGTTAGCAAGTTCTATTGAATGACATTTTATACCCAGATGTTAAATAAATGTATTTCTTCTTCTTCTTCTATAGTTCGTTTTTTAGCATTAGAAAGAACTCGAAAGAAGGTAAGCGATCTTGACATGACTTTTAATTGAAAAACGCTTTTTAAAAATCAGTAACTATTAGAGTCAGACCAAGAAAAGTCTGCAGCGGATTTGATAGCCCACGCAGTGCAAGTGTTATTTACACGTCATAATTTCATAGTAGTTTGACGTTTAAAATAACACTGGCACTGCGAGGGCTGTCAAATCCGCTGCAGACTTTTCTTGGTCTGACTCTACTTATGAAAGCAGAAGAATATAAAGGATCGTATTAGATTCATATTTGCCGTAACTTATTTTTAAAATGTGTTTTTCAATTAAAAGACACATCAAGATTGTTTACCTTATCTCTAATGCTAAAAAAACTAACTATAGTATTTAGTAAAAAGGCCCATTAGTAGGTCTCGGCTGCTGCCTGTAGATTCTAGATCGATGCGTCCACTTGGCCTCTGAACTTCTTAATTAACAATCTACATACCTTAATTCAGAACAGTACGGCTACCACACACGAAAGAAAATGGGGACTGAGTGCCTACCGCGAACCACGTTCGACGTGTTGCCTCTCTGTCGCACTTGTAAGTTCGTGCGTAAGTGTGACAGGGAGAAAACACGTCGGACGTGGTTCGCGGTAGGCCCTCTGGATAAGCGATCGTCCACTAGCCTCTTAAGTCCGCCACTTATACATATGTAATTAATTGTATAATTATCTTTGTGCAATACAGTTTAAATAAATAAATCATCGCTATGCTAGGTATCAAAAGAGCAACAAACTAGTTGATAGGTCATTTTGAGTACTAAATAAACCTAGGTTTATGTGGCTAAGTGTCATACTCATACACAATGAAATAACTACAAGTGCATACACTCGAGGATGAGTGTGTGAAATATTTATGTATGTTTGTATGTTATCTGTGTTATCAACAATTAACAACATATTGATAATACGAATCGCATGGCCGATTCTAGGTTTCAAGGGGACTTTTCTTATTAAAGGCGAGAACCGTCTACCTAATTTCATATACATACTTAATTTTTATGCTTTATTGACCGAGCGTTAGCGAAGGTCTCCGTTTCAGCTTGGGAAAAAATGCTTTCGTATGTCCGGATGTTCTCCGCTGCGGGACGAATTTCTAAACCGATTCTCGCGAAATTTTGTGAACAATTTTCTGTGATTTAGGTTTTTGGAAAGACATCAACATCTTCAAGGGTACATTGGTAGGTAGTAGGTACATACAAATAAGCGTCAGTCATATGGACCGTTTTTTGAAGTCAAAAATGTATACATATTGAGAGCTTCGTCTACTATAGGTATCACCTTACAAAACAAAGTCCCCCGCTACGTCTGTCTGTTTGTATGTTCGCAATAAACTCAAAAACTATATATTCTGTCTCTTTTTTGACCATTAACAACTGTTTTTTATCTAAAACAAATAGTATCATTTCCTAAAAGAGCGTAATTAACATTAATTTCAAGCGAAAACTAGTCTTTTTCTAACTACGGACCAAATTAGATCCCCCTAGGGCCTTAATACATTCCCACCTTTTTTATACATTTCGACGCCTACGCGGGACAGAGACGGCCTGTCTAACGCCTGTGTGCGAAAGAGACGGAAGGTCCCGTTAGAAACCTCGACTACTAGATTTACGCAGAAATAGGGCGGGGACAAGTACCGATGTTTTTTTGGTTTTTATTTAAGCGGGCATTACATTATACAATTTGCAGAGCGCTAGCTGAGTTAGCGCACTAATTTAGCATAGTGTAAAGGCAGCTAGCCAGTTAGTGACCCAATCTAGTGCGATCGCATGTGCTCTGCCGCACTAGCGCTACTAGCGCACTAGAACGCATAGTGTAAATGGTTTTAGCGCGCTTAGCGCTTACTGTGCAAGGTCAGTTGTCGGCACGCCACCGACGCACTCGAACGTATGGATGTTTTATTTATTGTATTTCAGTTCAAAATGACGCAGCCACAGACTAGGGAACAGGAAGTACTGCTAAACATGATTGAACTTTATAAAGACATGCCATTGTTATGGAATAAAAAACATAAATATTACAATTAAAGATTTTTATTCGTGAAAATTGAACTAGACAACAGTGTTAAAACAATGCCAACTTTTTCATATTTTGATAGAGCCATGATATACTAGCTCTGTTCGGAAGATGCGGTTCGATTCGAACGATGATCACTGCCGAAATGAAAATAAGACACTAACTAGCGTCGCTAGCTAGTGTAGTGTAATGAACAAGCTCTTTTTTATCTCGCCTAGCGACACTTAATTAGCGCTCTGCAAATTGTATAATGTAATGCCCGCTTTATTTGTGGATTAATATTTTTTATCGTATAAAACAAAAAAAAAAGAAAATAAAGCGAAGTTGGGAACTGGTTGTGTTCGAATTTTAATTTTTTACTTTTACCTATACTATTTTTTTCACGCGGGCTTTTTTAATGTGTTAATAGATATCTATTTCTTGGAAAAAATATTATCATAAATATTTTACTTGGGCGAAGTTAGGCATCAACGGAAAACCAACTTAAAGTTCCGTTGTGTAGATACTTTTGCGAACCCTAGTCTTCAAAGAATTGCAACATTGATAACGGGGTTTGGTACAAAAACACACCTCTAGGCAGGTATCGGACCCGGTTTTTTGCAAAAACTTCGAAATATATACCTAAATATATATTTCTACTTTATTATTTTATAATTACTCCACAGGTACTCCAAATGTAGGACTCAGTTGTGTTTTTAGCTAACGACATCGTATTTTTAGATTGCCCAATTACAAATGAAATAATTAACAAAGAAGGAAAAAACACCGGTTTCGTTCCCATACAAAAAATACCGGTATTCGATCCCTGCCTCTAGGTACCTATACAATCTAAAACACGTTCCGATATCATCTGGATGAAACCATAAGCCCACCATTTCCCTGTAGCACAACCAGCAACACTGTTAACTGTCCATCGGTGGACCTTATGCCTTTTGTAATAAGGACCATCGATGGACAGTTTTATCTAACAGTTTGGGCGATGGTACGTTTCGTATAAGCATAAATTACGTGAGAAGATATTTGCGAATATAATTGGCTTCATTAGGCCTCCTTCATTCATAATTGCTAAACGAGGTCTTACCTATTTATCTTAATTAATCGTAGTCCGTTCAGCGTAGACGTAGTATAGTTTTCATCGCACTTGCTCGGATAAGGTGTTATTACATTACACGTTGGAGATGCGTTCCATAAATCCTATATTTCGACCTAGGGATGTAATGTATTTTTTTATCACACTTGCTAGGCGATGCTGTCCGTAAATTCTCAATTAGTTTTTTTTATAATAATAAAATAGGTAGGTATTTATTTATCAATGCCCAGGTTAAAATATATAAGTTGAAAATGAAAAATATATAGGTATATCAAACAGCTTTCCGGTTACTTGATCACGTTGGTATTATTAAAATCGAATAAACTACTTAAAAATACGTGAGTAACCCGTTTAATATAATTGTAATATGTTCGAGTCTCACTGGAATTTTAAAATACAAAAGCTTTTAAATTCGTCAAGTTTTAAATTACTAATCTGCCAATGAATGGTTAATCTATTAAGTAATTTACCCTGATAAGGAATTATGATGTCTAAAAACATTATATACTCCTTCTTTTTGAATGAACTATAAATTATAAAGTCAGCTAAGGCCACGGCATGGACGCACGCGACCGTTAAGGCGGCGAGCGGCAAATCAAAGCCGTTCATACATTTGGCCCAGCGCAATATATGAATAGCCTGATTTACGCCGGTCGCGTGTGTTAGACCGCGGCCTAAAACTCGCGTGTCATCTCATTAATCTTTATTACTCACGTGCTAACTCCTTAATGCAAGTCTACAGTTTCAGCAAACTAGAAGCCACGGTCACGAGACGAACTTTAGATGATTTAGCACACGCGAAACATGCACTATATTACCGTCTATACCTCTCGCGTCGAATGACAGTTCATTTTTAGGGTTCCGTAGCAAATGGCAAAAAACGGAACCCTTATAGATTCGTCATGTCTGTCTGTCTGTCTGTCTGTCCGTCTGTCCGTCTGTTCGTCTGTCTGTTCGTCCGTATGTCACAGCCACTTTTCTCCGAAACTATAAGAACTATACTGTTGAAACTTGGTAAGTAGATGTATTCTGTGAACCGCATTAAGATTTTCACACAAAAATAGAAAAAAAAAAACAATAAATTTTTGGGGTTCCCCATACTTCGAACTGAAACTCAAAAAATTTTTTTTCATCAAACCCATACGTGTGGGGTATCTATGGATAGGTCTTCAAAAATGATATTGAGGTTTCTAATATCATTTTTTTCTAAACTGAATAGTTTGCGCGAGAGACACTTCCAAAGTGGTAAAATGTGTGTCCCCCCCCCCCCCCTGTAACTTCTAAAATAAGAGAATGATAATACTAAAAAAAATATATGATGTACATTACCATGTAAACTTCCACCGAAAATTGGTTTGAACGAGATCTAGTAAGTAGTTTTTTTTTTATACGTCATAAATCGCCTAAATACGGAACCCTTCATGGGCGAGTCCGACTCGCACTTGGCCGCTTTTTATATAGAGTAACTGTCACGTAACATGTTTGTAGACATTTTTTTGGAAGTTTAGCAAATATTTATTTAGAAATGTGACATTAAGTAATAAATAAAAACATATCATCAAGCATAAGCATATCAAAGGTGTATGTGAAGTCCCCAATCCGCATTGGGCTAGCGTGGGGAGTATAGCCCGAGCCCTCTCGCGCATGAGAGGAGGCCTGTGCCCAGCAGTGGGACGTATAAAGGCTTAATTATTTATTTATTTATTTATATCATCAAGCAACACATAGTTCGCAAGTCCCATTTTTTGTGTATGTAGTATCAAATATTTTGTTACTGTTGTGCATACATTTATTTTAGTTGTAATAGTAACGCCATCTGTTGGCAGCTAAGCTAAGGTACGCTGGCATTGTCAACGCAAGTTATCGATAGTATATAATATATCGACTGTGCGCGTCACTACGATCACAAAAACCCCTCGGCGTTGTGGGAAGCGGTCAACCTACCTGACTGCAAACCATAATAAATATATCTAAAGATTATGGCGGACGAGTGTGATTTATTTAATTTAATCATTGAAGCTGTGACATTCTAGCTTTCTTTTTATGGTAAAATTGGTAATTTAAATGTCGGTAGTCACTGTGACGAGTAATATTAGTAATATAGCAAGTAGGTACATAACTTAAAGGCCTCTGATAAATAAGGTTTACGAATCGTCAGCTACCTACGTAGTCATTGGCGATTAAGAAGAGGGGGGGTTATGGGGGGGTTGATCCTCTCCCCCTGGACCCTGGGCTGTATGTGTTTCATTGTTCATGCATATAGAATGTATGCATGAACAATGAAACACTTATAATTCGTGCAACTGGTAGGGTGACTGCTATAGTTTTGGACATTTTTTTTCTTTTGTCGATGTGGGAATGCTGTTAGGTACTGTTATCATTTGATATTTACCAGTCGCTTTTCGGTGAAGGAAAACATCGTGAGGAAACCGGACTAATCCCAATAAGGTCTAGTTTACCCTCTGGGTTGGAAGGTCAGATGGCAGTCGCTTTCGTAAAAACTAGTGCCTACGCCAATTCCTGGGATTAGTTGCCAAGCGGACCCCAGGCTCCCATGAGCCGTGGCCAAAATGCCGGGACAGCGCGAGGAAGAAGAAGAAGGAATGCTGTTACGCATCGTCCCAGTATGTGGGACTCTCACCTCCCAGCTCTTTTCGGTTGTGAAAAGAGGGGAGGAGCCTACCCACTAAACACACACCGGCATTTCCCACAATATGCCATTTGAGGAGGCGTCCTGGGATCGCAAACATTCTACCTTGGACTTTCCTAAGAAATCGGGAAGAAACAAACCAATTGAAACCTTATTGTTAAGAGCGGCCAATTACTATGAAGTGGCCAATAACTATAACAGCAGTCACCACCCTATGAAAAATGAAACCGCTGTTGATTTTTGACATGCAATCTTGTACATTCTTGACCTGCCAATGAAATGTATTGGGAGAGGATGACAGATGTAACGAAAAGTGTCATGATTATTAATAAGGTCAATGTGGCTAATGAGGTTGGCCGGTCGAAGTATTTAGTAGGGTTTGCTCCCGGTACTGAGTTTGTATGGCGAGAATCGGGAATTCCCGGGAATTCCCGGTTCTCGCCATACAAACTCAGTACCGGGAGCAAACCCTAGTATTTAGCAGATGGCTCCATCATAGCTTGCCCTGTAAATCCCTAAAATTATGTCATTTTTTTGTTTTTTTAAAGCCTACAAGCGTAGAAAAAGGGGCAAGCTATAATGGCGCCATCTATGCAAAACTTTGATTGCCCCCAACCCCATTCCGTCATAGGATCTATTCCGTCTACTAGCGTTTTTCTCGAACAACGAAAAAAATTGATAATTTCATCGACAAAGCAGCGATTGCTTTTAGTTTCAGCAATCAAAAGTAGGTGTTTTTTTCCCACGATTGAAAATCAAAGAAATATACGAAATTAGCCACATTTACCATACATTATTTAAGTTTTATTTTCTATAAACGATTAGAGTCCGTCTAAAAGTCTATGCTAACTTTGAACCGACTTGAATAGAACAAAGTGAGGAAGTGTCATTATTAACGTCGTTATTTCATAGACATTTGACACTAATGATCACCCTTTGTCACTGCAATTACCATGCAGAGTTAGCACTTAGCACACCAGCTAAACCCCAAAGCTTAGACTATTTTCACTATTTGCCTAATTATTAAGCATTTACCCTATTCATAATGAACATATCTAAGTTTAAACGGTTTGAAAGCCATAATGCTCAGCTTTTTATGCTTTCAAGTCTCAGGGTACATATTTGCTTAGAGTCCAACGCGGCAGGCATGAGTCTATCTACAGGCGTTACTACGAGTCTTTTTACAGTCGAGTTGGAAGTGAGAAACGAGTCCTACTTAGAGTCTATGCGGAAAAAGAACAGCCGTGGAATTTAAGGAAACCAATAAGTATCATATACCTATGAGTCCTATGACTCTTCTCTTTCCGCACAGACTCTAAAAAAATATTAATAATGCATTAATAAACATTTATTTGTAACTAAAGTAACTATATTTTTATCTGACTTAAAGATTTCGAGAAGGTTCTCAATTTCTCGATTTATAACAGACAGATTTCAAAAAGGTTGAAATTCACAATTCGGTTGTATATTTTTTTTGTAGGTACTTAAGGGGCCCACTGATTACTTACCAGTCTGTCAACTTTTTGTTCTAACTGACAGGCCGATATCGTCCAGCGGACTGTTAATCAGTGGGCCCCTTTAATGTTTGTTAGGTACCTCAGGCAACTCCGTTATTTCCCAACCAATTTTGAAAATATTTTTTTGATTGATAGTATACTGTACTTAAAAACTGGTCCCATTTTTGACAAAATATACCTAGTTCTGATGATGGAATCTATGAATTATCGACGAGACTTCTCAAATTTTCTCCGTATAATTATTTTCATTTTAAAACCAAGCATTTGCATTTGAACGGCACCAACCAAATCGCAGTTTGGTGAAATGGAGCTACTCATGAAGCCCAGGAACCACCTCCACAACAAATATTTTACGTCTTGGGGCTAATACTCGTAATGATTAAATAAAACACCAGAAGATTAATAGAGAAACGTAGACAACAGTTATTTTTAGACACAATTTAAAACCCTGTTTTAAAACCCGTATAAAACTATAATTTGATTGTGACGTCACATGCTACTGTTTCATATAAATTCCATAGTAGCAAAATCGTTTTGACAGTCGATCGTTCAATCGTCAATCGTTCGAAAAAAGAATCTGATTTGACTAGTAGTCAAATAGGGGTATTTGAAGGGGTCAATAGCGGGTATTGCTATTATTTTGAGATGCACTAGTGTCGTAAATAATTGTAAGGGGTATTTGAGGGGGTCAATAGCGGGTATTGCTATTGTTCTGAGATGCATTCAGTGTCGTAAATAATTGTAATGACATTTCAAACTGTCAAGAAAAACCTCGGCAAGCCATGCACTGATGCTACAATAACTGTAAAATATATATAATAGGTAATCGTTATCCTCAGGAGTTATGATTGCGATCGAGTTGCAACGGTACCACCGCGCCTGTATGCTCACGCGCAGCCCGTACGACTGCATTCCTTCGCCCAGACGGTCGCTAACTATTCTCCAACGATCACAGGTCACACTCCAAGCCACATGCCCACTTAATACTAGTCTCACTTCAAAGGGAAAGGCTATGGGTGGAGGGGTCAAGACACGCTGGCCACCGCCCATCGCAAATCTCAACACATTCCATGCACTTTTAAACCTTATATCACTGGAGCAAAGTTTAGTATTGTCCAGCTCAAGCAAAACAACCATTACACAGGTCAAATCCCAGCTACATACCCAGTTTACGTGAGGACTCTCTCCTAACGCAGTGGCTGCAGGTAAAGAGGTCAAGTTACGTTGGTCTTTCGCCCATTGCAAATCTCAACACTCCATACTTTGGACCTTTATATCAGGCTTCTCTTGTTCTGACTCCATATGACTGTGGGTTCCCAATTCCCATACTATGTTACCTTGCTCGGGGTGTATCCAGGTCTCTCTTAGCACTCTGTTGTTACAAGTCTAAAGATCATTTACACTGGTCCAATGGCACATCGCAACACTATTAAATGACCGTCGGTAGACCTTATATACTTGCTGATAAAGTCTACAATTAGCAACATACTTATTGATAGATGCCAATCGATTCTACTTCCCGTTAGTTTCAAATGTAGGTACATATCTAATAAACCTGCTATATATTGTACCCCAGAAACTTCAAAAACGCAAGAATAAATGTGGCGCGCGCACCGGGAGAAATATGTACCTACTACTAGTAGTTCGCCCCGAACTGAGAACTCGCGGTTAACCAAAAATTATATAGCTATTGACTTTGTTGCACCTACTTAGGCATACTCGTATAGTGCGACATAAAATAATAGAAAATAAATGAGGACGTCACTTTCTACGTAACTGTCACATTTTTGACGTAAAATGCTTATACATGGCAACAATTTACTATGGACATTTTTGAGTTCCATTTTATTTAATTTCAACTATTTTATGTCGCTCTATAGGCGGCAATGGATCAAAGATCGCGTGGATTTACAAATACAAACAAATACAAATAATTTATTAATAACAAAACGTTACAAGTCATCGGGATAGTGGGTACATTCTGTACATTATGTTTTGTAAACTGACTATTATAAAATTACAAATTGTATAGGTAATTATTGATTTTAATTATTAATTCATTACAAGAATTCAAATTATAAAACTAACATTAACAATAATATTATTTATGTCATTATAGGTAGGTTAAAGTATTCTCCATAATCATAGAACACTTCGCTCATGAGCCACGTTTTTAATCTATACTTAAAACCCGCAAGCCCGCTTTTATTGCAAGGTCTGTGGAGCCCTTAACTGATTGATTTAAGCAAAGAGTAGTATGTATAATATAGTTGGCCAAGCAGATCTTGTCAGTAGAAAAAATGTAGACACGAAGGGATATGGTCGCATAGAAAATTTGAGTTTCGCGCCTTTTTCTACCGACAAGATTTGCTTTTTTGCATCAATTTTGAAGCGCCATTTACAAGTTTAGCGTTAAGTAATATAGATGGCGCTATTTTTTCGAATAAAGGGCTTCGTATACGGCTGTCCCTCCCCTGGATTTAAGTCACCACCATAGAGATTAAAATAAACTGTATCTGTGCTAAGCCGAAATATTTCCTGTCAAATGTCAAATACATATGTTATGTTTATTCTAATTTATTTTTATCTTGCTAATTATTTCAAAATGGTAAATTTAAAAACGATATTATAAAAGTGTAAGTCGAGCACTTTCATTTGATACTAAACTCGACCATGTTTCTTGCAAAAAAATGACCAGAATAGCAAGACCTCTCACAAACAGCTTTTTGGCCTTCTAAGCTCTTCTAGCTCAATAACCTCTTGATCGGGCCTGCTCATAATTTAATGACTAAAATATAATGCCCTCGACTACACGTTTACCCAATTTCATTTAAATTAGAACAAATTTACTTAAGTTATTGAGTATCAAACTATCTTCTGACAGTTCAGCTTAAAAACATCGAAATGCCGAGACGTGCCGCTAGCCAGCCGCGTGTTCAAAGTCGAATGTAAGAACTTCGCTTCGCTTCGCTCGCTCGTTCGAATATAGAAGGTTTACCTAGATACAAAACTTTTTCTCCCTCTATTTTCTTTGTATAACAATTTTAGGAACATATATTATGAAGCCTGACCATGCAGTAATATATGATTAATATGATCATTGTCAAGAGGGCGCTGTTATTCTCATTACCTATGGGCTAGGGTGACGGTTTCAATATAGTATGAAAAAATTAGTTCCAGTGAAATTCCGCAACATGCGTTGATCAGGAATATTCAATATACAGGGTGACATTTGAGTCGTGATCAGTAATATGTTTTTCTAACTCCATAAACAACGAGCAATTTAATGCCTAGGGGCACTAAAATCAGACAAGATCTTTTTTGTTTATTTTTTGTCAGACTTTACATATGTTACGTACTTAAATATGCATGCCAAGTATCATGTAATAAGAATAAGGATGTCTTTTTAAAATGAGAGCGTACCTTCGTAATATAATATTATGTTAGAAATATGTAGAGTTAGACCTAGATAAGTCTGCAACGATTTTGATAGCACACGAAGTGATAGGAACGAGAAGTTTGACGTTTAAAATAACACTTGCACTACGTGTGCTTATCAAAATCGTTGCAGACTTGTCTTGGTCTAACTCTAGTTGACTGATTCACCCACATGAATGCAAGTTGATCATGATTATCATGAGACAACATACGTGTGAAGACAATCACAGTAATAAAACATTTATTACTAAATCCGGAAATCATCGTACATAATCCATGTGTCACATAATATTTCAATTCAACGTAGATATTAAATACTCGTATATCTAAATGTGCGATATCGAGAAAAGATAGCGGGCTTCAAGCGAAAACGGTGAATTTCTTGTCGCTATCGAAAACATCTGACTAATCTTCTGACAAAGGTGTCATGATTATTTTTAGATAATGACAGGTCTAGGTAAAGGTGACGCTGAAAGTTTTTAGTATGGTCCACTTGGAAACTATGCAATAAATATATTGCTTGTGCTAATTAATACCCGATAACCTGAACAGGTACTTTTGCCACACACGTTCATAAAATGCAACTTTCTCGTCAATTTTTTAACAATTAAGAGAACCTTACGAGCTGGTTTGGTCAAAAATAATTTTGTTACTTGCACACATTTCTTTCAGTGCTTTTCAGTTGAACGGTTAATAAACAATAAGTAATTAAATGCTTAAATATATACCTACTATATTTTCGATATTCCAAAAACTTTTAGGTTTAGTTTCCCTGAGGTTTTAAAAGTGCATTAGGTATACAATATACATATTATTGTAAGTAGGTACTTTTGATTATTATGTTTCCACACCGAGATACATTAGCCTTACATAACAAAGAATGTTCTGAGCGTGCTCAATCTATAAGTAGGTAACATTGTACCTACATGAACAGTCAGCATCAATAGTAGGTACCTATCTAGAGTCGGTTCAAGCTAACTATGCATGGCATTTGTAATGACTAATGACAAAGTGTGGCTACGTGATCATTAATCTCGAATTTCTATTAAAAAAATGACGTTTATAATGACACTGCCTCACTTTGCTATGTTCGAGTCACTGCAAAGTTAGTTTACAGGCTAATTCGAACTTGTTATCAAAACGATATTTAAATGATATCAAATATGTAGTTATCATTCGGACGTTCAGTTCGCTCCAACTTGTCCGTGCGCCGTGCGTGGCAACTCGAAATCCCATACAAAATGACATTAACGCAAACCCATACGTCACGTCACGCTATCGAATGAAGTTTACACTAGGGGTACGTATTTAAAGACGTTATGTCGGAAATCGTTATCCCTCCCTTATCTAACAGAAAATTAGAATGGTGCTTGATAAACACGGACCGATGTGTTTTAATTTAATTTTAACCCCAGACGCAAAAATATGTTATAAGTTTGACGCTAATGTCTGTCTCTCTGTGGCAAGGTTAAGAATCAGGCCTGCAGGCGCAGGGTGGCGCAGGACCGCAGGTATATATAGTTTGTCAAAGGACTGTCTCATTTCAAACATAGACAAGAGAAAATCATACTATCTTTGTTTTACACGAGTACTAGCACCCAATAGAAGCGCTGGTGGCCTAGCGGTAAGAGCGTGCGACTTGCAATCCGGAGGTCGCGGGTTCGAACCTCGGCTCGTACCAATGAGTTTTTCGGAACTTATGTACGAAATATCATAATTTGATATTTACCAGTCACTATTCGGTGACGGAAAACATCGTGAGGAAACCGGACTAATCCCAATACGGGCCTAGTTTACCCTCTGGGTTGGAAGGTCAGATGTCAGTCGCTTTCGTAAAAACTAGTGCCCACGCCAATTACTGGGATTAGTTGCCAAGCGGACCCCAGGCTCCCATGAGCCGTGGCAAAATGCCGGGATAACGCGAGGAAGATGACTAGCACCCAAAAAAAAAAGGATCAGTAGGTATAGTTTATTTTTTGTTCTTATTTACTGAAAAATTGGTTTGACCAACTATATAAATCTCTAAAGTTTGCGTTCAGAAGTATCTGTTAAAGCCTAATTGATCTATATATAATAGAGAGACTCTAGCGACCCGCCCCGGCTTCGCCCGGTACAAAACCTAAACAAATTATACACTTAAACCTTCCTCAAGGATCACTCTATTGAAAGGTGAAAACCGCATAAAAATCCGTTCAGCAGTTTTCGAGTTTATCGCGAACATACACACAAACAGAGCCCGTACCATGAGTCACTGACTGTCAAAACTGACATACAGGGTGCCATTTGAGTCGTGATCAGTAATATGTTTTTCTAACTCCATAAACAACGAGCAATTTAATGCCCCTACTCTTACTAAAATCAGACAAGATTTTTTTTTATTTTATGTTTATTTTTTGTCATTTATTTTACTTTTATAAGTGGATTTAGGATATTACAACGGCTTATTAAGATATTTAAATTAGTAAATTGAATCGCCTCTTTGAATCGGAACTGTCATTGACATCAATTTTGTAATTTGTCCAAGTTAGAAATAAAATTTACTTAATTTTTTCATTTGAAATATCTTACAAAGCTGTTTAAATACCACATTGCCACTTGTAAAAGTAAAATAAATGACAAAAAATAAACAAAAAAATTAAAAAAAAATTGTCTGATTTTAGTAAGAGTAGGGGCATTAAATTGCTCGTTGTTTATGGAGCTAGAAAAACATAATTACTGATCACGACTCAAATGGCACCCTGTATACGCTGTTGAGAACGTAATTTACTTTCTATATATCTCATTTGCACTAATATGCGAGTACGAGAGAGATGCATAGAAAGTAAATTACGTTCTGGATGGCGTTTATGTCGCTGCCAAACTGGTGGTAGCCCTGCTGATGACGCGGCGGGGGACTTTGTTTTACCTATAATGTGTAGTTTTATATACTTAATATCTGGGAGACCGAGCTTTGCTCGGAAAACATAAAATCTCAAAAATTAGCGTTTTTTCCAGAGATAAGACCTAGCTAGATCGATGTATCGCCCCCGAAAACCCCCATATACCAAATTTCATCGAAATCGTTAGAGCCGTTTCCGAGATCATTGAAATATATATATAAATAAATAAATAAATAAATATGCAAGAATTGCTCGTTTAAAGGTATTAGATTTTTGTTAAACTATTTGAGAATAAGATAGAGTTGACGCGTAATAGTCTGATTAGCAATGTACAATTTGCAGGACATTCTCGTAATTTCCGCAATTTCTGGAAACTTTTATGAGAAAATTCTCATGCAAGTTTCCACTTAGAAAGTTCCCGTTCATTAGGGATTATATATGTTATGGACCAAGTGATTAATGAGGGCATTATGTATAATGCCCGGGCATTATGAAACTTCATTATTTATCACATTGTCTGGTCATTATGAATATTGCTAAGTGATCGTTGGGCAATTTGATAATAAAGATATGTTACGGGCAAATTGATTAACCGGGTAGTAGGTATAAATAATGACCGGGCAGTATAAATAATGCCCAGGCAGTATAAGTAATGACCGGGCATTAGAAATAATGCCCAGCAGATTTGGGCAAAGTGATATATTTATTCCATTGGCCGGTCCATATTAATAATGCCCGACGGTCCGTGGTCCATTTAATAAATCAAGGCTTGAGATACCTTGAATTTATCAGTTGGACTGGGCAGTATGAATACTTTCCTACTTCTAGCCTATATACTCAATGTTCTTAACTGTTGACGACTCAGTTTAAGAATAAGTACCTATATAATAAAATAGGTACCTACTCTTAAAATTTGTGTATTATTCTAATTATTCCATTTCCATCATTAACTTCATTCGCCACTTACTAAATTTCGAGACAGCCCAAACTACTTCGATTCCCTATGAAATCGCTCTATCAGTTTATCAAAACCTTATCTTATCACTCAATACTGGGGCAAGACAAAGAATCTACCGTCAGTTCTCACCTTTCGTGACACGAAGCATGTCTCTCGCTCTTAGATAAGGATAAAAGGTATGTTTTAACCGATTTTTTTATACATTAAAACCCGCTGACGTTTCTACACGAAAAGCTACGATTCTTACGAAGGCGTGATACCGCTCTGGACCGAGCAAAGTGGCGTGCTCTTGTGTTGGAGGCCAAGACTCATTTTGGATCATTGCGCCAGCAAAGTAAATTACGATTCTAATAGTCGGACCGCCGGGAATATGGCTAATATTGACAAAGTGTGGTAATGTCATCAGTGTTTCTACTTTTTTGTCTACGTTTTTTTGGAGTTTACAGTTATTGAGCCGGGCGGCATGCATTAATTTTCGCTCGCTATTTGATTTTTACGTTATATGCATGTGCGAGAGGTGCATAGAACGACCCAACTACGAAAACTTGACGTTTGTAATAAATAACACTCACTTTGTTCTGTTAAAATCAGTGCAAAGTTGGCTTAGAAAACAAGGCAGGGAATGGCATAAAATAACGTACTATTACGCGGATAATCGTATTAAAAGTGGTCGAATTAAAAGGGTTGTATTTACTTAGGTATAAATCTTATATTAAGAAAATGTGAAGGAAATGCACTGTGGTCAAGTGACAATCGTATACGTCAAACGAAAAGGTGATAGTGAGCCCCTGGTTTTGGTACATTCAAGGGGCAGCTAGCGGCCGCTATCAAGCTCTTCTCATATCTAGTCTGCCTCTTTCGCACTTATGAAAGCTAGGTTCATTTCATATGCGTTATGGCTACCCTCTTGCACACTTGATCTGAGTTAATTTTATTGACACATGTCATATGGTAAGACCGATTTTAATTCGTCATTGTTTAAAAACCACTTTCATGATAATTGATCATTTTTACGTCATATTGACGTTTTCGTTTGTTCATTATTGTATGATTTCAGTTATTTTATGTCAGTTTGCCATAACCATAAGTTATCATCGGTAGACGTTCATTAAGTAAAAGTGTGGATTTTAAAGATTAAAAAAGTAAGTTGCAATGAAAGGTACAGTCGCCATCAGATATATCGGAGCGTCCAAGGTGTTCACAATATCTGAACACGCACTCTAACGCCTTATAGAGGCCTGTTCAGATATTTGTGAGTGCCTTAGCCGCCCCGATATATCCAATGGCGATTGTATCCAACTGTCCGGCTCCGATTTATTTTGATAAATGTTAGAGAGTGGTCTAAAATAATAGACACGTATTTTTTACAGAGACTATAAGATAAGACAGAGAGAGAGAGAGACAGTTGGGTAGGTACCTTTCCTTGTTATAAACATTTCTATTACATATTAGCAATCTCTTCTTCGAATCACCGATTTTTTGCTGACACGTATTACATGGTAAGTAGGTATTACAAAGAAATCAAAGCTTCATATTAGCGATTTCCGCAAAAACTAAATTAATATCTTATTCTTTTGTTATTTGTAATTGATACCTTGCTTTGCGATTTTTGTTATTTTATAATTACCTATATAAGTGCTGCCATCTATTGCGAATGCATTGAACTGTCGCGTCACGGGATAAGATGAAATATCTGGGTAACCGAGCTTCGCTCGGAAAACATAAAAACTCGAAAATGCGCGTTTTTCCAGAGATAAGACAGATTTTTCGCCCCCGAAAACCCCCATATAGCAAATTTCATCGAAATCGTTAGAGCTGTTTCCGAGATCCCCGAAATATGTATATATATATATATATATATATATATATATATATATATATATATATATATATACATATATATATATAAATAAATAAATAAACAAGAATTGCTCGTTTTAAGGTACTTATTAGATTCAGGCTGAATTGAGTTTAATACACAATACATACATATGCAATTGTCCTCATTAACTTGTTGCTTTAAAGCAGTATGTTTGCGCTTGTTTTTAAGTAAGACGAATTTAAGGGTGGTATTCCACCTGCCAAATTTCTTTGCCCAATGTCAATGCGTCTCTCTCTCTCATCAAGCATTGTTATCGTACTGTAACTATTGCATGTTATTGCTGATAGGTAGGTACTAAATACCTACATATAGTACATAACAGTCCTGGCAATGTAAAAGCCAATTCGAACTTCCATTCCGATATCAAATCGATATATCATACTGCCGTGCGTCTCGCTTGCGCCCATACATGTAGATACAAACAAGTAAGAGCGAAATACACGTGCGAATGATAACAAAATAACATAATTTTGATATCGAAGTGAAAGTTCGAATTGCCCTCAGTGAGCGATAACATATCAATAGCATTTTACGCTTATGACCCGAATTACCTGCAGCTTGGGCGTAACAGTAGGTACCTAGGTAATACTAAGTAATACTAACATTTACAAACAATTGTAGGTAACATAATGCTTTATGAGTTTATCGACTTCTAGTGCTTGTTGCTATGGTGACATATTTAAGAAAGAGAAATGAAATAGAAGAGTCGACTTCCATGGGAAAAGTAATAAACAAATAGGTCTTAAAAACAACTTTAGAGGTACCTACTAAAAAGTTATTTGATTGAGCAAGTAATAGTTTTGAAAATAATGGCTTCCAAAGTTTAAAAAAAAAACCCTCCCCCTTCATCTCTAACTTTTAAACCAAGAGTACAGAAAAAGAGTACAAAATTTTGCTTATTAAATACTTTCCACGAAAATTGTTTTGAACGGAGGTTAAAAAGAGATTTTTCCAAAACACTTCTCTTATTTTAATATTAAAAGGACGAAATTATTTTAATAGGTATCCCAAATAGCTAGCGGACAATCCCCAGAACCTCTCTGCTCAGATTCAACATTAACTTTATATTTGTTTCAGCATAATCATCAAAAATGGAGGGCAGACTGTTCGCCGCCACCATCGCTACCGTAGCCCCACAGTTCAAGTTCCAAGCCAAACCAGTAATAGAAAACTTGGTGTTCAAACTGCACTACAAGGCGACCGTGACCATGCTGGTGGTGTTCGTGATCCTGGTGTGCGCGAGGGAGTTCTTCGGAGACCACATCAAGTGCATATCGGACCAGGGCGTGCCGGACCATGTTATACAGACGTATTGCTTCTTCATGGCGACTTTTACCATTGTGAGTATTGTCTCTTTTATTCCTATGTTTGTAGAGTTATCCCAATGATTAATTAAATTGTCATTTTCTGTATTTTTCTGGGCAAGATGCCAAAGAACCGCTAGTTGAGGGCAGCGCACGACCGGTTGCTGTCAAGATATGTAAGGGAGTAGATGTGTAATTGTGTAAGTAGAGTAGATGTCCAACAGTAGACATCTTTTGTGTATGATGATGAAACTTCTTAAATTTAAGTAGCCATGTCCGACAATGTAATAGAAAGGCCTCAGGAACTCTCTAAAACTTGGATGATTATATCCAATTATTCCAATTCCACTACAAGCCCACCGGACCCTGTTGGTGGTGTTAGATCCTTGTGTGCGCGAAGGAGTTCTTCGCAGACCACATCAAGTGTGTTGCGATCATATGACCAAGTATGATCATAGTTTATTCGCATTTGGTCATGTGTATTGTGCGCAGTGTCCTACTCGTACATGGTGGACCGGAGTAATCCAGCGTAGAGTTTCAAGACTGAAGTTTAAGGATTGCAATAATTATAAAATATACTATAAATTCACTATGTCAAATGCTGGACTCTTTTATTAACCAACAAATTTTTAGAACACGTCGTTTAGACTCTCCATATCGTGCAATGCATAATTATTGGAAGCTTGTTTGCTAATGGCGTTATTCAAAAACGGGCTACAAGTCTCAATTAGCTTTAATTTAATCGTTTGTCTTAATCTGTCATTTCGACTCATGTATTTGTAAGCACGGGATCAAACATTAATTAATTGAGGCTTGTAAATTGGGTATCTATTGTTTCCTAAAAAGTTTTAAGTCATAATGTATTATTTGCCCGAATTTTCGTTAGTTATAACTTATTTGGTTCAGAAACGCGTCACTTTTCACGATTTCCATAAAACAAACTTAACCTATTAACCTTACGAAAATCCTGAAAAGTTAACGGTTTCAGTTTTATGACTAATGACTAATTTCAAAACATTATGACTGATAACTTTATGGGAAACCAAGGGACCTCTTGTAAATTTTATGAAAAGAATAATTTTTGTATTATGTATGTGTAAAAGACCCTATTTGTTTTTCCTTAAAGGTCCGCCACTACAACGAGAGCCTGCTCCAGTCCGGGTTCCTCCCGCACCCCGGCGTGGGGCCCCTCAGCGACGACGACGAGACGCTCCACCACACCTACTACCAGTGGGTCCCGTTCATACTCTTCCTGCAGTCCATAGCCTTCTACATGCCGCATTATATTTGGAAGAAGAAGGAAGGTTAGTGCAGCCGCCGCGCAGGTCAGGGGACCTGCTGAGGGCCTACCGCGAACCACGTTGGACGTGTTGCCTCCCGGTCACGCTTACGTACGAATTCACAAGTGCGACAGAGAGGCAACAAACTTGCAAAGAGAGATTTGCAAGAATTTAACAAGTATACAACTGTTTTAAAGTGATTTGCAAGAATTTAACAAGTATACAACTGATTATCAATCCGCCGGACGACATCAGCCTGTTAGTTAAAACAAAAAGTTGACAGGCCGATATCGTCCAGTGGACTGATAATCAGTGGGCCCCTTAAGACAATGAATAGCCGCGATAAAGCGATTCAAATTAATAAGATGCCCCCGTTTCAGGTGGCCGAATCAAAGCTCTGGTGGATGGACTCCAGTACGCCAGCATCGCGATCCAAGATGGGGACGATATGACCGTCAGTGGCAAGACCGTGCCGTCACAGAAGAATCTGGACAAGAAACTTGAAATCATCAGGAAGGATATTATTATGAGGTTTTTTTTTTTAAATCATCCAATTTAGCTTTGTCCCGGTAATTTTCACTACGAACATATGACAGGTGCAATACGAATCCAATTCAAAGGAATACCGTATATTTTTGTTTTTTGACAGAAGTTGACGTCTGACAATTGTCAACTGTAATCGGCTGTACTGCGCCATCTGTTTCAGCTGTCAAACCAGGATCACCTTTTTTTCATAGACATTTTTCTCTATAACCACGAGTAGCTGTTTGTGCTCTTCGGTTCAGCTTGGACAAAAATGCTTTCGTATGTCCTGATGTTCTCCTTTATAGGTCGCAATTCTCAACTGATTCTCGTGAAATTTTGTGAGCAGGTTCAATGTTTAAATTTTTTTATGTGATCGTGTTGTCAAAATTTTCAAAATGGTGGTAGCGTACATATTTATTCCGTTTTATTTTAAGCTATACTCGCGAGGTCTACAGCTCACAGAGCTGTCAGTATTCATGTGCAAGTGATAAGCAAGATATAAAAATTCCCTTCTATTCCCAGGTTAAGAATAACCAGAACCTGGTCCGTCTGGCTGGTGGCCATGGAGATAGTGAACATGCTGCACGTGATACTGCAGGTCTACGTCTCCGACTGCTTCCTGAACGGCCAGTTCTTGGACCTCGGGCCCAAGGTCGTGGGCTTCGGGAACTGGGACTTCATCGCGGATCCGTTGGAGACTGTGTTCCCTAAGGCAAGTTTAGAGTAACGGGCAAGTTGCAAAACAATCTCTAATTTTCCGCATTTTTTTGAAATTTTCGTGGGAATGACCTCATGTAAAAGTTTTTCAAGGAAGTTCCCGTTAAGATGAGGGAGTGCTCAATGTTCTTAACTGTTGACGACTGTTTCGTTTAACTTTACGTCACACGTTGGAGTCTATTTCATATGCCATTGAAATAGAAACTGTAAGGTTTGGCAATAACCGTGCAGAATAGAATACCGAGAACATTTCATGGGTCCTTTGTAATTTTTTAAAAATCTCTTTGTCAGATTGCTAGTTTAAGAGCGTTCTTGATATGTGCAATTTGCTTAAACCGTTTTTATATACACAAAACCTCATTTAAGGTTACAACATGTTCGGCATATTAATATACCACAATATTAAGTAGGTATGTAATACACACATAATAATAATAAAAATCAAATATTGGAGATAATTCTGAAGCAAATATCTTGAGAAGTAGAAACATAATTTAGACATTGATGCAATTTTATAGTGTAATTGTTATCATGAAATCTAAATGTAAATCTATTCCCAGGTAACAAAGTGTATTTTCCACAAATACGGTCCGAGCGGCTCCATCCAGCAACACGACGCCCTCTGTGTGATGGCCCTGAACATCATACACGAGAAGATCTACGTCATACTGTGGTTCTGGTTCCTGTTCCTGTTCATCGTGTCTGCGCTTGGTAAGTCGTACTACTAAAACTAGATAGCTTAGTTAGCTCTTTATTCTTCATAATCTGATGAGGAACTTTCATTTGGTTCCACTAGAGTCGCAAAGTAATTTCATGCAAATTTTGAGTCGTTTCGTCATGTTGGCTCGTGGAATTGACCTTCGATAAAACCTTGGCAGGGACTCATTCCTCAGCCGAAACGTCCGCAGGAAATAATTGAAGTGTAACAATCGTGATTAAATCATTCTTGTCACAAATCAGATTTACATTCCAGCTGTGATTTGGAGAATCGGCTCCTTCTTCCTCTATCGCCGTTCTCTGAGGTTCAACGAGCTGATGTTCCGTCAAGTGACTGGGGGTAAATTCAACCCTTACAACGTGATCAGTGTGGTCAACGGGTGCCAGTATGGGGACTGGCTGTTCCTCTATTATTTGGCGAAGAATATGCAGGGCTTCATATTCAGGTGAGATTTGATATTTTTATTAAGATTGGATGGCGTAGCGGGTTAAAGAGATAATTGAATATGATAACAAAATGCCAGGCTTTAAAGAAAAATAAAATATATACCGTTAGTAATATTGACGGTAGCGCCATCTCTATTGCTATCCCGGAATCAACTGAGTTTATTATGATAGGTCGGTACCTCCTGTTCTACCTTTGAGTTGGCCATAATTTAGAAAAAATCGAGCCATACCGTCGTGACTTGGGTGGCCGAATGATTACGTTATCTGGCTCACAGTAGAACGACGCCATAGATACTTCTGGTTGGGCATGAGAATTCTTTTTTGAGCCACTAGCTGCGCAACTAGTAAGTCAGTGATAAAAGTAATTAATTATTACAGAGAGCTTTTCGCACGTCTAGCTGAAGAGTTGGAGAAGAGAGACATGCCCTATCCACAGAGTGGTCATGAGAAGAAGGGGGCGGAGCCAGTCCTCGTCAGCAGAGTCGACTATGATGACGAAACACTGCCTTTGAAAGAGAAGACTGCGTTATGAGCGTTGAAGGGGCGTTTGAGTTTTGACGTTTGGTTTAGTTAATGCTCCTAGTGATGTATCCCCAGTGTACCTTTCAATTTTCATTCGATAGCGGCATTTTGAATGAGATTTGAGTTTCCAAAACGTCCCGCTTGGCGTGCTGTTCAAAATCCCATACAAAAATAGACAACGCCAACATCACGCTATCGAATGAAATTTACACTAGGGGTTCGGTTTATTACGTGAATGTTAAGGTGTCTGTTTTAAAATTAAACAAAGTGTATTTTACACTTGTGATTGTAATTTAACTTAAGTATTTACTTGTTATCCTTACCGTAAAATAGTCCTACTTTTCTCCAAATTAGGGAAAAATATGAATATACCTTACCTACCTACTTAATTACCCACTTATAGGTCTAGTTTACTCAGGGGCACAAAGTTATAAATATACGTTTACCTGAGTATACAAATAATTAATACAATATTAGGATATATTTAACGTTAAATCATTTTACGGGGATCAAAATAAGATAATTTTACGGTACCTATAGAAAAGTAGGTACTCAAAATGAAGTCGTATTTCGATACGAGTACCTATGTCTACAAATTTTAAAGCATAAAACCAAATAATAAAATAAATCGAGGCTTTTATTAAGTTATTATGATTATGAGATTTTTTAATTGTTTATAAATATAAGAATTTTGGAATACATTTAGAAAGCTATGAAATTTTAGGATTAAGTTTAGTGATTTAGTTTAGAGGAATGAAAATCCTTCGGTATATAATTAAAAGTTATCCAAGCCAAGGTCTTATTGTCTTACACACATAATGTGTTAATGTTTGTAAAAGTGAAGTACACAAATAGGTACATAAGTACACTCATGGACAAATTTAAAGGAACGCAAAAAAAAGTTTAATTACAAAAACCTTTTTTGTGTTCCTCTAAATTTGTCCATATTTAAAATCATTATGTGTACCTACTATTTTTTAACAAGCTTTTATTAGGTCGACCTGTATGTACCTATGTAATGGAATTTTGCAAGTTAAATTTCATCCACTTCCTGGTTTCCGATTGAGCTGAAATTTTGCATACACATGTAAATCGGGTGACAATGCAATAATATGGTACCATCGAGCTGATCTGATGATGGAGACAGGAGGTGGCCATAGGAACTCTGTGATGAAACAACGCAACCTAATTGTGTTAGGGGTTTTTAGAATTGTCTCGATGAGTATTAGTTGTCTGTCGTAAGAAAAGTACAGTCAGCGATAAAATCTTGTACCAAAAATGAAATTTTTGACAAAAACTTATTTTATTTTGTTGTTTGAAATCGATGTAGGTGACATGAGAAAAATGATGTTTTTCCGTGCCTATTTTACTCATTCGACTCTTGCCAGTGACGTTTAAAGCATTTTTATTCAGGAACTTAGTATTTACTAGTTTTAAAACAATATTTTTTACTTAATCATTAAGTTTTTCAGCAAGCGTGGCTAGAGGTAGACTGAGCTCAAACTATTTTCTCTAATACTCGAAATTTTTTATTTTATTTCGTTGACAAACACTGCAATAATTAATAATTAAGACAGTAGGTATTAAAAAATATACACAGTTTTGTAATTTCAATAAATTCACGAACGACAGTAAACGTTCGTGAATTTATGAATAAATTTTATTTACTTATCGTTAAATTGTATTTTTCTTAAAACCCATTAAAGACCTCTAGCTCTGGGCTATAACCGCGAAAATCGAATTTCGCAAATTGCGGGCATCTCTCTCTGTCTCTCTAATTACGCCTTCATTGGAGTAAAAGAGCTTGGAAGCTTGGAAAAGAATTGGAAGCTTATATTTCCAAACTTTATTTAAGTTTTCAAATCCTGGCTCGTACAAATGAGTTTTTCGGAACTGATATACGAAATACCACTAACTTTTCGGTGAAGGAAAACATCGTGAGGAAACCTGCATACATCTGCGAAGAAATTCAAAGGTGTATGTGAAGTCCCCAATCCACATTGGGTGGGGACTTCCCAAGCCCTCTCGCGCATGAGAGGAGGCCTGTGCCCAGCAGAGGGACGTATATAGGCTCAAATTATTATTACTATTTATTTAAGTTTCGGTTAGCGTTTCAACCCCTTTAGTCGCTGCCATGGGCGTACGCACGGTGGGGCAAGGTGGGGCAGTTGCCCCACCCTGCTAACCCGAAGTTAAGATTTTTTTTAAATTGGACCAAGATTTACAAGTTTATTTACTTCTGCCCCACCCCTTAACAAATTCTGGGTAATTCTGGGTACGCCCATGGTCGCTGCAACTATCATCAGCAAAGATGCTGTGGCCAATGATGATGATGATATTTCTCATGCATCCCTGCGTTCTACAGACGTAATGGCTCCTCTACACGATGGGCCAACGCCGGCCACTCCAAGGGACGCATTTATGCGTTAGAGGGAGCAAGTGATACTGCTATCTCATTCTACCGCATGGCTGCGTCCCTTGGAGTGGCCGGCGTTGGCCCATCGTGTAGAAGAGCCATAATATGAGGCGCAATCAAGATCAATTAATGCCCATCTTGCTATTGAGTAATTGTCCATGCCGTATTTACAGTCTGGACATGCAGACATGGCTATGGCTACCTCAGCAAAGGCATCTAGAGAAATATAGTTTGTCGACAGAGAGAATCATACTATCTTTGTTACACTAGTACTAGCACCCAAAAGAAAAGGATGAGTATAGTTTTTTTTGTTCTTATTTACTGAAAAATTTGGTTTGGCCAACTATAAGTACCCCGAGCTTAAAGTGGTAGCACACTATCGCACCGCACCGCGATCTTGGTGCGTCGCACCCATAAGCGAGAGCGAGAAACAGATATCTCTTTCTCGCTCTCACTTATGGGTGCGCCGTGCGATGCGATGCACCAAGGTCGCGGTGCGGTGCGATAGTGTGTTGACTTTTATAGTTGCAGTTGGCGTGCAGTTCCCATACAAATTGCAGTCCGTCTGTGTCGGCCCTTAAGAGGATAGTGGACGACCGCTTCTCCATACAAGTGGAGTACCCGTTTCCCTCTCTCGTTATTGACATTATGGAAAATATTTTTATTTTTACACAATGTCCTACAAGAATATACCGAAATCGAATTCGATACCGAATGGTATAAATCGAAAAAAGTAAAACGAACTTACTAAATTTTACCAAAATCTGTCGAAAAGAAAAATACTTACAACAAAATAAAAATGGGTGCATTAAGGGTTATCGCCTGCCATGTGTATCTGGCGAGACTATATCGCCCGTAGGACGTTAATATTCATTGAATATGGGCCACTATACTATGGGCTTCTGATACTATGCCACGACCACTGGTATTCTTTAATCATGCCTAGTGTAGGAGGCAGGGTAATCATTTGTACTAAGTTTTAAGCATTTTCTATTTATCACTGCGAATAGTGTTCCTGAAAGCCAAACTATACCTATATTCCATGTACTGACACAGTGACATGTATCTGACGAGACTATAGTAAATAAATAAAAAAGTAGTATATTAAATTAAAACTATATTACAAAGATGGCTGAAACATCAAACAAATTACGAAGAAACCTCTGTTACTCATCTTCCTCGCGTTATCCCGGCATTCTTCCACGGCTAATGGGAGCCTGGGGTGCGCTTGGTAACTAGCAAGATTTTTAAGACACAAATTATAAATATGTAGTGTTAAAAGTAAGCAGCACGGCTCCTCTAAAACATAAATGCCTACTATAACTATTAATATTATAACATTGTTACTTCTTATCCCAATTCTCACCAATCACATCATGTTCCCAACATATATTATATATATATCTGCACTCAATGTACCTAACTTCCTTGAATAACTTATATTACTAACTAGATATAAGTCCGTTCGATGTTCTGTATACAATTTCAAGTTACACAGGAAAACCTGTAATTGGCCATACTATTGTATAAATTAGCATAAGGAAATAAAAAACTCTGTATCGCTGTTGGTTTTCACAATAAATATAAATAAATATAAATATAAATTAGCGCACATGCACGGAACACGTGACAGGCGCCCGCGACCCAGGCCGCGTAGCCAAGATACCGATCGCTTACGCTCCGTAGCGATCGAAACGCAACTGTCACTGTCGCACAATATGGAAGAGTGATAGAGAGACATAATGCTTTTCGTTGTCGAAGCGACAGCGATTGTAACCTTGGCTAGGCCGGCAGTTTAGTTTGGCGATGCGGCCGTCCGCACAAATCAGTGTACTTTTCGGATTCTTAACGATCGGGTGCATTCAAAACAAATAACTATTTTATTAACATTTATTTAACATTAATATTAACATTTTAGAGTTAACTTATGTAACATTGTAAAACAATAAACATTTTTACTGAGAATCTCCGGACTTTCAACAACCACCGCAAACTACCATCCTCAACATTTGGTCCTTCGAGAAAAGTACTTCGCGCGCGTCAGTACTTGGACCATCGGGCTACGTATAGTGTGAATATGGGCTACGAGTGAAGTGCAAAGAACTAGCAGAACATTTGAGTGGTGCAGTTTGCAGTGGAAGCGGCAACAGGAGAGGAAGCCGAAGTGCAGCAGTAGCATTCGGCCAGGTGACACTAACGACAGGAGATATTCAAGTAAGATCTTTCCATATTTAATCTTTGGGAGCTATTACTGAGGAAACATGACGGACGTGAACAATCAATTCGTTTTAGCAGAGGAAATAAAGTCTGTTTTAACCAAATTTTAAGAAGGATGGAGCGGAAAGGAAAAGCAACGCGGAGTATGTTAGGCGGAAATTGAAAAAGTTGGAAGAATTATGGAAAGAATTTCAATTTAACCACGACCGGGTGTACACGAAGACACCTAGAACGGATCCTTATTTTACGGAACAACTTTACGAAACAACGGAAGAGGTATACAAGGAGTGTAAGAACTCGATGAATGAAGAGTTGTGGAAGAACAAAACCCCTACTGCGGTAAGGGGAGAGCAAACGAAGGAGGTGACGGGAACAGCGGGTACTAGTAAACAGTTGCTAGATTCGCGGATCAAAGATTTGTCTACGGGAGCCGTCGAACAGGAGTGCAAGAGTCATGGGGTATAAAGTCGGATAGATGAAACGCTACGAAAGCAGGAGGCTAACTTTCGGGCATTTCAAAGAACAGTGGCTAACATTGACATAGAAGCGTTGACAGCGAAATGGGAGTATGAAGATGCTCTTAAAACATTAAACGCCAGGTGGGAAGCAATCGACACACTTCACTTAGAAATCGATAGTGAGCTAAATGGTGAAAACATAACATACGACGAGAGCTTTGCTTCCTACGAAAAACAATATAACAACTTAAAGAAAACAATTAACACTAAGATGTGGTCAGTATCGCACAGGGAGAAGACGACACCTAAGCTGGAAATACCAATTTTCAGCGGAAATTATAATCAGTGGGTATCGTTTAAAGATTTATTTGTAGAGGCTATACATGCGAATCCCGCATTGTCCAATGCGCAAAAAATGCAATTTTTAAAGGCTAAGCTCAGAGGCGAGGCTGAAAGACTCATACAACATTTACCAATAACATCTGACAACTATATGACGTGCTGGGAGATTCTCAATCATAGCTACAACAACAAGAGAATGATTTTTACATCGCATATGAACATTTTATTCGGTTTACCAAACATTCAACAAAATTCTATGGCGCAAATTAAGAGGCTGCATGATGTATCTATGGAAACTTTTAATGCCATCAAGAATCTGGGAATCGATACAACAACCTGGGATCCAATTTTGGTTCATATCTTGGGCCAAAAACTAGACTCAGAAACATATACGGATTATTTAGAATCCCTTAAAAACACAAGAGATATGCCAAAGTCACAAGAGCTTTTGGACTTCCTAGAGAGCAAATTTACAACACTAAAACGTCAGCTCGGAGAAGGCAAGACGGACACCAAAAACCTAACACACAACATTCAACAAACATTCAACAACATTCGTCATCTTATCGAAAACCAGTACATACATCCAACAACAATTACAAAAGCAATGGGAATTACGCCGCGATTGCGAAACCAATCGGATCGGATTTCAAGTGCCCATTGTGCAAAGGTGACCACGGAATCTATAATTGCAAGTTTTTTCTACAAATGCCAAACGACAAAAAATTAAATGCGGTAAATAGGTTGTCATTATACATTAATTGCTTGTTTTCGCATAATGGAAAAACGTGTAACTCTACGAAAAGATGTCGCAACTGTCAAGTTGCGCACAGCACTATTTTACATGATGCATTGAGTAAGTCCACAAGTAACACGGCCACGACGTCAGCAAACAAGGAGCATGTAGGTGGCAACGCGCATGTGGCACAAACACAAAACGAACATTTAGAAACGCTTCTGGCTACAGCTGAATTGAAAGTGATGGGTGCTGACGGATCTTTTTACAACATGAGGGTGATGGTAGACCCAGGGAGTCAGCTTTCTTTAATAACAGAACAGGCCGCTCAGTTACTGAGAATGAAGAGAGAAAAACACAGGGGAACGATTTTCGGAGTATGTGCGAGAGAAAATAACTTTAAAGGGAAAATAAACATAACATGCAAGTCTAACTATAGCGACGACATATTTATTGCAGAGGTAATAATCGTAAACAACCTTGTCAAGGATCTGCCTAACAAAACATTTAGTAAACCATCATGGCCCATAATTGAAAACATTGACTTAGCGGACCCGGAGTTCAACATTAGTCGAAAAGTGGAGATGATATTTGGAGCAGAAGTTTACGCTAACATTATTTTGGAAGGAATTAAGAATTTTGGAGGCAAAGATGCTACACAGCCGCTAGCACAACAATCTCGGATCGGATGGCTTTTGAGTGGGAAGCCGAAACAAACAGGCAACACATTCTACTGTAACGTGGTGATAGACAACTTAGAGGACTTACAACAGTTTTGGGAGGTAGAAGATGTAACCGAAGAGGAAGATTTATCTGGGTCAATTTCTGAACACGATTTTTTTTCTGTCCGAGATGAAAATCGCGGGTTAGCATCAGGCAATACTTACCAATTTTTTTTTACATAAAGAAGTCACACTTTCACACCGAGTTCCATATGAATTCACTGATTAGTTGGTTTTTAGAGTACACATAAAAATACCCAAAGGCTCAAATTACTACTCCCGTGCCCTGTCCGGAATCTACTTTTGAGCATAATGAAAAATCCTACGAAAAATTCTACATTAGTATCACTAATTTAGTGTCAAATACTTAAACTAGATGATATTTACTATCACTGAGCACATATACTATTAACTTCATTGTGGTAAATAACTCGTGATCGATGTTTAAATTTTGTCCGAGCGCGCGAGTAAAATTTCGTCGGCAAAACTCAAAGGGCTCTGACAGCCGACGTTTGTATTTGAACCGCCTCGTGTCCCGCCTCACCTGTACTGGCAGTATTCGGCTGTCTCTCAAAGCAAGCGGATGTAAGTCAAGCCGCGGCGTGTTCGAGCAAATCGCGTAAGTATTTCGGAATCCGGGTGGGCGACAATTTTTTTCTAATTTCGATGCCCCTTATAAATTTTATTTTCCACATAGCTTTTCAATAGCAATTGTCATATTTAGGAGCCCTTTATGTATCTTTATGTAAGCGATAACATAACAGTTTGGTCAAACACGATTTAAATTTTTGGCGAATTTTTTTATTACGAATTCTAATTTCCGTGCCCTAATTCCCATAACAAATTTACCTAAAACAGCTGATTAAGTGGCACGGGAATTAGAAAGTATTACATATATTGTCAACAAATCTTTTATTGGGGGCACTGTAAGTTAATTGGCAATGTTTACGTCATATTATTATTACTTATATATATTGGCATTGAATATATATTATATGTAATAATAATACGACGTATATCTTTCTATTTTACATTTAAGGAAATCTTAAAGAATGCACAAAAATCTGTGAATAGTTTTTTAGTATAAGTACTATAGTACTTACATACAGGATCGACCCGAATAACCCGGGCAATTTTAATACGTAAGGTAAGGTGGGGTAAGACGACACCGGTGTAAGACTATCACTTGTATGGAATCCTTGTACTGTTAGTCTTGCCCCACCTTACCTTATTCATTGATCATATTATAACATTAAAATATTATATAAACATAAAACTATTTCTGGAATGATTACATATTATGTATGTATGTATGTATAAACTCTTTATTGTACAAACACAAAACACAAATTTATGGCACAGGATAGGCAGTACAAAGGCGAACTTATCCCTTTAAGGGATTTCTTCCAGTTAACCTTTGAGTAGATGAGAATTGATGAAGAACGTAGACAAATATAGCACTGAGTACAATAGACTAGAGGAAAGTCAATAAAATTATAAAAGAGGGCGAAGATAAATAATATAAGATAAAAATTAGAAGTAACAATATTTCAAATATAAAGAATACCTACGTTATATATAATAAATATAAAATATATATATATAAAATATCTATAGTCACGAACAAGTTAATTCCGGTCCGATAGCCACAGCTTTTTTAACTGCCCCTTAAGCGACGCAACGGACTGCGATTGCCTTAAGGAGGGAGGCAACTCATTCCAAAGTTGAACAGCTCGTACTGCAAAAGATTTACCATACGCACGAGATTTGTGATGAGGTGTTGCCAGTGCAAGATTGGTACTCGATCGAAGGCGATGGCCACTACCATCTGCCAAAAACTTGAATTTTTGTAAGAGATAGAGAGGAGAAGAAGGAATAAAAAGAACATTAAAAAGAAGAGAAAGAATGTGCAGATCCCTGCGACGGCGGATGGGAAGCCAATGAAGTTGAGTACGAAATAGAGAAACATGATCGTATTTCCTTAGACCAAATACAAATCTTATGCACATATTCTGCAGGCGTTCAAGCTTGTCAAGCAGTTATATTATAATACCTAAGGTTATATGAAACAAAATGAATCACATTTGCAATGTTTTGTTTTTGTAAATTTGACAGCTGACAGCGTATGCCGTATAAAGTTTAAATATCTGGGAGACCGAGCTTTGCTTGGAAAACATATAGGTACCTACCTACCTAAAAACTCAAAAATGCGCGTTTTTCCAGAGATAACACCTACCTAGATAGATTTTTCACCCCAGAAAACCCTCATATATGATAAAATTTCATCGAAATCGTTAGAGCCGTTTCCGAGATCCCCGAAATATATACAAGAATTGCTCGTTTAATAGATTAGTTGTTATAAATTAGCTTTTCTAATACAAGAAAAATTAAATATATCCTATTCTTACTATATTATAAATAGTGTTGAGTCGCTCACTCGTGAGGCACCTCATTTGTACCACTCATTTTGTTAATTTGTCGCAGTACTTCGTACCGCAAAAATGTCTTACTTCACTCCTCTATTCATTTTACTTGATTCTAAAATTAAATTTCTCCTAAAAGTTCTATTCTTAACCTCCAGAATTGCACTCCAATTAAATGTTACTATTTATTTATTTATAAAGGAAGTGATGAATACATAAATATGTATATACATTAAATATTTTTGTCGCCGTTGGAATTAATGGAATAGTCGACGCTGAAAATATGCTAGTACCTCACCTCATTTGAAGTAAGACATTGTAACACCTCATTTTAGAAAATGAGGTACTCATACAAACTCATTTTAAATTGATGTCCTACCCATCACTAATTATAAATGCGAAAGTATCACTGTCTGTCTGTCTGTTATCTCGTCACGCTTAAACCGCTGAACCAATATCATGTTGATGATATTTGGCATGGAGATAGTTTGAGGCCCGGGGAAGGACAAAGGATCTGGGGACACGGCAGTGCCGCCGCCAAGTCGAGCAAAACAAAGTGGCACGGTCAAAATAACATTTAATTTGAACATGTAATCTTAGAATTAATGCACTTTAAAATCCCTTAGTTTTGTCACTGACACAATCACTCACGATCATCATTATTCTAAGGTACTTCTAGCATACCCACAAGTTCCAAATTTGAAACGTAATTAGGTTTAAGCTTTTTAAGCCAAGAAAAATCTAATAATACTGCAATATTAGTCACGTTCTAAAGATCTAATAACTGCATAAATAAGTTTGTAATCCTATAGAAATATATGCGATAACAAATTTACCTTTTAGTTCTTACAATTAGTAGGGAAAGTAAAGGTACACTACGATGTACGATGTGAGTATGAATAAAGATGTATAGTTATGATATGTGTATACATAGTATCAGTATGGTATGGGTATGATTACCTGAAAAGAAGGACAGCCTACAAAAAGAGATGGGATCCTATCAAAAACATTACATGTAAAAAGATGCAAGTCTCGCAACGCAGTTCTTCTATTACAAAAAAAGTTTTGAGATGTAATGTGAAACCAAGTCGGTTATTTTAGACAATGCCAGGGGGGTATTAAAACCGTAATACTATTAGATACCTTATTAGGGTTCCGTAGCCAAATGGCAAAAAACGGAACCCTTATGGATTCGTCATGTCTGTCTGTCTGTGATAGTCTTACCCCGGTGATAGTCTTACCCCACCTTACCTCATATGTGGTTAAACAATTGTATGTGTTATGAATTTATGAAGGCAGCATATTCGATTTCTTCAGATTAACTTACACAATAACTTCTTCTCTCTGTGCCCCTATTTATTTCTTAGTATCATTTCCTATACGGCCATAAAGCAGATCATACACCTTGTACCTATCTACATGCAGATACATAATGACACTTTTTAATGAATAGTTTTGTATGTAAGGCGGACATGTTTACGCAACTACTCAAAGTATTGTTTTGAAATATATATATTTTACTAAGAAAGAGAGATTAGTTGCCATTAAAATCAAGGAAACTATTAGTCAAATACGTAGTTTTTAGTGTATCATACTTTCGTAGATTTGTCGTCCGAAACTAAAATTAAAGTAGATAAATATGTTCGATGCCGCTTCAGTATGGTTGAAGTATATTATTGTAGATTAAAATATACATAAATAATAGTTTTAACTACCAAAATAAGCTAAGAAAACAATTCCTGTGCCATGTTCTAATTTCCGTGCTAGTAAAATCTAATTCCCATGGACACACTAATTCCCGTGCCCTGACCAAAATGTTAAATTGAAATAACTTTTATAGTTTTATGAATATTTTTACCCCATAAGCATCAAATAAGCGAACTTTGCATACGTACTATATTATCTTACCAATTTCATTTTAATGTCATTTAACTTATACTATCAAAATGCTCGAGGACTCAGAACTAAAACTACTGTATTTTTACGAAATCTTTTAAAATATAATTATGACTTCATATGTATTACGGAAACGTGGCTGGTTCCTGGCATTTATGACTCAGAATTGTTTGATTCAAGGTACAACGTGTACAGGACAGACCGAGACTGTGAGAGACTAGGGGTGACGCGGGGAGGTGGCACGTTGATAGCGGTGCGCCGCGAGCTACGTGCTGACACGCGCGGCGCGCGCCCTGTCGTGGCGCTCCCGGACGCCGATGTTACATGTCTTGATATTCATATAACTCAAGGGCCTGTATCTAAAAAATTAAGGTTGTTTACTTGTTACTTTCCCCCAAGTAAGGAACAACTGGATTCCGAATCACATTTTTTTGAGTATATCTCTGACTTACATGCGGATTATCCCGATGATGTATTTGTGGTTCTAGGTGATTTTAACATCGGAGATGCGGTTTGGAGCCAACTAGATCAGGGCTCTCATGGCCTTAATTTAGGTAATCCTAATTTTAACAACCTCACAGCGCAACTATCAGCATTCTTGCACTTTACAAACTTTGAACAATATAATCACATCTCTAATAAGAACGGTAGGCATCTGGATCTAGTCCTTTCTAATCACTTGTGTGAAGTAGCTAGCGCGGACCCTCTTGTACCCATAGACGCTCATCACCCAGTCCTTTGTATAACGATTGATATTGGTTCGACTGAGCGTCATTTGAAACCGGCCCCGCGTGAAATACGTCGATTTTTTGCCGCCGATTATAACAAAATTAATTTAAAATTAAGGGAAATCAATTGGGAGTCACAACTAGATACTAATAATATCGAAAGCGCAGTCAATGACTTTTACACCACTGTAAACAATATAATTCAAGAATTAGTTCCCTCCAAAATCGTCACAAAACCAAGTAGTTTTCCTCCCTGGTATTCCCGCAATCTTATCAAGTTTATTAAGAAAAAAAACAAGATACACAAAAAATGGAAAATATATGGACGAGTAGCTGACTATAACGCTTTTTCTAATTTACGCTGTAAAATTAAAAAGGAAGAAATTTCTTGCTACAATTTATTTTTATCTAGGGCTGAAAATAATATAAAAGTTAACTCTAAGTCGTTTTGGTCATTTATAAAATCCAGGAAGGATAGCTCTGGTATTCCCGATTCGCTCTATCTAGACAATATTACGGTAAACGATGGAATCAGCACGGCTAATTTATTTAATGACTTTTTTCATTCAGTATTTGAACCTATTCATTCTTCCTTGCCTAGTGTCAATAGCCCACAAAACTGTGTTATTAATAGCGTCCAAATTGACGTACCTCTGGTGGAAAAATACTTAAATAAATTAAATGAATCCAAAGGCAGTGGCCCAGATGGCATTCATCCTGTGTTTTTAAAACGTTGCAGTGAATCTCTTGCATTACCGGTATGTTTACTCTACAACATTTCACTTAGGTCTGGGTCCTTACCTAAAATCTGGAAAAAATCTATCATTGTGCCTATTTTTAAAAGCGGTGATAAACATAATATTAGAAACTACCGTGGCATTTCCAAATTATCAGTACTTCCTAAACTATTTGAAAAAATAATTTATGACACGCTCTACCCAACAATTAGACCCATGTTAATAACGCAGCAGCATGGTTTCATTAATAAACGGTCAACCGAGTCTAATTTGTGCGAGCTACTTGATTATGTCTTGAGCGCAATGGACAAGAATTATCAAGTTGATGCTATCTATACCGATTACTCAAAGGCATTTGATAAAATTTCGCACTCAGTCTTATTAAATAAACTTGAAATGGTCGGTATACATGGAGACTTGTTGCGTTGGCTTACATCTTACTTGCGGGATAGAACTCAAGCAGTTACTATTAAAGGATACACCTCTAGTTTTGTGCCTATTACGTCAGGGGTCCCGCAGGGGTCGCATTTAGGACCACTACTATTTAACATATATATTAATGATGTCATTAACTGTTTTTTAAATTCTAAAGTATTATTGTATGCTGACGATACTAAAATTTTTACCGTTGTGAAGTCCGAAGCTGATTGCATCAATTTGCAGGATGACCTTAATAGATTGAACAACTATTGTTTATGTAATAACCTGTATTTGAACATAAATAAATGTTCGATTATTACATTCACGCGGAAGCTCAACCCTATAACATTTAATTATACTATTGGTAACCAACCACTTACTAGAGTTACTGAGGTTAGAGATTTAGGAGTATATTTAGACAGTGAAATTCAATTGGTTTCACACACAGATAAGATTACATCTAAAGCTTATAAAATGCTTGGTTTCATTTTTAGGCAAAGTAGAGATTTTAAATACCCCACAACGTTACTTCTTTTATATAATGCATATGTGAGGTCAAATTTGGAATATGCATCTACAGTTTGGAGTCCCCACTTTTTAGTGCACATCAATTCATTAGAACGTATTCAAAAAAAATTTCTTAATCGTATGAAGTATAAATTCAAATCTTTTAATCCCGATAATTTAGAGTCCTTACAAGTGAGAAGAGAAAAGCGAGATGTAATTTTCTTGTACAAATTATTAAATAATTTAATCGATTCAGAAGATCTTCTCAGCAAGGTGGTATTTAGATGTCCTACGTATCGTACAAGGTCCACTGCTTTACTATCCGTTCCATTCACTCGCAAAAAATATGTAAACAATAAATTTTTAGCAAGAGCATGCAATATATACAATAAGAAATATTCACACATTGATTTGTTCCAGCATAAGTGTAATAGATTTGTTTCTGTCATCAGACAAAATAAAAAATAACACATAATTTGGCAAATTCCGTTCATTCGTAGCTTGTAATAAAATAATAAATTTGTAATCTGTCTTGTTCTAATTGTTATTGTATTGTATCTATTGTTTGAAATTTCAAATTCTAAATTCTAAATTAAAAATTGTGCTTGGTATTTTCCAAATTCTAGATTATGCTTGTTATATTTTTAATCATGCTCGTTACTGAATGTTACTGTTACATTCTACTTTTAAATTCAAAATAATTAATAATTGTACTTTCTTTCTCGGAGCAAAGGAATTTTGTAATAACTATAAGTGGAAACTGTTTTGGCTTATGTTCTAACTATATCTTTTACCTTATTGTGTTATTATGTGCTGTATGTTTCCCGAATAAATAAATAAAAAAAAAAATAAATAAGAAAATTAATGTTTATTATATTTTTTATCAAATTATCAGCATATTTTTTTTTGTGTAATGTTGGTATTTCAAAATTCCATGGGAATTAGACAAAAATGCTCGTTTGGTGAAATTGACCCTCTGCGGAAGACGTAACATGTATTCAATATTTTCAGGAAACAACAGTTAGGAAACAAGATGGAAGATACCAGGTGCGGCTCCCCATGAAACCAAATTTCGAGAACAACCTCGGATTGTCTAAACAAAAAGCCATAGCTCAATTTAGAAATCTAGAACAAAAGTTTGAGAAACAACCAAAATTAGCATCGGATTATAAAACATTTATGAATGAATACGCTGAGCTGCAACATATGATGCCAGCTGACGGTAACAAGACTCTGGAATGTTACTTAGGACATCATGGAATTGAGCGCGTCGAGTCATCAACTACACGCTATAGAGTCGTATTTAATGCGTCAGCGAAAACTTCTACAGGATATTCCCTCAACGACCTAATGTACAAAGGTCCCAACTTACAACAAGACTTACAATTTTTATTACTCAGATGGAGACAGTATAGATATGCGTTCACCGCCGACATAGAAAAAATGTACCGGCAGATTTTGATTCATGAGGACGACGCATGTTTACAAAGGATAATCTGGAGGGAATCCACTAAACAACCCCTACAAACATTTGAACTTAAAACAATTACATATGGGATGAAAGCGGGCCCGTTTCTTGCAATGATGACGCTAAAGAAGCTGGCGGAGGACGAACGAGACAACTTTCCAGAAGCCTCCAGAATCTTAGAACAATCCTTCTATATGGACGAGTTAGTCCACGGAGTACACTCTATAGAACAAGGGAAGAACGTTATTAAAGACCTTGACCAGTTATTGAAAACTGGAGGGTTCAACCTACGCAAGTGGTCAGCCAACAGTACAGAGTTATTAACAGATATGACCAGCCAACAAAACATCGTTATTTTTAATTTTAAATCAGATGTCGTTCCCAAAACTCTAGAGATATGCTGGAATCCCACAAAGGACACTTTTACCTTCCGATATGAGACGACACAACACAACAAAATAACAAAGAGGATCCTTTTGTCAGAAATTTCGAAAGTATTCGACCCATTGGGGTGGGTAGCGCCAGTAGTAACAAAAATGAAATTACTTTTCCAAAGTGTGTGGAAATCAAAAATGGAATGGAACTCCGAAGTGCCAGAAGACATTTATAAAAAATGGAACAAAGTGCAAACAGACCTCAACAAGCTTAATGAATATGAGATTCCGAGATGGCTGAATAGCCGCGAACATGACGTCATCGAGCCACATGGATTCTGCGATGCATCTCTAGCCGCATACGCAGGTGTCATATATGCACGCGTCAAGAACCAGGAGAAGGTAGTGCTCGTGGCAGCCAAAACAAAGCTAGTACCATTGAAATCAAAAATAACATTACCGAAACTTGAATTGAGTAGTGCGCAGTTACTAGCGAAACTTATGACTAAAGTTAAACGAGCCTTTGAAAATCGTGAGATCAATACCCACGGATGGACAGACTCAAAGCTGGCGTTAGGATGGCTTCAAGGAGAACCAAATCGCTGGAAACCCTTCGTGGCAAACAGAGTCAAACAGATCACGGAAATCATGCCCACGAAACAATGGCATTACATAAACACAAAGGAGAATCCAGCTGACGCAGCAAAACAAAGCTAGTACCATTGAAATCAAAAATAACATTACCGAAACTTGAATTGAGTAGTGCGCAGTTACTAGCGAAACTTATGACTAAAGTTAAACGAGCCTTTGAAAATCGTGAGATCAATACCCACGGATGGACAGACTCAAAGCTGGCGTTAGGATGGCTTCAAGGAGAACCAAATCGCTGGAAACCCTTCGTGGCAAACAGAGTCAAACAGATCACGGAAATCATGCCCACGAAACAATGGCATTACATAAACACAAAGGAGAATCCAGCTGACGCAGCAAGTAGAGGATGGTATGCATCTCAACTGCTAAGCGATCAATCCTTATGGAAAACTGGGCCTACGTGGCTAACTACATTCCGGCCAGAAAACATTGAACAAGAAACATTCACAACAGATCACCAGGAAAAAACATTTCATTCTAATGTCATACAACATTCAAATACTCATCAAAACATTATAGAACAGTTATTACAGAAACATAGCTCATTAGAAAAAATAATACACATATTAGCATGGATACAGAGAGCATTGACACCTGAACGTAAACAACGACCGAGTTATCTGACACTGCAAGAAATACGGACAGCGAAAGCAACAATAATAAAACATGTACAGCAACGTGAGTTTGGAGAGGAATTAGATCACTTGCGCAAGCACAAATGCGTACAAAAACAAAGTAAGTTAAAACAGTTAAACCCGTTTTTAGATGAAGAACAAATTTTAAGGGTTAAAGGACGTCTAGATCAAGCCTTGATGAGCGAAGAGATGGAACACCCAAAAATTATCCCAAGAGAGTCTCGCCTGGCAACTCTACTTATAGACCAGGCACATAAGCTAACCTTGCACGGAGGAGCTACGCTGACGTTGAGCTCCCTGCGCCAGGAATACTGGATAACAGGAGGATATAACACGGTGAAAAGAGAGCTACTCAAATGCGTAACGTGCCGGAAACAAGAGGGAAAGAAACAAGTCCAACTCATGGGAGATTTACCCGCAGCCAGGTGCAACCCCGCCAAACCCTTTTATCATACGGGGGTGGATTATACGGGAGCAGTAGACATAAAGGCCAGCAAAGGGCGAGGAGCAAGAACATTAAAAGGCTACATAGCCATTTTTATATGTATGGTGACGAAGGCTGTACATCTAGAATTGGTAACCGACTTAACAAGTTCAGCGTTTTTGGCGGCCCTCCGAAGAATGGCAGCTAGAAGAGGAGCTCCGGCTCACATGTACAGCGACATTGGAAAAAACTTTGTTGGTGGAAACAGGAAACTGCAAGAGGGATATCAACATTTACAGCACATAACTGATAGCAACTTTTTAGCCGAAATTACCGGAATGAACATTGAATGGCACTTTAACGCACCTTCATGGCCAAGCGCGGGTGGCATCTGGGAGAGAGCTGTACGAAGCCTCAAACATCATTTAAAACGTGTAGTAGGAGAACAAAAATTAACATTCGAAGAGTACTCAACAATTTTGACATTAATAGAAGGTTGCCTTAACTCTCGGCCATTGTGCGCCCTTAACGACGACATCGACAATCTCGACTTCTTAACGCCAAACCACTTCCTGTCGCCGGGAAGGCCCGGTGTAACAGTAATAGACACAGCAGAAGACGCACGCACCAGATGGCATTTGAGCCAAAAAAATATTTCAAGACATTTTTAAAAGGTGGAAAACAGAATATTTAACACAACTGACAGCGAGAACAAAATGGCAAGAACCCCAACAAAACATTGAGATCGGAAACATGGTTGTAATCCACGAAGACAACCTTTCACCCGGAAAATGGGCTATGGGACGAGTGATCGACGTACATCCCGGCAAGGACGGTCATGTCAGAGTGGTGACCCTAAAAACAAAAAGCGGCGAGTTAAAAAGGCCAATAACAAAATTATCCCTTCTCCCTATCGACAAACAAACGCCAGCGAGCACTGAAACGTCAGAACCAAAAAACAAGAAGAAACAACGCACCTCAACAAACAAACAACGACCTTATGTCCTATCACTACTTATGATGTTTCTTTATATCCTGACCATAGCTACACACGGAACGTGCATGCAAACAACTCAGTTAACAAAAAATCAAGCGCTTTACTTTGACAAAGTTGCCGACATGCAGATAATCAGAGATGAGTGGAAGATAATAGCCTACTACAACTTAGACCCTTACTGGGAAGGCGCAGTAGCGTTTACGAAATATTACCAACATTTAGATAACATTTGCAAACAAATAAAACCTATGTCGCATTGTGAAATCATCATGTTACAGTTACGTCACGGTTTCGAGGAGCTGGAATGTAAGAACAAAGTTTTGCTAAAACAACAAATACACACACGAGCCCGAAGGAGGCGCGGCTTCGTAAACGGAGTCGGGAATATCGCAAACACACTGTTCGGCGTATTAGACAGTCGATTCGCGGAACAGTATGAACGAGACATTGCGTTAGTACGAGAGAATCAAAGACATCTGGCCCAGTTATGGAAAAATCAAACCTCTGTCGTTGAAGCAGAGTACAATTTACTTCAAAAACAGAAAACACCATACAAAATATATAAATATACAAAAACAAACAACATAAAATTATAAACGTCTAGAAATGAATTCATTTGCAATAACCAAACAAGTCAATGAACTTGATGTCACAGCTACATATGAACATCATCTGTCATTTCATACTATGAAATGTCATTTTAGTCTACCGAATAAAAAATAGACTTTAGGTAGGTACATAAGTTTCGAAAAGCTCATTGGCACGAGCCGGGGTTTGAACCCACGACCTCCGGATTGAAAGTCGCAGGCCCTTACCGCTAGGCCACCAGCGCTCTTAGAAGGAACGTCAGAAACATGTTACCGTCAAAAGGTAATTGTTAAATATTCCACACATTTTAAACACCGCCTCTCTGCCTATTTTCCGTTGTTGTTAATTGAAAGAGCAACTACGAACTATACTGTTATGTTCGCCGATGACCCAGTCGTGGGCGACGAAGGAAGCTAGCTAAAGGCCAAACCACACCGCATGCGTGTGGTCTTCCATCACTTATCAGGGGGCCTAGACAAGATGACAATCGCACATCGACAAACGTCAAACGAAAAGAAACAATCTATTGGGATGACAGAGATGCTACGAAAAGTCACGTGACTGGACATGGAAATCATACATTATTTAAGTTGCGGTTGGCGTTTTCTATTAAATATTGTCATGTCGACTAGGCCCCCAGATTATGGCAATTTTCAACTTTCCCTCTCTTAGGGGTCTCGTATAGGGGTCTTAAGTTCTTCACCATAAGTAATAGATATATGAAATGCTCTCAGGTCTTAGCAATCCCATATCCCTAAATGCGCAAATAAGTCTGTCTGTATTATGTTACCTCTAGGAGACAGCGGTTTACCGCTCAACCGATTAATATGAATAGATTTAACCATCACCAACACCTCTGTTTATTAATTGGCGCGAAGTGTAAATGTCAAGTTTATGCTTCCAATATAGCCCACAAGATGGCAGAACCAACAATAATAAAACGTATGTGAACTGTAGAGGTCACTTGCTTTGGCGTGAAGTGTCAATGTCACAATCAATGTACATGTATGTTTATGTTTCCGATTCAGACCACAAGATGGCAGACCCTCCAGTGGCGTAGCTAGGCGTGGGCGAACTGGGCCCTCGCCCACGGCCTCGCGCTCAAAGGGTGAGCCTCACACGAGGCCCCTTTGGGCACAGTAACGAGCTTCGTAGATGGGATTTCGCCCACGGCACGACTAGATTAGTTCATGGCTCCTCTACACGATGGGCCAGCTCCGGCCACTCCAAGGGACGCAGCCATGCGGTAGAATGAGATAGCAATATCACTTGCTCCCTCTAACGCATAAATGCGTCCCTTGGAGTGGCCGACGCTGGCCCATCGTGTAGAGGAGCCATCACGCTACGCCACTGGACCGTCCAACGCGCACGGCCTCTATATTGTGGCCTTGTTCGCCCAGGTTAGGATAGAAACTTCAAACTATTCATTATTCAATAGTCAAAATTTCGGCTCGCGTTTATGTTTACGATGACATTGCAATAGTAGATCACATGACGTTTAAAAACGCAATTAGTTTCAAGGTGTTTCCGGTTTTGTACTGATAAGTAACTTTAACAATGAGATCAATTAAAATTTACTATCAGATTATGTATTTTTTTCTGAACCTACTAACTAGTAAGGTGCGGGGTAATGGGTAATTTTCAAAATCGTTTATTTACTAAATTAATTAGAATACGAGTAGAAGCACTAGCTTTCTACTGTAGCAACCTGCAACATGCCATGCTAAGTAATTATGCAGTGCTTCTAATTTAGTAGAATTAGTAGGTAAACACAGGGTGGCTAAAAAATAACTGCATTCGCGTTGCCAGGGAGGTTTTGAGATTATATTGAGCAACTTTTACTATGGGACCAACCCCGTAATCGCGAAAAGAAATTGGTTGTTTCATACATTTTGGCTAGTTTCATACATGTGAGCTGTTACCCTGGCGAGCATAACTTAAATGTGATTGATGTATGGCTCTATACGACTAAGTATAATCAGTAGGTACCGTCTTTACCATAAGGGCACACGGGGCCACCATCCTCAAGGGGCCCCCAAGCACAGACAGTAACAGTATATTTGATTACCCATAATAAATAGAAGATAATAGTAGAAAAATGTTAATTTAATTAGCTTTCTTTACTTTCCAAAAGGGCCCCAAATGTGCCCAGGGGCCCCAGCATAGTTTAAGACGACCCTGACTATAATATAACTACTACCTCTTAATTAAATAAGTATGTATCGTACAGTGTAAATAGGTAATTTTTACCAGTTAAACTAAAGAATGTTACTAAATAAATCGTGAAAAGACCCTGTACTGTTAGTTTCGAAGTCTAATCGAGCTCAACTCAAGCCCACGTCCCAATTGCGTAATATAATACAAAACCTGAAGCTCTTAGGAGACACTGACCTTTGGGGAAGTGCCTCAAACCAGTTTGTAAGCCCGCAATCTGTGTAACTGGTAAAAATTAAACGAATCTCTAACTTTTATTTGGACACATTTAGAGAGAAAATGAAATGATAAAAAATAAAAGTGACTTCAATTGTTTTATTAGTTTAAATTTTAAATTATTACGACCCATTCGTTTTTGTTTGGCAATGGTTTGGCAATATTGAACGTTCCTTTCCATTAATTTTACTGCTAATCAACGAAGTCAGACACATTCTCAGTTGTGCAATAAAAATATTATACTGTATAAAGTACCAAGAGATAGTTTTAAATGTTGCAGATATAAATATTTAATAGTTTTTTCCATCCACTATTTACAAAGAAGATTTGCATTCTCTGCAGTAAATGTCAAAATACAAAAACTTCTGCTGAAAACGTAACGTTTTTATAATAACGGCAACACTGACAACAAAATGGCGACGCGCGCGCTGTCGCCAGCGACAGCCGAATATGATGAAATAGTTACGTCTCTTTCTAACAACGATGTTCTATTCGAGCCGATTGCCTCCTGATAGGGAAGAAGCTATACAATGCTTATTGGGTTCTCGCTTCCACTAAGTGGTTCGTTCCGTGCAGTACTCAATGTTAATCCTGTCACGCTGCCTCTTTCTCTCAGTAAGTATAATATAGCTATAGAACATCTGTGGTGGCAGTATGCACCACTGGTTGGCTAGTAAAACAAAATTGTGCAAGCGAGCTAGAGTACTTGAGAGTGGCGGTCGTATGACTACGTCGAGTGACGAAATGAACTAATTTCCGTATACACGACTAAAATTGACAAAAATAGCGAGTTTATTGTTTGACAAAACGTGAAAGCCTATTGTTTACATCGCGTCCTGTGAACTTTATTGTGATTTTTATTGATAACATCGAAGCTGGCATTGCATGTCCTGGAAAAAGCGCAATTCGCGGAAATATTTCATAAAGAAAAACATACATGATAAGGAGGGACGTCTCTAAATCGGTAAGTAACTTTTGTACCTTTTACTTCATTAGTTTTAACAGCAAGGCCGCGTTACACTTGTGTACGTACCAGTAAATGGTCACAGAATTTTCGAATGTCCCAGTTCTATTGTGCCAGCTAATGAAAGATTATTAAAATTGTACACCGTCTCACCAAGCGCATTTCAGCTGTTTGTTTTTAATTGCCTGTGACTTTTGTAGCTTTTTGTTTTTTTTGTCGTATGGCTAACGAGTTCGTAATTTATATTTAATTGTTATCAACATCTATTTCTATCTTGGACATAATTACGTCAATACTAATATATTTTTTAGTTTTTTTTCTTCAAAGAAAATCGTATGCTTGAAATAATTTAATATCTTCTTAATATCATCTCCAACTCCAATGGCCAATCAATGGCACTATATTTTTTTTTATTTAACCTTCAATGGCTTCAAGTTAAATTATCTCTTCCCTGACACTATGTTTTTATTATGTTAACTTGAATTTATACAGTTTATTTCACCAAAGCTTAAAACTCCGCTTACTTAAGTTAAGCATTAAGCCTCATTTAGGAACAATTTAGTTCTGGTAAAGACATCATACTCAATCATTATTTACAACAATAAATTGACACAAAATTGGCTTTCAGTTATACAGAGTGCTTCCTGTAACAGGAGCAATAAATTAAACTGTAGGCTGTACTCCTCGAATTGACCAACATTTGTTCAGCAACTTTTGAAAATAACTCAGGTTTTGATTTTTATTACACTTTAAAGTTTATTCTAAGACGCAATGTATTGCAAATTTTGTTATGTTTAAAGCGTGACAAGCAACGTCAAACACACTGATGTCAGCGTACATTGAAGGCAATATTTATTTTGTATGAAATAGAGATTTTTAAAAGTTGCTGAACGAATGTTGGTCAGTTTGAGGAGTACAGCCTACAGTTTAATTTATTGCTCCTGTTACAGGAAGCAGCCTGTATATTTTATATAACTTAAAGCTATTTTATTACTCATATATCATATATTTGACCAAACTTTTATAAAAATTGGAACTATAACCGAGGGCTGAAACCCGATAAATCAAAATATTTTTTTATTCAAATTAGAACCCCACACAAAGAAGTATGTTTTGCCATATATGACCATACCTGTTAGACAATAGACACAGAATATCCAAATCACCTGATCTTTCCTTAATACACTGTTCTTGGTCAGCCGTTGGTGTGCATAGCATGTTGTCGCTAGGCCTGCTAGGCTATACCACAATAGTGCATTGAGAAAACTACTAGGTACAAAATAGCCCCATGCCCAATAAGCCCATGTTTCTGAGTGGAAATAACATAAAAAATCCCTAATGTGAACAATACTGTGTAGTGTGTAACTTTAAATAATTGGCCCATCTAAATCTGAATTATTATTAGCATTTCTGGTCCAATTACCTAGAAGCGAGGAGAATTACTAAAAGGCTGCTAAGTATAAAATGCTGCAGATATATGATTACCTTCCTTACTCCAGATTATTAGATAAATAGATACTTAGTTATTAATTTCAACTGTGCTTATGGACAAATTTAGAGAAACATATAAAAAAAAGGTTTAATTACTGGATTACAGCACATGTCCTTAAAGTAATTTCAATTTTTTTTGCATTTGTCTAAAGCCTTTGCTACACGGTCGCCGACAAGCCTTCAGACCGTGTGGCCTTGGTCCGTCCCGGACCGTGTAGACAGTTGTTTCCAACAAAATTTGACCAAAACTGACCAAGGTCAGACGGTTAGAAGGCTTGTCGGCGACCGTGTTGCAAGGGCTTTAATTTGTCCATGAGTGTATAAAAATATTTAAATAACAATGAAAATCTTTGAGAATTATTTTGAATATCAATGTTGTATTGGATATTGGAATTCTGTTTCTTTTTCTTTAATAAATCCTAATGATTTGATTCTAAAATAATCCCACTTAACAATATTGTTTAGTGTCCCTCCAAGTTAACTTTGCTCCAACTATAGAATATAGATCAACTTGAAAACTGATGGAATTATAAACTTCAATTTCTCATAGAAATTTGACATTAATACAATAAATAATAGCAAATGCCATGCAGAGTTACCTTGGTCCGACATTAGTGTTCCAATGCACAGCGAATGTATATTTTATAATATTGCAGAACCCATTTATAGAAAAAATATTATGTGTGTATAATCTTCCACGCGTTAATGTCGGCATTTTTGCCACAGCTCATGGGATGGGAGCCTGGGGCCTGGGGTCAGATAGATAGATAGAGTACTCTTTGTTGGCACACCTCAGTAAAAAGATACAAAAGAACAGAACAACTGATTGACTTGACAACTAATCCCAAGAATTGTCGTAGGCACTAGTTTTTACGAGAGCGACTGCCATCTGACCTTCCAACCCAGAGGGGAAACATTACAATATTATAAAAACACCCCGTATTTCCGATATAATTATTATTATAATAATGCAACTCATACTAACACGTGTTGAAGTAATGCGACTGAATGACGTATAAGTAATTGAACAATAAAGTGAAGGAATCATACGGCAATTAGGTATGTCACAAGGACCTATAATGTACATTATGTACACATTGGAAAAGGGCATGAACAAGTCATTTATTACTACTAGACTGTAACTAGTGGCTAATTGGCTATAACTGTGAGCTGTCGACCTCGCGAGCATAACTTGAAACTGAATAAATGTTTGGCTCGGCCAATGCCATTTTGAAAATAATCCAAAAACTGAATCCACAAAAAAATATATTCTATCACCAGTATTTTGCGCCATGAGTTGTTTTGACACCAAACCATAGAAGCGGAGCGTGAATCTCGCGACCTAAACGCGTAAGCGCCATGAATTCACGGCGCTTACGACGTTTTGGTCGCGTGGTACAGGTTGTGATTGGGAAATGTTTATTGTTTGGTATGGCTTCTATCTATAGTAATAATAACTCAACGGTTGAAGTGATAAACTTTGTATAGTCGCCATCAGATATATCGGAGCGGCTAAGATGTTAACGAATATCTAAACACGCACTCTAATGCCCGGACAATAGAGGCGTGTTCAGATATTCGTGAGCGCCTTAGCCCCTCCGATATATCTGATGGCGACTGTACTGGCCGTTTAAATTTTGAGGAACAAGAATCACATACCTGGATATTTAAACTAATCAAATAGGTACATATTATAAATTTACACTCGAAGATGACTTACCCCGTGTGATCCAGATTTGTCCTCGTCACAATGATTTCCAAATTTGAATGCGATTTAGATGTTCTGGTGATACCACAGACTTGTCATTTTCGCGCTCGCGCTTGACAGACAGCTGTAGTGTGCGAAAGGGAAGCCATCACGTATATGAACATACCATGAGTGCGAAAGAGTCAGACTACCAATGAGAAAACGTGACCACTTTTGACTTTGACGACGGCCGCGGACGGCCAAGAGCGTATCACAGTAATTTTCAAATTGAAAAATATACACGGATTAGGACGAAAAGTATTAAATAAAGTAATTCAGTGAAGATTGTGTCTTGTAGTGTGCCGGATTTCAGTGTTACATTGCCAAATAATCCAAGCAAACACTAATTTCAGAGGATTTATGATATTCCTAGCGAAATTTTCATAACGATATTTTGTCAAATTAACAGCGTAAAAAGTGTAAGAAGCCGGTTTATAAAGTTCATTATAAATTTTTCTTCCTTTGTGTGCTAATATTTTATCATATTAGCCTATAATTTAAAATATTTTGTGTAAAAACATAACCTGTTACTTTACGCTAGGGCTTGACAAAATGTTCATATGACAGTATCGATAACTTATCGGTATATTAATAGCTATGTAATTATTTCTTCACAAGACATCATTAAGATATTAGCTTTTATAACCGACTTCAAATAATAACGATTGTTATACCTTTTTGAAGGTGCTCATGTTTAGCGGTAAATTTAAACTTCACTTTCCAACACAGTAAGAGTTACATTAAGACAAGTCTGCAACGATTTTGATAGTACACGCAGTGCAAGTGTTATTTATACGTCATAATGTCGTAGAATTTTAACGTTTAAAATAACACATTTGAAAAAGTAGTCGATAAAGCAATCAAACATCGACAGATTATTAATATGTTGTAACATGACATCACTATTTTCGATCTCACATAGACAATTTACGCACACACTTGCATTTCATTTTTGGTCGCACTTTAGAAGATTGACAGTTGTTCTAGTCATATTAATTCTATGGGTGATACGCGGCGTATGCGGCGATATGTTAACTTAAGTGAGTTATAATTTCAATTCACTGAAGCGTATTAAATATTAATAATTGGAGATTAACATTATAGTTTAAATGATACGTCTCATTATTCGCGTTGCGGTACAGGGCTTATAATCACTAGGCAAAGAGAATTAAATCACTACGTTTTATCACTACAGGTACGTTTTGCGGCAAATTTATTATGTCAGTCGTCTGTTATGTCAATGCATATGTCAACGTCATCTCGGTGGAGTTAGTCATCTTCGGAGTTTATACGAAAAAGGTTGATGCCGAAAGGGAATTTCGTAGCGCGACCATCAATATATACTGGTCAACCAAAACTTGTCAGTAAAAAAGGCGCGAAATTTGAATTTTCTATGGGACGACATCCCTTCGCGCCTACATTTTTCAAATTTGCCGCCTTTTTTTACTGTCAAGATCTGGTTGACTAAGTATAAATGTAGACTATTTTACGAAACAATAAAATACCAGATCTCTGCAGAGTTCTTTCAAGTCCCTTTAATATTCTAACAGCTCAACGAAGGACCTTAATGTCTCAACAATAAGGTTAAAGAAAAGTTAACAATTAAGATTCTATTTTAGAACATAAATCAAAAACCGGCCCCGCCCAGCGATTACCGAAAGGAAATCATCTGGTCATTATCCTGGAACAGGTCTGGTGTGTTGGTTCAAAAGTTTTGTGAAAAAAGGCAATTGTCTATGAACTAGATGCTGATGCGGTGATGCGAAGTTGTTGTTATTAATGTTATTGAGCGTTTTCCAAAAAAAGTGTACATGTCATTCATGTCTTCAAAATATTGACTTCTTGGGCTCATTTTACTCAAAATCATTTGTACATTCACGCCTCATACATGAAAAAATGTGTCCCAAAATTTTGTATGAAAAATTTTTTTTCCAGTGCGTCACGTTCATACAAATAAAAAAAAATTCATACAAGAATGTGACGATCAGGAAAGGAAATTTTTGGACACATTTTTTTATGTATGAGGCGTGAATGTACAAATGATTCTGAGTAAAATGAGCCCAAGAAGTCAATATTTTGAAGACATGAATGAAACGTACACTTTTTTTGGAAAACGCTCTATTATTATCTTTATTTGTCTTCAAGCTTCAAGTTAGGTTATTGTATAATATGGATATAAAAATAAAATAGAAAAACACTTACAAAAACAATACAAAATACTTATAAACATATTATAAAAAACCTAACCTATTAGGGTGCCGCCAGCAGCGGGGCAAGGCCCAAGCTGCCGGTGGTCAGGGCTGCAGAGAGAGGAACCAGCCTTATTATTGTTATTATATTTGTGTTTAAAGAACTTTATTTCTCAAAAGAAATTTTACATTTCACTTCATGAGAATGTATCCTATTTATGTTGAAGAACTAACGCAACAATTTAGCGTAACTTCAATGGGGCTGGCTGGTCGAAGTATTTAGCAGATGGCGCCAGCATAGCTTGCCCTGTCATTCCCTAGAATTGTGTCTTTATGTTTTTTAATGCCCTGGATGCCAGCCCCTTAAGCCAAATCTCATAGAAAAAGGGGCAAGCTATGATGACGCCATCTATGCAAACCTTTGACAGTTGCCAACCCCATTGTATGGAGGCGGCGGCTAGGTTCGTCTGACTTTTAAGGTGCAGTAGGTTCAGCCAGCAGAGTTTTCATAAATCGTAGCGCATTTTTAGATCACAATACGGATGCCAAACATTTAATTAGCAACTAGAAGCCTTTCTCTAGCAAGTTCATAAATTCGAAACCTGATTTCATAGTGGTTATATTTTCTTTGCCTGGTTTCTTGACTTTCGCTCGATAGAAAAAATCGTGATATAGGTTTAGAACGCACCTTAAAAATATGTAACAATTTTTACACAAAAGCTAAAAATATAAAAAATTGCTTCCAAAATGCGCATATTTGTTAAAATTTACCAAAAATTATAGATCGAATTTGATATCCGCGGTCCCAGGCACGCACAACCGTCTCGCACAAACTTACACTCACTGAGAAAAAAAATCTTGAACCCACGGGGCCTTAAGATGTTTTAGCACATGGTATTTGTCAAATACAAACAACATAAATCGCAAAATTATTAAATACCACCGGCATTTTCCTTGAAATTCGCGAAGCCTGATTTAACTAAAATCAAAAGCCAAAATCAACTTAATGGTGTTGTTAATACAGTTTAAATCCGAATAACCAATAATTGGTGATGTAAATGGTTGCAATGCATATTGGTTCTTGTAATTTGTAATTCAATACAAAACTCGATCCATTAATGTTAAAGCAGTGTAAGGTTGGATAATTAATTACCATTGACTTATAGTTGCTATATTTAATCCCAATTATGTCATTGTCATATAAAGTCCCTACCTACTGGTATATTTTATAGTTTATACAATAAGGTAAACGTACTAGTGCTCGACAGGCTAATGCCCAATAGAAGACACCCTGCTGTCACCTCTATTGACAATGACTTAAGCTTCAAAGTGACATGTACTAGTACCGCGTCGAGCACCAGTACGTTTACCTTATATAGTTTGTCAAAGGACTGTCTCATTTCAAACATAGACAGAGAGAATCATACTATCTTTTGTCTTACACTAGTATTAGCACCCAAAAGAAAAGGATGAGTATACTTTATTTTGTTCTTATTTATTGACCATCTATAAATACTAACGAATGTGAGCTGAAGACCTCATAAGCTTTCAAAATTCAAAAATAAAAAACGTTTACTAAGTTGAGTCATTATAAACATAAATTAAATATACGATAGCCATGTCACCAGTTGTGTCAAATAGGTCCACGCACTTGACCTAAATATTAGTCCACATATAGCCCTTTCTCTGAGCCCTAAGTCGCTCGCCTTGACCGTACATAACCAGTTTGCGAATGTTCAATGCTACCTCATCGCTACGTAGTTCTTTGTTTCTAGGTAATCTAGGTATACCGGACTTCTGTAAATAGATAAATGCATATTTAAGGAATTATCCAAAAGAATAGCAGACGCCACCAGTGATCGTAGAGCTGGCAGCTTCCTCACAAAAAGAAGTGTTGCGATACAGCGAGGAAATGATGCCAGTATCTACGGCACCATGCCGCAGGGGGACAGTCTATAGTTATTTATTTTAAGATTAGTTTTATTTATTTTTAGTTTTTAAGTTTTATAGTTCAATGCTAATTAATAGCTTAATATAGTAGTTTATGCAACAGTGATATAATAAGGGTTCTTAAAATTCAAGGGTCGAAGTTACAAAACGAGACGTAGTCGAGTTTTGTAAAAAAAGACCCGAGAATTTTAAGAACCAATTATGAGCTGTTGCATACATTACTTTTTCTATGACAGCTGCAGCAAAAAAAAAAAAAAAAAAAAAAAAAAAAAAAAAAAAAAAAAAAAAAAAAAAAAAAAAAAGAGTTATTATTAAAAAAAAAGAGTTATTATTTAAAAAAAATTGAGTTATTATTTTAAAAAAAAAGAGTTATTATTAAAAAAAACAAAGAGTTATTATTGTAAATGAAAACATACCTCTTTCAATCAAGATGATCGGAACTTGTATCTTTAAAAAAAATAAAGCAGTTGTATTATACTCATAAGATGACTGCTAGCAGTCATCTTATGAGCCTATAGACAAAGCATTCAAATGACATTGCTTTAGATATCACTGTCAGTCATTTAATTGACACATTTAAGTGCTGGAGTAGAAAAAGAACTTTAAAGAGGGGGCATACCTGCCTTTATGCCACACACACAGCTCATTTGACTGTCGTACATATTATCCCTTCTCCATAAATATAGAGTTAGACCAAGAAAAGTCTGCAACGATTTTGATAGCACACGCAGTTCAAGTGTTATTTTGTCAAATTGACCGTTTTTAGGGTTCCGTAGCCAAAGGGTAAAAACGGGACCCTGTTACTAAGACTCCACTGTCCGTCTGTCTGTCTGTCACCAGGCTGTATCTCATCAACCGTGAAAGCTAGACAGTTTTAATTTTCACAGATGATGTATTTCTCTTGCCGCTATAACAATAAATACTAAAAATTTAATTTGTACGCAATCCTCGGCGGGCGAGAAAAACCGGACAAGTGCGACTCGCACTCGCTTTTTTCTTAGGGACTGTGTCGTCTGTTTTGACGATTTTTCACCCCTCCCCCCCCCCTAAAATCATCCAAAGCCCCTAAAGTGTCATTCTATAGAATTTGCTAACTATGTAAACAAACCGCCATATTGAAATCGTCTCTGAATGTCAATTTACTAGTGACTTTTGTTTGCATAGTTAGCAAGTTCCATAGAATGACACTAAGTCAAAAATGTACCAAGAGCTCCGACAGTCAGACCGAGAAAAGTCTGCAGCGATTTTGATAGCCCACGCAGTGCAAGTGTCATTTTAAACGTCAAACTTCTATGAACTTATGACGTGTAAGTAAGTAACACTTGCACTGCGTGATGGGCTATCAAAATAGCTGAAGACTTTTCTTGGTCTAACTCTATATTTCCGTCGCTGGTCCCTACGCATCGCTTGATACCAATTGGCCACAATGACGGCAATTGGTCAATTTGCCGGCCTCGCCGACACAATGCCGGTATCGGCGGCCGTTTAGCGACTTTCCGACTTTGAAAGTCTTGATTTGATGTTGTAAGAAACTTGGACAGAATAACCCGCTTAATGGGTCTAACACGTTTTAGAAAAGGGTATGTGCATTGAGTTATTATTACTATTAGTCTGGTCATATTTTTGAAAAGCTCGATGTCGACTGGCAAACCATAATTGGACAGTGTTATGAAATAAGCGATCAAGCGACAGTTAGTTCGCTAGCGCTTAGTTCGCTATTCCATAACACTGTCCAATTGCTTTTTGGCAACCGGGTGTTATAACCTAATTTGACCCCTGAATCCGAATTTGCGAAACCGGAAGTGAGATCGCGTCCGATCAACTGAATGATATACCACGGCTACTAAATAAGTGCGCGCGAAATGCCCCGCTAGTAAATATCAAACCGAGAACCGATTTATAAAATCCGAATGCCACTCCAGGGCTTCTTGCATTCATGTATTGTTGTTTTGTTGTTATTGTGTTGGATACTGGTGCAGCCCGGCGATAAGAATGGGCTTGAAGACCACATACAATACATGTATGTACTGCCATTTATGTAGTCTATAGAACTTATTGAGTCCATAGATTTGAACCCAGGACGGCCAGGACCATCGGCTTCATAGGCAGGGTCACTCCACTAGGCCAGTCAGGTCGTCCTATGAAGCTTAAGGTCCTGTGAGATACTAATAACGTACCTAAAATTTCATGGGTATAGCTGTAAACGTTCATGGTGGTCCTGCCACACTCCGTTGGGTATAGCTGTAGACGTTCATGGTGGTGCTTCCACACTCCGTCGTAAAGTTATCTTAGACAATGTCAGTTGTTGACACGCAAGTTAATGATACTGGACCTATTAATGGAGTGACAGGCAAATTAATTGTTCTAACTGCTTATCTAGTCGACAGGTCGTTGTTTCAACAATTATCTAATTATAGTGACAAAATAACTCTTTTGGAATATTACTTAATACTTAGTAACGCAAATATCAAAGTTTGGTGCAAAGTCGGTGTGACGCTGAGACTTAAGACGATAGGACGACCGCTTCTCTATAAAAACGTATAGTCCCCACTTTGCTCCCTGGATATTATGTTTACACAATTTGTTGAACTTTAACTAACACACCTTTAACTATGCTTCGTCGTTTGACTTTTACATATTTGATTTATAAGTTAGAAGCGAAAAATAAATTCCATAAAAATTCAACAGAGGCGGCGTCATACAAATCCCCGATCAGAGCGCCCTACTTCCCACGCGGTCTTGTTTGTCTTACCCCTTGAGTGTTTTGCAAATGTCAGATATTTTTGCACTCTTCCTCATAACACACATTGCATTGTCTTTTGTGACACCTGATCTGATAATATATTTGCAGATACATATGTATATTATCAATTCGATTTCAAATCGAGCAGTAGTACAGTAATTGCTATTGTTCCGTAATGTACAAACAGACCTTTGTCCATACAGTTGTTTATGATAATAAGTAAGTAAATATATAACAGTACTGTGTTATGCCTATCGATCTTTTGATCGTATGAGACAATCCAATGTTCTTTCTGTTTGGTCTAAATTATTAAGTCATTTAATAAGTGTTCCGTGAACAAAGTTTTGTACGGAACACTACAGTTACGATTCGCATATGATACTTTTATATCAAGAGCTATCAAGGCAATACATTTTTTTTAATTGAGTTTTCTAAAAAGGACTCGAGTCTCTACAAAAGATTCGGGTCTCCAACAAGTTAAAATGAACTCGAGTTTAGACTTAATTATAACAGTCTGAAAAACACCGTCGAAAGTCTACAGAATTAAACTAAAGAAATAAATTGCAAAATAGAACGCATCGGGCCCCACAACCAGCAGCCGTATGACGTATCAAATCACACCTACTCTAAATACGTACTGTGTACACTGACTTACTGCGTTCATGTCTGGCTGTGGGTCAATAATGGCAATGCAATGCCACCGCTACCGGGAAGTTGTGAATGAAGTCAAAAGTTGCTATGCGGGTGGGTGCAGCAGTATGCAAGTTGCAAAACATTCTCAACAGAAATATTACTTAATTTTATTAATTAAATTGAGATTTGTACAGTCGGGCGTAAAAATATGGGTGCGCATATCATACTCAAAAATATGCTCTAATGTCAGCGAACTATGGAACATATTTTTGAGTAAGATATAAGTATGCACCCATATTTTTACACTTGACTGTAGCTGTACATATTTACTTAAGTAAAAATATAAAGTTCCCGTTCAGATTAGGGATTATGTATTACTACTGTTCTGTTGTGTAATGTGTTACTGTTGACGACTCTCATTTAACATAATATAATATTTACGTCACTCATTGGCGCCTATTTCAAGTGTCATAGAATCGAAAGTAACTGTAAGATGGTTTGGCAATAAACTTGTAGAAAAAAATACCGAGAACAGGGCACTTTGCAATTTTCGAATTGTTTTTGGCACAGTTCTAGGTGGATGTCCAAAATGAATTGAACACATATTGTTAAACCTTTTATGAAAGTTGTCGCTTTGCGGAAAACTTATTTTTTTACACATAGGTACTGCATATGCTTTTGGAATTTCGCGTATTTAATGCTCATAATCAGGAAATGGCCAAATCACAAAAAATCTCAAACACCGGAAGTTACTAAATTAAACAATTAGTGCTAACCGGGTCAAATCATTGTATTTTAAAATTTTAATAAAACAAGTATATTGTATACGTATAGTGTCGTCACTGATGTTATCGCCGTGGCCTCTGCGCGAGGTCGCGGGTTCAAATCTGGGTAAGTCTCGCTTAACGCAACACATGTGCATATGTACTTGAGCATGTGGTAGGTAGATATGAATCATTTTCAACTTTTTTTTAACAGCGAAAAATTGCGTATTGGGTAATATTTACAGCTGCGAGCGGGTATATTTAAGGGTATATCGTTACGCGCTCGCGGCGATTTCGTTGCGCGTTCGCGGCAAACTCACTGCGCGCTCGCCTCGCTTTCAACTCTCGCAAATCGCCAGAGTCGCGCCCTTATGGAGAAGAGATAACCTTTAGCAAGTGATACGCGATACAGTCATGGATCGTTGTTCGAAGTCAAAAATGTATTGATAGCTTCCTATAGGTATAGGTGCTGAGCCCGCACAGACGGAATATACCTGTAGGTAGCTATATACAACGTGTATTTTTAATATTACCTCAAACCGTAACCAAACGTAGGTTTTGGTACTATGAGCCGATATTGCAAGGTAATTTTAAATTAGTCTTAACCACTAAAGCGTAATGAATTTTTGAAAATGTATCGAGCAACAATGTATTGCGTACACTTATTTGACACATGGAAGAAAAGGGTCTAGTATTGTTTAGTTATTATCGTTACGTATTTCCTACATGAGACTGCTTGGCAACCAAAACCGAATCCTTATTGCGTTTAAACATTTTTTTATGTTAATAATATTAACTAGCCAAATTAAAGGCAAATAATTCTTATTAGAAAACAATCATGACAATACTTACCATTTTATTACAACGTTGTCTTGCAACGAACAAATCACATTATGTTTCAACTCATACTACAATTTTTTTTTTTAATTCTTGCGAAAATGCTATGATTCTACTATTAAATTAAGATTATTTTTTACTAAGCACTGTAAAGAAGATAGTAAATAATCAACAATCGGTTGACAAGTCGACGTCAATGCCACACTTCAACCCGATACCTATATACCACAGAAATAGCTACCTACTTGAATAAAAAGTTTGTTCAAGGAGTATTCACTTCATTCAAAATTAAAGTATTAATCAAAGAGTAGTATAATATATATATATATACATATATATACAAACATACATATATATAATATATATATATATACAAACTACCAACCTAAAGATAACTAATTTCAGCAAACTCGACAGACTACGCATTACTGTTTACTGGCTGGTAAGATATGATGCGAAAAAAGAAAATAATTTGTTTTGACGTAGATTGTCTTGTAAATCGGTGTCGATAACTTCCGAATACAATTCCAAGACCATCAATATTAGTTCCCAGGAACTAGCCGAAATGATTTTAATTTATGGCGAAACTGGACGAAGTGGGCGGCGAGCCATAGCTTTACAGGCAGCGATTTCCAGATCGTAGGGTACGTTTACAAACTTATACCAAACTCAATGTCGGTTATTATTGACAGCAGTTAAAAGTTCTGTTATCAGTTGTGACGTCACGCCAGTAAGGCAAAGTAGCGATACCATAGATGGTAGGATTCTATAGATGTGGCCTACCGCGTGCCCCCGTAAGGGATGGACATAGATGACGTCACAAACGCGGGGATACCATATAGGTAAATAAATACCCCAATATTTGATATCACGTTGGTGCCATTACCCTGGAGACAAAGTTAGCTAGTTTGACGGTATTCAAATTGTTCATAATAAAATGTCAATGGGCAAACGTAAAATAAAATGTTTAATTTCAATAAATTACAATCAACAAGGCATACTTAAAAACACACACTACACAAAAAAATAGTACCCGACGGAAGTTTTAGTTGCGGTTTCAGTGCAAAAACTGCCGAAACCGGAACTGAAACTCCCATCGGGTACTAATTGCCAGTAGTTTTAATGATTTTTCACAAACACTCTTCCGTTAGTTTTGCGTAAACAATCCACCGGGAAATGCTTAGAGCATATTCGGCAGTTTGTCGTCGGTGCCCAGTTTCCTTCCAGTAGCTGAAACCCATTTATCACGCGTGGCTCCATGTCGTGGATGTCTGGAGACAATAAACGAAATATTCATTTTGTAATGTGTCAATCTTATTGCAAAATAAGAACTAGCGCCTGCGCCATATCTTAGACTTAGATTCTCTGAGTCGTTGCAAACCGCCCGATAACGCTAGAAAGATGGTAATATCCGTAATGATTACATTTAATTTACATTCTAATTCACAGTTCAATTTTATTGTTCATATATTTCCGGTTCTACAGCAAAATTATGTATAAAAAGTTATTAAAATACAAAATACCCGAATTTTGGGGTAATGATATGCATCGCGGCCCGCGGGCTGGTATCCCTCGAATAATAGCTATGCGACTAAAATATTAAAAGCGTGACGGCTTACTGTTAATATGCGTACATAATTTGGTAGGTTAATAATACTTATAGGTTATAATTGTTTACCTGAGTTATTAATTACTGTAAACGCTTTTTCTAGTCAGATTTTAATTGTTATAGATTGTAGGATGCTGTTAATAAGCATGATAATGTGACCAAAGTGTAAAATACTGTATTTACCTGCGAAAAGTTACGTTGTCCTGTTTTTGCCGGCAGTCACTTGTACAATCCAAAATTGAGCAATTCACCATGTTTGTTGAATTCTTAAGTTCAAATACATACACACGAAACACGGATTTCAATATTTTTCTTTAAAATCTTTTCACTGTTCACATTTTTCACTAGGGTTTGCTCCCGGGAAATACCGGTACCGAAAGTACCGGGAATTCCCGGGATTTAGAGCCAAGCAAAGAACCGGGATTTCAAAATTAAAATCCCGGTACTCCCGGGATTTTCGGGACTAACATTTCCGGTACAATATTTGACTGCTTTATGTTACATAGCATGAAATATCATGTTTTATAAAGAAAATAAATATGTATATTTTATCAATCTAAGGCTGATTGTAATACTTTTACGGCTGACCACTACATTAAAATAAATAAAAAAAAAGTCAATGGGTTTGACAATGCCGACAATATAAAATTGCGTAATTTGATACTTTAAGGGCATAAATGTTTGTACGATAAATAATTTTATAAGAACAATTAGTTATTTCATATTTGTATACTAACTAGAAGCAAAAATAGAGACAATTTTGTAATTAATTAAATACTACTTTTAATTCTAATTCAAACACGGTATAAGAAACTCACATATGATAATGATATTTTAAATGAATTAATAATTCTGGCTGAATAATTTCTTGATTTGTCGTATTGATAGTTCTGTTATTATATGTTCGAAGGTCCACAGTCCATTTTGAACGCATGCGAAAATTATCATTTTTTTTTATCCTTTTTCACAAAACGTCTTACATATTTAAAAAAAGGATGATATTACTGAGCCACAATTCAGTTTTTGCCTATCAACAAAGATAGTAAAAATATCATGTAGTTTAGGAAAAAAAACAAATTATATTAATAATTGTGTGACTTAAAGACACATATTATTACAAAAGAAGTGTGTACCTTCCCTGTGCTACTTTTTTATTGTTTTAAGAAAGATTCGTGGTCGTTTTACGCTTTTTTTTTACTGAAAATTGATGTGAAAACTGATTTTTGAAGGCAGTCCCGAAAGTACCGAAAATACCGGGAAATCCCGGTTCCATTTTAGCCCGGTACCGAAAATCCCGGTTCTTTTAAACAGTACCGGTTCTGCAATCCCTATTTTTCACATCAAGTTGACGTTTACGCATTTGTTTCTATCCCACCATACATTTTGGTGGGGAATAAAAAAATGTGAGACTGTGACAAGGACAAACAATAATAGCGCTTTCTCTGCTACTCCTACTGAAAGATACATAAGACTATCCCGTTCTGTCAGTTATCCCCACCACTCATGCCATCCCCTCGAGCGATACATAGCGTGCTGAATTATTATGTATGGGAAAAAATAATAATAGTTAACGCGTTTTTTTCTTGCAATATCGGTTCTAAGCACTAACGCCTACGTCTGGTTAAAATTTGAGGTAATATTAAAAATACACGCTGTATACCTATAGGTATAGTCTCAGCCGGGCTAGCACATGATTGGCGCGACAATATCTCGCGGCGAGATAGATTAACCGTCTTTCTCTATTGAATAAAAGAGTGACAGGTAGTCTATCTCGCCGCGAGATACTGCCGCCCCACCGGTCCGTCTGCCATCCCATGTATTTGCATTCACAGTGGAGAGATATTTATGCCAGATGAGAGTAATCACATAATTTTGATTTTTATGAGTCGTCAAATATTTTTAAGCCACCCGATCCGATATTTATGCGGATACTGACTAACGATATTTTTGCCGGCCACAAACATCACATATTTTTACCGAGGTAGTGTCGTCATATACTTATGCCTCCAATGGAGCATCAGATATTTTTGCACGGCTGCCCACAGTCATATATTTTTGCTGGTGACTGTGCAGCCGCCATCTGATATATAGGAGCGGCCAAGGTGCTCACAAATGTCTGAACACGCCTCTATTGTTAAGGCGTTAAATGCGTGTTCAGGTATTTTTGAGCACCTCGGCCGCTCCGATATATCTGATGGCGACTATACTGCTATTACGTTATGGAGCAATATAATAACATTTACAGCTGTTTTACATCACTCCTATTAATGCTAATTACGCACTGACGCTTGCAAATGTTAATTGTAAATATGTAGTTCATTTACTTGGAAAATGTATTTGTCATTGCCCTTAATGGATATTGTACCTGACACAGTTTCGCGGATCTTTACGCCATTATAGCACCATGAGTCTTTGACCTAAAGGGCATAATCGCGTGTAATGCTTAGGTCACTCTGGATGTCACTCAATCAATTCAGACGAAAAATAAATATTATTTCTGAACACTATAATTACCTACTAAGACAAATTGTAAATTGATAATATAATATTGAGTATTAATCCCTAATCTGAACGGGAATTTTCTATGCGTAAACTTGCATGAGAATTTTCTCTTTAAAGTTTCTAGAAAACTTCTAAATTTTGAGACATTTCTGTAACTTGCACATCAGTATAAGATTCTCTCCAAGCGTCAAAATGAAATATACATGTTTTCGTCGCCATGTTTTCCTTCACCAAAAAATTATTGGTACATAAATATCAAATTAGGTATAATATATATTTTAAATTCCGAAAAACGTAGTACGTAAACGTGGTACGAACTATTTGCACATCCTCGCAGAGTGCTCTTGCCTAATGCGCACTCGTGACTTGATCCTGGGCAGACACATAATGAGCCCGGAGGAGTTAAAGTCTCTCGAGATCAAAAAGATCCTGCAGCTGTTTGAACTTTTGAAGTTGCAGGTTTGGATCGAGAGTTGTAGTAGGCGGCGATCACAATGATAGATCAGGGATGTTCGCAGTGATACATAGGCGGTGGAGCCTTATATATCCCCTAACAACAAGAACAAGAAGAATAAGAATTGGTACGAACTAGGATTTAAACCCGCGACCTCCGGATTGAAAGTCGGACGTCAGATTCACTAGGGCACCACCGCTTGCAAAAAGCGTAACCCAATTACTTTTAAATAGTTATTTCTTCCTATAACAACTTTAATTAGGTATCAATCTTCGTCTCAATCTACAAGTAGGAAATTAATTACAGTATCAAATATCTGAGGTATTCGGTTGCAATTTCCTATTATTAATTCATGGTCATATGGAACGGGCGTTTTATTACTGTTATTTAACCCTTTCACCTCTGGCAGCCAGTTGACAAACTGATAACTAAGGGCCTACCGCGAACACCGATTTTGCAAATTGCGGACATATTTCTCTGTCACTCTATGCCTTAAGGCGCTAGACGCCGTTTTTAGCCGAAAACTCTAACATTCTAGAGTCTATATCTTCTTAACGGTTCAACAAAAAAATATGAAAAACATATATATGATTTTACGTTTTATGTACAACATTTCCAACGTTTGACTTGTTCCCTATGACTTATAGTTTTTCCAAAAAAGGAACATTACGACAGGCCGTTTTGCGACTAAATTTGCCTATTTCTAGTAAACGGTTTATTCGATTAAAGTTATTTTTAAACTAGAATAATTGTTTTAACAGATACTACAAATGCAACGTAGAATAATGTTAATAAATAATTTTTTTTTAAGAAATCGAATATTTTTCAACATTTTGTGCGTATGTAGCTCGAAAAAGGCGTGGCCGGCAGTCGTGTGCTAGCTTTGAGACGAGGAGGCTGTGTCGCTCGTCGCTCCGTGCCTTCCTTGTATTCTGCATGCTTGTTCTGAGCCGAGGTGCAATAAAATTGGAGTTATTGTGGCCAAAGATTAAATAACTGCAGAATGTTGATTTGGTTGTGACGCGCTTTAGCGCGCGCAACACGGTGTTTCGCAGCCTATTATTACGAACGTAATGACAATATTTCCACTTATGTTTGAGAAAGCTTCATTTGAAATATATAAAAAATGTTTTCGAACATGCGCCGACATATTGCCATTAAAATTTAACGTTATTAATAAAGTTCAATTTCTAAAAAAAATTGATCAACATTGGCAATTTATGTTGTAGGTATATACTATATAGTTTGATTCAGAAACCATTACATTTTTAGGATTGTTACCCATTAAAATGATGTTAGTTCATTAAGTAAATCTGGGGGCACGGCAGTGCCCCCGCCAAGTCGAGCAAAAAAAGAGGCCGTACCATCCTTTTCTCGAAGCGATTCAGGCCATTTTCGACGTCCTGTAATTTTGTGCTGGCTGAAGCTAAAACCCTGAATTTTCAGTAATATATAGGGCTAAACATGCTTAAGATATATTCTTAAAAAACATTCAATTTGAACTAGTAGTTTAAGAATTATTGTACGTCAAAGTTCCTTATTTTCGACACTGACACACTCACTCACTCACCTACGATCATCATAATTCTAAGGTACTTCTAGTATATCCACAAGCTTCAAATTTTAAACATAAGTAGTTTTCAGCTTATCAAGCCATAGAAAACCTAAAAATATTGCAATATCAGTCACATTTTAAAGATCTAAGAACTGCATAAGTAAGTTTGTAATCCCATATAAATATTTGCTATTACAAAGTTACTGTACAAGTTACTGTACTGTTACAAATAGTAGGTAGTAAAGTAAAGGTACACTACGATGTACGATGTGAGTATGAATGAAGATGTGTTTCTTTATGATATGTGTATACATAGTATGAGTACCCGAAAAGAAGGACTGTCTACAAAAAGAGATGAGATCCCATCAAAAACATTACATGTAAAAAGGTGCAAGTCTCGCAACGCTTCTACTACAAAAAAGTTTTGAACTGTATCAAATATATATCTTTAATTTGTAATACATATAATGACTTGGCAATCGCACGGCTGCAAACAAAAGGTATACGAGTATAGCGCCAACTGCACGCCTCTGGGCTGTATCTTATTCTTTGAACCTCGTGGCGGTGCAGCGATACAAAATTCACGTACGATCGCAGCGAGCGGGGTAAGCGGGTGGTGCGGGTACAGAGCGCTTAGCTCCGCCCTGACGCTCAAGGGCATTGGGCCTTCCAATCGTCTTAATGACTGTCAAAGTATAAAGCAGATGGTGCCAGAATAGCTTGCCTTGTCAATCCCTAGATTTGTGTTTTTTTTTATGGAATTTTATGCCCTGGATGCCAGCCCTTTAAGCCAAATCTCATAGAACTAAACTAGTGAAAGGGGCAATTAAGCTATGATGGCGTCATCTATGCAAACCTCTGATGAGTAAAAGAGAAAGATGCCCGCAATTTGCGAACTTAGGTGTTCGCGGTAGACCCTCTGTTGTCTGTTTGTCGATGTACGATAGTCATCTTGGCTTGACCCCCACAAGTGCCCCGCGATCTTCCGAAAGTAGTCCACCCAACGAGCTCACGGACGCCAGGCGCTCCTTAAATGTCTACCGAATGATTCCACCATTAAATTGTATATTAGACAACATGACAATCGCTAACGCTACGTAGCGAACGAAACGCAACTGTCACTGTCACACTAATATGGAAGAGAGAGACACAAAGCGATTCGATAGCGAAGCGCAAGCGATCGTCACCTTAGCTATAGGCCGCCTGGTCAACGTGAGACTCGAACCCACATCATTGGTTTGGACCGGCAATCCAAAGATCTGGTTGTGGGTTCCAGTTCCACGCATAGATTAGTATATGTGTTCCACGTGCCACGTTGTATAAGTACCTACACAATTTTTTTATAATTGCAATGTAGATGTGGTAGGTCCACAGATAAGACATCCTCCAGACTGAGCATAGTAACGCTACCCTCTCTGCCACTTATACGGTAGTTTTACTCTATCTTCGAGTGAATCCCGTGCCGTGATTGGTCCGTGTCTTTGAACGGACAATCACGGCACGGGATTCACTCACCTCGTCCCCCCGCACCCCCGTATTTTTGGCAGCATCTATTTCATGAAATAATTGCACTAAACTCCGTCTAGAGGATTCCTAGTCTATGGGTAGGTCCCACATTAAAAAAGAAAAAAATATATTTGATTCCACCATTCTTTGATTTGATCATGTCCTGCCTAGGGCTTCCAAATACCGGACTTCTCACAATACCGGTATTAATACCGAAACTGTCTTCATCAATACCGGGATTAGGGTTGCCAGATCGAAAGGCGCTATTATCGGGAAAAAATATATTTTTTTCGGGATTTTGGGCCTTAAGCCGGGAAAATGAACCATTCAAATTAAATTAATTGTATTAAAAACAACGATATTTTACATTATTGGCAGTATTGGCACTACGTCAGCTGCTCTGCCCAATCTCGCTGGTTCGCTCGACGACAGTTCAGAACTTGAAATTATTGTTTTATAACGTGATGCTGTTTTTCGGGACAATTCTCACTTTGTCGGGAATCGGGAACACATGCTAAAAATCGGGAGAATCCCGCCGAATCCCGACCATCTGGCAACCCTAACCGGGATCCCGGGATCCCGGTATTGGATATGAATCGCTTAAAAATATATAGTTTTATTAAAAAGGGGAATTAGAAAGGCTCACTGGAATACCAGATATGTCCTAAAAGCTATTACAACAATAAACAATCAATGCCGCCATCTGCAATAATTTTATTTCACACTCCAGGTTGGCAATAATTTTATCCAATTAGTTGACTTCACCTCACCAGTCACATTTGTAGTCCAACTTAACCAACCAGACAACATTTTTTTCAAATTTCCGTCAAAATCGGTTTGCCATTATTAGAATTATCCTTGCTCTTTCGTTTTATTTTTTGATAAAATTATAAGAACTAATTATGTTAATGTTAATGTCACTATCATCATATTCATCACTCACATAACTTCAGGATTCATCCACCACCAACCACCAAATATTTATCTGACGCATTAGGATCTTCTTTCAATAATAAAATGCGGGCTAGAGACCAGTTAGAGTTAGACCAAGTAAATTCTGCAACGATTTTGATAACACACTCAGTACGCAGTGCAAGTATTATTTCTACGTCATAATTTCATAGAAGTTAGACGTTTAATATAACACTTGCACTGCGCGTGCTATCAAAATCGTTGCAGACTTTTCTTGGTCTAACTCTAGATACGTCTGACCTTTAGTAAGCTTTTTGTTTTGATACAGCCGGATATAATGGATTTAAAGGGTTTATACTGCGCATTTCCCTCATTTTTTTAAATACCGGGATCCCGGTATTGCCTTTAAAAATACCGGTATTGAAAAATTCGTTTAAAAGGACGGGATCCCGGGATCCCGAAATACCGGGATCCCGGTATTGGAAGCCCTAGTCCTGCCTGGCAACATACACATGCGTGTATAATGTATGATATAATTGTGTACATGTACGTATGTCTTGTAATAACAAGCCACATGTTAATTCGCGGGAGACCGATGACTGATAATCGGCAATTAAAACTAATGAACATTGCGCCCTCAATTCCATGGTTTCCATGTTGACAAAGATTGAATTGGTGTATGACGTTCTTATTGTGATTGATAACTTTTTACAAAATAAGTTTTTTGACAAAAAATCATTTTTGATACAAGCTTTTATCGCTGATTGTACTTTTCTTTCAACAGGGCAACTAATATTTTTTTTGAAGTTAAAACGCATTTATTACATTAAATAATACAAATAATACACGGTGGAAACAAGAGAAATCTAATCTTCAAGGATGGGTATTCCACAGCCGTCTTCAGATCCAAATCTTTCTATCCTTTTTCTCGTTCCTCTAATTCTTAGAGAGACCGCTCTGTGGGGGCAACTAATACTTGCCGACACAATTCTAACAAATCCAAACACAACTTGGTTGCGTTGTTTTATCACAGAATTCCTATTGCCACCTCCTGTGTCTATCATGAGATCAGCTCGATGGTACTATAAAGGATGACTCACGCTAGACGGGGCACAGGCGTCCGAAATGTCATTTTCTATGACGGCTGCCCTAGTAGCACGGTCGCATTTTTATCGTTTATCACCATGCCTGTCACGTTCTAACAAGTATGTAAGTGCGAAAGCGACGGGCATAGTGATAGTCGATAAAAATGGAACCGTGCTGAGCCCGCTGATCGATGATCGCGTGGTGCTTTCCATAGAAAACGAAGCGCCGGAAGCCCGGCCCCGGCCCGGTCTATCGTGAGTCATCCTTAATATTGCATTGTCGCCCAACTAATTTAGCTTGCAAGATTTGACCCGAACAAACATATTACCAACATACCTTAGGTACACAATTATGTCCATAATTCTAAACCCTCTTAGGTGGATTGCAAGGACCAGAGGGCCTACCGCGAAAACCGAAATTCGCAAATTGCGGGGATCTTTCTCTTTTACTCTAATGAAGGCGTATTTAACACGTTTTTATTAGGTCGACCTGTATGTAACTAACATGTAATGGAATCTTGCAAGTTAAATTTGATCCACTTCCCGGTTTCCGAATGAGCTGAAATTTTGCATGTCGGGTGACAATGTAATATTATGGTACCATCGAGCTGATCTGATGATGGAGACAGGAGGTGGCCATAGGAACTCGACCTGTATGTAACTAAATTGTAATGGAATCTTGCAAGTTAAATTTGATCCACTTCCCGGTTTCCGAATGAGCTGAAATTTTGCATGCACATGTAAGTCGGGTGACAATGCAATATTATGGTACTATCGAGCTAATCTGATGATGGAGACAGCAGGTGGCCATAGGAACTCTGTGATGAAACAACGCAACCTAATTGTGTTAGGGGTTTTTAGAATTGTCTCGATGAGTATTAGTTGTCTGTCGTAAGAAAAGTACAGTCAGCGATAAAAGAGTGTACCAAAAATGAAATTGTTGCCAAAAACTTATTAGAGTGACAGAGAAGTTGCCCGCAATTGCCCGAGCCTCTGAACAATCATCATATTTAAAACTGCTCCGAACTTACCTAGCACAGATACCATATTGGATTCTTTATCATCGTAACTTTAAACCGGTGTCTTGAGTTACGCAATTGTTTTAACTTAGTGCACTTGACGCCTCGGATTTTGCACCGAATAAGATCCACGCTATTAACTGAACGGTCGTCGACCTTACTAGAACGGCATAAGGTCCTTCGGTGGTTAGTTAAAAGTGTTGCTGGATATCTGATTACATTATGTCGATTGACACGTGGGTGGTTTTGATATGGTTTGAGGATGTTCCGATTTTATTCATGTTAAGGCTCCTCTACACGATGGGCCGTCATAATGGCCCACCAAGATGGAGGTGTAAAGTCTATTTTTTTATTCGGTAGACTGAAATGACAGCTAATTGTATGAACATGAAATGTCATTTCATACTATTAACTGTCATTTCAGTCTACCGAATAAAAAAATAGACTTTAGAGAGGGTAGTGGTGTCGGATGGCTTATGGCGCGGCAGGATGGCGATGGGATGGCTACGGTGTTGGTTTTTCAGCCGCACATCAAAGGTAGTGGGCCAACGACGGTGCGTATGCATCATGTGATGTTGTTTAACACATGCGTGTAAGCAGAGCCGCAATGGTGTCCGCCTTGGGACACGGTTTTGAAGAAGAATAACACTTTACTAGAAGATTAATTGAAATATAGCACAAATCGAATACGTTATTTTTTTTTTTTTTGTATGAATGGCTTTTGCTGCCAGGGCACTTACGTTATTTTATTTTCACATAAGACATTGACATAATCAATACATGACATATTTCTTTCTTTTCGAGTTTAGTAAGATGCAAGTCACACGTAAATAGTTTGAATACCTATAACAGATAGTATAAAAACTCCTTTAACATCATGGCTCCTCTACACCAGCGGTCGGCAACTCGCGGCCCGCGGGCCGCATGCGGCCCGTGAACCTGTCATTTGCAGCCCGCGAGCCTCTTTGGCTATTTTGTATGTAATATTGACAAACGACAATGTCTGATAAAGTCATAAATATTAACAGAGTGCGGCCAGCGTCAACTTCGTTAACTACTATGTGGCCCTTGGCTGCTAAAAGGTTGCCGACCGCTGCTCTACACGATGGTCCATCATGCTGGCCCACTAAGATAGGCCAGCATGTAGAGAGGGTAGTGGTCTAGTGGTGTCGGATGGCTTATGGCGCGGATGGATGGCGATTGAATGGCCGCGGTGTCGGTTTTTCGGCCGCACATCAAAGGTATAGTATGAATTATCTCAGATGATTTTTTCGGGCTCGGGCCCTAGTCTATTAAACAAAAGGTATTGTTTCCTTTATGCAGTGCTTACACCTGTTTACTGCTAATAGACCCTACATAAGTAACGGGAACAAACCCGTTTAAAAAGAAAATTTACCATTCTATTTATATGGTTCAAATTTATGAAACAATCCATTTGGAGATAACGCGTTTTGTTATCTCCAAAGAAAAGACCACCCTGATGGTTCTCAGAATGAGCTGTCACATATATTTGAACATTAATACTATCACGATAGTTGCTTTTTAAACGACATGGTTACTTTGGCACGTGCTGAAGACCGCTCTTAAAAGAAACAAAGGCTTTTGTTTAGCAGATTAGTGCTCGAGCCCGAAAAAATCACATCAGATAATTCATACTATAGTAGGCCAGCGATGGCGCGTACGCATCTACACGTGGCACGTGGCCCATTCCATAGTGCGTGCTCTCAACCATCGCATGGCCATCGCGCTGGTCCAGCGCTGGGCCATCGTGTAGAAGAGCCATATCTACACGTGATAGCCCATTCCATAGTTCGTGGTCACTGGTCGTGGTCGCGTACATGTCATCGCATGGCCATCTCGCTGGGCCATTTTTAGGGGTCGTTTTTAGGGTTCCGTACCCAAAGGGTAAAAACGGGACCCTATTACTAAGACTCCGCTGTCCGTCCGTCCGTCCGTCCGTCCGTCCGTCTGTCACCAGGTTGTATCTCACGAACCGTGATAGCTAGACAGTTGAAATTTTCACAGATGATGTATTTCTGTTGCCGCTATAACAACAAATACTAAAAACAGAATAAAATAAAGATTTAAGTGGGGCTCCCATACAACAAACGTGATTTTTGACCGAAGTTAAGCAACGTCGGGCGGGGTCAGTACTTGGATGGGTGACCGTTTTTTTGCTTGTTTTGCTCTATTTTTTGTTGATGGTGCGGAACCCTCCGTGCGCGAGTCCGACTCGCACTTGGCCGGTTTTTATATGGAATGTTTTATACATTTTAATCAAAAGCAAATAATATGAAAAACATCACTCGGAAAGTATCAGTAAGCTCAAGACTTGTTGTGGGTACCTACTAACAACATTATTCTCAGAATACCTACTGCTGATGGTTCGCCATTGTTACATCTGTACTTCACTGAAGTGATAAAATTCATTCATATAGATAATGGTCGTTTATACTTGACATTAATTTTATTCTTGAGTTTTGCCAACAGTTAATACCAAACCATGACCTATTGATAAATAAACGAATACTTATACAAATACCCAACTTTGACAATACAATATTTAATATTGACTACTTAAACAATAAATTGTTTAACATATGACAACTTTGTCAGTGCCTTAGTGTACGATTAACCTGAAACTTGAGACAATAGGTACATGTAATACATATTGACATTATTTTGTACAATTGTTTTGCATGCCAAGCTATTCTAACTTTAAAGCTACGGTAGTAAGGTTGATCGTAAATCGGGGGAGTAGGGTGACCATGCGGTGTAGGTTAGAGTGATTAATCGCATATTTTACTGTAGTCATGTGAGGTACAGTCAGCATCAAAAGTAGCATGTCAGACTCTACGTCATACTTTAATAGCTTACAAAAAGAGATACATATGTACCTATCTCTATATGTTTGTAGAACAAAGTTGTTAGTCAAAAGTGATGTCGTTTGAGGGATATATATGGTTTAATTATTTGCTCGTATACAGGGAACATCCGGTATATGTATGTATAGTCTCGCTCCGTGATTGTTACGCCCTTTAGGGTTCTAGCTAAAAATTGGACATTCCATAGCGTAAGTATGGAACAACCAATTTAGCTAGGACCCTAAATGGCGCAACAATCCCGTGTGGTGACTGTACTTGGAAACGTATTCTAGAGTGGCAGATACTTGTGCTTTGTTTCATACGCTACTGTTGATGCTGACTGTACCAATTATGCTTACCAATAAGGAGGATACAATTTTCGAATGTAATATACTTGAGGCTCGGCTTGAGGCCTTCGACGTTATGGATGACTCACGTTAGACCGGGCCGTGTCCGGGCCGGGGCTTCCGGCACTTACTTTTCTATGACAGGTAACGTGATCACGTGATGCTTTCGATAGAAAACGAAGCTCCGGAAGCTCTGGCCCGGACACGGCCCGGTCTAACGTGAGTCATCCGTTATTCTTGCTAGGCCTACATGAATAAAGCATATTTGATTGGTAGTTACTACTTGAACGGGCAATCCGAACGGGGAACCATCAAGTTCTATGAACGCTCTGTCACTGCGATTTTGTCAAAGTGTAAACAACATAAGTAATTACAGCGTGTGCACCCAAGGATTTACAGGGGTAATTATATTATTTTGGGCTCCGATTAGATACATTGTCAATAAAAAGAACAAAATATTGACAAAAAAAAAATATTATTTTAAGCGCCAATAGATACCTACCTACTTCGGCAATAAAAAGAACCAAATGAAATAAAAACAAAATATTGACCAACCAAAAAAAACACACGATTGAATTTGACCTACTTTCACAAAGAATTGAAAGACAGAAAGAATAAATGAAGGAACATGAGTTACATGAATACATTTTATAAACATTGTATACACAATTACATACCATAAATAAATTAAAGTGTTGCTATTTTCGTGACGAAAATAGACATTCCTATTTGAGTCATGAATTATGGACACCCTAGTCCAGGTGTCCAAGCTATTTCCATATCGCAGTGCAGGTGCGATAAGAGGGCATTCAACTACGTCTAATAATAACCGGAGGGAACTGTACTCTCGACGTATACCTCTTAGGTCCTGATGTTCTTTTAAAAGGACAGATTTATACAGATATTAAAACTTATAAAACTAAAGACGACAGGACAAACGTAGTTCCCATTTCCTCCCTGATGGATATGAATATTATGGACAAATAAATTACATAATTCATTTTATTTTAACCATAGTAAATGTCCCTTCGTTTGACTTATTTTTATTGTTATAGAGTTAGGAACAAAAAACATTTCGATACAAATTTTTAAAAGCTCCCAACCTTTAAATTTGTATAATAAATGAGGACTACGTTTGTATAGAGAAGCGGTCACGTCATGTGACTTCGACTTTAATGCGAGAAACAAATGAGCATTCCATACTTTTTCCTATGGGCAGAACTTCATAGTAGTACTATACCTTATGGGAAACGGTTGAAGAGGTAGTTCAGATCCGGAAACCGCTACCAACTTTTAGTATGTTGTTAGGCATGGTATTTAGTCTCCAAAACTGCCGGGAGACAGCGGCGCCGGCCATCTACTTCACGGAATGACGTCATCAAAATGACTCCCGCCTTGTTGCGAATATTGCACATTGCACCCAAAATATGCATTGCACATACACGTATGGGCTATTAAATGAAAGCCAATTAAATATGCTATATTTAATTTACACACTGTGTACCAAAATATATAACATAGTGTAAGCAAATCATTTTAAACCGTCGTTTTTAAAGATTTAAAATAAATTATTAATAATAGAATGCAAAACAAATACATTAATAACGTTTCATTTCACTAAGTCATTGATTTGACTCGGTTCTGCGAGTATCGGAACGGCCATTCGAATGTCATAAGAAAAACAAGAAGAAGTTGGGATGTTTTTCGGGGACATGTTATTATGATATTAATTGTATAACCATCGATGGAAAAGTGGGAACTTTATGTAAATTGTTCATATAATATAGTAGCACATTGTTAAATCACGACGGTGTTTGTATTGAGCTCCAACTACGGCTATTCGAGAGGTTTAACCTTACAAATCCGAAGTGGTAACAGTAAGTCGCGCTCACAGGTGAGTTTTAAAATTATATTTATAACCAAGGAATATCCAAAGAGAACTGTGATGTGAGGAATATTACCAAAATACTATTAATGTCAATTCAGCATAAGTACCTAGTAATATACTTTGTATTAATACGGGATCTGACATCTTGATTCACGAACAAACGTTTTGGGTTTGATCGTGAAATACTGTCCAGGGTAGTTTGACCCGGAGATACATAAAACTGTTTCAGTATGGAGGGAGGACTTATATATGGTTATAACGCTAAGGTTGCTGTGTGTTTATAAGTACCGCACTGAATGAAGACAAGAGAAAATGACTTCTGTATGCGGGAGACGATAACCAAATTTAGACTTTAGTATATGATTATAAGGGTCAGACATTACTTGCGTGAAATTAATTCATTATTGGTAATTTCCTCACAACAGAATTATACTTTATTGTCTTTTAGCATGAGTCGTCTAATTTTGTACCTTAAGTTTTATAACAGTAGTACTTATTTTGCACTACTGTAGGGGGTGTTTATGTAGATATAATGGTTGGGATATAAAAGGCATGATTAAAACAAATATGATAATGAATAAAGATACCAGTATATATGGATATTGATTTCTTTTAGAACGCTGTATACCTAACCTACCATAACTTGCACTAAGCATTGCTAGTACCTACATATGCAGTTGTTAACTCAGTTCAATGCGATGCAATAATGTTTGGTGCTTGGTTATGTTACTTGTGGACTAAATATTTACTTAGGCTGAAATAGTCATCTACTTTTATACTTATTTTACAATTCCTACAAGTACCTATATGGGATGATCTATTGATTTGTAGTGGATTATGGATTGTACTGATATGTGTGCCTATTTTATAGGCATTTCACTAAGCGAAGAAAACATACATTACATCATACGGTTCTATCTATACATGTATATATATATAAAAAAAATACTCATACTGATTAACTAATGAAATGTTTTATTACCCTACTCCTTTTCCTTATTACTTACCTACATATGACATGACTGGTACTATGCCATTTTATTCTACATTAATAGTTGACTGAACATAATGCCACGGAACTCAAAGCGCAAGCGTAGATCTTATACGCCACCGCTCGACACTTTGATTGATAAATGCAAATCATTCATAAGACGCACAGATCGAAAAGAATCTCCTCGTTCTAAAAGAGTAAGACAACGGAGCACGAGTCGCCAGCATACACGTTCTAGAACAAGAAGCAGTTCGCGCACCAGGCGTAGTTATCACCACACCAGGCACGGAGACACGCGTTCACGTACGCGTTCCAGAACGCAGAGACGTTCGCGTTCGAGACGTAGTGATCGTTATGGCAAACGAGAAGACTCGCATTCACGTACGCGTTCCAAAACACAGAGACGTTCGCGTTCGAGACATATTGATCGTCATGCCAGACGAGAAGACTCGCATTCACGTACGCGTTCGGCGACGAAGAGTAGTTCGGGGTCTAGGAATATGGAGCACCATACGGAACACAGAGGTAGACGGTCGCGTTCTCAGACACGTGGTAGCACGGATCGTCAACGCAGTACTCGCCGATATGTGAAAAGCCCCGTATTTAGAGATGATCGCACTACAGTTCAGCAACTAATTGATGCGCTTAAGGGCCATGGAACTGGATCGTATCCTAATATGCAGAATATTATACCGGCATTTGACCCTAGTACAAAGGCACAAACCACTAAGACATGGTTAAGGAAAGTAAATGAAACCGCCAAAGTGTATAAGTGGACTGAAAGTCAGACAATATATCATGCCATACCTAAGTTATCAGGCGTCGCTAAACAATGGTATGAAGGATTGTCGACATCCAATTTAACCTGGGAAGCATGGCAGAAAAAGCTTCTTCAGTGTTTCCCAGATGACAGGAACTACGCTGATCGTTTAATTGAAATGATTGATAGAAGGAGCAAGCGAGATGAAACCCTTGAACAATATTTTTTTGATAAAGCAAAGTTAGTGGCTCACTGTAATATTAAAGGAAAGGATGCAGTTGATTGTATCATACAAGGAATTTACGACAACAATATACGTTTAAACGCTCAAGGATGTGATTTTAAACATACAGATAAGCTACTTCGGTATCTACGCAATGTATCCGCGAAAAATGTACGTGACGCTAAGAAGCCAATACCTCATCCGAAATCTGCGGAAGCTAAAGCCACCGGAAACTCAAAGTTTACTCGTACTACTAATACAACAAGTACTTCGATAAAGTGTTTTAACTGCTCGGAGATAGGTCATGTAGTATCGAAATGTCCAAAACCCCTTCAAAAATGTCCTAAGTGTGATCGTATGGGACACTTAGCCGAGAACTGTAAACGTTTTCCAAGTAACAATGAGCGGATTAATAATAAAACAACGACTGATACTGTTAAGGTAC